>NC_056538.1:8521250-9732500 GCF_910596095.1 Thunnus maccoyii
ACGAGTGGGAACTAATTCAGAAACTATGAACAGACATTACAACAATAGAGCTCAATGAACAACATTAAACAAAATCAATGCATGTACATTGATTAAGTTAAGCAAGCTCAACCATGTGCTGTGCTATCCTCTATGCTATGCTATTTTAGGCTAGGCCCAGTTTGTCACCAGATACATGGAGGGAGAGAGATGCTTTAGTTTGCTGCTTTCTTGAGCTGGCCCATCAGCTGGAGCTGATGATGGATAGTGAAGTCTTTGTTGTGCAGTCTTTGGAGGGAAACTGGTTGCTCCTTTGTCCTGCTTGCAGCTCGGCACTAACTTGCTTCGTGGCTCCTGTTGCTTGGTTAGCGGTGTGTACCTTGCCAACCAGCGATCTTAGGCAGGTTCTCGCATCTTCTGCTGATAATAAAAGCATTGGGTAGTCTAATCCGAGCAGGCTACACTGAGGGAGAGAGAGCAGAGCTGCAGTTGGGCTGTGGCCAAGGGGGAAAAGAGGGGAAAATGCAGCTGCATGCTGCAACGACCCTGCAACATAAAGAGCCCAAGAGAAAAGAGCAGTTTCTGCTGCTTCTTGCAGCAGCAGTGAGGACAAAGAGAAAGAACAGAGGAGGAGCTCTGGTTTTGTTGACCTGGTGACATCATGGATCACATTGACCAATGGTGATTAGGAAAGGGTCCATAGGGAGGGGGGGGGGAGTTCAGGTCTAGGTGTGAAAACCCAAGGCCTCTGGGAAATTGAGTTCATTCATGTGCAAAGTTGAGTTAAAGTCACACAAAGGAACAAATTCATCTGTGGGGTTCCAAGAGGCCCTACAGCACCAATGATGTTGTAAAACATTGGTCTGAAGTGCTGAAACAAGACTATTGATCTGTTGAACACACTCAGCTCTTTCAGTGGTGAGGTGTTTATCAGTGGCCCTCTACTGCCAGTCAAAAGGGGAGTTAAGAGATTCAGCAGATTGTTGGCACTGAACACATGTCTCTCAACTGCATGTACTGTCTATTCAATGCACTTTATTGACAATTTCAACATTTTCTGGGACTACAGACATTTTTGTAAGGCAGATGGATTTTGCCTAACATGTCAGGAGTAAAATTATTTATCTCTAACCTAGTTTACTTCTTGCGTCACCCATCTGTTCCCTCTACCAAGGACAAGAGCCAAGAGATATCAAAACAGGAGGAAGACATAACAACCCGGCAGAAACCTTGAAGGCGAGCTGCCTTGGCCCCCCCGCCTGTGGAGAACCTTGATCATAGGAGACATTGGGGCTGAGAGGAGGACTCTCCTCCCCACTCACCAGCAACCGCCTGTGAAGATCCCATCCAGGTCACCCTTCTCTCCAGTCACCCTTTCTCCCTCCTCTCCCCTCTTGGAGTTCACTTCCCAGATGAAAGAGCTGGTCACTGCTGGGACCAAACTTTTGTTTTGACACAATCATCACAGCTACGATGGCATCAGAGTCCTCTATCTCCCTAGCCTGATAAAAGCACAGCATGTCCAGTTGTTTGTGTACAAAATGCAGCAAGCTCTAACTTATATCTGCTGGGTCCAGGCTGAAAGGCTAATGGCACTCATGACTCTTTCCAGGAAAAGCTGTGGCCCTGTGTGCCGATAGCGTTCTCAATTTCTGTATTGATAGGTAATAGAAAAAGAATGGTGAATCTGCTAAGAAACAGGAAGCACCCAACCCATTCTGCTAATTTAACAAATTTAGCATCCATTCTTCATCAGCCACAGCCTATCCCCAATAAAATGTCCAGATAATGCTTTTAACACACTAAATCTTGCTTTATTAAATGTCAGATCTTTAACAGGAAAAACATTATTAATCAATGATTTTATTGTCAAGCACAATCTTGATTTTATGTTTTTAACTGAAACTTGGTTAGACCAAGATAACAGTGCAGCTGTTCTTATTGAGTCAACCCCTCCCAACTTTAGTTTTATGAGTGAAGCTAGAGTGCATAAGAGAGGAGGTGGAGTTGCCTTTTGCTTAACGATTTTCTCCAATGCAAGCAGATATCTTATGGAAATTTTGCTTCTTTTGAATATGTAGCTCTTCAGTTGAATTCCTCTTTTTGAACTATGTTCCTAAATATCTGCAGGCCACCTAAATACTGTGCAACCTTTTCTGATGACTTTGCTGGACTGCTGTCTATTATCTGTATTGACTTTGACTGTGTAGTTATTGTTGGTGATTTTAACATCCATGTTGACAACCCCCAGGACAAAGGGACCAAAAAACTGTTGTGTTCTTGATAACTATGGACTGACTCAGCATGTGATGGAGTCCACACACAATAAGGGGCACATTCTGGACTTATTAATCTCCAAGGGTCTGAACATTTCCAAGGTTGTGCTGACTGATGTTGCTCTCTTTGATCATTCCTGTGTTTTCTTTGAGAGCACTATCTCCGTGCAAACAAATGTTCAAACAGAGGTAATCACAAAACACCAGTGAAACATTTATCCAGGCTTTCTCTTCCACACCTGCCCTCTCTTGGGGCTCAATCAAAGAGCTTGTAGATAATTTAAATTCTAAAATTACAAATCTTATTTATGCCATTGCACCCACTAGGGTTAAGGTTGTCTTTGGTATGAAAAGATCTCCATGGAGAAATGTCACACTGGTCAGAATAGAAAAAAGGAGAGTACTGAAAAGCCAAATGCAGGTGGCATAATACAAATCTCGAGGTTTATTATGACATCTAAAAAGAGAAATTTTGCATTTATAATTTGGAACCGAGAAATGCAAGCAGTCCTTCTCTGACATAATCACCAAAAACAATAATAATAATAATGCACGTGCCTTGTTTACTACTGTCAACAGGCTAACAAACCCTCATATGTCTGTAGCCTCTGAAATTCTATCCACCAGGGCTTGCATTAAGTTTGCCTTCTTTTTCACTGACAAAATTCAGAAAATTAGACAGTCAGCGCCTCCATATCAGGTATAGGATATGTGTTGTCCCTGTGTCTACTTAAAATCAATTCAAATACCATGACGCAATTTTATCCGATCAACCATAAAAACCTTGAGGAGATTACACAACATCTGAAATCCTCTTCCTGCTGCCTTGATATTCTGCCAACAGGCTTTTTCAAAAATTTCTTCCCACAGGCCCTGAAAACTGCAGTCATCAAGCCACTCTTAAAAAAGAATAATCTAGACACTTCACTAATGAACAATTATAGGCCCATATCAAACCTCCTGTTTTTAAATAAAAACATTGGAAAAGCTGTTTTTCAACAGCTGAACAACTTCTTGGTACTAAACAACTGTTTTGATGTCTTCCAGTCAGAATTTTAACCAAACCACAGCACTGAGACTGCTCTTGTTAAGGTCTTCAATGCCATCCACAGACAGTGGCAGAATTTCAGTCTTAGTATTACTGGATCTCAGTGCTGCATTTGACATGGTCGACCACAACACATTACTAGACCGACTGGAAAACTGGATGGACTTTCTGACACAGTACTAAACTGGTTTGAATCCTAATGAAAGGACAGGGACTACTTTGTGTCTATAGGTAATTACACATCTGAGCAGACAAAAATGACATGCGGAGTTCCCCAAGGCTCCATTCTGGGGCCTCTTCTGTTCAACATCAACATGCTCCCACTAGCTCAGATTATGGGAAAAAACAAAATATGTAACCACAGTTATGCATATGACACACGAATTTACATAACCATATCACCAGGGCACTATGGTCCAATACAAGCACTGATTAAGTGCATTGAGCAAATCTACAATTGGATGTGCCAGAATTTTCTTCAATTAAACAAAGACAAAACTGAAGTAATTGTTTTTTGATTCAAGGACTGCAAAGTTTGTTGCAACACAGAGTTTTATGTTCTGTCTCCATTATCTCTGCACTGATCTGCACCCAGTTGTTGCTGCAGCAGCCTCCTCGGCTGCGGCACCTATATCGACTGCTGCTGTAACGTAGCTCTGGTGGTTGCTTCCTCCTCCATGCTCTGTTGTGTCTGATTCTACAGTGCAATATTAGGCCTCATAAGTTGTAATAATAGCTCCACATCTCTTCTCCAAAATTATATTGTAAAGCTAGTTGTTGTGTTAGGATCATGGAGAAACTCATTAGCATTAGCTCTGTTGTGTCTGATTCAACAGAGTGATATTTGGCCTTGTATCATGAAACTAGTTTTCTTGCAAATATGCTGATATTTTAAAGTACTTAGTAGTATGATATTAGTGTCTGCTTTTCCCTATTGGTGGATAGGAATGTTTTGGTAGACCCAAATTTGACAGTCCTTGAAGGCACCACTACAGAAAATGAGGAAAATGAGGAAATGAGGAAATGAGGAAATGAGGAAATGAGGAAATGAGGAAAGACAGATCTCAAAAGTCTGCCGGGTGATGCAGAAAGCGTCACTTTTGCCAGCAAATGAACAGGGAGCTCTGGGTGCAGGCAACATCGAGGGAAGTAAAACATTGTTTATTTGCATATACTACCCACAATGTTATGATACAATGCTGGTTGAAAATCAGCAAAACTTCCCTTTAAGGATAGGTAAGGGTCGTCTTTATATGGTAAAATGAACCTAATGTTGACTGTTGGTGGATGGGCCACAATACACATCCCTGGTGTCACCACAGCATCAACCTAATCCAACAACATCTATTAAACCTTTAGATTTTAGGGCACTATGCAAAAATAGTCATAATATATAAAAAAAATATTGCATATAAAGAAAATAGCTTTATATGCAATATTTTAGGCCTAAAAGTCTGCTGCTGACAAATAAAATGTGCATGAATATGACTCTGCTTTTAACATTTCTCTCTTGCTAGTCTGGCAAATGCCAGCTGCATGATATAGTGAGTTGTGGCCACTTCGTCTAGGAAGTCTTTCTCAATAAAGAGTTTCCATACTTGAACATGGACTCTCCCTTTTCCAATACCTACCAATTAATTCCAGAATCAAAATAAGAATCAGAATCATCTTTATTCGCCAAGTTTATGTATGCATAAAGGAATTTGACTGTGGAAGTGCTTAAAGAGAAATATATTTTGTTCAAAATGAGAATATCCAACAAGCAAGGGCATAGCCTCTTTATTATCTGCATGGCATGCCAACAAGATCTAATAACATTAGCTGGACAAAGTTAATAATGAGTAGTAGCCAGACTACCACATTGCAAATTTCTGACACTCACCATCCCATAAACCCCCACAATGTTTCCACACCTGCCCTTGTTAAAATGAAGAGGGGACATAGCTTTAAATGCAAATTGAACTGTCTGGATATTCACCATGATAGTAAATGGCCACATAATGGTCAGTTAATGGGGCAGGATTTCCACACCAACACGCTTTTTATCCCTGTGCAGCCGTGCATGGAGGCAATCTGTCAGGTAGCTATATGAATGTAGTCTAACAGACTAACCCTGTATTGCTTTGCATTCTGTCAGGCATCTGGTATTGTCTGGCTTTTTTTCTAAGCTGTCTGGCAGCTAGCTACTCTTGCTTGGCTTCCTGGGGACGCTTAACATGTCATTCTGCTGCCAGAGACTGTTTGGATGTTTAGCAGTGGCTAAAATGACTCTACCTGGTGCCTTTGAAAACATCTATTGTGAAATTCAGTCTGGGTGGCTAATGCAAATTTGTTCAGGTAGGTTTTAATGTTATTAATAGGCACACCTGAAAAGAATTACCTGCAATATAGCTATTTGCATATTAGCAGATGGTTTCTACACAAATGGACACTCTCCATTATAGTCCCACGACCATAAACTGATAAAAGTGTTATACAGTATTACAGTATACAGAATTACAGTGTTTATACAGTACTTTAACTCTTGTAGTTCCAGTTACTGTGCTCTACATTTCATTCATTAAAGTGACAATTCAGTTACAGCTAATTAGCAAACAACTTTACCGTCCTTGCACACATAAAACAACTGTGAACTGTGCTCAAATCCATTGGTGATGCTACATCCCCCCCATATCTGTTTAACTGAGGGATTATCCCTTGTGAATAAAGATCATAATAGCCATGGAATAATTTCAGAAGCATGTCAGTGCAGTTATTCTTGAGTTGGATGTAAACATAGAGAGTGAGCAACCTTGATGCATCTGCTCATTTAGTGTAGCACTTAAGATAAAGATGCATCAGAAGCTAGCAGAGCCCAAGGAGACATCTTGAATTGTGTCTTACCGGCCACCAAAAAAACCATTATGTTTACGTCATCTAGTGGCCGTAGTAATTATGACCCGGTGAAAGTGACGCAGTTCAAATAATGTCAATACAAGTTGACTTGATGAGGTGATTTTTGCCTTGTTAGGAGGAGACAGGTTAGGTGGATGTCTAGATAGATGGTGGACTTTGCTGCAGGAGACCACTGTTTGCTTACTGCTTCCAACCACAACTCTGGACTTTTAAAAAAAAAAAAACCCTGTAACATCGCAGTGTTTACTGTTGACATGACGATGTCATGTGTAACTTTAAGGTATATATAGGTAAGGTAAGTATAAACCACGTTTCAATTTAACTTTTTAACCCAAACCATGATCTGTCCCTAACCCTAACAAAGTGGTTTTTGTGCCTTAACCTAACCAGACCATAACCACAGTGTTGTCACACCATAAAACCCACTTATTTTTTAACAGTGATTTGTAATGGTTTTGGAAAGCCGGAGTGCATTACTATGGCCACTAGATGGCATAAGTGTAACTATAGGTTGTTTTTGCTGCCTGGAATTTTAGACTTATTTTGTCATTTTAACCATTTCAGCAAAATCCTCATCAAAAATGTCATAAAAGATACAGTCGAGAGGACCAGTAAAGGTTGGAAAGAAGAGGTAAGAAGAGGTAGGGAACAGAATGAAAAACAGGAATGATGACAGATGAGAGAAGTGTCCTTGCTCACTCCGTGCTTCACTCTATCATCAGTTTCCTTGTCCAATCAAGTAGTAAATCAAGTCTGCTATCTCACCCACAACACACACATACACCACACACCCATAAGTGAACACACGCACATGCAACTTTCAGAGCATTCACAAAGGTTTAAACCATGATTCGCTGTTGATTATCTCATATTGTAAGCCAATATCACAAGTTTCAACTCTCTTGCGATCTATGGCCTCTATCGCAAATTGAGTGATGCTGGCAGGAAAACTTCTAATCAACCACCCGAAGGCATAATTAAAATGCGTAAAGAATACAAGTGCTCTGAGGTTCAGCTCCACTATGCTGACAGGGATCAGAGGTAGTCTAATCTCCCATTTAAACTGTGCACAGCCATTCACTTAACTCAGTGTCCTTTCACATGAAGCAGGCATTTTCATACAGCGTAAAGAATTAATTAGATGAGGGCATACTGAAGTTAAATGAGTTAAACCATTTCCCATAGCCTTCATACATACAATATAAACTGGTGTAAAGTTTTTTCTCTAGGCACATTGATTGAAAAATACACATAAGAGTACACAAAAGTGTAGGAAGTGAAAGACGGGGGAAAAAAAAACAAGTACAGCTCTGCAGAACACCCATTTAGTGTACATCTTTTAAGGCTTTTAACTACCCTAATTATAATGTCCATCTATAGGAGAACACTCATTTGGTAAAGTGGGTTGGATCAACATACCGTATTGATTATCTGTGTGGCTGCCTGGCCCTGACTTCTGTATAGACAGTCTAAAAGGTTTTCTTTGCCCTTTTAACCAGAGAGAGACAACCAGAGACAAAGGGGTCCCTGAGGGTATGGTGATTGACTTTGTTTTGGTTCATAAAACACTCAATAAGTTACTGAGGAAAGTGCTGCACATGGCCGACATCGCATACAGTCACTATTTAGAAAGATGGACAGCTACACAATATGCTCAGTGGCCAATATGTTATATATATCTACAGACAGAGGCACAGGATCACCACATTGCTGGAAATGTTGCTCAGAGATTTGTATGCATGATAACTCAAGTTGTACTGTTTTTTTTTTTTTCATGCTGTTAACATCCTATTCAACCATATCGCAAAGGTGCTCTTTTAGGAGGAGACAGAATGCTATGTGCTATGGCACATCACCCTGCTGGGATTTTAAAACGGGTAGATTGCGGCACTGAAGAGACGCACATGGTCAGCAACAATGCTGAAGTACTCTGTGGCATTGAAATGATACTCAATGCTGTTTGTATCAAGAGGCTATGTTTCTTTTCTTTATTTTTTTAACCTTAAAGGATAGGTTCATTTTTCACTTTTTTAACTTAAAACAATCCTCACATGCCATATACATTGAAAGAGTTATTGGTCGCAGTCTCTCCTCGGCATCTCTTAAATTCAGCTGAGGCTAATGTGAGTCTTCAGTAGTCTGAGTTCAATAAATCAAGTGAGTATCTTTCAAAGTTAAAGCCTTTTTACAAGCATATTCTCATGGGTTTTCACAGATACAATGACAGTGAAGGTATATAGTTTCTTACTTAAAACATTGCACCTCTAGAAGATACCCACTTGATTTGTCTAACTCAGACTGCTGAATCCTCATATTAGTTTCTGCTGTACTTTGACATTTTTGCACAGACTGTGGATTTTGCCCCCCATCATTTACAGTGTAGTGGAGTCAGGGAGGAGTCTCAGCGGTTATAGTGACCAATAACTCTTTCACTAGGCATGTGTGACAAAAAAAGTGAACCTATCCTTAATAAAATATATAATGTACCATTTTAAGGCAATGAATAAGCATCACTTACTGTCACTTCTCTGCCCTTCATTCTCCTCTAACCACCAGCCGTATCTATAGAATGTACTTTACATATACAGTATACAGTGGGTAAAATATTACTTTCTTTTTGCCTTAATTTGCTAAAAGCATTCCTTCTAGACAATAATATGTGCACAATTTATCTTTAAAAGTACAAGTCTGACTTAACAATTAACCTCTCCAGAAACTGACTGCAGCTCATCCTAAATCTGAGATTCTTCTTCCTCTGTGTGAAAATGAGTAAGTCCAAGGTTACTGAATGAAAACCTAATTTGGATTCAGTTGTTTTTTCATCTCCAGTAAATCAAAGTGGAAGAGTGCAACCATGTCTGCATATTCCTTCAGTGCAGACGCAGCTCTTTCTTCAGCGCTTTATTCTCTGATCCCTTCATTCAACTAAGGCAGCTAAGTGGGCTCATGAGATACATTGGCTCAATCTGTCTAAGTAATATTCCCTTTTATTCTTTATGAAACATCAAAAAGTCTTTGGCATGCCTCTGCCTTACAGCATCAGCCATGGAGAAAAATACTCCTTTCCTCCCATTATAGCCAGATCCATTTTAGATAAGAATCCTCCTCTATTTCCTCAAAGCACTACATACCTCATGCAGCCTGGTGGCTTTTGTCTTTAGACCAGGGAATGTAGAGAACCTTAGATATTCAACCACATACTCTGCAGCACTCTAACATGAGAGAGCCATACAACATCCAATCAATTATACAATAGATGGATGATTTGTGTGTTTTATCTAGTAAGCCTGCTCTGCTCTCCTGTCTCTCAAAGTCCAAGTGAAGATGGTCCTAAAGGACACAAGGCACTCATGTCCACCTAGAAACTACAATAACACAAGAGTCTTTTCATGAATACATTTAACAGATATGAGAAAATGCGGGTTGAGTGAGCTGACAGGATTCTGTACTTATCTCTTTACTCTGTTTAGTTCACGGTCTTCAAATCTGCTCTGATTAGTTAAAGAGCTTACAGTTACTGTATATTTTTGACAAGTTCTTAATACGTACATCTCCATCACTATCTCCATTCCTCTCGGCTTTTCGCTCCAAACATGCATTTTGATGAGTAAATGATCTGGAAAACTTATGACCTTGAAATATTTCTCTAAATCTTCTGCCATAGCTCAAGTGTGACAAAAAAAGCAGCAGCATTTTCTGTGAACCATGCATAAGGTTAAAAAAGCCCTGACTTATTTTATTCCCTTTATTATAAATCACAGAGGGACAGTCATCCAAATACAAATAACTGAATTTTACATCAATATGAACCTTAACAAAACCCCACTTCCAAAGATTGGATGTAACAAAAACACAGATAAGGAAAGCAAATCTGGCATCTTTTAAATGTACTGTCACATTTAAGTAAAAATAACAAATAAAATAGTAACAATACAATTAAAATAGCAGGATTCCCAAAAATGGCATAAATCAAGATATATTTGACGATGCCAAGCTGCTTTGAAAAATAGTGGCGTTGCTAAAGCATTCACCTGCAAAACAAGCTCTCAAAATCCATCATTTATCTGGTCTGACTGAGGATTGAAAATGCCCACTCCCTTCATCTCCATCCTAATGCTCCTCCTGTGGTGTCCTTATTTTTCTGCTCCCGGCTGTTCTCCATCGCAGCCACCACCCATGGTGAGTACGAAAAGCAAATCTATCTAGAAGTGTCATGTCATGTGGCAACGGACTCTACACCGAATTTGTCCTTATAGGAGATGTGTGAAGAGATCTGTGAATCCTAAAAAACCTGCTATCATGCAGGGATAACTGAACAAAGCAACATCCAGGTTCCATGTGTGAAGGGGCTTCTGTCTGTCTTATTACTCTTTTTCTGCTCCGTGTCTTTTATTGTTCCCCATGGATGAGTGTCCTATCAAAGGCAACCAAGATTTAGAATGAGCAGATGGTTCACAGTGAGACTGTTGTCCTTCTGACCTGCAGAAAGGTCTAAATGTCAGCACACAATTGCAACATTTATATTTTTTGTGCAATTTTGTGGTGAATTCAATTCAATTCAAAAGACAAGGCATTGTGAAATAAGTTCTCCGTTTGTAATCTGTCTGATTTGCTACAGTATATATGTCAAACATGCTGAATTCAGGCAAAAACAAATTATCCCCCCTCCAACCCCACCCCCCTGAAAGTAGACCATTTCTCACTGAGTAAGCCAACGTATATTCCTCAATCCGGAGGAAAAAGGATGTAAGTCTCCTTTCCCATTCCATCTGATTACAGTAGGTATATAATTCAGGATTAAATGAAAGGCAACACAAAATCCATTTTCTCAATAGAAGGCTATTTATTAACAAAAATTTTAATTTATTTCCCTCAATTACCAGCAAGATGAAGCATGGCTTTCACTTTATCTAAGTCCAAAATACCATAAATTCTTAATGAAAAAGGAGCTTACATTTTGAAGTAACTTAATCACCTGCTACACTTCTACAAAAGCACATAGGTTATGTCAGCTTGCATGTATTTTAGCAGCATTTGTCCATCATATTGCTGGTTGGTTGTTTAGGTCTTTTTTCCCCAGCAGATGTTTTGACTTGTTTTAGCACAGATGAAACAAATAACCTTGATGAGACACTTGAATGGAATAGAGACATTGTTAAGTAATGCTAATGAGCCAAAATGAATAATACCAGTGCGCTGGAACTAGCACACCTAAATGGAACCCATAATTAGTGCTATTAATTAAATCTACTTTTCCTGTTATGACATCTATGTCTCTGTATCATACAGTAATGCTTGGAACTTCATGCTACACTACACTTTTGCAGTCATTAGTTATGTATCGTAACTGCAGATTCTATGAGTATATGCATAGCCCTCTAAGAGCTGTCGCTGTTGGGTTTATCTCTGCTCGCATACACAGTTGTGAATATTTTCTTTCATGCCACTGTGCCCCACATGGTTACCCCCCTCAGTCCATCATCTCTGGAATATAATACCATTGTGACATGAGCTCTGCTACCGATAGCCAGCTTTTTCTTCAGCTGACTCGGGTGGAGCAAGGAGACCTGGATCTTAGAGGGATACGCCCATACTCATGGAGTCTGGAATTGCAATACATAACTAACATTCTATTTTGTATAGACTTCGCCCTCTAAGCGCTGTTGCTGTTGGGTTAAGGGCAAAGCTGATGTAGTCAATGCCCCACTAACACCAAAGTGCACAAGCAGATACACATACCAGTTCACAACCCCACAAATGCAGAGCATAATAAGATAAAAAAGCATAGACTGTGCCATGGTCATTCTCCATGCCAATCCCTGTGTGAAAGTCAGGGTGAAAAACTTTACACTCCTTTCACACAACACCCCTGTCACTGCAGAAGAGTGGGAAGATAATTACGCAGTGTAACAGTCCTTACACGAGCAGAACAGGTGATGAAGGACAGCACAGTTTACTAATCCATGATGATGAGATTAGAAGAACACCTCCTGGCACATGTGTAAAAAATGCCAGAGCTGACAACATGTCACCGGCCGTCGAGCATGTTCAACACTGAATGAGTTCCTAGAGGAACGACCACATGACTGCCCGACATCATGCTCAGCAAGCGCATCACCGACATTGCCGACACTACTCTGTGAGGTGCAACATGTGACAGAAAAGAGTTGAGAGGTTCAAGCCTGGCTGGGGACTACGTTGCTCTCATGGTGGAGGAGTCTGTATGCAGCCCAGATAAATTATCAGCTGGAAGGGAGGAGGGGTGCGCTTCTGCCAGTTTATAGCAAAACCCAGTGTTGAGAGATGCTGCACAAGCTCCACCGTGTGGAGCACAGCTCTCTCCTCAGAGGGTGCCATGACAATCAGATCATCTAGGTAAAACAGCACTCTGATGCCTCTCCTGTGTAATGGCTCCAGAGTCATCTCCACACATATGGAGAAGGTGCACACTCCTGTACTCCTTGGAAGGAGAAATGCAGGAATTTCCTCTGTATGTGGATGATTGGCACAGGAAAGTATGTGTCTTTTAGGTCAATGGATGTGAACCAATCGCTGGGACACATGTACTTCAACACGATTGATAGTCAACATGTGGAAAATGTCTCTTCATTATGCACTGAAGAGATATAGGTCCAAAATTAGTCTCATCCCAAGTTTTCTTCAGCACCAGGAAAAAGCAGGAGTAATAACCTTTGTTCTCCTTGCCTGGAGGGACACAGGAGATAGCCTCCTTCTCTAGGAGTTCCCACAGCTCTTATCTCCATCTGAGATGACATGTCCAACACACTGGTAAATGGGGGGTTGGGGAGGTGGGGTGGGGGGTTAGGGACTAGCAAACTGAAGCGTGTTGCTCTTTGAGATTAATCTTGTCATCCATGCGTTCATGGAGAGCAGAGAATAGCCAAAGCCCATGGGAGGGTGCAATGGAAAGGGCTGGTACTGGCCACGGTGCTGAAAGTGTGTGATAGTGTCCGTATTCAGCTCAAAATGTTCAGACCCTGAGTCTGACTCATGCAATGGTGAATACCTCCACTGGGTGGGAGGCGGGCGATAACTGTTTATCGTCTGTTGTGCACACTTGAGATGGGGATTCATCCCTGCTCATGAAAATGTGAGAGAGTTATCAGGCTGCCTCAGCAACTGACGCACTGTTTCAGGAATGGCGTAGGAGCAGCAGGTTCAGTAGGTAGAAGGCTCCGTGTATGCTTATAGAAATAGGGTTACAATATTGAAACCTTCATTCTATTTCACACAGGCTCTGCCTTCTACTGGAAAATTTTCTCAAGGTATTCCAGCGTGTCCCTATCCTGCACCAGCAGAGGTAGCGACTTGCCACTTGCTGACCAGCCAGCTGAGTGAGGAATCAGGAGGCCTATAAGGGCCTCTTTTTGGGGGGTTACACTGGGACAGTGTGTCTCTGTGTGGCCCTGCACCCTCAAGAAGGAAATCAGTCCCATGACTGATGATGATGACTTTGTTTTCAGCGGCTCCTTCGAGGATGCTTCGACATACTGCCACATGTCCAGGAGAGGAGGTGAAACAAAGGCTGGTTGAGCCAGATGAGTCAGACAGTGTGAGCCCTACACACTCGCCACCATGGTCATAACCTTTGGGAAATTACGGCGAACTGAAGTCAAAAGGGGATTTCCGAAGGTCAGCGATGTTGCAGACACAGACGAGAGGTTGTCATAATTGTCTATCGGCGAAGCCCCTGGGACATTCTCAGCTGAGGTATCCAGCACCGGTGGGGCACCAGACGAGGGAGACTCATCATCAACGCCGAGATCTATCTTGAGCTCCGGGTCGCTTTTGGCACAGTGGAGTGAGACATCACACAGCCAAAAATGGTCCCACTGTTGCCGGCGTTGAAATAGAGGAAGTCCTTGGCAGTAAACATGGGGCAGTGGCTGCATCATGCTGCTCTCTGCGTGGTCTTGACTTGTGGCTGGCAGGTTGTGGAGGAGAAGTGGAGAGCTGTGGGGCTCCTAGTCCTGACGGTCAGCCCAGCTGCTGTCACCGTCACCCTCCACATGAAGCACCATGAAGGTGTCAGCTTGCTGCTGCAGCTCCTTAGTGGGCATGCAAGCACAAAACTGGCAAGCAGCCCGGGAGCGCCAGTCCAGCATGCTCAGCAACAAGGCATGACGTAGCCTGCTTTGGGACTCTGAGTCTTCTTCATTCTTCCTCTTTCTGACTGCTTCATAACATGCTGAAGAAAAATTGGGAGCAGAGCTCAGGTCACGACAGTATTATATACCGTTATGACAGGGCACAGTGGCGCGAAAGAAAATCTTCACAACTATGCGCGGGGATAAACCAAACAGCAACAGCTCTTAGAGGGCGAAACCTATACGAAATAGAAAAGTGCTGTTCTGTGTCTCGCTCCTGGCCTCCTGCCTTCTGGTTCTCTCTTACATCACATCCACTCGTGAAGCCTCTCCCGACACTGGCCATGCCCACAATACAGCCAGCATGACCCTTATCATCACAACAGCAGACCCTGTCCACATCTGTGGCACAGCATATACTTTAGTGTGTCCCTGTTCTTTGTATGAAAGTTTTATTCAGCACAGTGTATTACAGGTCTGACAAGCAAATGCATTAACAATCAGCAGCACTTCCATCTGACAGCAGAGAGACAAGACAGCACCGTGGAAACACAGGCGGCCTGATATCTGCAGTTGGAAAATTGCCTCTGCTCTTACAGCAGCCTTGTTTATGTGTTTTAGAGAGATAATGGTATGTATTGAGTCTTATTACCCAAAATAAAAGCCATTTAGATTGATCAAATGACTGAACTCTGCTATTTTTCCAGGTAATTTAACTTTTTTTCGTTGAGCTCTAATGATACCAGACCATGTCTCATCTTGGTAGTGGTCCAGGATTATACGGTAACTATCAACAGTATGTCAATACTGCACTTCATTCACAGAACCCACTTTACTTTACCAGGCTCCAATTTCTCTTGTTCATGTTAATGTTTTTTTTGTTTTTGTTTTGTTCTTTTATTTTTTAACAAAGTCATTCATCAAGACTTATTATCACCTTTATGGCCAGAGGTACAGCATGGCATAAACATGTATGGAATGAATCATATTTTACTAACAGCAACATTTGTCTGAGACGTCTGCCTTGTCACGGATGACTTTGTCATTGCAACAGTGACCCAACCTGCTACATCACACGACTTAATCAAGCAGACTAATAGAAACCACGCCAAGGTGATAGCAATGAGAAAGCTGTTAAACTTGGTGGATTGTGACAGATGAATGCATTGTGCCTTATCTTTTTTCATATATATAATAGTGCCATCCTGCTGAAGAAAACCTCTTTTCCTCAAAAGGAACAAGATGAGGTTACAATCATTACTGTCCACACCACAACACACTGCATCTGTGTTGTCTGCCTTTACCTCTCTCTATTTGTCTTGTTACCGTTAGGATAAAGAAATAGATAAAAAGTAAACATATCAACGGTCAACAGAAGAGGGTAAAGATGTTGGTCTTCAATTAATTCAACTGCTATGTGTGCCTTATCTTTTAAATGAATTGTACATTATGTGTGCTAATATTTCATTCAGGGGTGGCAACAATTCCATCGTTGTGGAAACCAGCCTGGACAGCACACGACACATCTATATATGCCAGGGCTTTGAAAACAATACAAAAGTAGTACAAAGGAAATCAGAAAACAGGGATTCTGCTTTCCATCCATTGTTGCTTGGGCTTTTAAGGGTAGATGGTAATTAATTGATTATATTAGAGGCTGGATTGGAATTTTCTTCATTGACTCTTAAAAGAAAAACCACATACTATGTTCAAGGATAGAGGCCTCTTTGGGTCATGTATGCCTCATGGTACAACACAGTGCACTGTGATCTAATTAAAGCAACTATGGAATAGCTTGTACAGGTTTATTTTTTTTAAGGCTTACACAAAAAGCTACTTTGATAATTGCAATGCACTAGAAAAACTTAAAATCCATTTGTAGAAATTAGGCCATAATATTATTTCACTTTAATCTTCTGTAGGAAGTACTACATCACTTCTGTTTGTTATGCATATAATGTCATGTTTCGTTGGCTTTCTTAAGCATTTTGCAAAGATTTCATCAGCCCAGGATGGAGTCTCTGCTCCTGCAGAATCAATATTGGTGTGATAGCTGCATCCCACCACTGACAGTCTTCTGGTTACTCTGGTCTGGCCAGAGCACATAAGAGTGAGAGCTGAAATTCAACAGTCAGCTCCTGCTCTTAGATTCAGAGAAATGAATGACTAGTAATCACATCTCCCTCTTGTCTTTCCTTTTGTTTGTTTTTTTTGTGAAAAACCATTACAGGGAAATTGTTCATGGAAGAGAAACACAGCCATTCAGATTAAAGGAGGCAGAAAGCAAACAGATGAGCCAGTCAGGTCGAGCATCCATGTATTGACACACACACACACACACACACACACACATAAAGTTTCTTTAAAATCTATAGTTCATAATAAATGATGCCGAGGGCAGATTAGTCATGTATCCTGGACTGCAGGAGGATGAAAGTGTTGCCATACTTGAAATCACCATGAAAATACTGTTTGGAGTCTCTGATTTTGAAGCTGAAACCAAAGTGAAGTGGAAAAAAAGGGAGCCGTGGACAGACTTCGATAAACATTGGGGTTCAAATCCTTATTAACAATCAAGACACACATACAAAAAAAAAAACAAAACACTGTGGCACCATGTAATGTTGTGACTCTTTTCTCATCGCATAATTTTTGTTTTTATTGTTTGTTATTTTACATTTTGGAGAGAAATAAGAGAAATAATTGGTTCAGAAGTTGAGTAAATGTAGGTGTCTGAAAATCAATGTTGGGAAAGTGTGGAAAGGTTAGGACAGATGTCAGCATCACTGTGCTTTCAGTGTGAGGAACATTACATTTTCTCTGCAGTCTCAGTCTCTTCAAGTCTTCTTCATGATAGGATGTTGGCCTACAGTGGTGGTCCTGTGACTGGAGTCTCTAGAAAAACAAATTCTTCTCACATTCCAGACTTACAGCTAGAGAACAGCTCCCGAGCTGTTTCATTGGCTCTTATTAGCTTTAACCCTGGCAGCAGGAGTCAAACACTATCTCTTAGATCTGATTCTTATCCACCAAAAAAAGTCTACAAATTAATGCGCTGTGGCTCCGTGCTCAGAAATGTGATTGTGTTTGAAATGTATGACTTTTTTGTCTTGGATCTCACCTCCACAGGCTGAATGGTTTAGCACAGACAGCTTTTGTTTCTGATTAATCAGAGCAATAAGATGAGCGAAAAAATGTCATCACTCTGATGGCAATTTTTGGTTTTTGAAAATGAATCTGTTGTCAGAGATTAAAAATAAACTGTTGTACTTAGAATAAATGCACAGCAATAATGAAATAATGCTTAAAATGCGAAGAAACCACTTCATTTAAACACTCTTAATGCCGTCTGCATTGATCTATGAATTCATGAGTAAGTGTAAAAGCATGTGGGTGATTCTTTCAGTATCTGCTGTCCACAGCTGCATAATAATGTATGAAAACCTTCTGCTTCAGTTTATTACATCTTTGCCGCCATCCAAATGCAGCAGGATAGATATGTTGATAAATATGCAGCCTCCGAGTTGAAAACTGCAGCGCCAGAGCGCAGTGACAGTAAACATGACTGTTTACTATGTTTACCTTGATTGAATCACCTGAAAATGACACAAGGCTGGTAGAAAATAACCATACATATACCTCTACACACGTCAGACTGATCACTTATAACTCAGAATTCTGCCTGTTATATCCCTGATATTCCAACCCGGAGAGGTTGGAATATCAGGATCTACTGTGCATCATTCTTCCGCTTAGATTTTTTTTTTGGTTTTTTTGTTTATTACTTTACTTTTTATATTGATGTTCAATGTTTTATTCTTGAAATGCATTATTGAACACACTCTGTTATATGAGAGATGATGTGACCATTTACAGCGGATTGATGTGATCATATAACAGGCCAACATGACCATCCAGCTTATGTGGATAAAAACAAGCAGATTAATATGTCTGTTATATAACACACTGTGTTTGTGCTGCTTTATTGTTACTCAATTTAACTTTATTTAAAGAGCTTTTTTCATACAGGTTAGTGCAATTCAAAGGGCTTCAAGGATGACTGACAAGCTGATAATAAGACAGAACAAATATAGACAGTAAAACAATTTGAGACTAATGAACACAAGGAATAAAACATATCAAAATGTAATAAAATAAAATAGATTTGAATATTATTATTATTAATAATAATAATAATAATTACATTAGATGACAAATAAAATCAATGAGTGAAAAAAACATTTACAACAAGAATACAACAAAATAAGTGGTTAAAATAAAGTAAATCATGTCTATAGATCATTCTTAATCAACAGCCAGGCTAAAGAGGTCGCTGTCAGATCCTCAGACAGACTGTTCCGGCGGGTCGGTGCAAAGAAGTTAAAAGCTGCCTCACAAAAAGACGTGCAAAGGTCCTGCAGTTGAAACAACTAAAAGACTGAGCCAAGCCAGAGGACCTGAGGGGTCATACTGGTTCATACATCGCAAGCATGTCAGACATGTAGGCTGGAGCAAGACCATGAAGTGCTTTAAAAACAAGTAAAAATCATTTTAAAATCAATACTGAAATGTCACTACAGAAGAATCAAATTTACTGACTGTAGAAGCTCCCTAGACAGCTGAGAAACAACAAAGTGCTACAGTCCTGCCACACACCACTGATGAAACATGTACAGCAATTATTGTTATTATTGAATTGGAGAAAATATACGATAACTATACACTTGATGAAAATACATAAATCAAATAAATGTTTATTAGGATCAGTGACTAATGGCAGGTACTTAACCTATTTGCAAATAGCTGATGCCCACCCATGCTATTTAATTATGTTGCTTAGCAACACTAAGTAGAATACTGTACTCTGCCTTTGTAGAACCCTTGTGGGAGTGCGTTAGTAGCTACTGAACAGAACAGCGCCATTATGCTTTCAAGCAGGCCTAGGAATTTATTGATTTGATGCACATATAAACATCACTGCATTGAGATCAAAAGATTGTGGACATTTCTCCCACCATCTCTTTTCTCTTCCTGCTGCTCTCTTCCTCTTTGAAGTATGATCCTCTTTATGTGTGTGATTAAATCTACAGTCTTTTGTGTGGGGGATAACGTGCAGAATCACAATAATATACACTGCCTCAGTTCAGGAAAGATTCATGAATATCTGAATTAAAGTTGAGGTGAGCAGACTGCGGTAAACAGTCCACACAGCTCTTTTATATGTGATTCACAATGAGCTTTAAATCTTCAGTCACAGCTGGAAAGACGGGAGCAGTAAATCCATGTCCCTGGGTGAGAAATTCTAGGAGCAGATAAACATCGCTGAAGAGAACAAGGAAATTATTTTATGCCACCAAGCATGAATGTGATTAATATAAGGGCAGACGCAGACACACGAGTAAGCTTTAACCCAGCCTCACCCAGTACACACTCTCCCTCTGCTGTAAGCACACTGCTGCGTTCTCACCTTTCAGACCAAAATGTCTTTACTTCACTCTATTGAGTGACTGAAAGTAGAGTTGATGAGATCTGAGCGGGACTGAAGGGCATGTCCATGTTACTGCTATTAATCTGGAGTTCACAATAGCTTCCTACAACCCAGTAGAGTGAATCATTGTAACAGCTTCAAGCACCGGCAAGCCCTGATACGTCTCTCGCCAACACACATTTAAGGTAATTTTTTTGGGAAAAAGAAAAAAAACAACAAAACAATTATATCATGGCTCTGTGAAAGATGACGTATATCATTGCAAAACTGTTGATTAACAGGACTAGTAAGGTGGAGAAGAGCAGGGAAGAGTAAAGATGAAGAGAAAGCACTTTAATTGTGGTCACAGCCAAATTCTCTAAGTTGGCAAACTTTTCTTGAAGATGAAGACGAGACAAAAAATCTAAAAATGTCAGAATAAACAAACTGGTTTTTCTGGACCAACAAAAAATGAAAATAGTCCTGAAGGAGAGGCCATTAGTGCATTAAAAGCTAAAGGGACAATCCCATTGTGAGCAAAAAGCTGCTCAACACATTTCACGGCTATCTACCAGTTAGATTATGATTTATTGATTTATTTTGTGTGAAATATGAAATTTGATCTCAGGGTGGTATAGAAAAATCTCTGAGTGTCCAAAATGGAAATGTCTTCATCCTCTGGGCACCATGAACATGCGTGAATGAAAATATCCCAGTTATCTGCACATTTAATATTTCCATCTGGTGTGCGAGTGAGACTTTTGGCCTGAAGGAAGCAACAGAGGAAAATTCAGGGGGTCATCATAAGCCTAAAATTTTAGCATTTCTGCTGTGGATCAAGGGAAAATGTTTTTTTTATCATTCTCTGGATAAAACTGTTTTGACCCATCTGCTTCTTCCCATCTGCAGCCGGCCTCATCAACAAGCCCGGGACCCCCACTGACAGACTGTATCCCCCCCGTGGACATTAAACGTTATATTAACGTAACACCCCATAATCTCACACTCGCACATCTGTGATCTTTGATCTAACATGGTGCGTTATATTAACATAACTTCCATTATTATTATTGTTGTTAATTGCACACTGCATGTACTGTTTACTCCTGGTCAATATTTTGTACATTTCATCCCATTCTCTTCTATTTAATATTTAAAATTTAAACCTGTAGCAGCTCTTTTCACTTGGAATATATTTCACAGTTTTTTTTATTGTAAATTCATTTACGTTTTATATTATTTAGGATTTCTCATATATTTTTGACTATTATGCACTACAACAACACCAAGGTAAATTCCTTGTATGTGGAAACCTACTTGGAAATAAACATGATTCTGCATCTGACAGATTTATCAACTGACAGGCATCACGACTCTTATGCCCCACCATAGCACTACAAAATGCACAACAGCACTTCCTGTAGTGATGTAATAGCCTTGAGGATGGTGGGAAACGAGAGCTGCTCACATCCCAGAATTCAATATGAAGTCAAGAGCCATGCAGCTCCCGCTCAGCGGTTGTCTTCTGAGACAGAGATAACCCCACAGCGAGATGTGATGACACCCCGCTGAAGAGGCACAGCTTCGCCCTCCTATAGTCTAATGGGATTATCAATCCAGCTGCTTTGAATAAGAATCATATTATCTGTCAGTGCTCGGAGAGATATTGCAACAAAGGCAACAAAGGAGCAGTGTATCTGTCTGCTCAGGCAGAGGTTAATAATCTCACGGAAGACGGGGTTCTTTCTAAATAATCACACACTAAAAAAATAACTTTTGGTACTGTACATAAACACATAGTTGCTATGTTGCTGTTTCTTCCTGCAATCTAATCTAAAATCCCACTCAGGACGAGCAATAAAATAAAAAATACCTGATGAATTGTATGATGTTTACTACTTAAAAATAAAAATACCCCACATTACAGTACTCTCAGAAATGGTTGGAAGTTGATATTTTTGCTATTGTTACCTGAAGTATAGTATTTTGCTCTTCAAATGTTGCCTGGCAGCCAATTAGAAACAAGTATTTACCATTGCCATGATATAAGAGCAGTGGATGACACTGCAAAATCCAGTTTCTGTTTCACACATGCATGCACTAGTTTTCTAAAGTTCCCATGAAGTTGTGTTTCACTAGGCACTGTTTTAGACAGAACTGCAATTTGTGTGTTTTAATGTAAAATCTTTTGTCTCTTCCAGTAATTATTCATTTTTATATTATCTGTTAAGGTGATTTGTACTTCCAAAAGTGTCTCGGTTGCACGCTAAGTGTTTCATATTCAGTCAATGGAGAGACATTGTACGCCGTTTCACAACCTCATGAGATCTTTTACGACTACTTTGCAGAAATCTGCTTCATCACAGTCTCATATGACGTGATTAACACCCTCAATAAAACGACTGTCACCGTGTGAGATTTACCCATCCAATCAATTATGACTCCATGGAAGGCTTTTTATCCTTAAAATCTATTTGAACACAGGATTCAGATTACTGTCAGGACTCGCCTGTTTCCCTGCAGCTTTTATATTTAACAGGTTCCACTATCATTTACTTTGGAAAAGTGAGAACTGCATGATTGATAGTTGGAATGTACTGAAATCAAATTGACATGTATGACCATGACCAGGCCATGCCACATTATCACTCGTCAATTTTATTTTCAAGTTGGTATTCTAGTAACTTCTTATACTGGAGTTTGGTAAAAAAAAAAAAATATATATATATATATATCTCAAATCACTGGCAAAAACTTCACTGATTTTTAATTTCTAATGTGTCTTTTTTTACAGCAGACACTTTGAATTAAGCCGAGGTTCGACATTAATGATGCCCCCACTCAAGTCTGCTATTCAAGCAATTCATTTCAATTCAAGTCAAGTCAATAAGCAAGCATGCACCGGGGCATGGAATTGTTGTTTCTAAATGAAATGCCATTACTACTGTTATTAGTTACACCTGTTTGACAATTTAAAATATCCATTATGAGAATGGTCTATTCACATGTTTCAAATAAACTGCAACATGAAATAGTATTCCGGGAGTGGTTAGATTGCTCACTCAGGGTTAAATAATGTTATGGTCTAAGTATGGTACAATATGTAAACTTGTGTGTACAGTACATGACCCATGAATTTTTAAATTGTTGTTTATACTATCATTAGAGACCATTTATGGAAAAAAAAAGAAAAGAAAAGAAAAGAAATATTAACTGTGTCCTAAAGGCAAAACAAAAAAGGGAATAAATAAATTAAATTGCAGTCATTAATTCACAACCAGTCACTAAAACATGTCAGTTCACTTTGGTATGAATGCTAAATGTAGTTCTTCTGTTTGCCAAAACACATGCAAATCAGAGTGCTTGTCTTAAATGTGATGGGAGCACAGTTGCAGTAAACTGGTGTCACCGTTCTTTCACTGTACAGACAATAGCCTGGCAGAAATACAGAATTTAGGATCATGAATAGCCAACAGCATCTAGCTGACAGCCAGTGAAGTGAAATCAGGAAAGTAATACAAAATTCCCCTGATATGCAACAAAGAACATCATGAACTTTGCGATTCATCTCATATTTTAGGCTGACGGCTGCACTGTGAGTCTATGAAACAAGCAAGCATTTAGCATCTGTACTTTTTTCAATCTGTTTTTCTATCAGTATGAGTATCCTGCTTGTCTTTATACACCACCTCCTCCCTTCACATCACTTTTTTCATCCTCTCTTCTTCTCTTCCTCTTTTCATCACCCAAATCTGCACATGAATGTCATTCCAGAGAAATGGGTGTTGTGGAAGTCTCTTATTTTGCTTTGACCAGACTTCAGCTTCACAGATAAACCACAGGAGTGTAGCACCAACCGTGAAAAGCAACAATGTCCAGACTGACATTAGAAAGACTTCAGACTGCATTTCTCTGCATGAGAAGGTCTCCCCTGGACACAGCAGGTGAGAGGAGGGGCAGGACAGATGGAAGGAGAGGGGAGACAGAAAGCTGAGTGCCACGAGCATATGACATTAACTTTCACTGCCCTTTAAGTCAACAGAGAATGGAGAACATTTTACTTTGGTAAACCAGACCAATGCTGCCTGATATTTCATTCATGTTTGATCTTGCATGGTAACATTCTGGTGTTACAATGGAAGGCCAGCTAATGTAATATACAAAGTGTCACAATGACTGTGACTGCCATTTAAAAGATAAACAATGCACGGATGTAATGGAGATGAAGTACATTTTAAGAGGCCTCACAGAGGTCAACTATGTTGCTGACATAATGGATTGCACAGGCTTGATGAGTGTTTTGCCATAATTTGATTTTTCCCTTTCAAGCAACTGTTTTTTTAGTAGCTAGCAGAACACTGGGCCTAATGCAAGAATAAACAAATATATTTAAACAAATATACATGTGATTTGTGGCATTCGCCAATTCCCCCGTACTTAGAATTTCCTGTTGTACAAATCATGAACAGATTTAGAACAGATGATCAGAATCTGCCTTCTTTTAGCAGAAATTAGAGAAAAACACTCGTTTGACTTGCTTTAGAATTAACGCCTTAGTCTGCATGGATTTGGAGTTTAAATATGACACTGATATTAAATTAAAAAAAACATTCGACTGAAAGAAATTTAATGCTAAATTAATATTCTGTTCGCCACATTATCATCATCATGGTTAGCCAACATGCTGTGAGGTTTTTTTTTAGCTTTTATGATTTTATTGGCACATTTTTGCACAACGTCCACATTTCAGTAGCAGCAGCCGACAGTGAAACTTCACCTACTGTAGACAATGATATTGTCTCCTTTAATTTTTCTGTGACTGTTACATCCCTCCCACATCCCCTGTCCGCCTCCCATCATGGAGTGCTTTGCTTTAGAAAGACCTCTTTAAACATCTAACTTTAACCCTCTTTATTTCTGATACAATGCAGTGATTTCTGATTGTTCCTGGCTCCTTGCTACTGACACTGCTACATTTTTTATGCTTGTGTCTGCGGACTTTCGAAAGCAGAATTTCTGTGGTGTGAAATTCTTCATTTTACTCTTGGGTAACATTTTTGTGAATTAAACTTGCCAACAATTGGAAGAGAATGGTT
Source organism: Thunnus maccoyii (assembly GCF_910596095.1). Classification (NCBI taxonomy): domain Eukaryota; kingdom Metazoa; phylum Chordata; class Actinopteri; order Scombriformes; family Scombridae; genus Thunnus; species Thunnus maccoyii. The sequence goes on from NC_056538.1 coordinate 8,546,120, forward strand.
TGCCTCTTATATGACAATTTTAGGGGCACTGACTATACTTGATGAAAGAGATTTCCGCACACTTAGATCTATGCAGTATTTCACTTTAATTTGAGCTTTCGGTCTATCAGACCTTCATCAGAGCATACATGATTCAATAATGAAAAAGCAAGTAAAAATAACTAATCTCATTTTAATCAGTGGCAGTATGCAATACACATGTATACCCTGGTGGTTGAAGTTCCACCTCTTGGAAATTGTAGTTTTTAAGGGAGGCATACAAATGGAAGCCATAATTGTTATAGAGCACATACAAAAAAGGGGTGGAACACAGTGAATATAGAAAAAAGAACATATACAACCAAGAGGCACCTTACAGTCGTACCATACATATATAATTTCATCACATAGTAAATGGGGCTTTGAGAGGGATCAGGCTTGAGCCATCATAAATCAGAGATCCTCAGATCTATAAGAAAAAAGACCCCAACACTACACTAGAAATAAAGAAAAGAAACATTCTGGATCACAGCGTAACACTCATATCAAAATCCTCATTGAAGCCCATAGGCTGAAGTGTGTCTAAAGTGTCAATATAATAGAGCTCCCTTTGGCATATCTTTCTTTCCATATCTTCACCTCTTAGCAATTCAATGTGTTCAATGCCCTGGAATTGTAGAGAGGAGATAGGGTGTAAGAATTAATTGAAATGACAGGCAACAGGATATTTCACATCATTGAGTCTGATGGAGCTCCTGTGCTCTCTAATCCTTTGTTTCAGCATGCATGTAGTTTTACCTATATAAATCATATACATGGGCATTTTAACAAATAAACATTTTCTTTGCTGTATGTGATGAAACCCTTTCCCAGAGTTTTTCATGTGTTGTAGCACTGGGCGCAGTTGCCACAAAGAGCTAAAAGAGTCTGTTTTGGACCTGCCTTAATGTTGGCCCACACCAGCTTGTTATGTAAGTTAGGATCTCTTCTATAGACAAAGAGGGGAGCATCCTGAAAATGCTGGACTAAAAGCTGGGTCAAATAGGCCAAAATAGGCCAGTGTTTTAGAAAGGTGTTCTTGAGGACAGGGGTCTCAGGGGTAAACCTGATGATGTAGGAGACAGAGTAACTTTTATCTTTTTTGATATTTTTTTGCAAAAAGTCAGAGTGGGATTTAGAAAATGCTGCTTGGTAAGCCTCATCAATACACCATAAAGAGTAGCCTATTTCCAAAAAAACGTTTTTTCATTGCAGCAGCTTTATCAATGAATTCCTCATTAGAGTGATATAGGCATCTGAGCCTATAGAACTGACTCTTGGGTCAACCATATTTCAGAGCTCTGAGATGAGCATACTGGGTAGGAGGAATGTATTCCTATCCGTTTCTTTTGATATAAGGTAGTGATGAGGCTGCTATTGCATAATTCAATCCACATATCCAAGAAAGACACACATTTATGATCATATTCAACTGTGAACTTAAGGTCAGGATTCAAACGATCGAGGAGATTAACAAAAACATTCAACTCATTGCTAGTCCCTTGGAAAACGTAGAAGACATCATCTAGATATCTGAACCATTTGAGGATTTTGTGAAGGAAGGAGCTTGTTACCATTAAAAACATCCAAACGTCCAAAAAACCCCACATATAAATTAGCATATTCCAGAGCAGAAGTAGAACCCATCGATGTCCTTTAAGTTGTAGGAAGAAATCTCCAATGAAGGAGAAATAGTTCAGTTTAAGGACAAAATAATGTCATAATGTCATTGACTCTATTAAACAAACACTCAAATCATATGAAGATGGTCTGATGGCAACAAAAATCAAGAAATTCAAGCGGGACACCCTGGACTACATTCAGAGCAATGTCTACAATTGGGTCCAAGAAAAACACTGGACTCAACATCCATCCACCATGAGCCACCAGACTAATCAGTCAGATACCACCACGGCCGACAGCGATTTTCCAGGTGACTCTGATTCTAACAGGAGCTACTACCAGCACCCAGCAGACAGAAATTACCATACAAAAAATGGCCAGTGGTGTGGAAGAAAATGAGGAGGGGCAAAAAGAAACCAAGACCCAAGAAACAAGCCCCTCACCCGCCAGCAAGCCAGAATCCTGTGATTAACCTCTCTGATAAGGTACTCACTCCCCATCAACTTTCTGCTCTCACCAGAGGCTTAGGCTTTGTCCCCACATGCAAGACAAACTCTTTTGAGGTGAAGACAAATTTATTCTGTTTCTTTAGAAAGATTAAACTGAAATATATGTTTGGCAACTCTGATATACAAAGGTCTGATAAACATGTATTTAAGCCTAAAAGCACATTTTTGCCTTATACTTCAAATCCCTCTATCCAAAGTTTTTGCAGAATGGTTGAGCAAGAAAACCTTGACTTATTGAAAGACAAACCCCCTCATTCTCTCTCTAATCTTAGTCAAGACGAACATTTGGCTATACAAGAACTTTCTAAAGACTCTGAGATTATTATCAAGATGAGAAGAGGGCACTATAGTCATTCAGAACATGTAAGACTACAAAGAAGAGGCCTCCAGGCAATTAACTGATGAACATTTTTACAGAAAAGTGAAGACCAACCCCCCCTTTGATTTCCAAAAAAAAAAAAAAGATCTCAGATGTCACAGGCTGAGCTCTTGAACTGAATTGGATCTCTAAGAATGAACATGATTTTCTGAACTGTTAACACCCTGTAACTCCTGTATTCCATATGCCATCTAAAATCTATAAAAGCCTGTTTAAACCCAAAGGCCAACCTATTGTAGCCAGCGATGATTCTCTAATAGATCCATTATCTAATTATGCTGTATCATTTTCTTAAATCATATGTTCAGAAGCTTCCATCATATATTAAGGACTCTATTGATCTAATCAACAAGATATCAACATTAAAAGATTTACCTAATGATACAATTCTGGCCACCTTAGATGTGGAAAGCTTCTACACTAATCTCCCATGACAGAGGTCTTGAGGCTCTTGAGTATTATCTAAAAGACTGAACTGAAGAAGCATCCCACCCAGCACATTTAATGTGAGCTGGGTGCTTTGATCTTTAAACCAAACTATTTCTCCTTCATTGGAGATTTCTTCCTACAACTTTAAGGTACATCGATGGGTTCTACTTTTGCTCCTGAATATGCTAATTTATATATGTTTTTTTTTTAACATAGTTATGTTGTTAACGGTAACAAGCCCCTTCCTTCATAAAATTCTAAAATGGTTCCGATATCAAGATGATGTCTTCTACATTTTCCAAGGGACTAGCGATGAGTTGAATGTTTTTGTTAATCTCCTCTATCGCATAAATCCTGACCTTAAGTTCACAGTTGAATATGTTCATAAATGTGTGTCTTTCTTAGATATGTGGATTGAATTATGCAATAGCAGCCTCATCACTACCTTATATCAAAAGAAACGGATAGGAATACATTCCTCCTACGCAGCAGTGCTCATCTGAGAACTCTGAAATATGGTTTACTCAAGAGTCAGTTCTATAGGCTCAGATGCCTATATCACTCTAATGAGGAATTCATTGATGAACTTTCACAAAAAATTATCAAAAAAGATAAAAGTTACTGTCTCCTACATCATGTTTACCCCTCTGGCCTATATCCTCAAGAACACCATTCTAAAACACTGGCCTATTTTGGCCTCTGACCCACCCATTAGATTGGGCAAAACTTTTCCTGTAAAGGGTTTTATCACATGCAGCACAGAAAATGTTTATTTATTAAAATGCCCATGTCATATGATTTATATAAGTAAAACTACACGCACGCTGAAATAAAGGATTAGTGAGCACAGGAGCTCCATCAGACGTAATGATGGGAAACATCCTGCCGCCTGTCATTTCAATGAATTCTTACACCCTATCTCCTCTCTACAATTCCAGGGCATTGAACACATTGAATCGCTAAGAGGGAAATATATGGAAAGAAAGATATATCAAATGGAGCTCTATTGTATTGATACTTTAGACTACAGGCCTAAACAAGGATTTTGATATCAGTGTCCACTGTTCTCTCGAGAACCATCCATCCGTATAAAAGTCCATACAGTTGTATCGCAACAGAAGTGTGTATTATTTCGCCTGATTAGAGCTCTTCTTGGGATTGTGTGTCCATGTGCAGACCATGCATGAATTTAATTTAAACAAATTACACCATTCTACAGTACTTATTTTAATCTGTAAAATGCATATACAATAAAATGAACACAACTGCATCAAATGAAGTATGCATCATGCATCAAGTTTACTGAAAGTATAAACATAATCATTCTATAATGTTATTCAGCAGTGTCAAATGATTCTGTCAAATTATAACTAATTATCTTCAAAACAGAACATCCTTTCCTCATATTCAGATATTTGAGATCTATACAAAAGTATCTAAAAAGATGCCGACCAAGGATTCCTTACTGTAAGTTCAGAGCTTTTGCATGGTAGACATTTTGACTTGTCATATCAGGAAAAGTACAGGTGTGACTAACAGCATTAATGATGGCTTAATTCCATTTGAATGTCCCACTAACCTAGTAAGCCACGTGAGTGTACAAGCATGCATAATAGCACAGCCTCCATGGCTGGAGCATTTAAAGTGAATGCAGCCATTGTTAATGTTATCAGCTATACCTGTGCTTTTCCTGGTTACACAAAGGCAGACCAAAGACCATCCCTAGAGTTTTCAATTAGATTATTAAACAATTTGTGAGTTTCAAATATTGTCATATTTATGGACACAGTTATCCATTAGCATAATTCATGCTGTCTTCCTTGTACTCATGAGTATTCATGACAAATTCAGTGAAAGACTGCACCATTTGTTGGGCTTCTATTTCCTATAATATTATTCGAAATAGAGGCTGCATTGAGACAGTTGCATAAAATTACAAATTATTTAGTAGGCTAAGGTATATGGATATTAATGTAGCCAAGTGTTTGAGCTCAGCACTGAAAAGAAGCACTCGTGGCACTTTCCTTTTTTTTTTAAATCTTTTGTTCTACTTATAACCATTATCAGGCATGTAATCCATTGGTTGACTTTGAAGGTTATACACTTAAGGAACATGGACGTTTCCATCCACTTTTTCAAGAGGAATTCTAATGGACCATTTCCAGTTCATTGATTCACGACAGTAATGGCCAAAGCTCCACAAGCATTGGGGAGTTTTCTTAAGGCCTGTAAGTGAACTTCTTAGGCTCTTGTTTGATTTCTAAAACTTTCTAAAGATGAGTCGACAACAGTCAGTACAGAGCTGAATTAAGTTCTGGATAGGCTTTGGGGATCAGCAGAGAAGAAGCTGGAAAGAGTGACCTGATCTACAGCTACGATGTAGAAATACTTGGTAGAAAAGAAGCAAGGAAGAAAACAAAAACACCTTCTCTAAAGTCTAGAAGGTAACATGAAATCAAACACCTTGTTAAGGAGGAAGGCATCACTGGAGGAGAGAGTAGGTATCAACCTCCTACAAGAAGACATAAAAGATCACCTGGCAACACTGTGGAGGGCAGAAAATTTGTGTCAGAATTTGACACAAGAAGAACGAGAGGGCACAAACATCTTTCTACCAGGATCCCTTTAGATTTGTGAAATGACTCTTCACAAAAGAAAAATCCAGATCACTTAAAATGTCAAAGAGGGATCTTGAGACCACCTGAAAACTACACACACCGATGTGAGACAGGAGAAGAGAGTTATGCCTCCAGATATGCTACCCATCTCTCAACCAGAACACCAGCTGGATGACAGCCTTCCAAGATGGAGCAAGGTTGAGAAAGCTATGAGGAAGGCAAGGACAGTTTCAGCTCCAGGACCAAACAGAGTTCAATATAGGCTGTATAAGAATGCTCCAGATGTCATGAGATTCCTCTGGAAACGAATTAAGGTGGCATGGAAGAAACATATTATCACAAAAGTATGGCAAAGGGCTATGGGGGTATTAATCCCAAAGGAAAATGATGCCTCAAATATTGACCAATTCCAGCAAATCAATCTCTTGAATGTTGAAGGAAAGATCTTCTTTAGCATCACTGCTCAAAGAATGACAACTTACCTGAAAGAAAACAACCTGATTGACACGTTGGTGTAGCAAGCCGGTAAAGCAGGCTCCCCAGGATGCTCAGAACACACAAGCACGATATGGCACCAGATTTAAGCCGCAAAAAAGCAAGAGAGATATCTGTCTTATTCCTTGATGGAGCCAATGCTATTGGATCCATCCCACACTTCCTAGTCTGGACAGCCTTTGATTTCTTTCACGTGCCAAGGACCATGACAAACCTGGTCAGAAAATAGATATAGAAACAGACAACTTTAAACGTCTCCAGAAGCAAAGCTAAAAAGTCAGGTCCCTAAATGGACACTTCCACAAACTGTTACACCTTCTTACAAACAGGTATGGTCACACAGCGACCTCACAGAGACCTCATGGTCGGTCAATAACCCTCAGATAGAAACAAGTTCAAGAGTTCAACTAGCCTAGAAGTAGGATTTCTTCAACAACATGTATGCCAGAATGACAGTGACATTACTGAACATGGCCAAAAACAAACATTGACCCCTTAGTTTGAAAACCACATTTGTAACATATATACAAAAGATTTATAAAATGATAACCTATTATTCAGTTTTCTCTCACAGCGTCTACATGGGTTGTAAAAGGAAAACGCCTGAGAGAGCAACTACCTGCCATTCATGCTTACATGGACGACATGACCACCCTGACCTGAACTGCTGCATGTACCAAGCAACTGCTGGAAAAGCTTCATTCAAACATAAAATTGGGCACGAATGAGGTTTAAACCCAGCAAATCCAGGAATATATCCATTGTTAAAGGGAAACTTTTAGACCAGAGATTCCACATTGATGACACACCCATTCCAGTGGTATTGGAATTGCCTGTCAAGAGCTTGGGGCAGTGGTACAATGTGAGCCTCAAAAACACAGACCATAGCATCCAAATTAGTGAAGAGGCAAAATTTGTTTCATAATCAGTGCCAACTACGATGTGCTTCCCACCCCCAAGAACTTACACCAGTGGATTGGAGAAGATCCATCATGTCCACTCTGCAAAAAAATGGCAACTGTAAGGCACATCCTTAACAGCTGCAAAACCAGTCTTTCCCAAGGCTGCTATACCTGGAGACACAATCAAGTATTCTGGAGCAAAGGAGAACTGTCACAAACAGCCCATCTCCCCAAACAACTGGCTTCTCTAACACCACCACCTTCATACCAGCAGAACAGAGATCCCTATGTATTGTGGAGCTAACTGTGCCTGAGGACAATGCAGTGGATGAAGCGTATGAATGGAAAAGGTTGAAATACACACATGCTGGAGAGCACAAGACGCCCAGTGGAGGTAGATTGCAGAGCTGGCCAAATCAACCACTTGGGCTCCTGAAAGAGATGGGAATTTGAGCGCCAGCCGTATGGAAAGCCACCAGGTCATTGTCAGACGCAACTGGCTTTGGCTGAAGAGAATAGACCTGATCTGTGCTGCAAGGTGACCATCAACCTATAGGAGGGGTAAAAGCAGGAGGGGGGAGCACCTGTGATGCCAAATGTCACTGTTGAGCCCTCTCGAGGTGTTTTGGGTTTATCAACGGAACACCAGAGAGGGAGGGAGCCCAACTGATGATGCCGATGAAGTGATTACTCCTACCACCACTCAAGAAATCAAGAGAGTGCTGATTATTGTAAGGGATAGTTACAACAAGTCCTAAGAGCTCAACTGCACCATTCTCCCCTCATGGAGAATTAAGAAATGGTTTGAAGTCCAGTACATTCACAGAGGTCTGACCAGAGTCTAGATTTGTAATCACTGCAACACTGCTGTTATACATTCAAAGTACAAAAGCAACATTAAATATTTGTTAAATATTGTTATTGAAGTCCTTGAAGTCCAACTGAAATCTGTAATCTTACTTCTTTGTAGTCAAACATAGTCTCAACATGTTTTTAAATGTATTGTTAACATTTTTGTATTATTAGAATGAAGAAAAAGATCTTTGGAAAAATATCAGAAATACTCCTTTTTGTCTCAGCTGGCTGGTGGGGCATGAGGTTTGTTTGATTGACATTAGCTGGCAGGCTACCAGTACACTGTGCAGTACAGAGACAAAGTAAACAGTAGCTACAAGTCATGGACAGTGTGTTGAGATTTTGAAGAGCAATGAGGACCAAAGTGACTATTTACACGATGTTTAATGTGCTGCAGCTGAGCAGCTAATTAGCTACCTAGCCTGCTAACTGACGTTAGAAGTGTACTTTTCCCTGGAGAATGTTTGTTTGGTTGCTCTTTCAACATGCTAAGGTGTGTGTTCTTGTTTGTAAGTTAGATAAAAAGGAGACTTTAGCAGGACAGCTAATGTGGGTTTTTGTTCAGAGTCTGTTTGCTCTGTCTGCTCTTGTGTAGCAGAATGCTACCAGGCTCAGTGTGAGCCTGGTAGCCTGGTAACTCTACCTACCTAAGCAGGTGGGGGAACAGTATATACTCGAAATAAACTAGGCAGCACAATCATGAAATCAAAGAATTTAAAATACAAATTTGTAATACAACTTTTGGTTTCTGATTTTTTTCACAGAGCATATGTATGCTGTTGTAGACCCCCCAAAAAAAGGACTTAAAAGCACACGCTAACTATGGGTACAGTACTGTTCCCTGTTGCTGCTAATTCTAATGTAGAAATGGTTTTATATAGCAAATCAAACAAGTCCTCAGCGGATCAGGGAAGAGGCTCTGAGCCAGAGCAGTCAGAGCAGAGCGCTAAGAAATACCAGCAGGAAGGGCATAACTGGGAATGTCTTCAAAGCAGGCTGAGAGGGAGAGACTGGACTCTCATGTGAGCATTATCCAGGCCTTGAAAATACATGAATGTCTGTTTTGTCACACATAAATTGAGATGAATTGTCAAAACTGCCTGTCCCTATTTAGTAAAGATGTAGTGGGGCTGGGAACTCATCACAGACAGACAATTTAGCTGGTGGGTTGTAGGAGATTAGGCTGAGGACCAGGCAGGGAGGCAGAAAGAAAGTACCAGAGAGAAAAAAAAGAGAAGAGCATATACGAAAAAGAACACCAAGATGGAAAGTGGCAGAGAGGGACGATAAAAACATGAGGAGCCATGTGACAAAGTGACAGATGGAAACACTCACAGCTACGCAGCATGTCTCTATCATTGTACAGAGAATGGTCGACCCTCAGAGATTCCCCCTCCGGTGAAGCAGATCACAGCTGTAGATGAGTATCAGCGACAAGACTGAGCCCCAAACCCAGCATATGAGCATATTATCGCATACAATCTTTCTAGAAGCAGGCACACTCTCTAAATATGCTGCAGTCATGTATTTCATGAATAAGATATAAATAATGGTGAATTCTGCTAAATATGCATGACCCAATACTCATGTTCTTCATTAAATGCTCTGCTACAAACTAAAGTGGTCTTGCCAGAGGGTAAATGGTACAGTTTTACAGAACTGAGTCAGGACCTACAGAGATATACCACACAAAGTGCAATTTTAAAACTCTTCAAAAATATTCAAATGTCAATGCTACTGTCTTCATTTCCATCTTAATGCCTTATTTTCCACATACTGTATTCCTCTACAGATAGTCTGGTACTCAATAAATATTCATCTGAATGCACCAACTATTCCAGTCAATATCTGAACTCTGTTCAAACTGACAACAATCACCCTGCATCACGTCCAGAGAATTCCTACAGTAGTCTTACAATGCACATGTACATACAAGGAATGGCAACAATTTGTGGGGCCATAGTGCAGTATGTGGTGTTTTTCTATTGCAATTGGTTGTCTTTTAAAGGGGACTTATCATGTTCATTTCCAAGTCTATATTTATATTCGTAGGCTGTACTGGAATATCTGCATGATTTACAGTTCAGAAAACTCCTTATTGATCTTATACTGACCCTTTATGCAGCTTTCAGCTCAACCTCTGTCTGAAACAGGCTATTTTAGCTTCTGTCTCTTTAAGGGCTTGTACATGGTCTACTGTATGCCTATTGGGAAAAACACGCCAAAACGATCGGTCCAGCTGGATGCATAAATCACAGTTATACAAAATGAGTGTGAAACCTTTACAAATATCCAAAATGCCCCTTTTTCCATTAGCAACACTCCCAAACAGTGGAGGCAACATCTAGGGATGTCAAAACATCATCTTTTACAGAGTTCAGTTTTTCAAAGGGCCTTTTTGGGGGTTGCAAAGACCTCCTGTACAATCAAGAGCAGCAGCCTTGAAGAAATCATGGCTGTCTTTGAGGTTGATTTGTCATCACCTGGTGGAAAAACTTAATACAACCTGTCTCCTGCAGGCCAGACCACAGAGTGGCAGATGTGTAAGTCCTTGTCATGATGAAAGAGTTGCAATAACATGGCTCTGCACACAACCAAATGACCAGTAATCATGCAGGGCCTGACTGGAATGATAATTCAGACTGGAAATTTCTTTCAACCTGGGCTACTCTGCACATTCAAAACAGATCACTCATGTTGTAGCCACGTCATTGACAGAGCTATGCTTCATTTTTTTTAATACTCTACAGCACATAAGGGAGGAGTGATGTTGAATATTAATGCCTTCCAGAAGTATAATAGTATAGATATTATCTGAAACTTGCCAGAACTACATACTGTAAATGGAAAATGGTTCAACGGAAATAAAAAGAGACTTCCCATGCCCAAAAAGTGCTCCATTAAAGTGAAGTACAAGGGTTTGAAGCACAGCAGTTATAATTTGAAAAGGGCTCACCAGAAACATAAAAGTTCTAAAAAAAAAAAAAAAAAAAAAAAAAAAGTCTTGTCCATGAAATGAAGCATACATTTGTAGCCTGTGAAGTTAGGTGAGAACAGACAATAGGGTCAACCAATATGTCTTTTTCAGGGCCAATACTGATACCAATTATTAGCTAGGACACTGACAACCAATATTAGGAACCAATATACATTTGCAGTTAATATGAAAATCTTGGTGTCAAAATTTTGAACTCACGATTTCAATGCATAATTATGCCTCATTTATTACAGCAAAACAGCTTTGGAAAGCCTTTAGTTGGTTCAATTATTTAAATTCAGTTGTGTCTGTAACAGGTGGAAAAGTCCATTTACTCAAGTACTGTACTTAACCCTTTGAAAACAGACATCCCGCGGGCAGCCCTAGACTGGCCGCGGGGGGTCGCTGTTTACATGGTCCAATTAAAATAGATCTAAAATAAAAATCATAACAGCTAGAGCTTTCATTCTTTTTTCAGCTGAAAGCTAAGGCTCTCATCTTTTATGCGATCACGTTGTACGCTTGTCTCGGAAGATGATGACGCCATTATATCACGTTACATGCGGGTAATAAAACCGGGTAAAACGTAATGACGACGCGGAGTGGAGCAGAGCAGAGAAGCAGGTCGAAGTCAGAGAGATTGAGAGAAAGTTGAGAGATTCAGATTCAGATATTGAGAGAGTAAGTGTATGTGTAAGTGTGTCTTTTTTTTTTGTCGTGATGACGAAGAAAAGAAGGCTTTGGGGGCTTTGTTCGCGGTTGGTGACCCAACAGAAGAGGCGCTTTCTTCTGATCCGGACTCCTTCAGTGAGGATGAAGACCATTTTGCTGAAGGCATCAATCCATATCAGGATATGTAAGTACATTTTTAGGGATTATTGTTTATTTATTTTTGTTTTTTACATTTTAGAGAGTTCTTTGTGCTGTGTACGTGTGTGTATGGCAGGTGTGTGTGTTTTTCGTGGGTGTGTGATTTTCACGGGTGTGGGAAGTTTCAGACTTTCTGCACAAAGCAGACCGTTTCTGCTTGTCAAAGGATTATATTTTCAAGTTCATCATTATTTTTAATATGTTTTTTCAAATGTCACTTTCTTTTATCTTTGTTTTAGCCCCAAGGGAGATGAAGGAGCAACAGAGGACCACCCAGAGGCAAAGCATCCCAACACACATTTTTTATTTTGTAATTTATAATACAATTTCAATACTTGGGCCTATATCAATCATTATGGTTTATTGGCTTGCATAACCTTTTAACTTTGGTTGTACAGCTTTAGGGATATGAAGCATTTTAAGATATTCTGGGAAATGACATCACAATAAGCAAAAATACCAACGTAGGCACTGGCAGACCATTTCTATTGCAGAGTTCAAAGGGTTAAGTACAATTTTAAGGTACTTTACTTTCCATTTGATGCTACTTTGTACTTTCACCTTACTACATTTCAGAGGGAAATATTGTACTTTCAACTCCACTACATTTATTTGACAGCTTTAGTTACTAGTTACTTTTCAGATTAAAATTTTACATAAAATAACACAATGATGAGCTTTTAAATTACAACACATTGTTAAAGATCAAACCAGTGGTTCCCAAACTTTTTGGCTTGTGGCCCCATACAAAAAAAAAAAAAAAAAAATCAGTGTGTATTTTTGTCTTTCTGTCATGCTTCAGATGTCTTTGAGTTGTTTGCAGTTACACTAAAGAGACATTTCCTCTCACATGATTTCAAATAAATAACTGTTTAAGGTCCAAAGAGGTTAAACTCTGCAATATTTCACAAAAATGCAGAGATTAAGGACAGGTTCTGAAAAATGAATCTAAATTAAATTTTTATGTGCCAGAACTACATTTATTCTTCTTTCCTACCCAATCTATCATCTCAAGACGCCTCAGATTTATCTTACGACCCTCACAAAGCAGTTCAAACTAGTTCCATCGCAAGCAGCTACAACAGTAAAATGCTGCTTATGCACTGACTTATCAGTATTAATAACATACTTTGTTAAATTCATTTAATATATCAGTCACAGTCAAATTTTCTGCACAGTCCAACTTTTACTTTAATACTTTAAGTAAATTTAGCTGGTAATACTGTACTTTTACTTACGTAGGATTTTAAATGCAGGACTTTTACTTGTAATGAAGAATTTTTACACTGTGGTATAAATACTTTTACTTAAGTAAAGGATCTGAGTACTTATTCCACCAATTTAAATGTTATATATTAACAAGATGTGATAGCAGGGAACTTGTTCAAAACTAGGCTACTTCATTACTAATGATTACTATAGCTGAATATGTGCAATAGTAATAGAAGTGACTATTCAACTCTGACACTTGTACACATCTATGTAGTCCATGTATGGATTAATACAGGCCTTAAATGCAGTTCCATTATGTCCAAAGTCTCTCAGAACAATCCTGCACCTCTTAACAGTTACAAGACTGACTGAGAGTATGACCGGCCCTGGTAAGTGACATGCAAGAAATAACGTTATAGCCTGTCAATTTTTTTGCTAGTCAGGTGGCTAAATTATGGATCAACAAATGAACTTGTTGATGTTCCCTATCGCATTCAAGTTAGCTCTGTGAGCCTCAACATTAGCTTAATTTAAGTTATATCACTGCAACGAAGTGCATTATTTGGACATTTTCGGCGATGTAACTGGGAAACTGGGCATACTTGTCATCGTAGAAATAGATCATAACAGGGATTAAAGCAAGAAAAGATTTGTGAGCCTGAAAAACTGTCCAGAGGAAATGTGTACAATGTACTGAATTAAGTATAATATGAATTTAAAACTGCTCTATCCCTGAAATCAGGCACGGTGCCTGAGAACTTTAAGCCCTGTCATTTGATCGTAGTGTTTTTAAATCTTCAGTGCAGAGGATTGTGATGTTTATTGCAACTTCGCCAATATCTGCTGCCTTACCTTCGAAACACAGCTCCGCTTGCTCACCAGAGCTGCTCCAGTCTGCAGATGCTTCTCTGTGTCGTCTGTGACACAGCGACATGCACAGCCTTCAGTGTTGATAGGCTATTACTCTTACCTTGCAAGGCAGCTGGATTGGCGAGATCAACACATCACGTAAGAATCCATCTTGTCAGGCTTCAAGTTATGCACTCGTGAATCAGCATTACTCTTTAACTTCTCAGATGGTTCTGTGTGACAAACCATCTAGGATGTCAGGTTACTATTACTCATGACGTATAACCAATCAGATAGTGCTGTGGGCGGGACACTGCTAAAGACCACAGAGTGGTGACTACAGACAGAAAGAGCTGATGCATCAGAGCCAAAGTAGCGCATATCGGCAATTGGATAAAAAAAATAACGATTCCAATAATCGTGAAAATGCTGATAATCTGATAAAAATGCCAGGCCGATAATCGGTTGACCCCTTGCAGACAGATTGCATTGATTAACTTTAAAGAGGTACTGCACACTTAAACATGTTTTTTCAGCTCTAAACTAAATTATATGACTGTAATTAGATGAAACACATCAATGCTGGTGTTAATACTGACATTGAAACCAAATTTATAAAAACCGGCATTTCATGGGTTGAATGTTTTAAATCAGCCCTGAACATCGCAAGGCCAATACTGACATAGAGTCGACCGTTTGGGACTTATCTACATCATGAAATTTATATAAAAAAAGAATGTTAACTTCCTAATGGCTACGTACTGACACTCCCCCCAACACACACAGCAGGGCTACGGCTACATAATGACACTCCCCGACAGACAGACACACACACACACACGCACACACACTGAAGAGCCTCTCACGGCAGAGCTGCTAGCTCAGCTACAACAAAGGCACCACAAAGAAACTTTTACAAAAGGACCATGAATGTGCTTCTAGTGACGGTCAAAGCTCTGGGGGATGTTTCCAGTGCAGACAGGGAGAGTCTGACAGCAGCTGCTGGCTGGTTAGCTCTGACTACCAGCTCTTCATCGCTGTGGCCATTCATGCTACACAGAGCAGCGGTCAGTTGGTGTCCCCTTACCTCCCATGTTACAAACTATGTAGCAAAGAGGCCTCTGCTGCGTTTTTTAAATGTGCTGAAAGGGAGGGAGCTAGCTGAATTTGGGTGTGTAGTTACTCTTTGAGCTTTAGCTCAATAAAAAAAGTCACTCACTATCCACACTTGTACAGTTTCATACTGGACTCCAACAGAACACTTTGCAAAGCTTAGATTCAATTTAGTTAGACAGTGTCAGAGGCGCTCATTTAACTATATGAGGCTATAGTTAGTGAGGGTTAAAGGTGTTTTTAATGGTTTGGTAAATCTGCTAAATAACATATATTAGAGCTGAATAAAAAAAAACACATCCATCCACAGATGCATACAGCACAGGCTTGTTTACAGGGCGGTTGAACAAAATCCAATTACCAGAGTTGCAGAGATAATTTTCCTTGACTGTGAAGAGGTCTGAGAGAGTGTTAATGGGAATGTTCACAGGGGAGGCAGACAGTAAAGTGCCTTCCTTGCCTTCCTTGTAGAGGTATTTGTTCTGTCCATTGTACTTGAGGAAATGATTTACTGCTTCAGAGAGTTCTCACTGAGGGAAAATGGACTGAGGGAAATCAATTGCGAATTTGACCCTTTGAAGGCAAGAAGTTGATCTCTGCCAGGTAAAGCTGGTCAAGGCTTCTTCCCTCTGCTTTCTTGGAAGATATTTCAGTAAACAACATCAGACATGTCCTGCTTTTATCCAACCACCATGAAGAGAGTAAATGGCACTTATGAAAACACAACAGCAGCTGCTAACGTTATACAATACATAATAAACTACACATTTAAGAGAGAGAAGACGGTATTTTGTTTATATGATATGGTTATTCACATTTGTACAAATTCATGCTCACATATTCAAATTGCACTTAGATAGAAAACTCAGACTGAGCTTCTCCTTTAATAATTTCACTTCCTTTCAAGTCTTCATCAGGGCTGCACCATACAATAGAGAGAAGGCCAGAGAAGTGAGACACAAAGTAAGTAAATACAGACTAGTTGATCTCCACCACTATTATCATGCAGGGGTGTCTTAGTGAGAAATCAGGAGAATCATTGTGCAGGACTTCTATTTTCTCTGTGTATGAAAGGTCCATATCAGCGAGGCTGTAGGTGAGGCCCATTGAGCACAACACAAACTGTGATGAATGAACCAACTGTTGAGCATTCACACAGAGGCAGACTAGAAGAAGCAGATTAACTGAAGAAGTTGACATCATTCATGAGGCTCAGCTACAGAAGCGTATAATTTTAATTTTACTAAACGTTTGGCTTACAATACCTGGAGCTTTTTCTATCTTAATTGATTATTTCTGTATTGGATTTCCAGGCTGTTTCTCTCTTGTCATTTACCTCCAGCAACAATCACAGTGGAGAAACAATGTCTTCATGATTTTTGCTCATATCACTGTGTTATCATCAAAACAGTATCCACACATTGTCACCAGCATCATCATTCGAGTTTTCCCCAGAAAACTTGTTAGCAGAACCTGAACAAAAAGACAGCTATTATATGTGACAGGAGTTATAATTTAAACTGTTTCACACTCTATACACAGCAGAAACAAATTGCTAAACTGGATATTGCAGTACAAGAGAGAGGGGTAAACTAGCATTCTGCCACTTAATAAATGATAAGGCTGGCGTTTTTTTAAATCTTTTATTATAAACAACAATTCCTGAAAAAGACGGAAACAACAGTCCTGCTGACAAGTATTGTCATTTTACACGTGTCATTGTATTGCCACAGCCTGATATTGCTTATGCCTCCAGCACCATAGAATTGCTTTATCATCTCAAAGATATTAAAACTACTTGGAACAGCTTGTTGCATTGGGCAACTGTCTTTCATTCTGATCATCTGTAATCTTCGGAAAAATATACCCAAACTCCACCAGTTTGTGAATTCCCCCGCTGGAGGAAACAACACTTTGGACCACTGCTACAGTAATATAAACATTATACATACTGCATATACTGCTGTCCCCAAACCCCATTTCGATAAGTCTGACCACCTGGCAATCCTGTTACAGCCCACCTACATCAGAAGGCTGAAAGCTAATCCAGTCACAGTTAGAACTGTTAAGATATGGATTGACAGTGCACTGGCAGACTTGCAGGGCTGCCTAGACGCTACAGACATGAACATTTTAAAGGAAGCCACAAATAATTGTCACAATTACATAGAGACTGTTATTACCTATATTAACTGGTGTACTTCCATTTGTGTCCCCTCCCATTTTTTTTGTTTTTCCCAATCAAAAGCCCTGGTTCAATGTGGATATATGTATGAAGATCAGGAAACAGTGTGCATCTTTCAAGTCAGGGGGTATAATGGAGTATAAATGGGCCCTATATGAGCTACAAAATTCCAACAGAGCTGCAAAAAGGGCATACTCCCAAAACCTTGAGAATTGCTACCTAGATAACAACACACATAGAATGTGTGAGAGACCCCCCTCTGCAGCCTCTCAGCATCAAGGGGACTGAGGGGGAGCGGGCTTACAGTCACAAGTTTCTAGGACTTCACATGTCAAAAAACCTGAGCTGGGCCATAAACACTCAGAGACTGAAAATGCAGTTGCGAGAACTACACTGACACTTAATATTTAAACAAAAGGAATCGTTAAAACTGCACTCATTATCAGAGGACTTGAAATTATTATCTGTAATGTCCACAGAACTCTGAAGTCTTTACACTAACTCAACAACTAACTATTCTGTCATTATCACATTTCTTGAAAACAGAAACAGCTAATGTGTGTTGAGGAACTGACCATTTATAACAAATGTTCATACAGATATATTTGCTCTTTGAGAGAGGGAGCCCTCAAACAATCTGAGCACCAAGAATTCTGCTGAGAGAGTATGAACATAAATCTTAATTAAATCAACAATACCAAATATAGAGGAGGGGGTCAGGATGGTTGAGGGAGTTGCAGCAGCAAACACTGTTGGCATGAGCTTATCAGCAGTGTGGCCCAGCCAACAAGTAGAAGTGCTGTTATATTGATTGTTATTACTGTCATCCATTTACTGACTAGATCTGCCACTGCACTACTGACTGTGATTTAGTTTATTGTAATCTGCACTTCCCCTGCACATCAGATGATAACTGTCGTATTATTTGTTAAGAGAGCGAAAGCACGGAGTTTAATTGTTGCTTGCCTGTCCCTGGTGATTAATGTGGGCTGACTGAAGAGGCTGCAATCTGTTTCACATACAGGTTCCTTATCATAACAGAAGACGCACACAAAAGCCTTCTGTAAGAGCAGCAGTCAGCTTAAAGTGTATGTGAGTGTGTGTGTATGTATGTGTGGACTCTGGGATCACAGGGTTTTTTAATATGAACTGCATGTAGCGTAACTAATGACAATAACACTACAAAGGTATCTACACACATGCATGTGCAAATATCAACCTATTGCACTATGGATGTTGTCTGCAGGGTTATGACATAGCAACAGAAAGAGCTGTTGTTATAATCTGCTACAGCAACAGCTCTCCAATTACCTACAATAAATCAAGCACACACACACATACGCACACACACAATATAATAGGTATCATCGTTGTGATGATCCCTATCCTAGGAGGACCTACGAGAAGTTTTACTTCGGTGCTGAATAAATTTAGTTGCTTCCCTGCTGCCCCACTGTAATTGTTATTAGAAAGATAATCAACAGGATAGAGAAGTGAAATAACATTATTATTTCAGTGTAGGATAATGTGGCAAAGTGCACTGTGATAAATTAGCATACTATTCACCATGTCCCAAATTCAAAGTCCCCTCTGTTTGGTAATTGATGTGCTTGGCAAATTAGACAACTGGGAGGGGAGAAAACTGGACTCAGTTTGCTATCTCACTCCTTTTTGTTTCTCATTTTGCTCCTCTTTATCTCCTCGCTCCCTTTGCTCCGACCCCCACCCCCACCCCCACCATGTCTTTGTGCATTGCCACATAGATGCATCACAGCTTCATCACTTTGTTTGATCTTGAGGAAATTCACATTTATCACATTCTGCTTTGTTTTAATAGTGATTCAGAAGCTATCTTGTTAAATGTAAGAGGAAAAGATCATTAAAACAAACAAACAAAAAAAATCTAATATTCACTGACTCATAGAAGACAAAATCATAGCACGATGGTCTATTTCTTTTCAAAACAATACAGTGAACATTAATCACTTTTACGCTCTCTCGCCTCCTTTTCTGTCTGAAGCGGAAAATGTTCACAGAGGGGAAATTTGTTAAGAAAAACTGTCTCACCATAACACAAATTAATTTCACTGAAAGCTCTCATGAACATTTGTTTATAGTCTTAAAGTGAGAAAGAAGGGGAGAAAAGTAAAGGAACAAACAAATTCATCCCCATGTTAGTTCAGGCAAAACAATTCAAACAAGGCTGTCTATTTAAAACTGTGTTCCCCAACCATGTGCCATTGAGCATAGTATAGCAGTGTATGCAGCTTTTGTTCTAGCCATACATAATAGCAGGTGATTTAATTAGCTTCTCCTCTCTGATTGAAGGGGTGCTAATCACTGAAATGCACTGTTGAAGTGTTTGGCTGGAATGAGCGCCTGGGCCACATCCAGGACGTTATACAGTATTACCATGATGGATATACTGTGTATTGTATTTTATAATGTTTTCTCTGTTCTTCCCTGCTGCTCAGGCATGCAATATGATGTTTGTCCCAATTTCTTCCTCCAAAACCTGTCTCCTGCTGTCTGATTCTCTCTCAGTATGCTTGTTGCAGATGCATCATACCGAAAGCATACTATTAAAAGGGAGAATCGGCAGTAGGCTGGTGCCAGTTGGTGATCAGATGTTGTTTTCCTGCAGATATTAAGGAACTAAATTGTTATAGAAATTAGAATTTAAAATCTGCTCACTGCTGTGCTTTTAAGGGAGATGTTCCTGGTGGAGAGACATCTCTTTCAGAAGAGATTGGCATCTACCAATCCTGACAAGTGCGCTGTGCAATCTGACAAAACCACATATACGGACAGCAATGTCCAAACAGTAACATTCGGCTATGTTGTGTCCCAGCTCTGTTGCAACTGATTTTGTCTCAACCTAGCGGCAGCCTCCGGGGCTGAAAAATGAAGCCAATGCAGAAGTGCCAAAATCTGCAGTTCCTTGAATGGCCACTTGAGGGTGGATCCAAAAGCGAGTCAATCCCCATAGACCCCCATGTTAAAATGCCCAACTTTACAGCAGAAATAAACATGTTTACAGCCTGGTGCAAAAAATGGTTTTGGTCTCTATAGCTAATTTCCCCTTTCATTACAACTGTATGAGGGGTGAATTTTTTATAACTCACCCCTTTAAATTTTATTAAGCCGTAAAGTTATGCATAATGAAGGACATGGCTGCTCTGAGTGACAGGTCCGCCAGCCTCTAGGTGGCTTGTTTCAGCCATTCGGCCCGCCTCTTTGCCAATTTTTGATCAGCTGGGAGTTAGGCAGCGTCAAGCACTGCCAAGATGGCAACGGCCGGAGCGGCTCACTTTGGGCTTCAAAACCGCTGTTCAGAAACCAACGGGTGACGTCACGGTAACTACAGTCTATGGTCTCAACACACATTCAGCAAAACCAGGTTTTTGTGTTTGTAATTAAAGAGACATATTTCTCTCTCTCTGTTGTAAGACATAGGA
The DNA here is from genome assembly GCF_910596095.1 of Thunnus maccoyii. Classification (NCBI taxonomy): domain Eukaryota; kingdom Metazoa; phylum Chordata; class Actinopteri; order Scombriformes; family Scombridae; genus Thunnus; species Thunnus maccoyii. Next base: position 8,566,612 of record NC_056538.1, read on the forward strand.
AGTGGTGTGGAACTGGATCACAACTCATAAATACTACCTTAACCAGCACTCATTACCAAGCTGTTTCACTTAAGATATATTAGTTTATGATCACAACATTGTCTGACAAAATGAATAAAAATACAGGTTGATGACAGCAGCAGTTGTGACCAGATTGTCTATCAGCAATCTCTGGTAATGAAAACAGTATGATATGAAAATACAGACAATTTCCCAACCCTATTTGGGTGTTGTGACAACATATTCTTTCATCTTAAACTCATATATTCCATGTGTTAGGCAATATTTTCTATATTGGAGTGGATTATAAGAAATGTAATGTGTTGAATCTTGCACTGATTCATGTATAGTAGTAAACACGCTGGGGAGCTTTCCTACTGAATACATATTATTTGTAGAATGATGGCAAGTGTTCTTGACTGAACACCATGTCAAATAGAGCTTTTTATGTCAGTGATAATGCACAATGAGGTGTGCCCTGTTATACAAAAATAATGGGAAAGGTGAAGAACCTCTTTAACACCAAGTGCTGACTCCATTGTTGTCAGTCCTTGCTTTTTGTGCACCATAAGCAGACCTGCAGTTTACTTGTAGTAGGGCCATGACCTATAATTTCAAAGCATCTCAGTGAGGTTGTTTCCTATGCAGTTAGAACTGTGTGGTTCTCACCAACCAGAATAAATTAAGCAAATGAAGGGCATTTAAACAGACTAGGCATGTACATGCTTTAACATGCTTTTCTGACAGGCAGCTACTGTATAGTACAGTAAACACCACCTGAGATTCTCAGAGTAAAACAACACTACGGATGTTTGCTTTAACAAACTTTCACCAGCTGTTAGACTTCCGTTTAGTTTCCTCTGTGTAGGCGGAGGAGCCAGGCTCAACCTTGAGAGGGTTCTCCATCAAAACCAATGCATGATTTTTACCATCTGCTTGAATGGAATACCATTGACAGACAATTCATAAATTAAAACAAAACTGTATAATATCACAATGCAGGTGGGAAAAAAGGGAAAACCAAAATAAAGACATGAGGAAAAAAAAATGAGACATTATAATTTCAAGCAACAATCTGTAACAGTTGATATGTTAAAACTACAACAAAGATGGAATAACATCTGTAGTTGCAGTCCAGAAGATGTAGAGACAACTTAACCATGGTTACAATCCCCCTTCATCAAACCAACTGTAAAAGTACTTAATATATTAAAGGTGGCATTCACAGCAGGAGGTGATTTAGTTATTAAAATCTTTTTAATAACTTCTTTATATAGCTTTATGTTATTCCTCTGTATTATTTCTTGGACTTTAACCCAGTTAATTAGGGTTGAAAACAATGCGAAGATGAATCATGTTGTGCTGAAAGTGGTCAGCCGTGCTAATGCTGATAGCAGGGGACACATTAAAGATAAAGAGTTGGTTGGAGCTTTGGAGCTTTGAAGCTGTACAGGCTGGATAAAGCTGTTTGATATTAATTTACTATGCTAATTTAGCTGATGTATTCTCACAGATGAATCCCAAGTGAGGTGATTTGATGTCAAGTGTATGTATGTATGGGTACATTAAGTGCATGCATATGAGTGTGTACGTGTGTGTGTGCAAGCATGTGTTGAGCTCGGTGTCTAATGACCTTAATGGTTTTTTTCTCATTGCAGTTTTAATGAGGATATGCAGCAGAGAAAGTTTTACTAGGATCAAAAAAAATGTGCCTGTTTAAAAGACATTTTATTTCAGATAATTACTGTTTCATGGCGATCAGCATGCACAGGTGGAAGTTAAGATAAAAATATATGAAAGAAAAAAACTAACATTTTGAGGTGAAAGCATAGCTTGGCTATTATTGTACATTATTGTACATTTCTGACATGTCACTCATATTCAGTACAGTATGTATCAGACCGCTGAAAAAACTCAAGGGGGAGTATGTACTGTAAAGTAGGTACAATGTGTGGGTGAAAGAGACAGAGAAATGAGACTGACAGCAGACTGCAGAAATGGAACGATGGAAATATGAAAGCCAGGTTGGGAGCTGACAGATCACACGAAACCCTGCTTCAGAAGAGGCCAAAGAGACCCCCAATCCACTGAGCTCTAATACATTGTTTCACTCTGACTCACATTAACTAATTATCCACAGTTACAGTGAACAGCAGAATCATCATTTAGCTGATATTGAAGTTGCTGTGTTCATTATGTGACACAGAAAAGCCATTACTGTGAAACAACATCATCACTGGAGTTAGCAGTGATACATCACGTTAGCAAATAGCTGCTTTGACCGCCATTGACATTGCTCTAATATTACACTTGTCATTACAAACATTACATGTCATGACAAACAACAGCTTCAGCGTAATTAGTCTTCATGTTTTGGTCCACAGAGGAGACAACATGATCAAGTCAGACCTCTGATGTTGTAAAGTCAGTATTTTTTAGATAATGGAAACTTTGTTCATGTCTAAGTAAACCTTGAGAATGGAGTTATCACTTAGTGAAGCCCAGTTTAATTATGTTAGTACTTAGGCTGTGTTCACGCTATGGATGGGAAGGATCAGAAAGATTTGTGTTATATTCACGTCATATGACAACTCAGAAAGGTTGTATGATAACTGAGTTGGTCATCTGAGGGATTAAAATAAAATAAAAAATACTTACATCACATCCATTAAATTTGGCTGATGTGAGACGTCCATGTGTGCTTGGTTTTCAGGCACTTATTAAGTGCCAGGTTGGATACATCGGAACTTTCAGAAAAAAATACCAGTTTCCTGGTCATAATTACAACTTGGAGCTTGACGTGAATGCGATTCATACGTCAGAAACTTGTAATTACAGTAACTCTGATATGGCATTAACGTGGCATTAGGCACAGTGGGTGTTGGAGCTACATGCTAACACATCATACTTTAACTCATTAGTATGATAACATTCGCCAATTAGCACTAAACACAAAGTACAACTGAGAATGATGGGAATGCCATTAGTTTTGCAGATATTTGGTCATAAAACAAAGTATTGCAAAAATTAAAAGTTTGACCTGATGATGGCACTGGACGAAAATGACCAAAGTTATTACAGTTCATCCTGAGGGGAACATGAATGTGTGTACCAAATGTTACAACAATCCATCCAATAGCTGTCAAGACATTTCACTTGTCACCTGCTTGTGGTACTATAGAAAATTCAGAGGAATCACCATAGTCATTATGATTCATCCTCTGGGGTCCATGAATGTCAATATAAAAACTCATCTTAATCCATCCCATAGCTGTTTAGATATTTCAGTGCAGACTAATGTGGTGGACTGACCAACATTGCCGTCCCTAGAGTCATGCCTCTAGCATGGCTAAAAGTTTGATCAGTTTAAGCTCCAGTGACTTATGGGTACAGAAGTAAGAGGTCAGATAGACTTATTTGATGTATGCACTTAGTTAGAAGCTACTTAGCAGCTTTGTATGGAATGCATTAATCACCATGTATGGATTACTCATCCAGTGTTTACTGCATCAATGGGAGAGAGTAAAGGTTGAGGTGCATAAATACACAGAATTTCAGTTTGTTGGTTTTACAGGTGATAACTGAGAATCAAGCAGACAACAAAAACAGGCCATAGAAATGTTTATTATAAACAAAATTACTGAGTGAATCAGTTTTTGTGCTCCCTAGTGCATGTGATACAATTTCAAAAACATGGAGTTAATTGAAATGATAAGCCATCAAGTGAAGAGGCGCTGAGGCAGTTAAACATCACAGAATTTATTTCTAAAAAACAAACCCTTGGTTATAAGGTGATCGATATAATATTGAATTATTGTAATCAGTGGTGGTAGGATTAATACTCATAATTCAGTTTTAGCATTTGGCAGGTGCTGATCTTTAATAAAGCTCCATTGTTTTCACTACATTACACCGTGGTATATGAATGAAGGCTGAAGTCAACAGCTCGATGGCCTTGAACGCAGCAAAGCTCTCGACATGAGAGTGAGTTTGTAAATACAAGGATTACTGCAGCCAAAGCTGAACACAGCCATGTCTGACAGTGGAAGTACACAGCTTGAGATCAATAGAGCAAAAACATCTTGTTATTCAGTGACAGCACTGCATTTTTCTAAAGCCTGAAACATAAGTACACTATGGCGAATGTGTGACTATGTAATGCTATACTTTTACATTGAGGTTGAAAGGTTGCACTGCTTTGTAGACAATTACCCTTTAGATTACATTTCTACAATGGAAACACTGATACGTTGTTTTTTTTCTTTGTAATTGTGGCCAGAAAACATGGTGTTCTTGAAGCACATATGATGGGAAATTAATTATGTCTCATGAATATTTAATAGTATTAATTGTAGAGTCATCATTACTTTTTGTTTGTTTTCCTAAAAAAAAAAACAACTGTGGTAGAGCCGCCTGAGTTTACACAAAGACACAATGATACATGATCCTAAACCAGAGAGAAGACATAATGGGATTCAAGAAACAAAAAAAAGGAAAAAGAAAAAGAGCCCAGTCCAGGCCCAGGCGAGCCCCCAGTACTTTAATCACATAAGCTCATTCTCATAAGAGCACTCATTTCAAGAGGACAATAATAAGCACTAATTAGATTTTTGAGCAGCAACCATAGAAAGAACATTAGCAGAAACTGTCCATCCCTTACTTAAAAATGCTAATTTTGCTACATAATCCTGCTTGAATTGACATAGCTATCTTCCTTTGTGAGTTAGTAATATATAGGGACTTTGCCACAGAGCATTAAAGTCACTAGAGGGGTTTTTATTATGTAAAGAGGCTTTTGAGAGGCCCATTTCATAAAAGGAGAAGTACTGATGAGTCCAGAGCAGGTCAGCATATCAGTATTCACCAGACTGTAGCACACACACACACACACACACACACACACACACACACACACACACACTAACACACACACACACTAACACACATACAGAGAGAGAGAGAGAGAGAGAGAGGGAGAGAGGAAGGGAGAGAGAAGTCTACTATAACTGTGCAGCCACTTAGGATTTTTTTTGTTGTTGTCATGATGATAACCTTTGAACTGGCCATACATACAATAACCAAAACAGTATATGTGTTTATCAGTGATTACCAAATAATTATTTACAACAAACTGCATGACCATGATGTAAAATTTTGCACATTCATATATCTGGTCTACAGTAAAGGGCAATAAACAGAAACACAACACTACATTCTATGCAGTCCCTCCCGGATTAGCAATCACAATAATTAATGAAAATTCAAAAAATCTCTGCAATATTTGTGAGAGCTTACAATTTTGCCAAATTACCTGTAACTTTTCTGCATGGAATGGGCAAATCAACAGACCACTTGTGATTTGGTCCATTTTGTGTCTTGGTAAACTCATGGTTGCAGAAGCAACTACAAACCAAAACCTCTGAGCCTTGGTTTTCTTGCACCACAACCAATGACTCAGCAGTGGAGCTTTTGAGAGAGAGGAGATGGAGTATGACTCAGAGGACACTGAACTGTAGTTTCATACATGAGTTCTATACACCCCTATAGGTGTGAGAGATTGCACTTTGTTTTTCATTTAACTTACACTATTCCTTTGGTTTGCATTCAGTTAGTCAGAAGAATACAAGTTGATGCATTGTTCAGACAGCAAACATAAAAACAGGCACTTTGGAAATGAAACTTTCTGACTGAAAGTGATTTTCTGACTCTGAAACTGATTTATTTGGTGCTAATGTTGAGGTGAAAGTTTATTTAATAAAGGCTTATAAATGGAACTCATGTACAGTATTTATATAACTTTGAGGCCATGGTTCTGATGTTCAGAAAATAAACTACAAAATCAGCACTGAAATATAGTTGCCTCTGTGATATGCAGTATACTTTATATTGAAAGAAGTGATTACCTATGACTCTTCATTGTTAGTAGTTTTTTTTAATTGCATTATTTTCCTTTGTTAGGAATTTTTTCCAATTACTGCAATTTTTACGCAAAAAGAGCACATAAAACATTGCAAATTGTATTGCAATTTTTGAGCTGCTGCAAAATCAAGCATTTTGGTTGCAATGATCACAAAAAAACTCCTGGAGGGACTGATTCTCTCCTTTCAGATTATGTCCACATTAGGCAAAATTAATCCAAAAAAAAAAAGAACAAATCCTTACAGTGCCTGTGTTTCTCTCATGCAGAAACTGAACACATCCAAATCAGTTTAAGTTTGCAACCAAAAGCTAATTGCTAAAATTTAAAAGATCTCTGTCAAATCACTGCTGGTAATTTCATGATTTTTAAGCTACTATGCTTCATCAGAAGGATTACCACAGTGCGAATCTGAGCAGCCCGGCTATATAGGCTCTGCAAGAGGCTACCTGCTGGGTTCTCAAAGGCCAGATGGTTCCACAGTGACAGTGCAATCTGGCTGTTCACACACAATCTCTGAATGTCACTTTGGAGATCAATTTCTTCCACTCAGCCAGAGTGGAGTCAATAGAGCGTATCAAACTTCTCTGCTCTTCCAGGCTGAACCCTCTGAGCTTAGGCACACTCCCAAGAGTTTCAGCTAGTCTACACCTACAGCTTATCAGGCTACTGTGGCTGTATCTGCTTCAGGGTCCATTTCAGTCTTTTGTGCAAGAAAAACTGTGTGTCAGCAGGTCACTGAATAAAGTATCAACACATTAAAGGTCTCAAAAATCAATAGCATTTAAATTGTCATAAAATCAAAAACCCCCTCCTGTTTTTGAACACATTACTGACGTCAGCCTCTCATTAGCCAGTCACAATTAGTCTAATTTTCAACTAAATGCCATACGAGAAAATTCTAAAACCATCCACCTCCCTTAGCACTACGAATCCTAGACTTCTTAAAATGTCTCCTAATTATTCATGTAAATCTGCTGAATTGAGCTGGAGCCTGACCCGGCTCTGTGGTGCCAGCTCCTTTTCTGTTTCTCAAATATTGTTCCCCAGCTCCCCTCAGCTCTGAAGAAAGCTGTAAACGGATGGTCCCACATGTCACAGCCTCACAATCACATTCACAAATTATGACTCTTCAAAACTACAGCAAAAAGAATCATATTCATTAAAGCAATGGAGAGGTAATGATTACTGTAAACGCTGATCGTTGCCCACTGAATAGTTGTTAATAACAATATGCTTCAGGATTCCTGCTTCACCAGTGCAGGACGATTCTTCTCTTCTTTCCACTCAGGGGACTGTGGTGCAATTTCAGCACCCTCCTGTTTTTAAAAATCTGGTCCTGTGCACAGTTTCTGTATTAAGGCCCCAAACTGCTCTCTCCTCAACCTACCCATACTGGTCGAACAAGTAGCTGCAACATGAGGTCACGGAGATGATTTGCAGACTGATTTTGTTCAAACAATATGCTTTTTAAAAGGTGCATAGATTTCTTTCAAGGTTCTCCATTCCAGAGGATACAGACTGGGATGCTTTGGAGATTAGATTTAGTGGAGAAATGGTTCTACTGCAGAGCTGCCTGATTAATGTGCCAGACTGCAGGCTTACCGAGTAGCGTTTCGTAAGTACAGTGATTGAATTAAGTCTGGCTAAGCCAAAGCCAGGAACCTATACCGTAGTAAATGCAGCCTTTAAAGTGGTAACCTATGTTACTTCTGCTCTAAGACCAAGTATTCAGCTGAGAAATAGCATCTCACCTCTGGATACAGATGTGACTGGTTTAATGTTGTTACAGGGTAAAAAGGATAGTCTGTGACCTTGAGGATCTAAAAAATTGACTGCAGTTTGTTTTATTGTACATTACATGAAGATTTAAGGTCAACCTCACATGCTGCGAAGCAGACTAGCAATCCTCAGTTGTCATGGTTGTATAGATCAAACTCAAACATTAGAATGACTGGAATTAATTTTCATTTTTAAAGCCTGAAAGAGGAGGAAATTTAGAGGTTTTGTTTAAATGATTTATATGATTCAGAACCTTCATGTATGAATGGTGTTAATGAGATGAGAGAAACGAGGCGAATGAGGTGGGGCTTATGTTTGTTTGTCGCACGCTTTAACATCTACAGTATATTGTTTCCAGTGTCCCCTGCTTCCTAAAAACCCATGTATGCTGCACTTTTCATGTAAAAACATTTACAGCAAAGGCAAATGAAAATAAAATAGTCACTTCATTGAGTAAAGGGTTGAGGGTAGAACTGGCAGGACTAATTTTAACGATCAATTAGTCTGTCGATTATTTTCTCAATTAATTAATTAGTCGTGGTCTGGTCTATAAAATGTCAGAAAATGGTGAAAAATGTAGATCACTGTTTCCCAAAGCCGGACCAACAGTGCTTGCACTACCCACAGAAATTTAGTTTACTATCACAGAAGACTAAATATGGCTGTGTGGCAAGCTAGTAGGGATAAAATAACCAAATACAGAAAAACAGGGAAATGACAACCTTGACTACATTAACAAACTGCATCACCAAAACATTTTTGGTACATCAGGTAATTTAGCCCAATTTTCTTTTGAACTGGTCATCGATCCACACTGTGTAAGGTGTTTCTCCTCTGTTCAGTCAGCTTAAGCTCCTACACATCACCCTTCTCCGCCCTTTCCTGCAGTCGCATTTTTCATGCACAGCTGTTAAAACTCATAAACACTATTCTGGAACAGAGACCTTGGTTTTTGGTGCTTTCTGTAACACAATTTCGGGGGTTATTTTGATATATTTCCGTTTCATCAGCTCCGCAAGGGCATCCTGTTTACCACGGACTCTGATGCCAATGACATTTAGTGTTCCTAACCTTAAAAGTTACATAGAGCAGGAGGGAGAATTCATTTTTTGTAAACCTGAGGTCATTGGCCGTATTTTCCAGTGATACAAACAGCTAAATTATAGAAAATACAGGGACATAGTGCACCAACATAGAGATCAGTAACCAACTCTGTCTCATATGAATTACATTTATATTCAAGTAAATTTTACTGGCTAAAACAATTTGAAAAAAATATGTTTTCTTATATCTTATATTATCTTATTAAGATAATGAGTAACCACATGAACAATCGTGCTTAGTTACTTGTTTAACCATATTAACTTAACCACTTTGTTTGGAAGTGAAAACATGCCTGAATGTACCTTAAATGCCAATTGTGACAATTCACTGCATTTCAAAATTAAGTCCACTGCTACTGTACATATGCTAAGTCAACGTTCAACCAGGAGAAGCTTTCTTTTCTCCTCCATAAACTGTTAAATATTTATATAAGCACCCAGTCCCTAAACCCTAATAGTAAAGACAGACATATTGACATGTTTTCTTCTCTAACCCATAGCACATGCCTCCAGCTTTCACACATTTCAATTGTATTTGGGTGAAATCCTGTCAGCTTTTAACCACAGAAGCATTGATCACTGCAAAGCTGCCGGAGCAATGTGTGGCTATGGACTGAATAATAATCATTTCATCTCCCTATTCAGTGGGAGAATAACTGTGAAAAATAAATGACAGCATATGAATCCACTCCTTGCCAAAAGTACAGAGCAATTAGTGTTTGACCTAGGCGAATCTCGCTGCTTATTAATGAGTATAGTCTAATTACTGAAATGATATGAGTCAATCAGTACGCCTCGTTTAGATAGATTACACCCAAGCTTTTAGAGATAGAGGGGTATGGTATAACAGCTAAATCTCACACACATTTTACCACACGGCACCCAAGTCAACATTTGCAGATGTATTTCCAGCCTCTCAGTGGCTGTGAGAGAATGATCACTGCCAAAGTATACTGTGGTAGTAATAAAATATACTGTAATCAAAATGGCAAAGTGTCAGCACTGTCAAGTAGGGCTGTTGCAGTGAAGGAATTTCCCCCTGTGGTAATTCAGGGTGGCCCAACAGCGCAGTCTATGAAGTATTAGCGCCTTTTATTTTATTTATTTTTTGGGTGAAAATCTCAACGTTGGCCTACAGCCTAGTCCCCTTAAACCTGAGATTTATGAATGGAGTCTGGATGCGCCTTTAGATTGTATGAATAATGGAAAACTACTTTACCTTGCAGGTTAAATGGCAGCCTGCTTGGCTGTGCAGTGACCCGGGAGATTTTAACATATAACTGGGACAAAATATTCATACAGATGTGTCCTTAACTACCAAGCATCAGCACTAACCCTTGGTCAGCTCACCCTGAGCCTGGCTCTGTTATGAGGGCTGGGTGCCAGCACGCAAGACGCTGTGTGGCATGTGGAATCCTCCGGAGCCGCCGAGCCGGACCGTAAAACAAGGTCCTAGCCTCATGAAAAAAGAAAAAATGTGAACATAGTGCGGTTGTGGTGGTTGCTTGCCATCTACCGCAGTTGGCTTATCTATAGTGCAATATTGTGGTTATTGTGACAGCCCTTCTGTCAAGTAGCAACAAGCAGGGAGGTGGACTGCAGATGCAAAACAGCACATCAGAAAACATGAATAAACAAAGATAAAAACCCAACTCAACTAGGTTTCCTCCATCAAACACATTAACCTCCCATCACTTTCTAATTAGAGACTGATCAGTGAACCCTAATCTGATTTTAAATCATCTTTCTAATTGGACTGCATTAGCAATCTAATCTAATGATGCATGGTGGAGACCCACAACCAGATAAGAAAAGACGGAAATACACTTTTAGCTATATATTGTACAATGAATGCATTGTGCGTCGTCCCTGTTAAATAAACAATAAAATGTAATTACACTAGAGGGGACATTTCATGTGAGGTAGGACTGAGGAGGGAGATGTTGTGAGAGAAGTAGGAAAAAGATAAATTGAGGAAGAGATTCTCTAAACCTCAGGGCTCCATGTTTGTGTCTCCATGTGTGCGGTCGCCTGAGGAAAGGCAGCCACTGTGTCAGTAATAGAAATGTGAAGCATTTGGCTGAAGAGCAGAGAGCGGGGCTTTGAATATGGCAGATTGCATTTTATCCTTTTACACACATCAGCATATTAGATAACCTAAACTGAAGTAAGGTGCCAACCTCTATCTACCAGCAGATTAATTTAAATTATCTCTGGAGAGAAACGCTAGACTCATTGGGTTACCGAGTGTCTTAATGATGTGATGTTGTGTGCATGACTATGCAGTTGAATCAATATAAAGTTTTAAAGTCTATTCCCAAGTTTGGTATACCCAGGAGATATGAAACACTGGTGTCGTTATCCACTCTCTAGCTGAGACGGATACACACACACACACACAGATTGCTAGAGGTGGAGAAAAAAAGTGGATAGAGAGTAAATTAAAGTATCACATTTTTGAGCATTGACAGTGTCATCCTGTGATGATGCCTCATACTGCACTTTAAGTAAAGCGTTTCCCAGAAAGATCCCCTATCTCACACTGCTTATGTGTTTCACAGATCCAAGCCTTTCAGTGTCACTACTTAGCATTTTGCTGAGCTGTGTCTTACGGTGGTTCAAGAATGCTTGCTGATCTGAATGAAAACTATAACCAATATCCAGAAAATCACTGTGCTGTGCATTTTTGACTCCAACTGAAAGTACAATAGCATCTGATACACAAAATAAGCCTGTGTATTGTATTTTACTGAGGGTTACAAAACAATAATCTCAGAGGAAACTTGAGGAACAGCAGCTACACAGGTGCAGATATAGGAACAATTACACAAAAGCACACCCTGATATTACAAAAAATATACACAATAGTCAAATAAATGCATAGTCACATAATACAATATTGTGATTATTCTGATGTCTTATTGTTCATAACTCATGTAAATATCAGCATTGGATGGAATATTATAGTCAAGTGACAACCAAGACTTGCTGCAAAACTTCTGAATGCCTGAAACTTCACAAAGTTCATTGTAATATCACTTGGGTATGCACTGTGTTTTGGCTGCCAACTCACATAAATCTCTAATTTCACAATTCTCAAAGCACTTCCTGTTTGCAACTGCTTTGCCATACAATTTTAATGCAATACTGACAAAAAAAACAAATGCATAAATACATAGGACGTGATGGATCTCAAGCAAGTTTCCAGCATTTGCAAGTTGAAAAGTCTATGAAAACTAATGGCTGCCAAGAAGGTAAGAAAATCAATCCAAAGACTTTGGACTTCACTGTGCAAAACTGTCAGCAGAGATATACTGAGATGAAATACACAAAGTCGCTGGTACAGACCTAATTATCTTTCAGACCAATGCTGTGTGGATCAGTGGACGAATTAAATTGTAGAGGAATTTGTATCGGTATGTTAAAGAGATTCACAGAGCCATAAATTATTCAATGTGATCACTTTTGATGCAGGTTAATAATAATTTCAGTGCTTTTATCTCAAGATGGCATACTCATTGCAAAAAAACATTAACAACCACCATGATGACATTACTTCAACATGACAAACTTCTTTTATTATTCATGAAAGAGCCAAGACACAAATGTCAAGTCAGAATGAAATTTTCCACTAAAATGGAGCTGTACAGCTGGAGAGGTTTTACCACTTATCCAGAGAAACAAACTAAGGCTTTTCATGGTTTAAAGTAGAACTAGGGATTGTATGCTATAGTCTGCACCATGCCCGCTATGTCCCCACATAACCCTGTATAACCCCAATAACAAATGGTGTTTTTTTTCTTTCTTTTTTTTTTCTTCTTTCCTCTAGTGCATTTTGGCTCTGAGGCCAGAATCAGCTTACCATAAACTCTGCTGATTCATCTCCATACATCACTCGAGATGACTCACTAAAAAGTGATTAGCTGTCTCTCTATGTTGGCCCTATTGTTTCCACCTGGCAGGGATCAGGGCCATTGCTCTTAATCATCTCTAAAGGTAACACCCTAAACACTCTTAAGTGTAAGCTTTAATGGCTGCAAGTTTGTGTCTGACTTCACTTCAAATGACATTGTAATGTAATGATGAGATTCATCGTTTAGCAGTTAATTAAAGGTTTAAATGCATTTTCTTGGATTAAACACAACTTTAGGGGTAATCAAATTCCCCAAAGTCATTTATGTGCACTGCATAGTCTAATGCAAACAAACATAAAACTACATTAAGTTTGCAACCCATCAGTGACTAGGGAACGATGACTATCACTTGAGTTTGCTGTGCTCACCTATTTGAACAAGCATGTAAACCTCCACATTATGGCCTAGGTCCAACTTCTTTACTCATTCTTTTTTTTAAGGATAGTATGGCTAGTGCACTCAGTTACTAGTCAAAAACAACAGTGAACAGTGAATTGTCAAAGAAAAAGTAGAATGGTAGAGCAGACGATACAGAAAAAACAAAAGAGAATCACATTTTTTCCAATTTGAAACTCCTTATTTCAAATTATTGTGTTTGTAAGGTTGAGGCATTTTAGATGAATGCATCAGGTGTTTTTCCATTTAGTTTTACATCCATGGATGCACCAGTAGGATGGTGCTGGGTGGGCGTGTTTGATTTGGGTCAGTATGCCCTATGGGTGGTGCATTAAATCAGTGATTAATTAAGTTAAAGTACTGTATTTGCAATCATTGTTACCTACGCTGAGGTATGTTAACAAAAACCTTAACAATAACACATAACCACCCTTGACTAACATGTACAGGTAAAGTTATCAAGTAACATTAAACTTGCCAAAATATTGCAAAAATAGTCTGACTCAGTGTGAGTCATGGAGCCGGGGAGAAAAGCAGGTGAGCCAACCGTCAATCACAGCTGTCAATCAACACCCACATGACAGACATCAAGGCTAGTTCAAGTCTTTAAATCATATTAAGGGAGCAATAATTTCCAAAATTACCACCAGCACACTTATTAGAGGGCCAAAATTTAGCAGTTGAGACCGTAATGATTTGTTGAAAAAAAATGATTGACTTGGTATTTCTAGAGAGAAGTTGACGCTTTTTTGAAAGGGAGTCTATCGGAGCCAAGTGTCTAGCGGGTGTCGGTGGCATTGTATTTTAAGGGACTTCCGCTTTGGCTTCAGCCTCAAGCTGTGGTAGTTGCCGCTTGGTATAAAAGCATACATACATATACATACATTGAAGGAACAAGTTAAGTCTATGCCTGTTTCCAAAAGGTCATTGCACAGCGAATAAAATGATTGAACATTAAATATGCTTCTTAAAATGCATTGCTTGTTTGAATATTGCTGCCTTTCTCTCTCTCTCTCTTTGTTTGGGATCACTCAGCTAAAACTGTGCTGACTTTTGTTGTTCATACATTATGCATTACAATCTGTTGAAGGTCAGACTCCTCAGATCTCTAAATATTTGGACATATAGTACTACAGGTGGATGAAGCATGTCACAGACAGATGCTACCTATGACTCTATGGACACTGTGAAATGCTTTGCTCCCACTTGGCTAAGCTGATGCAGCTGATTTGAATAGCTAATAAGGACTTGACACATACAGCTGATGGCTAGCACGGTTATTACAATGAAATGTTGAACAAACAGAAAACACAATCACACAGTCAGAAATGTGCATATGTTATTTAAATAAAACTGAGTAAATATTTAAAACCCTGTCAAACAACTACAATAACTCTAAAGTTAAAATGCTCATTTGTCCCTCTGGGTCTGAAATTATAAATGCAGAAAGTTGTTTTTTATTTCCTAGGGAAATTAATATTAGTAATTCTGGGTCCCAGATTTACTTCATCAATACCCCGTCCATCACCAAATGTTTGGCCTCCACAAATGTCTGGCCACTAGGTGTTTTTGTGTTGTTTGAGTTTGACAGGAAACATATTTCTATGCTTTGTTGTTTGTTCAATGACATAAATATATTCATCCAGGCTTTGTTGGACAAAACATGATGGAATTTATTTGCATAGATCAAGTTAATAAATCTAGAGTAGAAGTGGTGCCCTCATTACAAAAGCTGTTTTTTTTTCTGTTGCTTTGCTTCCTTTTTCCTTGTCACTTTGCTCAGTTTACTGAGTTTAACATCTAATGATGAATGATTTTATTTTTCACCATTAGACATGCTGGAAATCTTAGCCTTTCCTTTAAGTCAGGCAATTTGTTTTAAACAACTGACCTTCAAGTTCTCTTTATAAACATCAGACAAACAGCTGCTTTAACTGGAAAAACAAACAAAATAAATGGTAGCTACACTGGTTTAATGTGCCTGCCAACATTCTGCACAGCATATACCGTGTGAGTGGGCATACTTGGGAGCTCAGGACACTGTGTTGCCTGTCCATGCCCTCTCCAGGGTGTTGAACCACAGCAGGTACTGACGGAGCTTGCTGGGTGTTTCAACTGGTTTGGCCATGCCAGGCTGGGCTCTGCTGGGCGCCGGGCCTGTTATGCCATGGCTGGCAGGGCATTCTGTTCACCTCAGTACACCAGACTTCCAGTGTTACATAGAGCAGACTTACATGCGCATTAGCATCCTGTTTGTTTGTACTGTTTTGATCATATCCAGGGACCTGATGTTTACATAGAAGACGGAGCAGCATGGTGGTGCAGATGATATCTCTGTACTTTGTTAAAAGTGCAGTTGAGAGTAATACATTTTAAAAGTTAAGGGTCATTTCACTTTGGTTTATGGCTGCTTGAGCACTGCTGGAGTTTTAATAGTGTTTGCTGAATTTGGCCTCTCCTACTGGGAAGTGTTAATGGAAGTAAGGAGTGACATATAATAGTAAACATATCCTCAACATAGTAACTTTGCTTTTATTTCAGCACAGAGATCATCATTATATGGTATTTCATTGTATTTCTTTCTTTTAATGTAACCACTACATCAATCCAGTCAAGATTATACATAGATGATAGATGATTAGACACATATATGGTGTATACACTATTCTGAATTCTTTCAATGTGGATTCTCTGCATATATCCATCCATCCATCTTTGTGCATTGGTGTGATCACAAGCATAGAGCAAAACCTGAAATTGGCATATTTTCTGTTCCAACCAGTCTGGTTGAATAGTCAATAAGTAGTCTGAGAGCAAGTTAGAATGAGGAAATTACTGTTTTAGCCTCAGCAGGCTAAAACTGGCCAATATAAGAAGACAATTTAATATTGTGTCTGGCAAAGCAATATATCACTAAATTGGTTTTGCATTTAAAGCAGAAGATACATGGATAAAGGAGACGAGAAAAGGAGGTGAGGAGAGGTTAAAGAGGGGAGG
Source organism: Thunnus maccoyii (assembly GCF_910596095.1). Classification (NCBI taxonomy): domain Eukaryota; kingdom Metazoa; phylum Chordata; class Actinopteri; order Scombriformes; family Scombridae; genus Thunnus; species Thunnus maccoyii. Next base: position 8,582,721 of record NC_056538.1, read on the forward strand.
CTCAGACTGTGACTGACTGATTAAAATGACATTCAAGGTGTCAGATGTGGTGCTGTAGGGAGATTTCATATCCTCTCCTCTCAACCTCTGTTCCTAATGGACAGGATTTATAAGCCTAATATAGTCCACCGGACCTCTGAAATGGCATTTTAGATGGCTCGGCTAACGTACATGTTAAGTAGAATGAAGTGAGGAATGAGGCTGAAGGATTCTATTTTGTTTGCACCCAAGAGTTTGAATCTATTTTTGTCAATGCATAAATAAGGAAGTATGTATTGGATTGACAATTAACATGCTTAGGTAAAGATAACAATGACTAGGGCTATCTACCATGGGGTTGAGCTCATTACTGCCATCACTGCATTTAAAAAAAAAAAAGTCAACTACAACTGTCATATATGATAGTCTTATGTGCTTGTGCATACACTGTGTGCTATACGGTAGTACAGTGGAGACGTAGGAGGCAATGAGATTCACTGGAGAATCTGCGTTGCCTCGGCTTGCTCCAGGCATTAGGCCGCAAGACTTCGGCATCATCCCACGAGAACGACCGCCCATGGGGACATGAATTTATGAATCCTACTATGGCGAAGGCATGACCCGCTCTACTCTGCCTCTGATTGGCTTGGCCTGACAATGATATTTCTCACATAGCTCTTACTGAAAGAACAGAAAGTTTTTGCTGTTCTGCTGTCTTTGGCAAATTTGCTCAAAATTTCTTCTAAATGTCAACCATTTGTTCACAGTATGGGCAGCAACCTAGTTGCAGAGGGTGAGAAATGATGGACACTCATGGTTATACATTTACAAAAATATTTATTTATGGATATATGAGGAGATTACGGGACAACTGCAAGTGTCACCACAAGAGTAACTTAAATAATGTTGATTGACATCTGTTTGTGTTACTGCACATTTTGTAAAGGGTTTAATCAAATTATTCTCTTACTCACAGCAGTTAGGTTATGTATAAATTCACAGACTGAGTGTAACACAAACAGCTGCTATCAACCTGCTGGATATTATCTACCAGAGTGCAGTCTGATCTGACTGTTAAGAAGCCAGTGAAGGACACAGGCTGCCAGTGAAAGTCCAGTTTTCCATCATTGACAGAAATGGGGTGAATAAAACATTGAAACACTTATCAGTATAATATAATACAATACAACGGCACCATTTCCACATTTTTAATTTGTCCAATACCTCTGCTTATTACCAAATACCATTAGTAAGCATGTTAGTGTGTTAACATTAGCATTTGGCACTTAGAGTACAGCCTCATGGAGCAACTAGCAAGGCTGTAGATGTGTTTCGAAAAGTTCCAGGGACACAGAAATGTTTCTATGGGTGGTGTGCTGAGGAGAGGACACACACACACACACACACACACACACACACACACACACACACACACACACACACACACACACACACACACACTCACACACACACACGGACACACAGCACGGTTAATCCTGAGCTGTGTGTCAGCTGGCATTTTCTATTCTAGAGGGAAATGGACTGTGACAGACATTACTGCAGCACACACACTCTGAATAAGAAAGTAGCCTCTGCTTCTGGAAACACACTCAAGGTTACACGGCACTCTTAACACATGAAGAAGAAGAAAGAAAGGACAAAAGAAATACAGATAGACAGATAGATAGATAGATCTTGTTGTCAAATGATGACTTTGACACAAGTACATCAAATACAAGTGCATGCAGATGACAGATTGCTAATCAGTAGATTTCTTTCTATTGCATAAGAAAAGAGTAGGAGGTTTTGGCAAGGGATGACTTCCTAGTCATTGCAACACACTTTACATTCTAATGTGAACCGGTGCTGAACCAAAGGAATGCCTGTAGCACCATTCAACCATTGAAAGTCTAGCCAGGTTATTTCCTTAGCTAACAGAGCTACAGGATCTGAAAACCTGAATATCCAGCATGATTCCATGGATATGACAGACTAACACTCTCAGTCTCCAAAACAGCATTTATCCAGCATGGGCAAAAGCAAATTAAAATGCACTACCATCTGCCGACACAGGTTTCTAGTACAATTATGTATCAGCTGCAGAACAATATTATCTAGATTCACCACTCGATAAATCAGCATTTTCCACTCTAACCCAAAAACTGTACATGTCCAACTAACATGTCCCACCATCGCCATTATGTTTAATATCATGTGTAATATCCATCAGCACACCACTGATCACACAACCTGATGAAATAGTTGCCGGTGATAAACATGAACACATGGTATCAGTGTGAGCCAGGTGTTTATTCCATGTCTGCATCTACCAGGTTAATAAAATTCAGAGCTCTGACCGTAACTGACTGAAATGCCTCCAGTGAACAACAAGATGAGATGCCTCTGGGTACTCTTACATCTTAGTTGATTCTCAGCACGTCCCCACAAAATGAGCACTACCTTATAATTTGCGACAAGCACATATACTTAAAGTGCAGTTCTGCGAACAATTACTGAATGTAGATTAAAACAAATGGCACGTTGTTTATGTACACAGAGCTCTATATCATGCGTTTCATTAACCAATTAAAGCACTTAAGATATAGGCTTTCAAACATAAAACGAAGCATGTCCTCAATCAGTTTGTTTAAGATGAAGGGCTTTTATTGAGCATTATCTGGCAAAGACAAATGAGGACCTTCCATCAAACTGTGATAAATGGCTCACTTAATGTAATGTTGAATGATGAGTTGTTTGTGTTGTTGTTTTGTGTTTGCCCCACAGTAATGTTTTATTGGCTCTGATGTGTGTGTGTGTCCCTATTTGTTCTCATTCAACCTCAAACTAAACCCAGCTGTCCTTTTAAGAGATAAAGGACAAGTGGAGGCTGGAGAAGAGGAGCTAAAGATGGACGGACACAACAATGTCTTCATTTACTGATCATTTACCATAGAACGCTCTGCTATTATACTTTCCACATAGGAAGCTATGTTAGGATCTTGATGTGTTTGGATATTGAGAATCAGTGTTCTCAGTTTTCTCTGTTGGGGAATTCATGTCATTAGTTTTGCCAACATCACCTTGCCTGGTTTAAGTTTAAACTTTCAAATTGTGTGTCACTAATGGCAGCCATCCAAAGACTGCATGTGTGAATTTAGCTTTCAGAGGCTGTGAAAGCAAAGGTTCAATCAGGAAAATTACAGTACTTCCCCCCCCCCCTTACTTCAGTAATTACTCCCTGTAAGCCACCACTTGGCTTCTATACATCCATACAATTTCCTGTTTTCCATATAATATTGTTTGATTAAAATGAAAAAGTTAAGTCTTCTCCTTGTTCACAGTCTAATCAAGTAACCCTAAAAGTACTAATAGTCTGTTTATGCAATGTTGGCAGATTGGGGAGGAAAAGACAGGAAAGCCTTGAGTTATTCCGACTTGCAAATGTTCACACTTTAACTGCTAGCCTTGCCACACTAGAAAAATAGGCTAAATTACCTACTTTTGTGGCATAACAAATTTTTAGTTATGAAAGCATATTCAAACATAGCACACATAGCTCCAGTTAAATTAGCTGAATTGATTCTAATATTATGCTATTATCATATTGAGTTTTATTTACATGTCACTGCCAGTGATCGTGGCTTTACAACCATGTTTCCAACGGTTTGTTGACACTTTTGAGGTTCTTTTTGCTAAGTGAGAGTTATCATAGCTGTCAGAAATCCCCCATATCTCAGCCTCTGAATTACATTAGGGAGGCTGACAGAATGGTGAACGTTTTTTTCTCACTTGGCTGCATGTAAGTAATGTCTGAACAATATAACATGAATAAGGCGTTACCCACTACCTCCTTTATTAAGCTAAATAGCTGCAACTGTAGTTGCACAGGTGTAACTAATAACATGAAAAATGGCTGCATTCCATTCACGTGTTCCAGTTCAAGGGATCTGATACAGTTCAAGCTGGTTTATTGCCATGACTTTCTGGTGCACCAAAATGGAATTGAGTCATCATTCATGTTATTAATGACACATGTGCAGTGTGTAATGTTTTTCACTATTGCTAACATATGACAAAGGGGACACCTCTAAAAAAACTGCTGATGACTAAAATTTCAATATGCATGTGGTTAATTTACTTGATTGGAAGCTCTACCACAGCAAATGTTTCTGTGACTCACTTCAATCCACTCTTGCTTGGTTCACTGCCTACTTGTTATTCAACACATTTTGCATTAAGTCACTGACAATAACAGAGTAGCCCAGCATGCAGATGGGCGGCCAGCCTTTTGAGCCTTCCGATTAGAAGAACTATCTGATCAATGACAATCCCCTTGTTTCCACAAAGGGAGCAATTAACCACCTACAAAATATAATAACTGAGTGTGTGCTACCAAGCATTCAGACTAAGCGACAAATGTCACCCAGGTGTCACTGCGTGTATAGATGATTGAGTCACCATGGATACGGGTCTCAAAAGTCTCTATGTAGTTAATACTACATCACTTGGTGATTTCACACTACACAGCTCTGTGTTTGTAATAGTCTGTGTTTGAAATGTCCAACAGTCACAGGCTCCCTCCACTGTTCCGCCAGCCTAACCTCTAAATCCCAGCTCCAAAACAAATGTGTTCTGCTTGCAAAATTCACCTGGGCTTCATTGGCTGATTCTCGTGCCATCATTGCTTTTGGGCTTCCACTAGCACCCACTGACTTCAGTAAGTTTGAGATTATATTTTTTTTATACCTGATGTTTTGAGGTCTTATCACTGCCCTGCAGACTTCATCACAAAGTGGATGTTCTGTTGATTCTATACCATGAATTAGTTCATGAAGACACATATCTAAAGGATGTTGATAAAGGTGGATTATCAGTAAGACAGCAACACCTTGCAACACCAGTAAAGAAGACATCCAGAAAGTCATACTAAGACCAATGTACAGTTTGTTTTAGAGTACTTTTTCAGACAATGTATAGTGTGAGAGTCTACACCTAAAAGATACCACCAAACTTCATTCGAGTGTTACTTTTGATACCTCTAATCAAACAATAGGACACAAACAATAGCAAGCAAGAATAAGTGGCATCAGCTACGTCTCCTTAATCATGCAGCACACCTGTACAGTATGCACTGTGGACTTCATCTAGACTTGTCGCTCAGAGGGAATTTTGACTTGTGAAACACAGAATAACTAATAACATGAAAAATGTTTGTGTCAGTTCCTTGTATTGTGCACACCTGCTAAATGGGACATTTACACAAAACAGAGGCTCCATTAATGTTATGGATTACTGTCACAATGATAAGTCAAAAGCTCTGTTAAGAAAGCACTAAACTGCACTATAAAAGACTAAACAGCGGCAAGTATGGATAGCTATATAAAGACGTACAACCATGAACAGTATTCATGAAAATAGTCTACGACATGGAGCACGGCCATGAGGAAAAAAAGGGCTGACAACATCATAGATCATGAAACCCAAAGTAAAACAAAACACATACAGTACATTGACAGTATATAAAGACAGTCAAGTAGGAGCATTAATAAATCATAGGCAGTGGATTCAGTGAGATATCATTATATGAGCTAGACAAGTACGATCTAATGCAATTCAACACAACAGCCTTGCAAACAATGAAATGTATGTGAAGCTTGAGTCAGAGAGGTGTTCATTGAACTCTGTGATCATTTTTTGAAGCTGAAGTTAGCAGTGATATATTTGACCCCATTATATGAAGTATTTCTTATATTTTGTCTCTCTCATGAGACTCAGAACAAGGTCTTCTTTTTGCACTTTTTGGTTAAAAAAAATGCTTTCATAAAGTTATGAAAGCTTTTTTTTCCTATGAAGCTTTAGAAGTGATAAAGTATCTTAAGACTATAAAAGTGAATTTTGGGCAGGCTGTTTTTGAAGACTTTGGTTTTATGAAGAGGTGTATTGTGATCTGTTTCCTTTTGGTATAAGGTAAATGAAGTTCTGTATTTGACAGTAAACTTAAACTAAGGATTTCTAATGTGGAGTAAAGTGACAGACTGAATAACTGCATCACCAGTCATATATGGGAAATACAGAAGATGTCATCCAAGTATCTTAAACATTCAAATTAAGAAGTAGCCAGAAAATACAGTAAGTAAGGCCCAAACAGTGTGTGGCACAAGGGAATGGATCTGCTAACTGTAAGCAGGCATGGTTGATAATTTAATTTTTTGAATCAGAATATTTTACTTTGATTTTGAATTAGGGATGTCAGTTTTGGTTAATTTTGCTTTCGATAAGACTGACACCCATTAACCGGTAACTAACCAGTTAATTTTTAAGTTTTGATGTAGCTTTCGTTTGTGAAAGATGTCCAGCAGTTGGTGGTCAGAGCTAGCTTGTCTGCCCTGGTTAGCTTAGCTTTTAGCTCATCCTTCTGTTTACAATGTGTTTAGTCACAGTAGCTCTCGATGGTGTAACGTACTCAGGCTTGAGGTTGATAAAAGAATAATTACACAGCACTCATGTAAACAAGACATATGCTGGCATGTGGGTGAGTGTTACTGCTGCTATAGCCAGAGCCCATGTGGGAAAACAGGCATCATTAAGCTGCTTGACAGCATCCATCTGGGATGATGGGACATCACGACAGGATGTAACAGAGCTAAAAAGACATCTACAATCTGACAAACACAACGCAGTGGTGTGTCGCCTAAATACATTGTTGACTCTGAGCCTCAAAATCGTTCATCTAAAGGTAATCAAAGACGCACACAAGCAAACACACAAGTGCACATGCAAAAAATTTTTTAAAATCCTCCCAGCTGACAGCCTTTACTTGAACATCTGCTCTCACCCTCTTCCAGAGAGGCTGGAGTAATAGCTGGGCGTGTGTCCCAGTGGAGGCCCTCTAACCCAGAAACACACAGACCTGCTGGACTGACTCTGGTCCACTGGGCTCTGAACAAATCTCTGGCTCTTCCACCCACCAGAGAGATCAAGGGCAGCAGCAACAGACCCTTACCTGGATCAGAGATGATGGAGTTTAATCATGTTAATTTTATCTGCGTTTTGGTGACCCCTCTTCCAGTGCACTCTTTGCCTCTCCATTCTTCCCTTCTTTTATCCCCCTATCACTGATTCTTGAATATAATTTAAATCCACCACACCACAAGCAACAAAGCAATGATGTTTTTAGGCAAAGAAATAGGAGATTTATCACCTGGAGTTACAACTAGCGGAGCAACTGTTCCATACAGGTGAACAGGAATCCATTAACTTGTTTTAATTTGCCCCTGGTGCAAATATATGAAGGCAGCATGACTGTACCATAATCAGAAGCATGTATTAAAATGTAATGAGGCCCGAGCAGAGGGATCGTACCCATTCATGTGCACATGCCCCCTCAAATGTTTGAGATTGGATGACTTTAGAAATTGTTAAATTCTTTTTTCTCCAATAATAGTAATAATTACATAATAGTATAGTATGTAACTTAAAGTTGATCTTCTGTATGCTCATATTTAACTCTGCCTTTTACACACAGTCTCTCCTTCTCTATTTAGGCTACTTGGCTCCTTCCAGCTAAAAAGCACTACAGAGTAGCAGCGGAGCTAGCAGAGCCACTCAGCTGCACGGCTGTGGATCTGTGTATCTATGCTAAACATGGTCAAAATTACAAAACTTCAATGTATGTAGAAATGCAAAGCCAGGGCTTTAACCTGCTCGATCACTTTGTTTGAGACGATTCTTCCTAACTTGCTGATGAGCTGACGTCGGCTTATCACACATGCCCATAAAAGGCTGTCCATTCAGTAACCAAAGGTTGTTACTGAGGTTTTTTCATGTGTTGTTTGCGTTGTCCACTCTCATTTCAGATCAGACTCCAATTTGAACATGTACGGAGGTATTTAAGAGGTTGACAAGTAAAGAACGAGAAAAAGTAGTGAAATCCTACTACTAGCCAATAGTTTGTTGCGTGGTCTGTTGACGTAGCTTCCAGAGCTGGCAGAAGTCTCCCGAGGGGCAGCTTCCAAGAGCCAGCCAATCAGAACAGAGTGGGCTCATCGAGAGAGAGGCCTTAAAGAGATAGGAGCTAAAACGGCCTGTTTCAGGCAGAGGCTGAGCTGAGGGGGCTTTGTAAAGGGTCACTATAAGACAAATAACTGAACTGTAAATCATGCAAAGTTATTCTAGTAGAGCCCCAGATTAAAGGACAACTCCATCTGTGATTTTTTCCGGTTTGTTCAAATGGAAACACCTACTCAGCCGTTAGCAAAAGGCAAGAAGTGACAAGACAGTGTCTTTGTAACATACTTGCTCGCTGTGTGTTAGAGCATGAAAAATTGCTAAGATGACTTGAATGGGCTACTGGTGTGCAACCCCATGCAGCCAAAAGTAATACATAGCAATCTCCAATAGCTAGGGAATTGTTTCATCAGTACAAACTGAGACAATTCTTAAAACTCAAAATCAGAATCATTCAAGCCAACTACAGCTGACTGCGACTGTAGCTGAGCTCATATGCGATGGAGCATGTAGTGTCCAAGTACAACAAGAGCAAAGCAGTCATAAATCAAATGTTCTCCACAGAGTCACACGTAATCAGCGAGGGGTCCAGTGTGATGGAGACCACTGGGAAGGAGTCATTAGACAAGATATAAAAAGCACTTTAGTCAGGACAGAGACCATTATCAGGAGAAACTAAAGCTCCAAAAGTCATTAGCACAAGGATACAACAACGTCACCGCATCTGCAAATGTACTGTAAATGATACAGCTCTGTCAGTCATAGCATCATCAAAAGGCAAGGCTGCTGTATAGATGTGGTGTACAAGGATTAGATTGACTTTGTTCAATTCTGTAATCCATCCTGATACTTGATGGAGAGTTAAATGGTTGCACATTCAGCCATAAAGAAAAGAATCATGTCTTTACTCTGCACAACACCATACTTAAATTCATAACGTGCATCATGTAATCCATACAACAACCAAAGCTAAACAGCTCAGTAATAACCTAGAGACATTCACACATTGTTACCATGAAGATTAGGTCATGAACCCATTACCTGAGTCCTAATTGAGAAGGGAGAATGGAAGACTGCACATCAGTGCATAAGACAAGTGGAGAACGAAAATGAGAAAGTGAGAGAAAGAGAGGGTGGGGGTACGGTGGGCAAAAGCCTCTCTGCACTAGCACTTGTGACTGCATTGCATCATGGCCAATGTGGAGAATGTGGTTATTTCATCTTTTCATACAACAGACTTCTTTTATGATTGTTGAATGGTGCTTCTGAGGCACTTCTGATCTTTTTTTTTTTTCTTCTTCAATCTAATTCTGTTGTAACTGCAAGTGTCTGCAGGTGATTTTACACTGCCAAGTTATATGTGTAATTTTAAAAAATCCCCATTTAAAAAGATGGGTCTGAAAAGGGTTCACTATGCATCATAACAGTTAATGAGCAAGTTATTTTATAATCCACTGGATATAACAGGGATTTAAAAGTTTAAAAAATGCTACTATCTCTAAAAAAAGACCATAAGATTCATGAGTTCAAATATGTTTGTTTGCAGTAAATAAATACTTTGAATATATTTTCTTTTCCAAATCATCTGACTCATGACTTATGCAAACATCCACACCAATAACAGTAACTCATGGTTCTCATGACAAGGTCAACAAGGACACATCTCCCTCTATCTCTCTGGTAGAAACATGCTGCGAGCTGTGAGGGTTTCCATCTGTCACTTCGTCACTCTGCTTCTCAGTTTCTTCTGCTGCTTTCAATATCGGCCGTCTTCATGCATTTACTCTTTCTACCTGTTATTTCTCTTTCTTCTCTCTTTTTCAGTCGTTAGTCGCGGCATTTTCTGATGCTGATAGCTGCGACTGGACATGACTGACTCCCTGTTGCTTACAGATTTTTGGTTGTAGCAAAAACAGAATTCTTCTATTTCTCTTGTGTGTAATTTATTTTTGGACCAAAACTAATTCAATAAAAGTTCACATCAAACGAAGAGCGGGCCATCTTACCACCCTAAATTTGTAGCTCTGCATGTTTGTGTGAATGTGCCTTCTCTAAATGAAAGGGATTTCTGATCTCAGCTCTCCTTTTGATGGAGTATGAGCTCTACAGGGCCCGCAACCTCCAGAGCCAAGCAACGACTGACACACTTTCTGCTTCTGAGAGCTCATTTGGCACCGTGGAACATGCTTGTCCCAATGGTGTAACGTCCCTAGGGGCACGCTACTGTGGTGTGTGTGTGTATGTGTGAGAGAGACAGAGAGGGAGAAAGAGAGAGAGAGAGAGAAAGAGAGAGAGAATAAATGAATGAGAGACTCAAAAGAAGAAATAATCCTATTTGGATTTGAAGCCCATAGTAGAGACTGCTCTGTTTTCGACAAACAGGCTGTCTAAATCTCTGCTGACTTAAAATACATTGGAGAGGATGGGTATATTGCAAAAATATCAACCGAAGGAGTAAAATAGTCATATGAGTGAGGGGATCAAATACAATGCTGACTACCACCACTATGCCACCTTATAATAATTACCAGCAAAATCTTTAAAAGTGATTGAAAAACATTTAAAAAAAAATCATCATATAAAACTTTGTTGCAGTTAACAACCATATACTGTACCAATAATCAAATGAATAAAACACAACGTCTTGCTGCCAATTAGTCTGTTTAGAAAGAACAAACTGTTGATCAAAGAGCATGGGGGAAGTCACATTAATTCACTCAGTTTCTCTGATTCTCATTTCAGATCAAGAGGTGTCTGACAGTCCTGGTGTCACAGCCACAAAACCATCGTCATTTCTCTCTCCAAATATCAGCATCAATTATTCAGCATCCAGCCATGAGTTTATATAAAATATAAAAACATCAAGCGGGAACTTTTAAACTATTTTTTTGTGAGAGATATATTTATCTATCTATCTATCTATCTATATCTATATATATATGCAGACAGAGTAGATTAGGGTCTGTGATCATCTAATTTAAACTCACAAGGGGAGCTTTTCTTCTTTGGTGAACTTAGTGAATCAACCCCTCTCTCTCTCTCTCTCTCTCTCTCTCTCTCTCTCTCTCTCTCTCTCTCAGAGCTGAAGAATAAAGTTGCTCCTTAATCAGTGGAGCCTTGGATCTAGATTGTTCTAAGGAGTTATTAGCAAAGACATAATGGACATCATGAAGACATCAAAGGCTTAATCAGTCATTTTTGACCATGTAAGTTAATTTGAAGAGTTTCTTTTAGATGACAAAAGAAATATTTTGTATGTTTGTGGACCAATAATGATTGAAAATATAGTTCTGGATTACTTCTTTGTTTACAAAAGCTATTAATGTAAAAAACAAGCTTTCGCAGCATCATAAAATAATAGGGATTAGAGCTGCAACGATTAGTCCATTAATCGATAAGTCGGTAGACAGAACAGAATGGCAACTATTTCGATAATCAATTCAGTCGTTTTTTAAGTGAAATTGCCTAATATCCATTGGTTGCTGCTTATCGAATGTAAGAATTTGAAGCTTTATCTGATGAATATGATAGAAAACTGAATATATATATATTTGGATTCTGAACTTTTCCTCCTTGTGCCTGTATTTAATCACAGTAAAAGTGAGTCAGCGGTAGCACCATGAAAAACACATGCTATCAGTTACAACCTGCATACCTGTCATAAAAGTGTAAAATATCTCAGGAGACCCTATAAACTCTTTACACTGTAAAAAATGACTCAATAGTTTGGACATTTTGGCACTAGAGAATTGTTAAAAACAAATAGTTTCAGGAATAACAGGGAGCTGAGCCAGAGGTATGCATTTAAGAGTGAAGGGATATTTATGCGTTTCTGTCAATGAAAATGAATATGGCTCTATCTACTGGATATTTTAAACTCTTTAACATCTCCTCCTCCCTAAAAAGTGAACACCTGTTAGCATTTATATACAACTTAGGAACTTAACAACCTGCAACCTGGCATACCATAACTCGAGATTTAAGAAGCTCGTGAGACTGTGGTACTAGATTGTTCCTTGTGTTTCCACCGTATTTTCTAGTGTAGCGTCCTCAGTGCTAACCAATAGTAGTAGTAAGACACTAAAATCTAACTAGGTCCGATGAGCAGTTGTCTTGAATAATTCAGGGAATGAATTAATGAACGGTTGAACAGTGACAATTTATTGCCTCAACTCATACACAATAATACACAATACAAAAAAATAAACAGAAATAGTCTGTTGTGGAGGTGGAAAACCTCCAATGAAATGTTCTTTGGTTTACTGAAACTTTAATCCGTAGGGACTCCTTATGATTAAAGAGCTCAAGAGTTCAGTTCAAAGTTGTTTTGTGTTGTATCTGTTCCAAATGTCTAATGTCACTACTATCACTACTACCCGGTTAGGATAATTAGTGTGTGTCTTATCTGTAACCCAATGAAAATGGGTATCACTTTAAATCAGATGTCCTCTGTGGGCAGTTGCTACAGTCTGGCCAACACCATTTCTCCAACCAGCCACAGGGTCACGGTCTGGGCTCGCCATTTTTGATTCTATCTGGTCACAAAAAAAACCAACCTACACAGATAGTGCAGGAAAATAAGTTATTCAGTATCTTTATGTGTCTAAGATGAGATCTCATTAAGTTCTTTTCTCCCTCAGAATATCATACATCATATAACCAACAATTAAGGATATATTTGTACTACAATGACCATATTTTAACAACTGGTAATTTTAACATAAATAATTTACCATGAATTTCTTTAAAACAGATGTCTTTTTAACTGTAACAATAAATTATTTACAATGAATTTTCCCTCTGTCACATCAACATTTGTATTTGTAAAGTAACAGACTGCTTATTATGAATCTCTTATGTCAAAACAATTAATATTTTAACATTTACCTAAATTATTTGCTGTATTGTTACATTTTTATGCACCATTTTAAAGTACTGGTAACTTAATTGTGAAAATGAACTAAATTATCCTTTGTGATTCACTTAACATGTATATCTAGCAACCAAAATCGGTTAAATTACCATTTAATGGCATTTCAAAACATTAAAGTGCACAATTCCCATTAAAACATAACAATTTCAATATTAAAAAACAGTGCAATGGCCCTTTAAAGTTTTGATACAGTGTCGGGTAGCTCGTCAGCTAGAGCTAGCGATTAGCTTAGCCGTTAGCAGCTAGCGACTAGCGATTAACAGCTAGCGATCTTTTCAGACTATAAATACAATGATACAGTTACACCAAAGCATGTAATAAACATTAGACCACATTTTCACAATCACCGGTTGGTTTTTATGAAAAGTATCTTGACTCACAGTAAGTTTAATGCAGCTTCCCTTCACAGTGGTTAACAACAACAGACTAGCAGACAACATGGCAACTCACCGGAGTTTCTCAACATTAATAACTTGACAGAAGTTGTTTCCCTCTCGTTCACAGTTGGACCTCTATTAAAAGAGCAACTTATTAGCATTGTTATATGAACATTAATCTGACTTTTATGACTATTTTGCGGTGTTTCATACCAGGAAATGCTTGCTTTTTCTGTTGTTTACATGCTCACACACGTCTGCTGTATTTGGGAGTGCTGCCGTGGTACAACAAGGAGGGCACGTAGCTCCCTCAACATAACAGGCGCACAATGTATATGCGCCCTCTTGTGGGAACAACATGCAATTACATCTCTAAATCACATGTATGGGTTTTGTAGCCCTATAATCCCTGTGGGTTACACTAGACTAGGACATTCAGATGTACATAGCAGTAGAACAAGTATCCACATCTTTTACTTAAGTAAAAGTAGGAATATCACAATGTATAAAAACTCAATTACTGCACAAGTAATTGAGTTTTTAATGTTTGTACACACATTTATTAGATGCAATAATGTCAAGAAAAACACAGAAGTAAAGAAAAGAAAACCAAATTGTCACAATAAAATTAACAATGTTAAAAGTTCTAGCCTGTGTGAATGAGTGTCTATATCTTCTTGACCCTGAACAGTTTAGAGAACCAAGAAAATAACTTGTTCTTCTTTTTCTGTTTCTGTTCTGCCTGTCTTTTTGTATCTAGCTCTGTGTCGGCCTCTGTAGATGCTCCAGCTAGGTAGGCTCTCTTTCTGGTGCCTCTTGTGGCTTTTTGATGGAGAGGTTGATACAGTATGAAGTGTTATCTCTAGGCTTTGTGCCTGTAGATAAGCTCACAGAGGGCTTGAGACCTTTTAAGATCTCTGTGGCTATGATGCTGCAGGCCACCAAGGCAGCCTTCAGGTCCTCAATCAGCCCCTCTCTGGCCAGTCTGGCATAAGGCAGAGCCTCTCCCAGCGTGATCCTGAGTGGCCACATCAGTTTCTTAATCAGTTTATTTTCTTCCTCTGGGTCTTCGAGGCATTTGATGGCTAACAGGAAGAATCTGTTTTTACAGTATTTTTTTGTCTCTTCATGCAACAGGAAGTTAAGGTTAGGGTTAGGTTAGCATTAACCTTCCATATTGTTGAGTTATCAAGGACACTTTTGTGTTTTTGTGTTGAGAAATGTATCATTAAAAGAAAACTTTAATATGGTGAGGAAAATACTTCCGGGTGGTGGGTCCTCTGGTTAGCCAATCGCAAAGCTTCAAATTATGGATTTTAAATTCATTTCATCCTTGGGGCGCTCTAAAATCTAGTTTTTTATTGAAAGAACATCATCAAACAGTTATATAAAATAACACAAATAACATCTCAGATAACTGAGAACAGCTCCAATAACTACACAACATCCGACTATGTGGTTTCAGCGTAAATGGCATCCGTAGCAACCACCATAGCAACAATAGAAAGCCTGCAAAAATCTTTGTAATAACTAACAAACTAAACATCATATACATTCACTGAATGAAGTTTATGAAAAAAAATACACATTTCTCACTTAAAATGTTATCAAAACGGATTTAAATACCGAAACCATCTTAAAATATTGCATGTTCCATTGAGAATAAAAGGAATATCAGCCATTATGTTTGTTTTCGCTGCAATGAAAGAAACTTGTCATCTTTTCATCAAGCTCTGCAGAAGCCTGATAATGACTCATTCATCTGAATCATTTTTTAGCAAATATTCTCTAACATTTTTGAGATTACAGTGATCAGGTTTCCATACTTTCAGCAACTAAAACCTTGCAGATTTGACCTGTTTCTCCACGACTGAACAAAACGATTTTAAAGTGAACCAAAGCTGTAATTAAAAAAAATAAACCTTTCCAAAAACAAACAAAAACAAATTGGCAGCAAATTAATGAACAGGATCTTAAACTGGTGGTCTGGGACTGGCCACATGAGCGTCCAGGAGCAGCAGGGCCCAGTGTGCTCGTAATGGATCGTGCGCTTTCACTTCATGTACGAGCAGATCCGTTTCCTCTGCAGAGAAGCACTCCTTCTTTCTAGTTGGCAAATGTACCATCTACTTCGCAATCTGCCAAGGTGCAAGCATACCGCGCTTTTAAAGAGAATGGGAGATGACACTCTGATTGGTTTATTGCAAGTAATGCCCAAAACACACCCATGATTAATTAAGAGACTATAGACAACCCTTTTGAGCCATGTGTCTGGCCCTGCAACCATTTTTTCCGCCGTTAAATTAGCAAAAGGGGATTTTGGACATACCCTAAATGTCCTTGCACCATGTGCTTCAGACTGTGCGCTTAGATCGTTAAAAAAGGGCCCAGAGTCTTATTATGCTTTTAAAAATGGCTGCATACACATCAACATAAACCTCACCCTCTACCCCTGCCTCCATTCTCCTCATCATCCAGTTTTTACTGCAGACCTACAGTAATGGCATAAATCCATTTATGCCATTAATCTGACTACCACGCTAATAAAGCTGCATCTAAACTAAGGTCTGAATGCATTTAAAGACTGAAGTGTATTATTTTTCAACATAAAACTTTTAGCAAATCCTGCATAACTCCTGCATCATACTTTTACTTTCTGTCTCGCTATACATAAAGGGGACCTACCTACCTACCTCCTGCATTGGACATAAATCGTTAGGTCCACGATTGTCCTAAATAGACCTAATTCCTATTGTAGTACTGGGCTGCTGTGTGAATTTCGGTGGGGCATGGGGCAGCCCCTTTGTCTACACTGGAATTATAGATTGTGCCTTTAAAAGCATCAATATCAGTGGAAATGCAGATTAAGCGAATGATAAAGTCTGGCTATAAGAATGAAACAGCTCCTGCAGTAATAAAATGTCCTGAACCCTTTATTGTAACAAGTCTAAAGCCTAACAAGCCAAGACAGAGTCTGGTTTTTGCTTCTGTCTGCCTCCCTAAGTGTCAGTCCCTTTGTGCTTTTATTTATGATCATGCAGGTCTGAGTTGTGCACACCCTCTGCATAATGTACCATCTATTATCTATACTCTGCCTTTATCACCTATGTAGTTAATTATCACCAGCCACTGAGCTCCCAGATCACAGTGAGTCTCATAAATATGGGAAATGACATCCTGGCATTTACTAAGACAGTATCTATCATGACTCTACATTAAACGCTGTATTCAAATAGTTTACTGTGGTGTGCTATAATGCCTTAAGATATGGCATCTTATGTTAGCACTCTTCTAATCTGTATGCGCAAACTACCTTGTACAGCTTTGTGTATCTCATTCATCCAATCAGCTAAAAACATTCACAGTTTCAAAGTAAACAGCGAATAAACAAAATGCATCACACTAGCAGCTCCACACAGACCTGAAGGCATTTGGAGCAGACATATAATTATACTCATCAAAAGGCAAATGCAGATTGTGATTGTTTCATTCTTTAGCATGGCTGTGGGCTGTACACATCTAAACAAGGACTATGTGTCCTACTTTGCTAAAGCACAGCAGTCAAACCATTAGTGCTTTGGGACTGATTAGAAAGTCGTCTAACATGATAATGTTTTTAAGAGAAATTACAAGCTTACTGAAATCGCCCTTCTGTTTAGCATTTTCCCTCTATTCATGTGTCTATAAGGAGTACTTTTTCTTCACAAATAATAATGAACAGGAACCCATTGAGAATGTGCACAATCTGAATAAACTGGCTCATTCTGAGAGGCATTTGGTTTTGTTTCAAATAATGGTTAAAGACATTTAAAAAGATTTTGAAAGAATGGCAATTTACCATGTGAATGTTCTTTTTGATTATATTTTTTGATTATTTCTTCTGTAATATCAAAAAACTGCACATGGTGCCCCGCTTGACCAAAGCCAAAGATGTTCCCCTAGGGTGCAGCACCATCTCTCACATTCATCATTTCCCAGTGCTTTTACCATGCATTTTGCCACCCATCTGCTGAGCCCATTTTTCTTTAGGGAGCCATTTTTGAACAGGTCACATCAACTACATGTACTGTTAGAGAGAAAAAAAAACAGAGTTCACAGCTGAACTTATAGCTGATCCAATAATAGTGCGAGGTGTTCCACTCGTCCATCTTTTTAAAAATATTGTCTGTGGTGGAGTGCTGGATTTGTGCTATTGTTCAAAAACACACACATATATATATATACACACACACACACACACACACACACACATATATATATATATATATATATATATATGTGTGTGTGTGTTTTTGTGGAGCTTTTAAATAGGACACCCAATAAGTCATTACATTTGCATGTGTGCGGTTGTCAATTGAATTGAATACATTCAGAAGGGAAAATAAATCCATGAAACTGCAGCCAATGTCCCTGTCCTGTTATATAACAGATAATTACTCATATTACATTGATTAGCCTATACCTTGACTGGACGTACACTGTAGTACCCCGGTAACCATGGAAATTGCACACACTGCACTAACACCAGCTTGCAAGTCAAATACTTAAATCAAGCTTTCAAGAGTACTGAAGTCATTATCATCACATCGTTATCTTGCAGAGAAACATTTGTGATGTGAAACTGGCCGAGATGACATTCAATTAATATCTGAGGTGGAAGTGTTGATTGCTAAATGACAATTGTATAACCTCAAGGCAGAGAAAGGGTCCCTGCTAATGTGCTGTGGAGAAACCTGATTTATACTGTCAGGATGTTTCTATGTGATTTCAAACTACAGTATTAAACAAACTAAATATTTTGTTGGGAATCTGTCTTATTTCCAACACCACACTGTTTGACATTTTACTAAAACATTACTGTTTATATAACCACAAGTGGCCTTTTGTCATGTCACAAGAGCCACCACTGGTTTATTCATAAATCAAATAGGTTCAAATCTGCTGCCACTTTAAGAAGCCATTAAAGTTAAATGCAGTTTCAGAAAGATCAATACCTCCCGCACTCCAACTCTAACTGGCTTCCACTTCACAACTGGTGGTTCTCTAGGAAACGGCCTTGTTCAAGTATGCTTCCATAGAAAGAAAAATGATATATAAACTATAATGAACTGTAATTCATTTAGATTAATCATGTCTGCAACTACATTAAAGACATGATAAACTGTGTAGAGGGAGATCCCATCTAGATGCTCTGCCAGCTAAAGTATGAACTATAAAGTATGCATCTGCCTACTGACAGGGTCAGAGGTTTTAATTCCACTGGGGTATTCCTAGAAAACATTACAAGCAGATTTCTGGCTGCAGATAATACAAAAACCTGAATGACTCACACATATAAAAGTTCTATTTAATATTGCATTAACACGATTGAGATGCATATACTGTTTGATATGGTTATGCTCATTGCTGTGTTTTTCATTTTGCCTAACTGTTTTGTTTTCCTGCAGATGCTAATTATGTAAAGATCCAATCATAAAATGACCAGGTTCTCCGCTTGCACTGTCTCTATGTTTGTTGTTGTTGGGGGAAACATGAAATCCAGCTTCTTTCTGTGACTGACTGGATGAGAAACCTCTCTAAACTGTTGGCATCACTTCACTCTGCCCACCGGGTGCAGTGATTTTTAATAAACAGCTGCATTCTGAGCGCTTTGCTCTTTCAATTGCCTTCTGTGTGAAATGGGCGGTGACAGTTGAGGAAAAAACAGAAAAGAAAAAAAAAACATTTAAATGCACTCTAATTGATCATTCCTTTATTTATCTCATTTTCTACATAGAGATATTGCACTCGCCAAAACCCCTGTATAAATTGTGAAGACAAATTGACTTTTGTTTTCATAAACGGGGGGTACTCATTTATTTCTCTTAATTAGTTTGTTCTTAAAAAGCTCCTCCAAACACAGCAGTGATGGTGAATCAGCAGCTGGCCTTGTTAGAGGAAGACAGAGAAGGTGGAACAGCTCCCTGTGTTACAGCAACAGTGCTCGACGAAAAATAAACACCACTAAGTGAAAGAAATATTATCCACTTTAATGAAAAGGCAAACAGATCTGAGTTAGCTAATTCAGGGAGGCTGAAGTGGATGTTTGCTCCCACAGATATAATTACACACTGGTAGTTTTAATTACATTTGTGAGAATGCCTGCATCGCAGTTTCTCTGTTCTCAGTATTTGTAGTTTCATGTGATAGGGCTGCATTTTCTTTAGTCTTTACATAAATGTTGATTTCTATTTTATTGATGATATAATGCCCTTGAGGGATGAAGTGAGACTGTACAGTTTCTGTATGATCAAGGGTAGAGTGACTAAAGCATCACTTGTTTTACTGGAAGCAGGGGACTGAATTGTACATATACATATATATACATATTTATATATATATATATTTTTTTTTTTTGAAGTGGCAGAATGCTGTGCTTGATATGAAAATGATTCCACTATCTTTAAAGCAACAGGAGCTCTGCAGGTTGTTGACAACAAAGTGGTACCTAAGTGAAATACTGAAAAGGGGATATTAATTGTGAACGCTGCACCACCAGTATGTGAAATGTACATCGCACGGATAGTTATGCATGGTAACTCTAGCTTGATTACCAGAACCAAGGCTTCAAACCAGTTTCAGCTGGTCTAACCACTCATGCACTTGCTTCAATGTAATTTCCATGCACTGGACTCAGGACCATACTGCTGCCTACTCAACCATATGTCACATCCTCTGCTGCGCTCTCTGGAGGCCCAGCCACATTTCAAGCACCGACTGTGGTCAAGGCCAACGGAGTCTGTAAAATTCTCGTGAGATTGTGTAGAAATGAAGATGCAAAATGACACCAGAGGTTGTTATTGTTCCATGTGGTGATGATTTAAGCACAATAATACACTCTGAGGCATCCTGATTTAGGAAATAATGGTCTTGGCAGATGAAAAGCCAAAAAGCACGAGTATCAGTCGCTTCAGCAATTGTCCAATAATGATGATTTTTACGTTAAAGTTAAAAAGGCTCCATGCGGCCATTGGAATTATGACTCATGTCTATTGTGAGCCACAGAGGAAGTTGTGTGCTGTTATAAAGCCACAAATTCAAAGGCAGTGTAGGATCAAAGCATTTTTTGAAACTGCAATTTTGTATAGCAGGACACATTCTCATATCCTCATATACAGTATGAAAACAAGATTGAAGCATAGGTAACTCTGATTTGTTCACTTCTGATATTCCAGGATTTTGTGTTATCCTCATCAAAAATATCATACATCTAACACATACACATGCAGAGTCTGTGTGGCTCAGCTGAGATGGAAGACAGTCACAATCCCAGTCATTTGGAGGAAGAGGAAGCAGCTCAGTGAGGCTCAGAGACATAAGCAGAAAATCCCCAGCTTGTCATGGTCCTCTGATCGTCTTGGACAGATCTCTCAGCGATGACTAGCATCGCTGTGAAAGCAAAATTCATTGGCTTCGGCTTTTGTGTAGGCCAAGTGCTCGATATGTCAGTAAGGGAAGCTTGAGGTGCTCTTGAAAATGAAATCTAAAACTGTCTAGGTAAGAATCAGTATTTGTAACACAGCAAATGTCTGTAAAGACATCATCATCCAACGACCAATTCCTATAATTTGTGCAGCCAGGTTGAACTAAGCCTGGTCTCAGCCATCCACGTAAGTAGGAGAATCATCCCTGTTGATATGAGGCTCTGAGCAGAAACTAAGTGTAATTTTCCTGGCTTGGGTTGAGGGTAGTGGAGTGTAGCTGGGTTAACAAGGTCAGTGGTGAGGGGGAGGAGGAGGGGGAGGATGGAGGATGGAGGCAAACACTTCTGTTACGCTCCAGTGACTCTTGGTCCAAAACTATGGCTCAGTGCGCATGTACTTGTGTTTCCACTCTCCACATTTTAATTCCCTGTTGTGTTAAAAAAAAACGCCCAATCCACTTAGTGTATTTTTGGCACAACTGAGGTCCAATTTCAGTAATTACTTCACAATGTGAACCAAATGAATGCAGAAAAGATCATGTGTTAGCATAAGGCAGGTCCCATGTTAACTGCAGAGTTGGATAGTACTGTGTTGAGCACATTTCAATAAAGTACTGTTCTTGGTACAATTTATTCTGTAGATTAAAAAAAAAGTGATGTAACCACTTTCAACTACTGAATTAGTTGACAGCAGTTACATCACAAGTAATTAGACT
Organism: Thunnus maccoyii; assembly: GCF_910596095.1. Lineage (NCBI taxonomy): Eukaryota > Metazoa > Chordata > Actinopteri > Scombriformes > Scombridae > Thunnus > Thunnus maccoyii. Next base: position 8,604,195 of record NC_056538.1, read on the forward strand.
CCACCTGGACATGTTACAGGTCAACACAGCAGTACTCCAAAAGGGGCCATTCTTTTTAACAGAATATTTGTAGTAGTATACTGATTTTATTATCTGTTACTGCATTTATCTCTCTTTCTTTGAAAAGAAATCCCTCCTATCCTGCCTTTTTGCCTTAAATTTTACTCCAGGGATTGTTCTTCCTACAGGCAATGCTAATAGCATGCTTATGTTTATAGTGTAAAAGGGCTTCATTCAGAAGAGTGTAGAGTGTGGAATAATCATCAAATGCTGCCTCAGAAGCAAAAACCACTTAGTCGTCAGTGAATATAAGTATATGTCCACTCTTTGCTTGTGTATTATTTGTACATTACATGAAATCAAAGTTTTTGATTTTCTGTTACATCCACTGTGATCACATACACCAAATACCACAACTGACCAATCACTCCATCCAATTTATGCCACATGACATGTTATTAAAATATGATGAATGGATGCTTGAATGTTAAAGTGATTTCCTCAATATACTGTTCTATGAGTGGATTTATAGGAGCTCATTTGCCTGGTATGTGGTGCAACTGTATCTGTTACAGTTCAAAGTGAAAAAAAGGAGGTTGGTTGGTTTCTCTAGAGAAAGCCAGTTTAGTTATCTGTGCGCATACAAATGTGGTGCTTTCCCTAAGACTTTCTGACAGCAGATTTATTACACTGCAGGCAGAGCTAAAGAAGCTGCTGCTTTGCTTTTTATTATTTGCTATGTAGTCTAGAATCGGTGAGGGCAACGGGTGCGTTAACAAAAGTCCAGTTAAAACTGCAGATTTCACAGTGTATGTGTGTGCGTTTGTGTTATCTATACTGCATATTGTGTGTAGACGATGACTGACAAGGCTAAAGTCTAACAGGGAAATCAATGTATTGAGCAGGTTTTCTCACTGTAATAAGCGTGCTTCGACTGTACTGAAGGCCCATCGATTCATATTTTCACATTGGATCTTCACATTCTTTGGGGAATTACAGATGTTATATTTCTCTCTGTCACTTCTGTTATTGATTTGTTTGGAGCTGGATTGTGTCTTGACACTCATGTTTTGACTGTTTCATCAGTGATCGGCAACAACCAGATCGCTTTCTGCAGCGCAAGAAAACCAGTGCTGACACTTCACAAATGTAATATCTCTGAAACATTACCTGTGGCCCTGGAAAGATACTTTATACACTGACTACAGATCCACCAACTTAAGATAAATCTTTTAGTCACAAATGAAGAAATTGTGGAACAGAAGACATATTCTTGGTTTTTTTACTAGGGGGCACATGTTGAAAGGTCTAGACAGTGAAGGATCTTAAAATTAATAGCAGTTCAAACTGCTGTGTTCCCTACCCAACAGTCAATGTCACCCAGGAAAACTGACAACAAATGTACAAATAGTAAATAGACAAATCTTTTGCAAGATGTTTTTAAGTTTGCTATGTACTGGGTCTGCATTGGTACGTACTGCCTCCAGGAAATAGCCACAACCTCCCCATATCACTCTGAGTCTAATACTGACAAAGGCTCATCACAATTTGGTTGATTTACTGGAAAAAAAAAATACACAGATAGAATAAATTGAATGAGTGCAGTTCACTATAAGACACTCCATGTTGTCATAAGCGATCAGTTGCTGTTAACAAGCCCCGCATTCTTGTGGTTGAGAGGTGCGCAAACACTTATAACTCAAAAACCAGAATGTTCCAGTTAAGAGAACATAAAACATAAAAGAGTTCCATATATCTAGAGGTGTGGCCCTAGATATACAGTGGCAACATCACACTCAAATATCACAGCACTACAGCAAAGATTGTAACAATCTTCCCCTGGATTGTCTAATTTTCCAACGAACAAAAATGCATGCCATAGGAATAACTGAAAGTTAGCTTTTAAAAAAGTCCATGGCATATGCTGTATTTTTTTTTGTCTTAACATGAAAAGTTGCAGATTCTGAACCCCTTCACATATGCTGAGAACCTTGCTGTAAGTCTCCAGAGATTCCTGACACTATAAGACCCATCTCTACCCACTCCATCTCCGATATAACACATGGAGTCAAGGCTAAACATTTGTAAGATAGAAAACTTGTCTCTGTAGAAAAAAAGGGAATAGCAATCTTTATCAATCTGACAACCATGTAATGAATACAATGTGGAAAAAGTTAAATAGATGTGATCCGTCCATATTGCCAAGAAAAAAAGAAAGTTATAGCAAAAAAAAGAAGAAGCAAGCTTTGGCAAGATTCTTTCATCCAATCTGAAAGAGTCACATTTAAGAACAGCATCCTCAAAATTCAAGCACAGTGACTATAACAGGAGGTCGTAGTCAGGAAAAAAAACCATTGTGACAGGTTAGTAACCAAGTTTACCAATGGAAACAGTACAACAGCACATATCAGAAACACAACCAGCGTTGATTGTATGACTCATTCTGCCAAAATGCAAGAGAAACATGCAATCATTACAATATAAGAGATTTTAGCTTTGTTCACAGAATGACATGTGGAGGTCCATCTTACACATAATGCTTTATGTGTAGAAATTATCCATTAAGAAAATGAAAAAAGAAAATATTACTGCAAAACTCAGTAATTTTCCAATCTACTACAAATCAAATATAGCAATTTTGGGGGGGATATTTCTTGTTAAATCAATCTGGATTTTGGTATTTTTGAGTTCTTTTCAATTTTTTTTTCTTTTAGTTTCTCTTGAGCTTTTTACACAGGTAGACTGTGTTTGAAAAGTGAATTCCCATTCCCCTCTTGTTTCCATCACACTACTCATTTGTATTTTAGACCCAAAGCAAAAGCACAAAGTGTTCATTATAATGTGCCAACAGCAATACAAAAGCAGAAACAAAGCAAAGGCTAGATGGAATCCCATCAACACAATGTGATGGAAAATACAGTTTGCTGTCAAAGTCAGAGAAGATGAGACTGCTGATTACCAGAGACAAGTCAAGTCTTGTTTCATGTCGGAGTCGAACCCGCAATGGCCATCGGTCACACGGATGAAATGTAAATGTTTCTGTCTTGGCATGCACAGCGCATGCTTTCATACATTATTCATGCCATTACGTTGACACGTGCGCGTTTTTAAATTGCCTTCAAGGCTGGTTTTCAGGGTTCTACAAATTCAAGAATAATGTCTTCTGTCTGAGCAAAATCAGTGTAACACACCGTGACACTCCCACAGTTTTATTTTTAGCATGTGCGTTAAGTTTGTACTTCTGTCAATATCATTTGCAAAGAGTAACTCTGCTGTAAGCACATGGTGTCATCTATGAATTATAATCTGCAGTCTTTCTTAGGCGTGAGAATTACCAACATTACCTGCTAACATACAGTAAAAGGAAATACCGTTTTTCACATTTTCTTCTCTAGAGAAGGCAGTAAAAATAGAGAAATAAATAAATAACAGAGAAAACATTATAAAGCAACACAGTAAGAATCAGGGAAGGCATCCATATGTCCATATCTACACTTCTGTGACCCTGTGTCAGTCTCTCTTCAACTGTAGACTCTGATTCCTTGGAATGGCTTAATGCTAAATCCCAAGACAAAACTATTTCTCTACGCTGCTCCAGGCATTTCATCTCGCTAACACCCACTACAGCTGCCATCAATCTATTCTACTCTATTTTCAATGAATGCAGGCTCTCAGATGTGATTTAAGACAAAGCACTGACTTAGTTTGCCTGGTTTCCTCAGGCTGTTTGTTTCAGAGTCCCAGGGCCCAACCGGCAAAGACTCAAGGAGCATAAGACTGCAGCAGCGAACTATACGCCATAAGTCCTGGACACAGCACATCTCTTCAACCATAGCGTAGACTTTTTCAGTTGTAGAATTCTTGCAATATAGGAACCCTATAGTTTTAATTCTTGATCATCCAACAGCCTTTTAATCTCAATCATATCCAAGGAGAAAAAATCCACCAACACAGCATTGATTATTCAGTGATATATATATATTTATTTTCTTTTTCTTTTTTGCCTGCCTGCTTGCCTTGCACATGGCCCAGATTTGATTTTCAGCCAGATTTCCAGTTTGGCTAGAAAACTGAGGAAATCAGCCAAGTGCAGTCAGAATAGCCAAGTGGCTGCCAATGTGCTGGCTATGATTCCACATTTGTTGCTGCTTCAAATGCCTATCAACTCACTTGTGTTCTGCCTACTTGCTCTGAGATGTAAACTCCATACTCCAGGGTTTCCGCCAGTGTATTTCAAGCCCTGCGGCCCGCCAGGTCTCAGCTTCAGGGATGTTTTTTAAATGTATTTTAAGATGTCTTCTAAACTAAAATGTGTTATACAAGTAGCATAGCTCCTTAAGAAATAGCTCAGTGCACAGTAAGTGTGCGGTCGAGAGAGAGAGTGAGAGAATGAGAGCACGTGTGTGATGATGAGGCTGCGGCAACCAAAGCAACCCGCCTGCCATCCGTAGAGAGACACACCCAAGGCAGGCTGAGCAGGCAGAGAGCAAGAGAGTTTCAGCCGAAAACAGGAACCGAGACCCAGGGAAACATGAGAGCAGCTGCTCACTAACAGCTTTGTGTGTTTACAGCAGAGAGCAGGAGGGTGGACAGACGTCTCACTCCACTACTCTATGCTGCGATTCTGCTGCCGCTGCAGATGGTCACAGAGCAGAGACTTTCAGTTTATAATTTAGTATCTGTCATCTGACTTTTAGTCAAGTATTGTTAACACACTTAGTATTTTACAAATAAGAGTTTTTTTATTTGGTGAACACGGGAGCTGATCCGCAAAAATAACCTAAAAGTGTTTAATTTCTTCTTGGGGGGCTGGGGCGGTGGGCATGTAATGTAATTGGTGTATGCCCATCACCGGAAACATCTTTATACACTGCGCCACATTTTGTTCATTTTTTGGCCAACTTTTGATTCTTACTGTATATACTGTACCAACCACCTAAGCATGATCAATCTTTAACAGAGATACATGGCTTTGTGTTTCTCTGTGCTAAAAATAAAAAAACTAAAAACCAAAAAAGTGATTCTTTGAGTTTTCAGCATCAGCTAGACTCTCATTTTGCAGCAGAATTTGCATCTCATGGAGTGTGAAGCACCTTGTTACTGGCCCTACACACATTAGAGGGCACATACTCAACCTGGGGTCTCATTTATAAAACAGTGTGTAGGATCCATACTAAAAGTGTATATGCGTACAAAAACCAAAAATGGTGTGCACCACAATCAGACTTATAAAACTGTGCGTATGCACACCTGCAGGCAATGTTCCCTTTATAAATCACAGTCCACCTGGAAATGTGCGCACATGGATCAGCCTCATATCCCGCCCAAAATACAATGCAAAAGTATTCACAATTATTGACGTACATATGTTTCTTTCACCAAACCAATTAGTCTCTCTGTCATGAGATGCTTGACCAATCAGTGTCGAGAGTCAGTGCATTGGGCCCTCTCGCATCGTTGCGCTCAGCTAGCTGAAGAGGAAAGACCACAACAGCCGTGAATGGACTTTAACTGTTTTATTTCCCCGTTTTCTGACTTCTTGAATTTATGCATGTAGGCCAAAACAACCATATGCAACTTCAATAAATATTCCTTGTTAAGTCAGAAATCTTTTGTCTTTTGTTTTTGCACCACACACTCAATATCTAAAATACAAAAAAAACTCCACTGTATTAATTTATATTTACTCCAAAATCCAGCATACAAGAGTTTCTCTAATTTACACAGTGTTAACATTTAGCTCAAATCAAATGCTGTGCCTAAGTATAGCCTCACACAGCTGGGGTGTGGGTGTAGACTCTTACTCTCTCCTTGTGTTCAAAACCACTAAAAGCTCCTTTGCATGAAATCCACCTTAGAAACAAACCTCTGCCAGCTACAGACCTACCACAGATCTCTTAGGAAAATAACACTTCTTGCCTGTAGCACTGAGACAGCATTAGTCAGGGTCACAATTAAATTTGACAGGGCAGCTGACCATGACTGCAGTTCTGCTCAACAAGTTATGTAGCACCATGGACAGAGACAGTGGAGCAGCAGAGCACCAAGCTTGGCTCACTGTCGTGAAGACAAAACTATAAGGAGACAGCAGCTTTCCTCACTACAGTACATGAGCAGTTATCAGTGTTACCATCTCTACTGTCCTACTGTGGATTTGAATTTGTTCAGCTTTGCCTTGAACGTTGTTTAAGTCCTATTTTTGAATATTATCAACACTTTATTTAACATTATTTTTGAAATACTGCTTCCCCCACAAATTTCCCCATATCCACATGCTAAATCATCCTGACCAGTGATGCATGGATTAAACTTCTACAAACTCATTTAAGAGCACTTGATGTCCAGAGTTCATAGGTAGAGATGTTCTGGAAAGACCTTTAAAACTGGACACAAATTCTTATAAGTCCATTCAGTACAATGTATTACTTTTCTGTACTTTGTGTATTTAAAAGTCAAACCCTAACACAGCTTTGATTACAAATATCATCACCAATAAAACAGAAAATGTAAATGCTGAAAACTAATATGCACTTGAAATAAATTGTTGCCTTTGCATTTAGTCAATTCTGTCAGTGAACAAAACAGGGCAAGCTGTAAACTGATCAGATGGCTGAAAGCAAAGCCACAGCTGACATCAGGCCTGAACTGATTCCATATTTTTTTGGTGTATTTCTCTTTCTGTCTCTTCCCTCTTCACTCACTCACTTCTCTTTCTGCTCTGTATAATTATTAAAACTGTGAGGACTTTCTCATGGAAAATCACATATACTGTAGTAGTAGAGGAGACAAGATGAATGTAACCTCAAATATATTTCATTAAAATGCTGTTAACTGCAGTTTACTGCTGAAAACTGACAAATGTCAAAATAAATAGTTATTATTCTCAGTGGTACTGTCCTGTGGTGGTATGGTTTATTTTAAATAAATTAACTTGGTTTGAATTCCCTGTTATTTGTGATGAAGGTAAGGTAAGTTCAACTTTGAGAGTAGAGAAGTATTTCATTGACCAGTGTACAGATACACTACACCAATAGTCTGAGAAAATCACATTAGAATATCACACATTCTGACATTAAAGTTGTCTACTTTTATCTGAATATCATATTCTGCCAGCTCCTTTGCACTGGTTAAAGAGCAGCAGGATCAGACAACAAAAAATATTTGAAACATACTGGTTTTGTAAGAGAAAAGAGGTAGAAAAAAATAAGATAAAAGAGTAGCAAGACAGCGAAGAATGTCCTGTTCCCAACACCAGTTAGATTCATCAATACAGTCTACTGTGGTAATAAAAAAAGACTCAGGAGATGCCTGAGGGAGAAATATTTTTCAGTCAGAATGACCTTTTAAATGTTCATCTCTGGCAGAAGCTTAGCCATCAGAAGTTATTACATCTTAGGTTTGTCTCCACAGAACACTATGAAAGTCCACAAATGGTACTTTGAACTAAATGCCAACATCAGCACATTAACATGCTCATGTGTTGATGGCGGCAGATAAAAAAAGTTAAGGAATAATCAAAGTGATTACAATTCATCATGACCTGCTGGTGCCCTAGAGGAAAAGTCAGGGGAGTAATTTGAATATAGCCTCAGAAGACATGAATGTCTGTACAAAACATTAAGGCAATCTAGTCAATTTCAGTCAATATTTCAGTCTGGACTGAAATGGTGGACCAATTGACTTTGCCGTCCCTAAAATAGTAACATTAATTAAACAGCATGGGAAACTATTAGTAATAATATGAAGGCTATTTACCATGGTAATTTTGAGATATTTTAAAACATCATGATATGGCTTTTGGATATCAGTTTGACATCTAAGAGATTAGATGTGTTCATTCTTTAATCAGCAGTCCTTCCAATCCACTATATTCATGAAATACTGTGGGGGCATTGTGCCATGGTGAAGCAAGGATTTTGTTTGAAGAGGAGCCAAACTCAGATTAAACAGACTTGCTTTAGTTGGAGGAGAATGTTTACTCCATTTAAATTTTAGTGTGGGTGTTCACTCTGACTTCCCTATTTTTCCTTCATGACATCCAATTATCACCCCTGAAAACACTGAACAATTGTAACTAATCCTGTGTGTGCAGGAGAGAGACAGGGGATATGTGACAACATTGCTCTGTTGGTCAACTACCGTCTCAACACAGGACAGAGAAAATTTTAATTCATGCATTATATACAAACAATATACTGCGCACACACTGCTTTACTTTCAGGCATCAACAGACACTTCGGTGCTAATTAACAGTCTTTTGGCAGCAGGGTGACTGGCGTAAAACCAAAGAAAACCATGTGTATGTTTTTCTGTACTGTATGCGTGTGTCTGTATAATGTTGTTGCTCCTCCGCCTAGATGTGCTTTACTCTCTCTTTTTTATAAATAGTTTTTCAGTCAGAAATCAAATAAAAAGGACCAATAACCCCTTATTAATATGGTAATGAATATATAAATATGCAGTCTGCTACAATGTTGGTTATTTTCAGTATGTCAACATCTATTTTCCATTCCAATTTATGCTTGTATTGCTTTAGAAAGCTACTGTGGGATTCGTTAGGCATTCTTGGTCAGGAAGTTGGAGACAGATGTTAAGTCAGGGTGACAGGATGCCAAATGTTGAAGTTTATCTTATGCTGACGTGTCAGTGTATAATTACAGGAATGATAATTCACCAAAGGACAAAAAATGCTATCAAATATAAAAGAGGAAACTGGCTGTTTATTTATTGAAATATTTGATAGTATTGATGAAAACCATTATCTCCAGGTTACATCAACCTATCAGGCCTTTCCCAAATCATTCTGTTATGACTAAAATAATGAAAATATTTACTCTTTGCTCATTTATAAACTAGTGATACAGTTTGGGAGACAAAGGACGAGAGCAAACAAACCCGTGTATCTCTGTTTAGAACCTTATCAGAACTTTTGACAATGTTAAGGTCAACTTATAGTCAATCAGAACTGGTTCTTATGTGTTGTTTGTCCACATGAGAAATCAAATGTGTTTATTCATTACTCGAAAGTGGAGTGAAAAGCCCACCAAAGCTATTTGACCATACAATGGGCACATCTGAAGTATACTGACCCCCTTACTGTTTGATAGTTACTACAGACAAGTTAAAAAAAAAAACAACAATGGTAAGTAATTCAATTATTCTGAGAAAAGTTGTTCACCAAGGATCACCCCTTGGGCCCCTGATTTTTCTCATTAACATACATGGTAAATGTGGTCTCTCTGCAAAATCAGCTTGAAGAAATTATTCAGTGAATTAATAATGAATTTAACTCATTGCCAATAGTGTTTATAACCAAAACATCTGCTTCTTTGTATTCAAGAACATTGTTTCACAGTTTGTGTCTTCTTTGGTATTGAAATCACGCTTCTCTAGTGCGTCCCTCAACTGGTTGCTGGTCTACTCTTATCACAGCTTTGATTACAGGTTTGCCTGTGTATCTATGTAGTCCAAAACAGACCATGCTGCTTTGTGATATATTAGATGCACTAATGTTGGGAATGGAAAGAAACTGTTTTCAATAAGGATGGCATTCCAGTGATTGAATGTGAAGACTGATTACAGCCTAGAACTGTTTTGTTTCATTTGCACTCAGTCTTCAGGCATAATGCAAAAAAAATGGTATACACCAAACACACACATGTAAATGCAAGACAGCAGATGTTGACTGCTTTGTGTTTGCACTTGAGCTGGAACAACTGTGACTATACATTACATGCATACCCTTCATTCTCTGCTCTTTGTCTCTATGTGCAGCCCTCTATTCTCCATTCTCAATTAGGACCCAGGTAATGGGTTCATGACCTTATCTTCATGGTAACACATGCATGCAGTAATAATGTCTGTACATTATTACTGAGCTGTGACTTAAGTGTTGAGCTTTGGTTTTAGTATGGATTACATGTTGCACATTGTGAGCGAGAATGTTGTCTTGCAGAGAAATTACATTTATTTCTTCATGGCCAAACATGTAGTCACTTAACTCTCCATCGAGTATGATAATAGATTACAGACTTGGACAAAATTGATGTAATCCTATGAAGAAAATTACATTGCAGTATTCTCTCTTGATGCTGCGAGCAGCAGAACAGTTTCATTTACAGTAAAGTTGAAGACACTCTGTGGTAGTTGCATTCTGATGCTGATGACTTTTGGAGTTCTTGTTTCTTCTGCTGATCTCTGTCCCAAATAAAGAGCTCCTCTGTCTATTTCTAGTGAATCCACCCTGGTGGCTCCATCATACCAGACCCCCTGCTGATTATCTGTGACTCTGAACATTTGATTTATGGCTGTTTTGTTCTCGCTGTTTTTGGGCATTCTGCACCATCCCATCAGTTTGTTCAGCTAGCAACCTTTCTTTTTTTTCTTTTCTCCAGTCAACTCAAATTACTCTGTTCCAGATTCAGGGCTATAAGAATTATCTTGTCAACTTGCATGAGAGAAACAATTGAAAGATAGATTTGTGATTGCTGTGAATTACCTTTGTCTGCATGGGGAGTTATAAACAGCCAGTCCAGCATCAGCAAGGATTTTAAGGTTTGCTCTTCTCAAGTCTTCCACAAATGAGCCCTGAATAATACACAAGGCCCATCTCAATGTTTTAAAGGAACATTTCCTTCAGTAAAGTTGAATATACTTAAGATTTGTTACAAAACATGAATTGACCATGCCTACTCTGCCTGATTTTAAAGAATGAGAACAAGATTGGAGCTTATGTTTTCATGCCAGCACAAATTGAAGTTTTAGATATGCACCAGACTTTGTGCATCCATAAAAATAGAACCCTCTGTTTTGTTAGGCATATGCTCAGAGGTTCTAAAGTCAGTGGTTGCTTGGTAACCTGGACTGGATTGCAGGTTACTGTGGCCTTATGTTTTTCCAACAAGCTATTCAATTTTGGTTTTGATTGGGTGTTGAATAGTTCAATGTAATCATTTTTTTTTTCTATTTTCTGTTTTTGAGACTTGCTTGTAGTATAGAGCTACAAAAATACATGTACTTCAACGGATAAATGCAGGGTGCTGCGGGGCAGCTACGATTGTAATAACAAGGACACACAGTGTCACTGAAGCAAAGCACCATTGTCTGGATTAAATGTTGCCACAATAGAATGCAACTTCATCCAGCAACCCACTGTGCCGGCCTATTAAATGTGTGAAACTGCATATCCCTTAGAGTACTATTTAATTTGAGTTGCATAATTGTTACTCTTATGATCATTGTGATGAGGGAAATTATTTTCATCATGATACTTGCAAAATATAGTAATTTAAACCAATGTCTAGTGTTTTGTGTTTAGGATTACTCAAACTGGATTTGGACACAGAAGCCCTCAGGCTGTGAACATGGTCGTCTCCAGCGACAGTATGTTTGTTTAGGTATTAAAGTGGGTTGGTTGAACATTTCTAGATGAGGCTATGAAAGGCTATCCTTGTTCAAACATGGAGGCTATTCAGTTTGAGGAACAGGTGTACTATATTGAATGTGACTGCTGTCTAGATTGCATAGCTATAATTACAGTAAAGTTAAGTTGTATGAGTAAAAATGTCTTGGGTGCCTGGTGCCCTAGAGGTCAAGGCACCAACCATGAACTGTGGTTCATGTTCACAGGACCTTTGTTGCATGCATCTCTCTACTCTCAACTATACAGGCATAAAATGATCCAAAATATTAAATACACTTAATAAAAATATTAAATAAATGTATATAATAACTTCCTGTCTTCTACTTGTGATGTTATCACAGTGAGTCCAAGACATGACATATATACATCTGTGTACAAATATGAAAAATGTATAAGTTATTTTAAAATAGTCAACCAATAAATAAATATATAATGTCTCTCTATCACATTCTCTCTCTTTCTCTCTCTCTCTCTCTCACACACAGTCATTATTCAGAAAGTCACTTCAAGCTAAAATTATATTATTGTGAGTCAGCATAGACCAGAATATCTTAAACAAGCATAAGAAGTAATTAAAGACTTAAATTGCACACTGCTGTGTGGAGAGATAGAGCTCGTTTGTGTGCACTTTGGTGTGTGTGTGTGTTAATATTGCTCCATCATTTTGGAAAAGTTCAACACAGTGATCATGTTTCAAGGGTAAACATTTTCTTCTTTCTCTCTGTGTGTCAGTCTAACATTCCTCTCATCCTCCTCCTCCTGTCTGTCTTGTATAGCTCTGATAGATGTCACACCATGACAGCCTCAAGTGTAGATCTGAAACTCCACAGCAGAAACCTTTTAACTTTATTAAACTGTCACACCACCATTCTTCATGCAGCTCACAGACATCAAGGGTTTTAACATGGAGACTGGGAATGAGAGGCTGCTGTACAGAGGACTAAATCTTCCCTACTTCCTCTCCTGGTTCACCATGTCTCCATTTCTCTCTCATGTGATCTCTCTCATGTGGCTTGTTCAAAGTTATTGCTTGTATTAAACACCATGACAACATTAAATACCACCTTCAATATAAATACTTCCATTTAATACAATTTAAGAATAATTCGTCACTTAAACTACCATTCTGGGGATCTTGAATTGAACTATTATTGGTTAATAATTCAGAAATGATCAAGTAAATGTACTGGCTAATTGTTTATGCTTAAATGATACATTTGTAGTATCTTTTAACCCATTCTCCAAAGCGGACTGAAGATTTCTCTTGAAACTTTGACATACAGACCCTATAAAACAGGAAGGGCTGGGTATCACATCAAAATGTTAGTCACTGTTGTTCCCATAGCAAGATTGGTGTCCACAGTTGTGGTTTTGAACGGACCACCGCTCAATCATAGAATTGTTCCAGACCTAGCTAATGAACCTATAGGCTAAAAAATGGCTAATTTCAGTCTCCGTTTCTATTTGATCAAAGCAACGTGTAAACTAGAGATTCATGACAGACAGTGTGGAGAGAAAGATGAAGTTATATAATAAAATAAAAGAATAAAAGAAGAGGCATGCAGTCATTGAATGTCATGTGATTACAGCATTTTCTTACAAGTACTTCTGAGTATAAAAATATATATTTTCATGTAGAGCGGATTGCATAAATTATCTCGTATTTGGAAATTTAGAGCACCGCAGTCTGTATGACAACTTAAATTTCATACCCTGAAAATGTTGCCCTACATTTCACTAATTTTCATTAGTGAGGAATTTTCTCCTGGTGCTGGCATGAAATGAGGATCCACTAGCATATATGCACAGACAGTCATAGGTCAAAGGTTTCAGTTTCTGACACAGAATGTTCCTGACAGACTCAGGACCATGTGGCTTGTCTAGTCGTATTTTAACTTGATAGTGAAGATGCTGTAGCATTTCCTGATGCTGCAGTGTGTCTGCAGGGAAAAACACTGAATTACTAGAGACAGAAAAAAAGTGGAAGAGTTTCCATCTAACTCAGAAAGTTTTAGTGGTGTGAGAGGGTGTACTGTGTGTGTGTGTATGTGTGTGTCTGTTTGCAACACGGATGCAAACCTTCAATTAGACTGTTTTTCATATCACAGAGTACAACATCCCTACGCTACTCACTATGAAAGTCTCTTGTTCTCTGGGGCAGTGAAGACACAAACAGGTGGCTGACTGTCAAAATAACTTCTGACATTGTAGAAAATTAAAAACTTTATGCAGTTCCTTTCCACCAACTGGAACCTGCTGGTGCTGGTGCCGGTTCGCAGTTGGTTCAACAAGCGAACCAGCTTGCTTTTCCATGGGCTAGAGAGCCAAGTCGTTACGTAACTGTACACGCCTCCGGTTTCCTAGCAATGCTAACTTCAAGAACTTCACACTCCAACATAGTAGGTGGGAGTAATGCACCATAACGCTGTTTGTCACCTGCCATGAAATGGAAAAAAAAAACTTCAAGCACAACTACATACAACCATAAATGGCAGCAAAATGCAGTAGAGACTATGTTTATTTATGTTATTTAACAAATTTATGTGCACTCATTTCATTTCAGCTCAGTTTGACAGTCTCTACTGCTTTTTGCTGTCATTTATGGTGGTGCTACTTCTCTCCTCTGCTCTGTGTTTTACCACAGGTGGGGTTCACCCCCTGCAGCTCCACACACACAGCAGATAAGAGGAGAGACAGACGGTGACAACCTCACTTGTTATGTTACTGCAAGTGCAAAAAAAGCTTTGCGAGTAAAAAGCCAATAAGAGTAATTTATTAATGTAATCCGTGCTAAAGATTGATGTGATGCAGTCACCTGACTGATGGCCATCTCAGGCAGCTCCTCACATCTCCAAAAACGTAGTCAGCAAAGGCATTATTTGGATAAACTGACCACATATTGGGAATCTAAATGGTTATTTTCTTGCCTTAAAAATATTAAAATTTAATCAAGTGACATAGCTTTTAACCTGTCTCAAATGGTGATTTGCTTTTGGTTTTGGTTGGTCACAATAATCCCACCCCCAGCCCCTGACATAAGGGGTTCTAACTTCTAGACCAGCAAAGAGTGGGTGCCACTCTGGAACCAGTTTTCCTGGCCGAGAGCTGGTTCTTTGGCTGTTGAAACACGAAGAACCGAATCGGCCCTCAATCTGCCTTGGATAAAAAGGAATGTCAGTGAGCTCCACATGGTGTGAATGTGGATCTGTCAGGTTGGAGTCACCTGAAGTCTCAACAGAAAAGCTGACCTGCAGATCTGTAACCTTCCTGTATGCTGTTCCTCAGCTGTTCCTATGATATAATTGCAAACAGAGTCATAGTTCAACCTTTCATACGTGAACCTCCACCTACACACTGGCTCAATCCTGTCTTTCTCTCTCTGATTCGGTTTCTGGATTCAGCTGCATTTCTTGTACTGATTTAGAAAAGGAAAGACCTCAGCTGTTCTCCTGAGGATTCTCCCGTTGAGTCTCTGCAGCTTGTTAGCTCGTTCACTTCCACATCTCCTGTCAGACTGAGTGCTCCCTCCAGATTAAGACCACCAACCATGTTGGCCATGTCAGCCATGTCTAACTTTGTTTCTGATGCACATCTTCTATGTTTTATCTGAGTCTGTCAAACACTGCCATCATCTCAGCTCTCAAACTATGCATGAACTGTATAATATATATATATTTTTTTGTTTTTTGTTCAGCTGAGTACTGTAACCTCTTATATTGCTGAGTGTCCATCTATAAAGATTTATTTAGTTTTTAAACCCAAACTGCAATGTTTGTTTTAAACTTTGACTAGAAACTTAATATACAATATAGACAGAACCTTGTTAACACTGTGTTTTAGTGATAGCCTGACTAAAGTTGAGTTAACAAGCAACATGAGCATGGCAGAAACACATGACAGTCTTTTTCTGTGAGATAACTCTCTCATTACAGACTGCTCTGCATTTATACACCAGCTTGTTATGCATGAGCTATACTGTTATGAAGAATTTAATCAGCTGCTTGACCAACATTTAAAAAGTCACAGCAGGGCCAAATCTCACCTCCTCTCATGAATAATGACAACCTGGTCTACATCTCCTTTGACCTTGCACCACCTACAGCACGAAACAAAGGACCCTACACACACACACACCTTTTTAGCATTCTGAAGACGTGGTCTGGTGTGCAGCCTTTATTTTGATCTTTGTGTTTAGGCTGTACGCAGTTCTGCCAACAGTGCAGCTGAACCTGACGAATGCAATTCATCACACAAACTAACCATATGGCTGTCACTGCATGAGGTGAAATAACACAAACAAGCAGCAACTGCTGAAACTCAACACAGTCCAATGTGAGAGGAAGCTGAGAGGACTGGAATGATTCAGCAACATAAAATAATCTTTTTTTTTTTATTTGTCCACTCAAAATTGAGCCAAGAGAAACGGGATTGTATCAGCCCTGGTTACACACCATACACACACACACATACTGTAGACCTTAAAACACATACAGCCTTATATGTTATGCATATAATAACTAGTTGTGTTTTACCTGAATTTCAGAATCCACAGATGAAGGTTCGGGATGGAGCAGATCAGGAGACAGCAACCAGGAAAATACAGAGAGAGAAAAACACAAGTAATTAGCAACCGAACACAACACATGAACTGAATCATCTCAAAGGCAGGGCAGAAAAATAACATGTTTATGAATTAGTAGAGGATCCAATATATGAGTGCATTTTAATGGGAATGAAGGGGGTGATGGCGCAGAGGTTTTAAACTTCAGCTCAGCCAGTTGCTGTGAACCTCTAACAGAGCTGAACAACAAGCTGAATACTTGACACAGAAAATGAACATGTATCTGTGTAACAAAGAGACAGAGTTAAGATAGAGAAAGTAGCACGAGGTAGAGAGAAAGGGAGGGAAGAACATGTTTTCAATACAACCCTGCAGGTGGTTCAGCATTGGTAGAGAAAAACCCTTAAAAATTTAGAGGACAGTGAGAAGTAGATAAAGACCCAAGAGACAGTGACAAATTTACAACTCTAAAAACCAGCGCAGCATGGAGTCTCTTCTGCTTTCTTATCTTGTTGTTCTACTCTGAGCATTTTCTGTCTGTCTGCTTTTTGTCTTTATTTCCTTTCTTGCTTTTTTTTTTTTTACTTCTCTCTTTTCTCCCACTCTCTGTTTGTTTCTTTCTTTCTCCAACAGCATTGCAAACCCCGCAATATATATCTTGCAATCTGTCAGTCTGATGCAACCTCTTGTTCCTCTGAAATGTCAAACTATACCGTGGATTCTTTTGTCTCATAGTACACCAACCATGCATAAAGAACAGTGCACTACATATACAACAAATTACTCATTCTGTCCTCCTTCCCCACATGGCCCTTTTCATTTTATGATTTGACTGACTCTTGTTGATTTACAACACAACCAGGTAAGTCTGGGCTGAATTTAGTTCACAAACAATCAATAGGAGACATAATGCTGACTGACACGGCCTCTCCTCCTCCTCCTCCTCTCTTTTCTCTCAATCCTCCTGTGTTCTGCAGCCCTACAATCAGTGGACTGAGGAAATAGTGGCTGGAAGTCTGTCATTCAGTATGCCATTTTAGAGTCAAAGGAAAAGTATAGGATACGATAGCTGACTACTGATGAGTGTCTATTCTGGTAAACTGATCTCAGACCTGCAATGGGATTTGTTCTGGAGAAGGGAAATGCATTTGGTCTGGCAAAAATAGAATGGAAATGATGTTCTCAAACAGCTGCACCAACACAGAGGAATAAACACCATCAACTGTGATTCATCATACATGATTCCTCACATCACATCTCTGTGTTGTGTGATGTGGAGTATAGAACACTGTGAACAGCATAAAGTCAATGATGACAAAGAAAACTCTGCGATAATGCAAAAGCTGAGAACGTAGGTATGCTGAAAGATTTTATTGCCTTGAAATGTAAGACAAGCTGAAAAATGTCTGTATGCAGAACTTCATTATTTAGTCAATCTCATCTAATCAATGGATTTAAACCTAAAACCTACGTGTCATTAACTTGCTAATCTGACCTTTAGGCTGCTTGTGTGAGGAAATCCATATTTTGTGAGGACATAGTCTTCATTGAAACTGAGCACTGACCTTAATACATTTAATAGCCTACGTGCTACAGTCATGGTATACCATGTTAAACTCAAACTTCAAATTCCTTAATGTGGACATAGTTTTCATAATAAGACATATCAGAGACTATTTCAAATGACTAAATAAATGGAGAGTAATCAGGGCAAACTTTATAGTAGCACAGTGGATCTTATAGTTTTGTTTTGGTCATTCTGTGGAAGCTTCATAATGTTTGAAAGCTTTTTTCTGTCTCTTAAGTAGTTCTGCTAACAAACTGCCATTTTGCTTTGATGTCTGTAGGACACCTTGCAGCCTTTTCTTTAATTCAAAGATAAAACAACTCTTCTTTAATCTCAAATTGAGGAGGTGAGTGAATCCCACAGAGACAGGGCTTAGTGCCTCACCCCTGGACTTCGAAATGATCTCTTTTCCAAGTGGGAATCTGATAACATGATATTGACCAAAGTTAAACACTGTGACAAAATGGAGATTGAACAGACCTCCTGAGAGACCATGTCTGACCAATAACTAAATTATGGCCTGAACTAAAAGCATGAATGACCTCTGGGGTCCTTTGAACCAGGAGAACAGACCCATAACAACACGCATGGACAGAAATCCCCCTTTTCTTAATCCAAACAGACCACAGTCATAAACTCTAACTCACATTCCTGGAGGACATTCATGGAGCCTCTCTGCAAATCTGAGCCAAATCTGAATTTAATAAGACTTTGAATTTTTTTACATTAAGAGTTAAAGAATGTTTATATGGTAACTATGCAGTGGTATTCTAACATCACTTAAGTGTTTAACTTTTGATCTATTAACCTCATAGACAACTTTAATAGTTAAATTAGATAAATAGTTTTATTGAATGAATGAAGTTCCTGAAGTGAGTAGGAATGTAGAAATAATATGTGAAGAATTTCAGGTTGAACATTTTTTTTATTATGAAATCTCATTGAATGTTTTATATTATGAAGTAAGAGTTATGTTGACTTTCTATTTGAATATGTTTCTGAAAGTTTAATCTAACTACATAAGAGTTACGTTAATTGTATTTTACTGCTAGAAGTGTAGATGGTTTGAGAAGGTTGAATCTATGAAGGTTGTATTTCTCAACAGGAGAAGCGTTAATATGAATGTTAGAGTGTTTGGTATGTTGATAGAAGGACTGACTTATTATGAAATGAATGTATAATGCTGAACTGTTTTTTTTTCTAAATGGCTTTACAATATTTGACACAAGGTGATAAAAAGTATTCAGACATCGTGACTCTGAAGTGTGAATTTTTGTTTGAAACTCAAAACTTAATTCTCCAGTCTAAGAAAAGTTATTTGCTATCTTAAGTCGAAGTCAAAAACATCTTAAAAGTCCCCAGAACAAAGAAATTGAATATTCATAAACAATTTGACACAAAAAAATTCTCCGCCTATTTTATAAATAGGAAAGCTTGACTGAGCTCAGTTGAGCTGGTCTACAGAACACAATTCTTCAAGATGTCTCCTTTCTTTGTTCTTTGTTTTTTGACCAAGTATATGTGGATTTCAATCTTTTATTAAAATATGTTCAGTTTGCTTTTCCTTTATTTGTAACATTAAGTCTCATGTTTCCACATTTAGTATTTCACTTTTGAAGTTTAGATTGCTACTGAATAAAAATTGAGTGTAGTCAGGAAAGTTTATTTGGCACTCAACTAAGATTACAAGAGGCCACACAAAGCCTGACTCCTCAACTCAAACGTCCCTTTGAAGAAGAAAGCAACACTTTTCTGGAACTTGGCCTGCTTGTTGACTGCAGTCGGCCAAAACTGGGAGTTAAATCGAAAGAGAGCAGCCTGAAAACATGGCCGGATTCCTCTTCACCGGAGGTTCAACACTGCCACACCGAAACTCCGCAAAGACTCAACCCGGCCCAAGCTGGGTCACACTGCACCGAACTGTAACCTTGCAGCTGACTCCAGTTTAACCCAGAACAACACCGGACCTGCTGAGACGACATCATCTATGATGAAACTCGTCACCATTAAGGCATAACATGGTTTTGTGATCAAGGGTTGATGTTGAATAGCTTTAAAATTAAAAAGATAATTTCTTTAGAGAAGTTGAGTTAGTTTTCTCTTAGCGTTCCCCATTGCAATACGTTGGCCTCGAGTCACGCACTTTGAACCACTGTTTCTAAACAATTTTCTTTTTTATTTTATTCTATTATCATTTAAGGGTTGTGATTTCTTTGAGCACAGCAGACCGAGGTCACTGCTTGGACAAGAACGTACAGTTTTGAGACTGATTAACTGACCTAATTGAACAGTGAATTCAGGGTTTAATGTTTCCTCCAGACATTAAAGACTTTACCTAAAGGAGGTGGTGCCCAGACAAGGTTTTATATTAATACAATTATTAATATTCCAACATGTCTAATGTAAACCTTATTTCCACTCTCATGGCCATAAAATATTCAACTTAGTGTGAGTTCACTTAGTACACTCTCTTACATACACAGGCAAGTGTTTGTGTGCACACAGTATGTCCAAACAATGCCATGTGTGAGTAAATTACGGCACAATTCAACTAAATGGAACACTTTATTCATTGAAATACAGTGTATATGCTTTTAGTGAATGTGGAACACACAAAACGGCCAGCCACTATATATCTGGTTCCCATAGCGCTATTCATTACAACATTCATCTTTGGTACAGACTTATTCACAAATACTGATATTGGAGGGAGGGTGAAACAGCTCATACGGAATATTGTGGAAAAAAAGCCATTTCCTCTCTATTTTCTCACTACATTATAGCTTCTCACAGGCCATAATAAAACATCTTAATATGATCAGTAGCTATAAAGTTATCAATACACAGTGAAATGTGCTAAAAGTAAGGTGAGGATTCCTATAGAAGCCCTGCATTCATGCTAACTGATGTTTTGACCTATCATCAGGCCCTGCAGTGGGTAGCAGACTGTGGCATCATAAATCTACTGAAACCTCTGCAGTAGTTTAGCCAGAAATCCTACTGTGAGTGGGCACAGAGAAAATAAGGTGGGTCTGCCTCCAAGATTGTTTCAGTATTTGTGCAAAAAAAAAAAAGAAAAAAGAAAAGGCAAATAGTGTAATTAAGTAATTACATGTGCCAACAAAAACAAACTAACTAAAAAAATAAGTAAATAAACAAACAAACGAATAATCCTTACTCCTCATAGAGGGTATGGAAACATCCTGGCACTAACCGATAACCATGCTTGTGCACACACAGACAGGCAAAACAATATAACACAGAAACATAAAACCTGCAACCCAGTAAACTAAAATGGGCACAATGCAGGGACAGTACATGTAAATATCTCTCTGTGATGATTGATTCAGCACAGAAATATATTTCACTATAGTCCAATGATTTAGCCGGTTCTGTTTCAGGGAGTGGGGAGAGACTGTCATCATAGTGATGCCTCGATTGATAGAGTGATACTACTGTGCAGTTTTTCATCTAGGGTGACTGGAGCTGCGGGACACTTTCATTTTGGAAAGTACAGAATGTCACTGGAACTTAACTTTCCATCCAGTGCATCATTGATGGAAAGTCCACAGCCAGTGAAAGGTTTACTCACAGGTTTAAGGCTTAATTAGCATCCAGCATCTATATGTTTATGTACTTGCTGGCTGCCCAACTGGCTTGATAGGCAGTTTCATCTGAATGCCATGGCCCGCTCTGTCCAACAACCATCCCCGTTCATAGAGTTCCACTTGTCTTAACTTGACAAGAATCAAGTTCCTTGACCTGTCAAGAAAATAACATGGTTTCAATATGCTAACTCACCTACACAATCAAGAAAGCATATCAGTCTATAATATCACCGGCCAACACCATCAGCTAACAGCTGGCTAACAATAACTAAACTCACAATATGTTAAGCTAATTAGCACTTTGGTTTCTAACCATGCGCCTCTGCTGCCAACTCTGTATAGCCAAGTTACTGTAATTGTTTTCTTTACGTGGCCCATTTCTACAAAACCCTCCCTTGGTACTGCCAGCTCTACAGTCAGGATGGACATAGCCCTCTACTTTTTCTATCCCCAATATAATAACATTTTTTTTCTCTCACTTTGTCCATCCAAGAAACTGCCATTTCAGACACTCCAACAGACTTTTACTTATCTGATAATTAATGTATCTAATCTATACCATGTGGTAAGGGGAGGGCCTATACACAGGAGAAATCTGGCTTAGATGTCCGATTAAAAGGACATAGTGAGTTGACCACTTATGTGATTTAAAATGTCAGATGTTCACCTCCTCAGACTCGACAGATATTCAAGGATCCCAGATGAGCTCCTATTCACCGATTAGATTAACATCTCCAAAGCAGGGTCTGGTATTTTAATACATTATGTGGCCATCTGCAAATCTGTCAGGAAAATGATTCATTTATAATGTCACTTTATTGAAAGAAATAATCAAACACATTATGTCTTTGAAGACTGTGTGCATGTATTAATATTCATGCACTGTAAAAGCTATGAGACAGGGTGTATTCTAAAGCAATCACTGCACAACAACAGGCTCTCACTACAGTGGAAATCACACATTCATTCCCATTCAGTTCAATGTGTAGTTTTTCAGTCAATGCTTTCTTTTTTTTTTTTTTAACCACCCCGCTTGATATATTCTAGCAGACAATATCAATTAAGTTAATTTAATCTATGTTTACTAAATCAGTGAATAGATTTATGGTCATTGTGACACTTCTCCATAATTAAGTTTCATAAAGATGTTATTCTATTTAAATAATATTCAGTATGGTGATAAAATGAAGTATATTTAGAGAAAGTCGATGATATTTGTGATTATAATATAGAAACCAATATATGCAAGATGTTACCCCAGAGAGGCTGTGCAGACTTTAAAAATACAGCATGTTTAGAGTTATACTTCGATACTGGATTTTTAAAAAATACTCGATACAGTCTAGACCACCAAGGCCAGGTTATTTTTATAGACATTACTGGCAGAGAACAGTTATAAAATAATTAATATTGCAGAGATCACAGAACTCTGCAGAAAGTCTAATAAGAAAAAGCAGCACGAGGTGACTTAGAATAATGACATGGCTCACATTAGCCACAGATGTAGCTGTGATAGCACTTCTGCTATCAGTTGCAAACACTTTGCTGTTGACAGTTTTTAGGTCTCTTTGGAAAATTTGTGAAAAGACTCAGCAAAGTGCAGCCACCATCTTGTACAACTTGGTAAAATGTTTTGGGAAGGTTTAAATGTTTTAAAGATGGAATAAGAAATCAGCTGCATGCCGTGTGTCAGTCATTATAAAATATACATGTTTATATTTTAACAGGCTGTTATCAGCTCTGAAAAAAACAGTGTCACCTACTAGCTTCACTGAATCAGATATGCTGCTAAAAACAATTTTACAAAAAGCATCTATGGCCATAAAACACGAGCCTCAGAAAGATTTAAACAGGTGCAATTTGACCCACTTACCTAACCCACTCGTTTGGAAGTGAAAACCAATATGAATATTAAAAGTTATTACCCGGAATTTTCCATTATAATGGTCCACTTCACTGCAGAGCTATTCCCTAGTTTGATTTCCAGAAATGACCCATCACACTTATCATTTTCATGTGCACACACAATTTTATTCATCGGTGCATGCCGAATATTCACCTGACTGTTGGAAATGTAACATTTGTAAAGTGAGCTTCATACAGCACCAAAAGTTATTCCTGCAACTGGTTCAACAGAGACCTACAAACCAAACACCATCCTGACAATCAAAACACACTAAACCCTGTTTGTCTTGGGAGAGAGAGATCAAGTTTGCAGATCACGCTTGTATAATTTCCTCTGCTCACAGTCCTGATCAGATCTCCCGTCAATATCAATCAAAACAGAACAGCTTTTCTCTCAGCAAAGGACTGAACCAATGAAAGAGTGAGATGAGATAATAAACAGATTGAACCTTGGAGTAACACCAATGCTGTCACTCTGTCATATTTCAAAGCTCTTCCTCCTTCATCCAGCAGCACTGATCTAAGTTACGTTTATTCTGCTCTGACTGTTACTGAACACAGCTGTCTTTGCTGCATTCAGTTAAAAGGTTGAGGTCGTTCTGTCACTGCTGCCTGAACTCAACTCATGCGTGTCCCCTGGATCTGTCTTCATGTTTCTGTCTGTCCTCTTTTTACCCGCTCCTCTCGTTCTTTGTCAATTCACACTCCTTATTTTCCTACCTCTATGTTCTTGCCATTAAGAGAGGGGGATACACTAAGAGTCAGAGCACCATCAGCTGTGAAGGACAGGCAGCCCCTATGGGAGCATTCAACAGCACCCAGCCTCCATTCACTCTAATGTTTAATTGATTCCAAGGCTACCAACACTACTGATTGGATGTACTGAGAAAGTAAAGTAAAAGTAAAGTAAGACCAGTAACTCAAAAATATCCATGTAGAACAGATGTACACCACAGAGAAATGGAGAGCTGAATCAACATTATTATACAGTTTTGTATCCATACAGAACCATTACGTTTAAGCACTGGATGATGAGAAGCTAGCAGACTCTCAGGTTAACATCTGATTTCAATCATCTTCACCTTCATGCTCAGATGCACAAATTAATCCCCATGCATTTCAAAATACTAGTTTTCAATCTCAGCATTTATATTAAATATTAATAACCTTTACTGAGTGGATCAACTGCATTAACAGCCCACCCTCACAAGAAAAAATGAGATTATATGTCTAAAAAACAGGCAGAAATGATCTATAGTTATGTTTACGCCATCTAGTGGCTGTAGTAATTATGACCCGGGGAAGTGACGCAGTTCAGATGACGTCAACATAAGGCGACATCCTTCTTAGGAGGAGGCGGGATGGCTGGATGGTTAGATAGTTACAGAAAGTGGCATGAAGTGGACTTAGTTGCAGGAGACTGCTGTTTGCTTCCTGTTTGCAACCGTCAGTGTCATGTTTTCAACCATGAGTCGGCACATTCTTTAAAAAAACGTAACATGGTGTTTATTGTTGCCATGATGATGAAGGCTACCTAACTTTAATGAAGTACTAACCACATTTAAAGTGACAATTTTAACTTAAACCATGATCTTTCCCTAAACCTAACCAAGTGTTTTTTGTGCCTAAACCAAACCAGACCTTAACCACAGTATTGTCACACCATTAAACATAATTATTTTTTAACAGTGATTTGTAACAGTTTTGGGAAGTGGCATATTACGCTCCTGTTTTGGAAAGCTGCATATTACGCTCATATGGGTCATTCTGGAGCGCAGGTACAATCGACCTATATGGTTGTTTCATCATGAGGATGTCTTGGCATGAAAGAATGGATTTAAGAGGACACAAAGCACTGAGAGCGCACAATTGACTAAGACACACTCACTGAGACACTGCAGACAAAATTTCTAACTTCAGTCAAGAAGAAAGAATCACACAGAGCTTCACTGTCACGCCTTCTCTTGGTGAATCTAATTCCATCTCTTTTTCTCTCCTTTTTTTCCCCCTTTACTGTCATCTTCACACTTATCCTCCCTGGCCAGCCCACGGCAGCTCTTTCCTCCTCATCACTCATCATGTATGCCAACTGATGCAGCACTGTTAAACTGCCCTGTAACTTCCCAGAGCTCCCAGCAGGATGTCATTATGCAGCATACTGGACCCAGTTCACGGTCAAACCAACTTATCTGCCCTGCTGGGAGCTACCAGAACCAAAAGCTCAACATGATTACCCCTTATAGTAGGAGGGATCCAGTTTGCGTGGAAGAGAAAGATGACAGTGATTATTGAAACACTACAGTTGTTTACAGCTCAGACTTGAAACTCACTACAGTTGATGAGATAGACAAACAAACAATTAACCTTCAAATACCTTTGATTTAACTGAAAGACAAATGGATACTAAACGAAATTCAAAGTCATTTTATGCATTTGTTTCATTCAGTAAAGCGACCTATACTGAAACATTCATCAAACCAAGGAATTCAGGGAAAAAAAGAAAGAAAGAAAATATATACATCAAGTCAAGTCATCTTTATTTATATAACACATTTCATACATAATGCAATGCAACACAATGTACTTTACATAAAATTACATACAATCTTAACACAACAAAACAAGTACAGGTGCAGAAAGAATCAGTGCAGAATATACAAATGTTAAAATATACAAAAAACAAACACACACATGCACACACATGCACGCTCATGCACACACAC
Source organism: Thunnus maccoyii (assembly GCF_910596095.1). Classification (NCBI taxonomy): domain Eukaryota; kingdom Metazoa; phylum Chordata; class Actinopteri; order Scombriformes; family Scombridae; genus Thunnus; species Thunnus maccoyii. Next base: position 8,629,981 of record NC_056538.1, read on the forward strand.
ACACACTCCCTCCCTAGACTGTGAATGGACTGTGAATTACCTACAATGGCACAAAAGCATCTTGATTATTTTATTTATTCAAAATCTTTATTTATATCCTAGTATAACATGCTGCTACACTGTGGTTCAATATCTATTTTTTCTTATTGTGCAATGTGGATAGAATTGAGGTCAGGTTGCTAACGAATAAGTCACTTTTAGTTAATGATCTTATAAGAACCCATAACCTAGACTTCACCCTACTGATTGAGACCTGCCTGAATAGAAATGGCGCAGTTGTGTTAACTGAAACTGCACCTCCTAACTTCAAGTTCATCCATACCACTAGATCTGATAAGAGAGGTGGTGGAATAGCTGCTGTCTTCTCTGATATCTATAGCTGCAAGGAAATCCCCCTTGGGGAATTCACATCTTTTAAATATCTTGCTGTATCTATACACTATAATTAGAGATGCATCGATTGCAATTTTCTTGGCCGATTCCGATTTCCATTTTTTAAAAAGTCTGACCTGCTGATTCCGAGCTGATTTTCTGAAAACACACATATGATGGTAAACTAACTGCGTTGATAATGTAACTCCATAGACTACAATTGCAGTGACTCAAATACACACAGCAACAACAAAAATTAAACATAACCTGCTTCAGTTTCATAATACCTCAGTGTGCGATCTTGAAATGAGTTCACGCTTATTAAACTGTTGAACATCTCATAATAGCGTGATTTCAGCCAAATATTGAAGTTAGCATTACATTACACAAGGGCAATGCTAACAGCTGGGCTGGCTCACCTTTACTGAGGTAACATAATGGTGTGTGTTGTCTCGGCACTTGGCAAACTCTCCATGGCCTTCCAGAGAGTTATGATGCCAGTATTTGACATCATGTTAGTGTTTGTTCAGTAAGTTACTGAGACAAACTGGGAGGTTCAGGAGAGCTAGCATTAGCTAACTAATATGTCCATTCCTCCGTTTCAGATTACAAGTTCATGATTGGTGCTAATCATCAATTAGACATATGTTATTAACACACATAGAACATAGCTAGCCCACATTGTTAGAATTATTATTGTTAGAATAAAACCTGAGTATCACAACAAACAATCAAACCACCAACAAAATGTGACAACCTGTACTTACAACAGAGCTTTCCACAGGAGCTGCTCTCAGGAGGGGGGGCTTCCGGGAGGGAGACTGATTTGCTTTGTTTCAGCAGCACAGGGACCAAAGTGTCATGGAAAGGCTAAATGGAGAGCAAATCCAATAACTAATAGGAAAAGGAAAAGCAGTGGGGAAATGGAAATGCAAATGGGAAAGGGAATTGCCCTTTTAAATGCCTGATTAAAAGCTGTATTCTTAATTCAGTTTGTGAATTCAGTTATTTATTTCTCTTTTAAAACTGCATTTTCAAATTGAAATTCAATTATTTTTTTTAAGAATTCATTCATGTATTTTTAAATGATGTATTTATTTACTATTTTAAAGTTGTTTTTGTAAATCCCTTTTTAATTTGAAAATTTGATGTATAATTATTTGTATAATCCCTGTTTTTATTGCCCATTAAAATATCAAATAATGAATTAATATTTTAGTCTATTTATATATGGATTAATTAATTGATTTGTAAACCAATTTATTAATTCATGTTTTTATTGTACAATTAGTTATTAATTCATTAAATGCTTTATTACTATTTCCATGACATTTGTGGTCCTCCATAGTTATTTGGTGTATAAACCAGTAATAAGTTGTTTAGATTCCTGGATGTTACAGGGAGATTATGGGTCTGTGCCTTGTTTAATATAATTTGTTTCCAATTTCAGGATGTGAAGTAACAGAGGGGAAAAAAAAGTCTTTTCACTAAGACATTTTCCTTTCATTCCAAAATAAAGTTATACTTGGGACATGACAAGAATTAAACATTTACAATTTTTAATGACAACTGTCATATAAAACATAATAAGCATATTAACAAAAACTATAATCATATCTTTTAGGGCAAAAGTGAGAGCTGTGGTTTTATGTCTTATTTAATGAGAAGGCAGTCTTTGGGGAGAAAACTAAGATGCTAGAGAGAGGAGAGGAACAGTATTTAAAGCAGAAGATGAACAGGGTCCTCTGGAGAGAAGATCTGTGTTAGTCAGCCATGACGCTTCCACTATCTCACCACACAGCCCCTGTTACACACACACACACACACACACACACAAACACACATAAAACACAACAATGGAACACCTCGTGTGTATTTTATTGCCACTGGCTCTCATTAAGCACATGTAGTTCTCTCCAAAATCCACCCTGTTGTAGAGTTTCAGCCTGAGGGTTCCTATGTAAAATGCAACCATCTTGTATCTATTACAGTCAGAAAACACGAACATGCAACACAAGGGCAACATGGTAATAGGGTTACACAGTTTTGCTGTAAGTGTAACTGGGAAAACTAACAAGCTAATCCAAACAAGAAAGAAAGAAAAAAACAAGCTCATCACACTCAAACAAACACCTTCTCAAAAATACCTGACTTATTTATTAAGTCTTCTCAACATCCCATTCTTTTAGTCACTAAGCCTCTCACTTTTCAAAAACTCACAACCTGAATCTCCTACAAAAAATTTACTGACACTGAGACCCAAAAAGTGCCGCTGCTTCTTCCCATTACTGTAGGATTCTCCTCGGTTGTTAGTTCTCACTCTGTCTCCATCTCTCTCTTGGAGGTTGGAATTTACCAGTGAGAACAGAAAAAGTGAAAGAAGGAAAAAACAGCTTTAAAAAAACATTTATCAACAGCTGCTTTATGGTTCATCATTGACCATCTTAATGGCAGGGCAACGCACTTGTCATTTCCTGCTCTTCAACATTCAAATGTAATAATTGCATCATATGCCAGTTGTAGAGCAGATTTGCCATTCTGCAAAGTTATTACCAATGAGTGGCATAAGCGGTCGGTGATTTTAAAGATGCTGACGTCATTTAAAGAAACGAGTCTCCATAAGAATATTAAAGAGGACGTAAATTTTTTTTTTTTGAGTTTTGAGGTTTTTATATCATGTTGTAGCTTCCCAGTAGAGTTCTATATGTATTCAAATCTGAAAATTCAAATTTTGGTCGAAGTACATATGTATTAGCGTCAAAATGCTATCTTCCCAAGCCCCTCTAAAAACTTTTTTTCCCACAGGACCACATGTAGGCTTCTGCATGATGACGTTGCTACATATAAACCGATATAAACCCCCTAGCCCGCCTAGCCAGTAACCAAAGAGACGGACTGAGCACTCACTGTTGCTCCTGCTCTACTAAACATGCTAACAGACACACAGACGGAGCACTCACTGTTGCTGCTGCTCAAAGTTTAAAAAATAAACTCTGAGCTCTCCTCCTGCCAGTAAACAGCTCCGGATCACAACAGAATCCGGTGTGACTTGCAGGTGTTATTCGTCCCAAAGCTCCTCCAAAGCTCCCGGCACTCAGCAGCTGTCTGTCCCTCCGATCCGTCCAGTGCATTCATAAACATCTCACACACTCAGACTCAACACTGCGACATTGCTCGTAGTATATCTGGACAATTTTTCATGCTCTAACTTACAGCGAGTGAGGAACATCAGTGCTCTGGCTCCAACCTACGTCACTGTTTTTGCTAATGGCTGAGTGGGCATTTCCATTTAAAAAACCTGGAAAGGAACGATGGTGGAGTTGTCCTTTGAATCACCTCCTTGTGAGATGTCACGTGTGTGTTTGTAATTCAGTTTGATTATGATCATATAGACACCAGAATAATATGAAAGGAGTAAAAAAACACACACAAGAATTAAAATGTGAGAGGCTAATGTGGTCACATATTGATGGTTTACACTGGGCAATAATTACTGTATTATTGGATATTACCCAGAGTGTATTTTTAGGCTTCACGTCAGGACTGCAGTGATTGTGAGCTCTGCCAAAACATGGGTGACCTACACAGCAGCACTGTGCCTAAATACATCCTGTGTAGACATTGATGGAGGACTGCTGCTGCGGAATTACTGATGTCTTAATTTCACTACAATTCATGGGTGGTCATGGACAGAGCTGTGAGACATAAAAATGTGGTTTGATACATAAAAAGGTTTCTTCCAGTGCTGTTATTTCCTGTTGTTGTACAAAGTTAGGGATAAGCTGTTGCTGACTCGGTCAATGAGAGACTGCACAGTATGTGATTTTGGGCTATATAAACACACTTGGGATTTCTAAACCTCTTCTCTACACTGTAACCCTCCAGGTGGCAAATGTCCAAACGTATCAGCAGGAATGGACTAATTAAGTAAAACAGCAGAGTAAATAATAGCAGTGACATGCAGTAACCCAGTGATGACCTGAAGAACAGTAAAACTGTACTTAAGAGCTGTGCTTAGAGCATCGTGCAGAGTTGGTGCTCAAATACTTTATCTAATTTATACTTCTCAAACTCCCACTTCCCAATGGAGAGATGTTCCAACTTTCAAGAACCATGATCATGATAACCAAGAACATGGTTATGGTAACAGCTGGTCTTTTTCTAGATAACTGTGACTGCAGTCAAACACAGACCAGTTCAGAAACAATTTCAGTAGAACAGACATCCGTTCTGCTCAGAAAGCTGCAGTGCCAAGGTCGATTGAAGTACTACATGAGCAGATAACATTCACCTCAGAAACTACATTTCAGCCAACCTTCCATGTCTCTCTCTCTTTCTGTACAGTAAGCCACAAAAGACGGACTTCAAATTTGCATTTAGAGGACAGTTGAGGCTGATTTCCTTTAAAGGGTGGAAGGAAAGAGAAGCCTCAAAGTAATCTCTCCTCCTGGACTTTAACACTTCAGGGTCACTTCATGTCCAGAGGGTTCAGACGGATAACAGATGATCAACTGCGTACATCTAATCTGATATCAAGCCTCTCCACAAAGGTGATGTGGAAGAATCTGATTTCCCCTCACACTTCAGTATAATTAGACATCATTAACAAAGCAGAGAGCTTTAAACAGGTTGAAGTGAAGAGGTTGTCAACCGAAATGGAAGAGTCAAGAGAAAGGTGGAGAGTGCTTAGAGAAGTATGTAAGTATGCACTTTGTGAAACATGGGGAGTGTTGCAGAGAACTTTTATCCACATAATTATTTTAAATTGGCAAAATTTGCACCACTTATAGTAATTCTAAAATTCACATTAGCTGTACAAAGTGTCAAAAGTTCAGACAACTAAGGATCAAATGCAAGACAAGGTTTACATGATGCCATAACAAGTGACAAGATAACATATGGTAACAAAATAAATATAAACCTGTTGCAAACTCATGTTCACCTACTGTTTCAACTGCCTTCTGTTGGAATAGAGGTAAATAGACTGTGTGAGGACTGTGATTTGGGTGAAGTGGAAAGTGAGTCCCATTTTCTTTTGTACTGTACAAATTATGATGACTTAAGAGAGTTACTGTTTCATGGAATTTCTCAACAAAATCCTGAAATATTCTGGTGTTCAGATGAGCAAAAACTGGAATGGCTGTTTAATTTTGATGTATCTAAGTTTGCTAACTTTATCTCAAAAGCTTGGAAAAGAAGGCAAGATAGAATTTTCAGTAATATATGGTAAGCTTCTGACAGTAAATTAGAATGTCTGTACTATTTAATGATGGTCTCTAGATTTGAAGGTGAAAGATTTTCTTTTTACAATATATATGTTGTACTCTGGTCATGGCTTGTTGGAATTTATGGTGTTTTACAAGCCCATGCGGGCTGGGCATACAGTTGCATGCATGACACAATATAATAAAAATTCCATTCATTCATTCCAAACATTTCCGACAACTCATTAAAGAACAACAGTCATCAGCCATTAGAAGACATCACAAACCTGATCAGATGAAATTAGTCTCAGCTAAAGACCTGATTAATTCATCCGACAGGCAGAAACATAATTTAACATTTCCCTAAGAGATGACACACAGCTGATACATCACTCATTAGTGCAAAACTCTTTCTACCTCATGAATACATCTATGATGCAGTAAACCAAAAAAATCAATATTCCAGTGCACACCAGCATACTAGGATTGACGCTTTTTATTAACAGATTATATTAAAAACTAAAAGGAGCGAACTATGCGTTTCACATGTTGCTTCATCAGTGTGATGAAGGAATAGAAATTTTTTGGTTTATCCTGCAAAAGCTGGTGCCAAGGAGAGAAGCACTGCTCTGTACAGGTTACCTTCAGTTTTTTGGACACCTATGATGCATTCAAGTCCAATAATTAATTTATAGTAAACTAACACGGTGTATGTTCTCCTTGAATACATTTGTTTAAAATGTAGAGATCACATGTCTAAATCGGGCTCTGTCTGCTCTGTCTCCTCAAATTAAGTTAGCCAAGCGCACAATCATTTTGGAATTAAAGAGAAACCAGCTGACACACAGTGCTTTTGTTTTATTATTTAGGTGCAAGTGACTAGGTGAGAGATGGTTGATGATTCAAATATAACCCGACATTCCCTGCTTCACTGTTTGCAGAATTGTTTTATTTATGGGATTCCAGAGATATAGCTGTAAGTGTTGTAAAATACTTGTGCATAAACAAAACAAATAAGCAGACATTTTGACCATGTACGGAGGTTAGATCAAATTTTACTTACTTCTACTTTAAACATTTCCCCTTCGTCACAATAACTGTTACTATTTGGGTGGTTCTCTAAAAAATAGAGAAATAACAGAGAAAGAGAGACTAAGTGTTTGTCTACAGACTAAGAATTGATATCAAGTGCTGTGTCGTTAGTTTCATTCAAAAAAAAAAAAAACATGAGCCATGACAGCATTTCTACGTCACTCGTCAGTTCAATTTAAAGCACAAATAACTCAAAAAGAGTCCGAAAACAAAGAAAATAGTTTTGACAGTGTCTGTGAATGATTTATTCCCGAGGAGAGAAAAAAACAGGGACGAGAAGAGAAAGACAGCAACACTGGGCCTCTCTCTCTCCTCCAACTTTCAAAGCTAAAAGCTGAATAAATGATTGGGGTCTAATACTGTAGCTCTATCTGTGTTACATCAAAATATCTAACAATCTTGGTTCTTGTTTATTGTTGTAGTTTAAATAGATAAAAGTTATCCATTGTCTACAAATGCATTACTATACAGTGGGTGCCAATTCAATTAGTGATTTGTGAAGTGCAGTCGTGCAGCCTCTTTATTGAGGGTCTGTTTCATTTCCCTCTCTAATGCTGACACCCCAGGGCTCTGTTGGATTGCATGTATTTAGAGCTGCTCAATAAGCATTTACACTTCTGTTCCACCAGGGAGGACAAAGCCCCCGGACTTCATCACATATCCAATATGTACATACTGATTGGGAAATTTAACATTGTATATACAATGATACGCATTGATTTGTAGTGTGAAACTCCTGGTATTGGTGTTTCTTAGTGGGTGAATCTGCAGACTCTGCTACAGTTGATTCTCAGCATGTTCTCAATTTCTGCAGCATTTGATTTGATGCCCCTTTATACAATTGTGTGTCATAGAAAAAATTGCTAAGGGGCAGAAAGACACCAAAACAGACTCAAAGAAACCCAGTCCTGATATATCACCAGTTAATCAAATGCGTACGGCTACATTTTTTGCAAATAACCGCCTCCTCACACATCCATCAAACACAGAGCAACATGAACATTGCATTGAAGTTGTTTTTCTGGCCAACTGATGAATGCAAGTCATAAATCATTCCCCATCGATCTCTGGTTTGATCCATGAACTCAAATGCTGGACGCCTGAATTAAGACAATCTTGACGAATCCTACAAAGTACTGAGCTTCTGAATGCGCCCAAGATCTGATCTGTAAGGAAGACCATTTGTTGAATTTGTACACCTATTGACTCAAACAAGGCTCTACTCAGCCCTTTTATCTATTCTGTACTTATCTACTGTGACCAGTAACTCATAGAACAAAGATGTTAATGATTCTGTTTGCAGCAAAGGGAAATACAACTGGGGCTTGTTCAATTCATCACACATACTACATAAACTGGAAAAAATACACATTAAACAAATACATCAATGAAAAAGGAAAACTCATTATTTCAAGTTTGACTACTGTACATTTCCTCATTACATGGTCTAATGGTTCCTCACAGACCACTCTTAGTAGTTTTCATTTTAGGCTCTCATCTGTAGTGGAGGCAGAGGATCAGTGATTGGTATTGATTACTTTGAAATGGCTCCCTACTGGACCACAACAAAGGCCATATTTACACTGTAAGTAACAAAGTGGTTACACCTTTGGGATGACAGAGCTGCTGGAGGGAGAGGAAAAATTGGTTTGAGTAACTTGTATTTTTAACCAGCAGCTATCATAACAACAGAATATACTTTCATGATCCCTGGATGACTCAGTCGTGCATATAGATGATTTGTCATCTACAAGCTGTCATTTTTTGTTGACCTATACTACAAATTTCTCTCCAGAAGAAAGATGCATGATGCTTTGTCAGTACTGTATCAAGTTATTCAAATGCCATATTATTCCAATAGCAATGATTTACTCAAAGTAAGTGTGGGTATGTGCAGATTTTTATGAATTGTATTCCTCAATGTGTTGGCATTCACCTATGATCAAACTCTCTACCAAATTTAGTAGCAAGTAGAAACTCATTAAACACAGGGAAAGTAGAAGATGCAAACAAACCTTCCATTCAAACAGACACATTGCTGCCCAGCAAATGTAAATATTATAGTTACCTCCACCCTTATCACTGTTTCTACAGTAAAGACACCAGAAGATACTTTGGCTACTTTCCCTACACCATCAAAAAAAAAAAGTCTCACCTGTATTTCTATTACAGCTTATCTCTACCCCCTCATCTAGCCAACCTCTCAGCTGTAGTCAAATCCACAATGCCAGGTTGTCATTTTAAACCTCCATCACTTCTTGAGCCAGTCTTGTATTTTACCTTTGGGACAGATTATGGGTATTTGTTCCCTCACTGTTCCCATCATGCCCTCTCCTGCTGTGAGCGGCTGCTCCTTGTCCTTGGTTATGGCTAGAGGCTGCCAGTCAGTTGGTTGAATGGTAGGAATCTTTATACCAGGCAGCTGAGTATCCTCTGGAAATGTGGCAGTGTGGCTGTGTAGGTGTGTAACATGGGCAGTAGATTGTGTTGTGTTGCTCTCTCCTGGCCTCCTGCCTGCCGTGTGTCTCTTAACATCTTTGTGGGTCACATCCACTGCTGGAGCCTCTCCTGATACTGCCAGCATGACACATGACATTAAAACAACAGACCCTGATGCAATACAACCTGTAGAGCATGAACCTTGGGTGTTACATGCAGCGTCTACAGGCCTGTCACTGTGTCTAGTCATTGTCTCACTGCAGTCACACCATTAGGGATGTCAACAGTTAACTGTTCATCAGTTAACCACCAAGAATATTTTTCACCAGTTATGCATGTCGGTCTATAGGTTAATTTGTATACACACTCCACTAACTGCTGGACAATTACATGTTCACAAAATCAGATATTCTTTTTGAAAGGATAAAGTAACAGTGTAAAATCGACTTCTGCACAGAGTGTTGCATTATGGGTTGTTCGTAGCATTAATGTTGCTAGGCTAGCAAGTATCTAAAAGTCTTTTTATAGTGAGTGTGTTAGAATCAGTCAGCCCTAAAAGTGTTTTAGTCCAGTTTAACCTGCAGGAGTTTCTGAGGGCTCATATAAACATGATTTTCTGCCATGGAGGAATAAATTCATGATGAGTGAAAATGAGTCAAAAGCGTCTTCCGACATCTCTACTGCAGAAACTGAATATTTCAAGCTGCCAAATACCACTGTCACAGATGATAAGGAGCTCAAAAAGACAAATAGGCAGTCTTATAAATGCTAACTGCCAGAGAAAATCATTTTTGACCGCTTCCAAGAGCCTGGCAGGAGAGTGTGTGAGTATGTAACTAAAAGTAACGTTAGTGTTATTTTTCCAAAAACAGCTGTTGGAAAAGGGGGGTTGTCTTATAATCAGGGTCACCTTATGTTTGTAGTATTATTTATATTCGTACCTCGAGCCTGAATATGTTATGCCATCGAGAGCTACTGTGACTAAATGCATTGAAAAACACTTTGAGGAGAAGAAGGATGAGCTAAAAGTCAAGCTAGCTCTGACCACCTACTGCTGGACAGCTCTCACAAATGAAAGCTACATCACAACCTTCCTTAAAAATGATCCAGTTAGTTATCGGTTACTGGGAGTCAGTCTGTCGAAAGCAAAATTAACCGAAACTGACATCCCTAGAAACCATATTTCCTTTCATGGAAAAAAACATGATTTGTTGTTCAAGATAGAGACTGTGCATCTAAATCTGGCTATAAAGAGGCATAATGTGGCATTTTGAACAGTGAAGGCAGAAGCAGAATGGGGTGCAAGCAGCAGAAGAATTTGAGTTACATCAGAAATAGCTGAGGTTTATGAATGTTCAGCACTCTTTATAGAGCTGGCAGATATAAAATCAGAAGCCTTTATGTTGAAACCTTTTCACTGCTCATTGCTAAAGCAACAGTATGTGAAACCCTCAGGCTGCTGGAAGCTGCCAATGAGTCAGGAACAATAGGGTGCTGGATGTCTCTCAGTGTGTGCGTTTGTATTTCACATTAAGCTGTTTCATCTCCTCCCACCTCTCATCCCTCTATTGTTAATGTGGACTTCTACCTCCCACAGTCCATCTCTCTCTTTCTCTCTCTCTCTCTCCATTAGGGAGCTGACAGTTCGGATCAGGTGATGCTGTTCTTGACTCATTTCCTGTGGGAATCGATGGACACATTTAATCAACTAGCTGGAAGCTAATGGCTTTAGTGGGGCTCAGGGGCGGGGCCAGAGTGCATTGGCTTAGGTCAGCATCAGACAGCAAAGATAAGTGAGCATGGACATCCCTCCTGGTAAAAACACTTGAAGGGCATCCTAACTGAGATAATGTCCACCACTGGTGACAAATTCACATTGGAATTGATGTGACAATGTTCCTTGACTCAATGGAACAAACAAACTAAAGGCCACAGTCACAGAGTTTCTGCTGTTTTTGCACCACCAGCCAACTTGTTCGCCTCAATAGGGCCTGCTAGGTTTGGGAAAATGTAAGTAGTTTCACCACTTATCCCTAAAACAGTAATTCATCCACAGGTTGTTCTAATTTGAAGGTGGTTCTATCTAATTGTGTGTTGATTCATCATCCAATGTACATCTCACAATGGAACAGAACTAAGAGTCTACAGCAGTGCTGGCAGCTCTGTGTAGCTGTACTTAGGCACAGAAGTGCTTTGAGCTAAATGCTAATGCCAGCATTGCAACATGCTCACAATGAAAATGCTGATGATGAGCATGCATACTGTTTGCCATGGTCACCATCTTAGTTCTGTGTGTTAACATTGCTAACATTTGCTAATTATCACTAAACACAAAGTAGAGCTGAGGCTGATGGGAATGTCAGTAGTTTTGCAGGTATTTCATAAACCAATTAAAATGTTGACCTGATGATGGCCCTAAATGAAATGCTAAGGAATGACCAAATTCATTAGGATTCATCCAGTGGGGACTAGGTTTCAGTGAAAACACCAATTCACATAAGACTTGCAATTCTTTTCTTCTATTATTCTGAATTGATTCACAAATGCCAAAAATGTATTTTTGTAATAATGTTAGTTAATTACATTATGTTGAAGGAATGAGTTATATTGTAGTTCAACTTCATAAAATGCAAGCATCTGGGCATGTTTAGGATTTAGTAGCGTAATAATTAGCTTTGAACCATGAAGGAGAAGCCATCACCCAGAGAAAAACGTTAGCAGAGCAGAGCCCCAAACTCCAGCTCTAACAAATAAGACCAGCTGACCAACACATACTGCAACACTTGACTAAACTTCAAACAACTCTGGTGGGTGAAGAAAATAACTTGTTCTATCATCTGTTTCATTTAAAACCCCTGTGTCAATACAGTGTTTTGGATATCGGAGTAGAGTAGGTTTTGTGCAATCACATTAAATCAAATCATGAGATTCTTAAAGATTCTCAACCCTGCTGGGGACTATTTCATGGCAATCCTTCCAATAGTTGATATTTCAGTCTGGACATAAGTGGTGGACCGACTAACACATCAACATTGTCATTAGGACTGGGTAATATATTGATATTATATTGATATCATGATATGAGACTAGATATCATCTTAGATTTTGGATATCATAATATCGTGATATGGCATAAGTGTTGTCTTTTCCTGGTTTTAAAGGCTGCATTACAGTAAAGTGATACAATTTTCTGAACTTACCAGACTGTTCTAGCTGCTCTATTATTTACCTTTACCCACTTAGCCATTATATTTACATCACTGATAATGATTTATCAAAAATCTCATTGTGTAAATATTTTGTGAAAGCACCAATAGTCCTCCCTACAATATTGTTACAATATTGATATTGAGATATTTGGTCAAAAATATAATATTTGATTTCGCCCATATCCAGCCTCAATTGCCATACATAGAGCCAAGCTGCTAGCCTTGCTAAAAGCTTGATTACAGCTCACAACACTGGATTTCTACTAAAAGAACACAACGATGGCTCTTGATATAACAATCCCCCCTTGGTTTAAAGGAATCACATTGAAAAGAATATTTCATCACTGGCCTCTACAGCTTAACCAAGGCATGATCTGTAAAATACATCACTTGAGTCAAGATCAAAGAAACCACTCAGGATCATGAACCCAACATTACACACACACACACACACACAACACACACCTATGTACCAGTGTTGTACAAAGTTTTACACGTGTAACTATGTGCATGGATAAGCACACCAATTAGCTGGCATACAGAAGTTTAAACAAATCTTATATTAAATGTTTTTGCTTGTTCAATAGCAGAATTAGAAGGTCAAAATAAGATTTTTTTTCTTGATGATTGGATCAAACATTTTATATTCTAAAAAAACTGCACCAGCAGGCTGTTTCCATATCACAGAAATGTCTCTCTTAAAATAAAGAAAAAGCTGCGTCTGAGATATTGTGCATGTTCGCAATGCTCAGTGTCTTCATTTTCAAAATGATTGTGTGGGGTAAACACAGAGACGTTAGGATTTCAGGGGCACCTTATATATTCATTCCAATTTGCAGCCGTCTGGTGCACTTAGATGTGAATATATATATAGATCTAAATGAATAACAAATGCTTTAAAAAGCAGCCAGCCTCTTTTTATAAAAGCATTCTGCCTTTGATGTGCAGCAACCTGTGAGCACTGAGAGTCAAATTCAGCTCAGTCTTTCATAAAGACTCTACCTTTGTTAATATCACTTTTAATATACTAACCAATCACAATAAGGCAGGTAGGAGTTTAAAGTGGGATACTTCAGAGAATCTCAGTTTGCCTCTGAAGGTTTCTTTTCAGGTTCTCGGAGGAGAAGGAGGCGGATGAGAACCCAAGCAAGTGTGCAACCGCAGTTAATTTGATGTATATAGACAACCTCCTCAGTACAGATGTCAGAAGACGGATGAGAATAAGGAGACAGGAAGGATGAGAGCAGGGGGAGAGACAGGAATGATAACAGATGAGAAAAAATGCCCTTGATCTGTCTGATACACATGATGCTTTTGTCTAATAGTTTAAAACCCTTCCTCTGACCTGTAAGTCAGAGCCACACACACACACACACACACACATATTTATATATCTGAAATTTAAAGCTACAATCTGTTGTGATTGGGCTGATTAAACACAATTGCAAAACATTATTTGTTGTAAAAAAGACATCTTATCATATGTCTCTACAGAAAAATTATTGTAGAGGAAGATGACTTAAGATGACTTAAACCAGTGTCCTGTGCAGTATTGCTACTACTACTCCACTACTGCACTATTTTATATTCTATAACCTCCTCATTTTTAGAAACAAAAAAACAAGCAGAGGATTCTTAACAGGGCCAAAGTAGGTTTTCAAGATGGACCTCCTGTGGCTATATCTATTATTTGGCAATCTGACACAATAAAATACAAGAGAGGGTTTGATCTCACTTTAACTGTAAAAAAGCTTGTGTTAGCCTTCTCTTTAACCTGATTACTGGCATGAAAAGTCAGAGAGGAGAGAGGGAGGGGACAGTGATCCCTGAAGTGCAGGTGATTTTAAAGGGGATCAATGAACGTGAGAGGCATTTGGTTCAGTTCAACACTCAACATGGGAATAGTGGCTCTGAAAAGCCAGGCCTTACCTTCCATTTACACTTCAGAGGACCATAGTGTACAGACTGAATGTGAACTTCATTCTGACACCAACATGAGGCCAGAATGTAAGATAAAATCAGGTTAAGACCTTGGAGTAAAACAGTTTTACTGGTGGAAGTACAAAGTATTAGTTACAGTGGTTGTATAGAGGATGGTGATGGTAATAACACTGGTCAAATGAGTTTAATGGTTCAGGTTCAGGGGGGTATGAAGGTTTCTCTTCATAACCTTTCACACGATCCATGTCACTAACTGATTCATTTCAACACACCAGGTATATCACAACCACGATTGATTCAGCCTCAGATGAACTGCAGTTGACCCTGAATCTATTTATGATCATACCTCTGTATGAACAAGAATCAGTGTTGATTATTATTGAATGGAGGTCCAGCAGAGATCAATGATGCTTCTGAAGGCTGATCTAGTCGTTATTGACTCCAATAAATGAAAGTAGAGAAGTGCTGCCCTGTCAGCATCATCTGTTTGCTCAAGCTGTCCGTCTTTTTTTCCAATTTTATTCTCCACCCCGTTCATTTGACAAAGCTCAGGAAAAACTCCAACAGACAATATAAGTGGCTCTGTTGGAGTAAGACTAAAGTGAGCTGTTTTAAAATGTCTAACTTGTATAAAAGCAGCAGAAAACCCAACAGTGTTGTATTTGACCTCCTGTGTAATTGTGTGTATCAGTGTTAAATGTTTGTGTTGAGCTGCATTGATGTATTATGGTTCAGTGTTCTGTCTGTCTCTGACCCTGCTGAATGGTCAAAAATAGTATCAGTGTAACTCCCAGTCTTCAATTGCATGGCTTATCTATTTGAAAAAGAAAAAAAAGAGTTTAGGTTGTAAATAATATCCAATGCCAATGAAGCTGGATGCTGTGTTAGTGCTGCTTGAAGATGTTGTCAAGTCAGCCAGGAATACTTGCTAAATAATAATAATAAAAAAAGAGTTTGTGGCCAAAAAGACAAATTGCAAAACCAGATGTGACCCTCTTGAACTTCCTCTAGCTTTCTCTCCTCTTCGACTGAAAATGATTTATGTGTTTTGTTTTGTGGAGGGTAAACTCACACCAATCTTCATACCAGATGTTCCCTCTCGTCACATGATTATAAAGTCTGGCATCTTTCAAATGTCACGCTTCCAATAAGTTGTTCTTCCTCTCAGTCAAACTGAGTAATTTGACTTCCCTGTATATGTAATTGCCTGGTGGATATGATGAGTTGGATGTCAATAAATTCTTTTAAAATACATTTTAGATAAAACTGGCCCTGAGCTTGCTCCCAGGCAAACTGCCCCTGGTTTACTAAAATAGCAAATTAACCCTGTCTCCAAGAATCATATTTTCAACATTGTTGCAGATACAGAGAAGACTATACTGTACATGATCAAGAAAAAGAACATAAAAAGCCTCCCTCTTTTCCCCCAAAGACCATAATCCCCAACTGGACTGAAGCCTTTCTTCTTCTTCAGACCAGGAAATCCAGAGCTGCTCAGACATTCAACCAACTCTATAACATTTTAAGCGCGAACCAAACATGATGTAAATTGCTCAGAAATGGGAGACTTGACCTGCTGAACCTTGTGGAGTAGAAACTATCCTGCATGTGTGTGTGTGTGTGTGTTTTATCTGATAAGTGCTTTTCACCCACTGCGTTTCAAGTTCTCCTACAGTGAGGGAACTCTGTGCTTTTTATTCATCTGGAAACTCAGAAATAACAAAAATGTCTCTTCATTAACAGATCATCTGAGAAGTACCACATGCAGTTAGAGTTTTTGATAGCAGTTGACATGATTTTATATTTCACACTGGTTCAATTAAAGGTCTTTAACGCTGAATTTAACAGTCGGGTTAAATATAATGATGGATATGCAGCATATTCAATATAAAATATTTTGAATGCTGAACACACTCATTGTAAAAGGCAGCATTCAGTGTATATTTGTGATGAATCCAAACCTGCTCTGTCTTACTCACAAACACTAAAATTGAGACAGATAATAGGCTACTCTGAACTCAGACACAAACTTGCTTCTGGCATGCTCCCAGCTCATGACCTCTTAATCCATCACCACCTGTATTCACTCCAAACTTGTTTCCAGAGGGAGAAGTCAGAAACAGTGCAGAGCTCGCTGCTTTCAACTTTGCTTCACTTTTTCCATCCCTGAGGGTCTGTAGTTGTTTGGTCTTTGGTTCTGCAAATGTTATCTCTCGGTCCACAGGGTGTTGGTTATCTATGACTGAGGCCTCTGGTTGCAGGTTTTTGAACAGGGAGTTTTTCCATGTTTCTCTGTGAGTATTTTACAATCATTTTGTAATTTCTCGTTCTCTTTGTGTACAATATAACTGTGAAAATTACACTGGTGAAATGACAGTACTGTACTGAAATGTCTGCTTAAAAGATTCAATCCTGGGGGTTTCGACAGAAATAACAAAAGGTGATAAAAATGGTTTCTCGATCCGTCAAAGCTGCAGTTGACTGGTTTGTTTACTTTTTAGACCGTTAAAACAAATTAAATTACTTCAGACAAGTGATTGTGACTGGCTTGAATATGCTTAAATCAAACAAACACATCATCATACTGGACCAGGATGGGAGAATACTATTTTAGTTGAACAAGATCAGTAGCTCCACTAAAAATGTCTGTGAAATTCTAAATGGAAAACTGACGGTTTAACCATTACTGAAACTGCACCAAGAGATGACATGTAAACCAGATCATTGCTGTTCAAACAAGAAGCATTGCTCTAAGAAGATTTTATTCTCTACATGTTTACAGTTACAGAGCAGCTGATTCATATTTGTCTAACCCTCTGCTGTCATGTCACGGCTCTCAGATCTGATCCCATTTGAGCACAGTAACTCAAGAGAGGAATGTTAAGTCACTAGACACCGAGTTCAATAATTATCTCTCATGCTGAAAGGATTGCAATTTAAACAGCAATGTGTATATATATATATATATATATATATATATATATATATATATATAGGAAAAGGTAATCTAAGAATTGCAAAATGTTGAAATGATAAGTGTGAAATATTCTATAAATGGCGATAACAGTTATTGAAGATCGCATCTCCAGTGAAAATGGCAAAATGTCAGAGGTTGAATGAGGTTTAGCACACAGAAACAGCTTAGCCCCGCATGAGAGCTGAGAGCAGACAGACCTGGCAATACGGATGAGACATGATCTCACCGAGTGGGAGATTCTGCAATATTGATATTAATAATGGAGTATTTTAGGGGCTGTGTGGCTGTGCAGGAGGCTACACAAGACAAGGGAAGCATGCAATGCATCCATATTTCATCAGGATACTACAGACCTGAAGCTACGGCTGCTTCCAGGGACAATATTAAAACAGCAGTGGTCTCATTTATGGGGCAACACTTTACAATCTTAATGAATGTCAGAACATTGTTCTTTCCGGGAGGCTAAATGTGAGTCCAGAGGACCAAGTATTTACATGGACCTGTACTGCTCCACATTTCCTCATCCTATTGTGTTTATGTGTATCATACTCTTCTGCCTTTGGTGCAGCATGCAGCTCTAAATCAAATATCTTGTGACAGATAGATTGAGCAGATGTTGTGTGAAAGCATAGTGTGTGGAATTTGTAATTTCTTGCATCTGGTACCTGTAGTATAATTTAGAATATCCATGTATACACCTTCCTTCAAGTGAAACACCCTCCCACATTCTTCCAATTGGCGGGGATGTTTCCAAACAATTTTGTTTTGCTCTGAAACTGACAGATGTGTGAAAACTTCTCTCACAAGTTTGTTCTTTTTGTCATTCTTCACACAATTACCTCTGTCACTTTTTGTGTGCACAGATGAGTGCAAAACTATAAATGTGTTCAAGGATAGCCTGTCCCAAAGTATGAGTTATTATTCCCATAACTGAATGATTAATACGTGACAGGCAGGCTTTTCACCTCATTTTCAGGCATAATTATAATTCAGGCTTGTTCTGAACAAAGAAGATGTAGTTGGACAGTAAGTTGTATGAACTAGTTTGTTTTGAGCATACCTCTGTATTTACCAACATGCACTGCTATGCACTAACATGGTGATTTATGGAAAATAAGGATTTTTCTTTTAGATATGTTGGACTCTGTGACAGATGATTTAGATCTAGACACAGAGAGAGTAGAGGCGTTGAACAGGTAATAGATAATTAATGATCAGACTCAAAGAACTGAAGTTTTTAGTCATAACATTACACTATTTTAAGGTGGTATAATAAGGTGGGGGTGTCTTTGTCGCCATACATTAATGTTGCTGCATTTGAACTGTAAGGCTGAACTACTGTAGCTCACAGGCTTTGCTCCATTTGAAGAAGACAGATGTTTCAGTGAGGTTCGGTTTTCCTCTTTTAAGTATTTTGTTTTTAATATCGAGTGGAGCATATCTCAAATAATGCTGGCTGGTAAAACACTTGAATACTGATCTATCCGCTCCATTATATTATTGCAGATATGAGTGGTGGTTTCCATCATCATCATGGATTCAGTGAATGGCCTCTCAGTGGAGTCTCTATAACACTCTTAGTGATCAATTAACAAGACAGGTCCCATGTGGGAGTCAACGGCAAAGCTTTTATTTTAAAGTCTGTAAATTATTCATTTTTGTATTAGTGAAAGCACAATGGGACTATCCTAGATTATTTTCAGCAACACAGTCATATCCAGCGTGATCTAATTATGCTGTAATTCATCAAAATATCTGAGATATTTGGAAAATGTAAAAAATGAATTCTTTGCAATATGTAATGGCAAATGAGGTTTTACAGTTTATGTAAATCAATCTGCAGACGCATAGTGTCGCACAGCAAATATTAAATGAAATCTGATCATGACTATTATCCTAACCAGTGAGAGAACACACAGATGGGAAATGTTTAAACATCCATTTCAGTTGACTGCCTTCTTATGGCTTTGTAAAAGTGAAATGAAAGGTATGAATGCTCCATCTGCACCCTCAAATTTGAGGGAGGGGCTGCACATTATCAAACTGCAGTGCAATTAAGATGAAAGATCCAGTTTGGGTGCCTTGGTTCAATCTTGTAAAACCAGCACAATACTGTTGCAAAATAACCAAATGTCTGTATTCTTATCCTCCTACAACTTCATGTTACTGATCCCTCTCATGTCATCATTTGTTCACACAAACTTATGAGCTGTGTTTGGATAATGAGCCCCACTGTCAGTTGGCTCCAGAGGTAACCCTCCATCAATCAGTCTGTACTCATGCTATGGAGAACTCTTTTGTGAGCATGTCTCTGCCTGCCAGGCCTGTACTCCCCATGCACTGGTCCTTCCCAGCAACCAACTGTCTTTCCAGCTGTCACCATTCTTTCAGGATCATCATGCTGTCTGTTCCTGCTTAATACTGAATATTCAGTTATTGAATTTACCAAGGGAAAAATCACTGATATTCTGAAATTTGAATAGATTTTTTGATCGAAAAATTAATAAATTATAGAAAGGTCTCTGTGTATTATACAAAATATTTTTCATCAGCAAAGTTTCAGAGAAGAGCTGTTGATAACCTGGAGGAGGCATCCTTCTAATCTCTCCGGCACACTTCATTTAGCCTGTTAATTAACACTTAATCTGCAGATTTAAAGGACCTCAGAGCCACATGAAATATTGTCATTGGTTGACTTAAAGACTTATGTTTGTTATTGAGACAGTCACTTCACTAAACCTACCCATAACCACTCCTTTACTACTTACTTGTTGCATTTTTTGAGTTGTTTTGTTTATAGGACTCAACACACAAGCATCTCATGTAAAAGCATCTCATGCTCAATGAGTTCTATCTGAGAGTAAACAAATTTGAATTCATTAATTTTACTATTGAACTGAAACCGAAGGCTGAAAATGCATTCAGCTATCCAAAATGTTATTATATTTTTTGGAAAACTGTCCATGGTGATAAAAAGTATCTGCAATTTGTAGTAAATGGGTTGAAATATTGCACTTTATGTGTCAAATATTTGCCTATTGCTGGTGAAGAAGTATGTATTTAGATGTAATATCAAAGACAGAAAGAAAGACAGAAAGAAAGAAAGATACTGAAAGTCCAACATTATATAGAGTAGCAACATTTAGTATCGACAATAACACTTATGTTGTCATTATTCAACTAAATATTGGGTGACAAAAATAAATGATCAAAAGTGTTCCTTGACCATTTGCTGCCTAGCTATAGACATTTGGTAACATTAAAACTGTCCTTAATCCTTTTCTGCTTGTTAGGATACCGTATATGTAATCCACAAAGATCTCTCAAAGAGAATGACACATTACATGATGCTACAACATATGACATTCATTATAATTAATCCATTTTATTCCAGGAAAACATTATTTTCTCCTTGACTCTGGCATTTTATCCCCTCTGTTTTTTTTTATTCCTCCTCCAAAAACTAATTACCAGGACTGAGTCTCATTTTTCTTTTGCCTTTAACCAAGGTTTACTTTAAAAAAAAAAAAAAAAAAAAAAAAGACCATCTGAATGCAGCATAATGGATCTGAAAAATGAGACGGAACTTCAGCAAGACAGGAAAAGTAATGAAGCCTTGATGCATCTATCTGCTGTATCACTGGAGGGAGGGAAAGGGAGAGAGGGCGAGAGACATAAACTAAGACTGAGCAGACTTTACTTAAACCAAGTTTCTAAAAACAGTGAGTTTTCACAGTCACAGTCAGTTTTATAATCTTTGTTTTGAAAGAGACAGTTCCAGCAGACAGCAGCAGTTTTCTTAAGCTAAGTAACTGAAGTAAGTGACTTTGTTGGGATCATTAAACAAAGATGTTTGAGATGGGATATATTTTCCCCATTACACAGATATCCATCTGTGAGCAAAAAGGGAAACTATCAAATCAATCTGACAGCAAGTCCAATATCAGTATCGCTGCATCTCAAGTTCAAATATTGTTCACTATACAATATCTGAATGTCCTCTCTCTTTTTTTTCCCACTCTCTCAGTACTTCCCCATCTCTCTGCTCCTCCTTAATTCTTTTGTTCTCTCTAATGTCCAACACAAAGTTGCACACTGGGACTGATAGCTCCCCAGTCAGAAACATTCTGGGTTGAAGGCAAAATCAGTGGGTCACAGTTTTCACCACAGTGGGAAGCTCCACTGAGACCTTCACTCTGCTCTCAGAGATTTGTGGAGCTTAACGGGAAATTTCAGACCTTTTAGCCAGATCTTGGGTCATTTGATTAGTGTTGCATTACAGTTTCCCCTCCATGAGGACTGCTTGTTTTCTGTGTGGCGAGATATGATGAGATGGGTACACAACCATTGTCAGCAGGACAATTACTCTGAGGTTCTTCTTTCTTGGTATACTTGGAATAATACACCTGTGGTGAGCCTGAGCAGGTAAGAAAATGTTCCACAGTCAGGGAGGCTGTTCAGGACCCTGGATAGCGCCACTAAACACATCACCTGTGGATTTTGCTCTCAGGCAAGTTTTCCTCTGTATATGCTCTAATCCCCACTATAACTATAGCACCAACCAGATGCATAAATGATGCATACAAACAAAAAACATGCATACGCCATTTCCTGCACATTAAGTGGTATTTATAAAAAAGAAACCCGGATACTGTTTTCACTGGTTTACCTCTGAACCTTGCCTTGTTTATTGACTACAGGCTAGTGAACAACCCTGGAGAAGGACCAGCAGAAAGCGATGACAGATTGCTACATGGATAACCAGACTGATAAGTATCCAGAACATTCCCCCCCTGCCTGCCTCTCTCAGCTTCTCATCCGTGTCTCTCCAGGTTTGCATCATTGCTAATCCCTTTCTGTTTTGCATTTTCAGTCTGTCTTTGAGCATCATTTCCCCAGAGATAAGGCACCTTGCTACAACTAAGAGACACACCACGAGGGAGCAGAAGGACAGCAGAAAATGCAGGGCAGTGCATTTTACACACATGAATGATAATACTACAAAAAGAAAAACATATAAAATACATCAAGAGACTAGTCTCACAAAAATAAGAAGGTGTACAAACCTGCTGCAAGAATGTAGCCCAGATCATTTTGGCCATTTGTTCTTACTTTTCTTTTCACCTGGTCTATTAAGTTTTCATTATATTCCTTCCTTGCACTTCAATCTTTATTACCTGGTGGACCTCTTGTAAGAAATGAGAGCAATTCAGGCTTCACAGACATCTAAAATGTCAGAGTGGGTTACTGGGACTAGTGTCAAAATAAATGCAGCTAATGTGCTCATTAATCTTTAATTGCTTGGAGGGTCTCGGTTATGAGCAGAGCAGAAATGTCAGACCAACCAGGTTACACAAGTCACATCATTCACTCCAGATTGTCTTTAATACAGAAATTTATGCCAACACCTGAGCTGAATCAGTTTTTAAGTGCAGTGCTAAAAATTTTCTAGCCAAAATCTGAGTCTTGAGCTGTAGCCAGATACCAACATGAACCAACACGTTCTTAACTGGAGTGAACTCTCTAATAACACAATACTGTAGGAGGCAGAAAAAAGCTCAGTGTGGTCATGTATTTGTTTTACTTTGCTAAAATGTACATGCTAACTTTGTGTATTTTGGAAAGGGAACTTCCTCCCAGCATCTCACAACCCAGACATTAAATAATGATAACACATCATAGTCACTTATTTTTGTTGTCATATTTCTTTCTGTGTGTATTGCTTTACTGTTTCAGTGTGAGACTGAGTTTGCTTCATAGACACAGAAAGGTTATCAGAGCTGGAATCAATCCACAGAGACTATTGATTCTCTGTCAAATTTGAGGACATAAATCGCTGTGTAATGAGTCAGCAGCTTCTGTCTGTGATCCTGCTTTGGCAATGAAGCACAGAGATGCACAAATAACTTGAGACCTAATGGCCTTCTCAGCTATTCTTCATATAGTCAGCGAGTCCACTAAGGCCAGGCGAGCGGAGGATATATGGGGCGATTTTTTTTGCTGATGTAGTTTCACCAGATCATCTTATAATTTCGCTTGAATTGTATGTGTTTTGGACTAAATACATTTTCAATATTGCCTTCTAGCCAAAACAAAGAAATCCAGCTACAAAGAGAACACTGTAATGCTATTCAAGCACCTGGAACAAAAATGAAATTCGTCACAAGTTAATTAAAGGTAGCATAAAGCCACGCAAAGGAGGCTACGTTTGTCTCAGGATAGAGGTGTTCACTGACAATCTCCATCTCAATTACAGAAGCTGTTTCTGTGTGTTTGTTTGATGCAGGCTGTTTATTTTCAACTTGACAGGTTTGTTATATTAATAGCAAATGTAACCCCTTCAAAGCTCTGTTGTTCTGCCAAAATCCAAGACTAAACATTGTGTTTATTCAGAACTGACTCTATTGTGATTTCCAATTACTCTGCATAACTAACATTTATTCATCTGGGCAGGAGATACAGCTCACACTGTGAATAATAAAAAATAAGTCAATATCATTAAGAGAGTGGAAAATAAGACTTTAAATCTATCAGACAACGGTGGTCAATACAGCAGTGGTAGGACTTTGTTTTGGAAAAACTTTGACCAGCTATTAGCCAAAAATTGAGTTTGTTTTATATACTATTAGGCGAAGGAGCCGGGCTGAACCTCAAGAGGATATTCCATCCATCAACTGTGTGATAACCATCTGCTCCCACTGAACACCAGTGGCAAGCCAATCATCATACAATACAAAGACAGCTAATCACACCATGATAAGCACGTCATGTTATAACACAAAAGGACTGTTTAAATCTCAATTCTCAATTCTACTCTACGGCTATCTTTAACCAATTCCATCAGGGGTGAAAACAATGCCAATATGAATCATGCTGTGCTGAGAGTGGTCAGCCGTGTCAATGCTGATAACAGGGGACACATTAAAGATAAAGAGTTGGTTTGAGCTTTGGAGCTGTAAGGCTGTTCAGGCTGGATAAAGCTGTGTTTGAAATTAATGAATTATGCTAATTTAGCCGCTGTATTCCCTCAGCTAAAGCCCGAGTGAGCTGGTGTGATATGAGGTGTGTGTGTAAGAGCACAGTCAGAGTTTGTATGTGTGCTTATTTTTTTTAAATTTATATACTTATTTATTGTTAATGAAAGTAGATCTTTAAGTGAGATATTCCAATCATTTTACATTTAATCTGTCTCTCACATGCACTATCAATTAAGATAGTTGAAGAGGTGAGCAGTTGAGTGTCAGGGCTGTGGACTGATAGCTAATGTTATTATTACTGTCTATTTCCTAACTGTCACCCATTTACTATGACAGCTGAATCCCCTCATGAGTGAAAGTGTGTGTGAGAGAGGATTGACAGCATGGAGGCTGCAGAAATGGGCAGATGAAAGTCAGATTGTAGATTGACAGCTCATATGAAGACCAGTCTAAAAAGAGACCAGAGAGACCATCAATCCACTGAGCTCTACTGCGACATACCACTACCCATGAACCATACCAACTAATTATCCACAGTCACAGTGAACAGCAGATGCATGGTTAACATTCAGCTAAGTTGCTCTGTTCATTATGCGACACAGTTAATCCATTACTGTGAAAAAAAACAGCATCACATGAGTAAGCAGTCACACATCATGTTAGCAAATAGCTGCTTTGACCGCCATTGACATTGCTCTAATATTACACTGATGATTTTCATAACACATTAGATAAACTGTGATGAATGTGTCATTGCTAACAGCATCATCAATGTAACAGTTTGGTTTAGAGATAAAGCTCACCGTGATCTCCACCGTTTGACCCCTATTACTTTATTTTTCCAGGAAAAAAAAAAAAAAAACATTGTTGACATGTGAGAGTAAAACTAACAAAGAGCTGATCACTCAGTGAAGCCCAATTAATTATAATATCAATCTAATCAATGTTTACTACCATCTGTGTTGATCATGCAGCTGTTCATCATTCAAGCAGACCAATTTGTTGTTTAGCAGAGTGTTCAATTATTTGTCATAAATACATTTTCATCATTTATAGCAACAAAAGGTTACACAATTGTGTTTGACTGATGATGCTCTGCTACATTTAAATCTCTCTTAATGGATCTAAGCAGCATGCCAGAGATTCTGCCAGGAGCAATAACTCTCAACTGCAGGTATATAAAACAGAAAGGAGCTCACACATATCATAGCGAAATGACAGACACATAACGCACACAGCAGGAGATGCCATAACACGTATAATTACTAATAAACCATCATCTGAGGATTGTGTGATAAGGAGAATCAGACCAATCAAGCACAAACTGCAGTATGTAGCAGGAAGGAGTAAGAGCAATGACAAGAACACCACTGGACTGCACATATCTGGTCCAGCTCCCCCTCTCCACCGCAATCTCACTCGACACTCCAGAGGGCCCCATAGGGCTCCAGAGTCCTCCAAATCCTCCAGTCAGCCCACAACCTTAATCTTAGGTGACTCAATAATAAAAAAAAGTCAGAGTGAGAAAAACAAGCTGTTTTCCTGCTCCCACTGTCCATGATATTAATGACAAAGCTCCTGAGGTTGTATCTAGTTTGCTCAGTATTGATATTGTTCATATTGGTACCAATGACATCCATAATCAGCAGTCGGAGATACTTAAGTCCGACTTTGTGCACCTATTCAATAATCTGAGAAAACCTGACAATCGCATTTACGTATCTGGTCCAATTCCCACTTACAGTCAAAGTTATGGACGTTTCAGCAGGCTACTATTGCTGCACACTCGGCTCTGCTCGGCCTGCGACTTCCATAATGTCTCCTACATTGACAGTTTTAACATATTCTGGGAACGCAGGTCACTGTTCAGAGATGATGGTCTACATCTAAATATTCTAGGAGATAAAAAGCTGTCTGCAAACATATCACTCAGTACTGTCCACCCGTGTGTGGCTCCATCAGACAGCCAAAACACTCCCCCCCCCCGCTCACAGCGACCAGTCTGTCTACTGTTGATGTCCCAAGGATCCTAGCTCCAGTGACAGTAGTTCCCTCTCCCATCCTCTACCCCTGGTGCTGTCCCTTACTCACCCTGCAGGCAATCTGCTTTTTCCACTATCTGTGATTTGCGATAACAGGTCATACCACTGGTTTTCTAGTGAGCCTCGTAGGGGGAGCACAATGTGTAATTTACGTCCCATTCGCTGTATGAGCGTTTCCTCTCCCTCTGCTCTGCCACCAAACAATTTTGGCCTCTTGAATGTGAGATCTCTTAGTAATGAGTCTTTTATCATTTATGATTTTATTGTTTCTAATAATCTGGATTTTTTATGATTACTGAGACTTGCCTGTCACCAGGGGACACTGTTCCCCTGATTTTACATGTTGTCATATTCCCAAGTCTTCTAAAAGAGGGGATGGCCTGGCTGTATTTTATAAGTTAGGTCATAAGTGCCACCCTGTTACTTTTGGTAATTTTATTTCCTTTGAAGTGTTAAGTTTCTTAATCACTGGCCCTGCCCCTTACTCTGCATCTTAATTTACGGCCTCCTAAATCTGTTTTATTTCTGAACTTTTACCTATTGTTATGCCTAAATACGACAGGGTGCTTATTCTTGGTGATTTTAATATTCATGTATATTGTCCTTCCCATTCCCTCACCTCTCATTTTTTAGATCTTATAGACTTAACCTTATTCAATCTATTAAAAGGGGCCACACATTCTAAAGGTCACATCTTAGATTTGGTTCTCTCATCTGTTCTCTCTCTCGAGTGTCTTGATTTGCTGGATATGCTGGTAACTGACCATAAAGCTGTTGTTCCGCTACAGCTCTCTACTCTTAGTCTCTATCCTACAACATTTCCTCAATGCTGGTTCTGCAGCTAAATTCTGTAATGCTTTAATTAATTTTCCTTTAATTCCACTTTATACCCTCTCAGTCCAGATGCTCTGTTAAATTCATTTGACAGTCGGTGCCTATCCATCTTCCACCAAATTCCACCATTTAAAACTAGGAAACAAAAATCAAATAACCTCCCCTGGTTACATAATCACATTCAAGCACTAAAAATCATTGGAAGTCCAAAATAGCACATAACACCCTTAAAAACCATACCTTAACTTATCAGAAAGCAGTTGAGGATGCAAGATCAGCCTATTTCTCTGAATGAATATCCAGAAATCACCACAATCCTTAAGTTACTTCTGATCATGAGTTAGGAGACCAGAGTCTGATGATCTGAGGGATCTGGAGGGTTTGTAAGTAGTGAGCAGGTCAGAGATGTATTTAGGAGCTAGACCATTAAGTGGGCGTACGGTGTATAGTGAGCAGTAGTTTGTAATCAATTCTGTATTTTATCGTAAGCCAGTGAAGTGATTTAAGTATAGGAGTAATATGATAATTTTTCTTGTCCCAGTGAGTGCTCTGGTGCTCTGGCAGCTTTTTGGGAAGTCTGGCAAAAAGGCCATTACAGTAGTCTAGCCTAGAGGAGATGAATGCATGAACCAGTTTTTCAGTGTCGGACTGAGACAAGATGGATTTAACTTTGGAAATATTTTTAGGTGGTAAAATGCTGCCCTAGTTATATTTGTAATGTGGCTTATGAAGTTGAGTTCCAAGATAACACCTAGATTTCTAACCTGCTCACTGGGTTTCAGAGACAGCGAGTTCAGACTGAGGGTGAGCTCCCAAACTATGGAACTCTCTGCCTACTGAACTCAGACACACTAATCCACTAGCTTCTTTTAAATCTTTTCTTAAAAGTTTTCTCTTTGTAAAAGCTTTTGAATATGTTTGATATATGCTTTTATTTATTTGGTCCTATTAATTTTATTGTCTCTACTTTCTTTTTATCTGCCTTGTCTGGTTTTATTTTCCCTTTTGTAAAGCACTCTGTAACATTGTTAAGAAAAGTGCTATATAAATAAAGTTTATTATTATTATCATTATTATTATTATTATTATCTGCTAATGGAGGCCATGTATTGGTCTGCTCTGAAACTACAAACACATGCAAATACACCTAAAAAACACACAAGGCAGGTCTGGCAGGATGCCATGAAAATCCTCCTGCAGATGCTGCTACACTTGAACTGTAGAGCAGATGTCACACACATGCACACACACACATACACACACAGATGGCTGTGCTGATGAGCACCTGAGTTAACTAATATTGTAATGTTGAGCTCAGGGCGTGTTTATGTTGATGAAAGCTGGAATTCTAATACTGTAACATAGCAGGTTGTGTTAGGTTAATTTACCTTTAATTCAATACATCCTCATAATTAAACAACAGTATAGATCATCAAAAAATGACTTATAG
Source organism: Thunnus maccoyii (assembly GCF_910596095.1). NCBI lineage: Eukaryota > Metazoa > Chordata > Actinopteri > Scombriformes > Scombridae > Thunnus > Thunnus maccoyii. The sequence continues at coordinate 8,658,518 of NC_056538.1, forward strand.
TTATGTTTACACCATCTATCAGCCGTAGTAATGCACTCCAGAATGATCCATAGGACTGTAATATGCCGCTTTCCAAAACCATTACAAATCACTCTTAAAAATAATTATGTTAAATAATTATGTATTACAGGTTAAGGTCTGGTTAGGTTTAGGGAAAGATCATAGTTTGGGGTAAAATGATCACTTGAAACATGGCTTATACTTCCTTCACCCTCATCCTGCCAACATATTTAACATACAAGGACCACCCACTGGGGTCCCTGGGGACCCCAAGAATAAACTACTGTAACCTTAAACAACCATCATAGCAAAATGATAACTTATTTCTTCTCAAAACATTATTAGTACGTAATTAATGTCATCTGAAAAAGAAAAACAGATTATTATTATTTTAGGAAAGTTACAGGTAATTTGCATATTGTACAAAATTAAAATATATACTTTTCTTTAATACAATGACTGACAGAGTGCTCCTACTCCCCTGATACTGTGCGATACTTTAAATTAGGCAAAAATGAACTCATTAAATAGTTCCATCTATTAAAACTGCACAGGCGGAATTGGGTGCTTTTTACTGAGGTCTCCTAGGACCCTGATACATTGGTATTTTTAAAAAGCACTAATTACGAAGAAAACAGTGATATGGAACAACAATTTGTCATTAGGAACAAATTGATGGTCAATGTCATGAAAAAACTGCAATGATAGAATAAAGCACCTGTGAGATATGACAAAAGTATACCTCTGGTGTCTGTGGGTACCCCAGTCGGTGGGATCAAGGTTAAAGTTATGCTGCCGCCGCCGTCGTCATAGCAACAGTAAACACCACAACACGTTTTTTTTTAAAAATGCCCCGACTCGCGGTTGGACACGGGAAGCGTACAGTGGTCTCTTGCCGCAAAGTCCACTTTTTACCATCTAACTATCTATCCATCCCCCCAACCCGCCTCCTCCTAACAAGGCAAAGTCATCTTATCAAGTCACCTTATACTGACGTCATCCAAACTGCGTCACTTCCCCAGATCATAATTACTACTGCTGCTAGAAGGCATAAATGTAACTATAGGTTGGTTTTGCCGGCCTGAATTTTAGACCTATACTGCTGTTTTTCTTGTGAGGACAGGCTGTTTAATTTTTTACATCTAATGTTTCAAAAGCCAAATTAAAAAGGAAGAACTAAAAAGAGAGAACATTACTTTGCTCCTCTACAACAACACAACAGCAACTGTTTGATGTGAGCAATGCTACAAAAATAAGAGGGATCAAAGAATCATCTATTTTCATCTTGTAGAAGCTTTTCTTCTGGAGAGACTTGTAAAGATGCTGCCTGTTAAGACTGCAGCGGCAGGGGAAGCCAGTAAACATGAAATATTACATTATGAAACATTTCACATGACTGCAGCAGTATTGGATGTCATTTAATAAGAAAAGCTAACGTTGTGATGGAGTGAGTTGGATCTGATGACAGCAGCAGTGGATAACTGTTACAGAAGTGATGTGTGTTGAGTAATAATAATATTTTAAGCACAGCCGTGTCTGACAGGACAGAGCTTAAAAAATCAATGAAGCAAATATATCTTGTTATTAAGTTACATTGCTTTAAATCTCCAGAGCCTGCTCTGTGGAGAATATGTGACTGTTTTTAATACTGTGTCATTTCATTAAATATAAATTAGGTCGATATTTTGCTTTAGCTTCAGATTGTGGCCCAGGCCTCCTCTTATTGTAGCAACATACAGCTGAAGACAGATGGTTCACTGGTCCCAGACCACATTTATTTGTCCAATGGTGAAATCAATTTAGCCTCAGATAAGCTATAAACAGATACTATTTGTTCCAGAACTTAAATAATATCTTTGAGGTACTTTAGCGCCTACAGCAGTTTTTGTTGCAGTAAATTATTCACAAAGACTTGTATGTTTTTCCCTGCATAAAGAGGATTTGAGTGAGCAACAGGACAATAAGGTGAGGTGTCCAGCTGCTCAGAACTCGCAGTGCCTTTAGCTGCTGTGATGATTCAGAAGTTAAACTGTCAAATAAATATAATAATATAAATAAATAATAAATGCAAACTGGTTGGCCTTGAGTTTGATGTGTTAACTTATTTCTCTTTGTGACTGAGTAAAAGCTACAGTGAGGTTACAGATTATATTACATTATTAGTAAAGGTGAGTATCTATAACGTCTCCTCTGCCCTCATTGCTCTTTCCCTCTCTCTCTCATCTCCTCATCTATTTGATACTGACCTGAAATTATTACCAAGTTTCAGTCGCATGGACAAAATCCAACCCAGTCTTTCAAAGCATCTCTGACAAAAATTTTGGGATTTTGGATTAGATTTGGATTAATTTTAGATTATGGGATAACGTATCACATTTTCTGGTTTTGTTGACAAACATGTTATAGATAGATAGATACAGATAGGGCGGCTGTGGCTCAGGAGGTAGAGCGGGTAATCTACTAATCAGAAGATCGGCGGTTCGATTCCTGGCTCCTCCAGTCCACATGCCGATGTGTCCTTGGGCAAGATACTTAACCCTAAATGTTGGATGTGCCATCAGTGTATGTGTGTGTGTGAATGGGTGAATGTGATTTGTAGTGTAAAAGCGCTTTGAGTGGTCGGAAGACTAGAAAGGCGCTATACAATCCATTTACCATGCATTTGTGTGCTTCCAATTTAAGCTCTGGTTATCTCATGACACATGTTATACAGTATGAGACACTGCTGTGCTGTGTGTTATGGAACTGAAGTAAAAGAGATATTTATATATTCAACCTCATGTGTTACGTCAGGAAACATGAAAAAAACTTTCATCTCAGACTAAAAAGACAGCAGTTCTGTCCCCGACGAGGCTTCCTCCATTAAAGAGGAGAGAGATTTTGTATCATTACTGTACATCAACCTCCCATCACTGTCTAATTAGTGAGCAATCAGTGGACCTCTAATCCAATTCTACATCATTTTTCTCATTGGACTGCATTAGATGTGACAGTGGTCAGTGGAAATCCATGGCCAAAGAAGAGCAGACAACTGACGGAACATTTTCTAGGAGGAAGGAAAATTGTAAATAGAGGATTACAAAGAAAGAAAATGCAGCTAGAGAGAGATCACCTCAGGAATGGCAGCCTCTGTGTCAGTAATACAAATGTGAAGTGTTTAGCTGAAGAGTGGAGAGCAAGAATCAGAATTTTATCATTTTCACACACATCAGCACATTCAGGAACTTAAATTGAGGCAATATGTCAACGTCTAGCTCTTAACACAGCATGTGTTATATCACTCCAGCATACAGATATTCACAACTAAGAGATTACAGGCCTAAATATGACACATTCCTCTCCCTCAGATCTATACTGCAGATTTAAATGATGGAGGTCAGCTCTCAGTGATCTGACTCGACAGACAAAATAGCCTTCAAAAAGGCTATGATACTGTACACAGAGGTGTGTTCTGTGTGGCTGAATGTTGAGTCTTACTTTTTCTTTTGAAGTCCAGTGTACAGGCCAGGAGGTGCTGTTCTCATCACTGCTCTCTAACACACACACACACACACACACACACAGACTCAGCACAGGGTTGAATGGTCCACTCTTACCTGAAACAGAGAAAAAGAGGAGAAATGATTGTAAATAAAGGTTCTATGTGTTTTTGTCATACAATGCTTCAAAATGCACTTCAAGTCACCCAAAAATGGTCCATCCAATATATAATTCATCAGCCATACAAATATTTCAGTGTTAACACCTTGCATTCAGCTGATGTGTGTCTTTAAGGTGCCTCATGAAAGAGCACAGGAAGGTAACAGCACAATTTGCTCAATGAAAAAACCTTTAACCCATGATGCCTTGCATGTCCGACTACAGTATCCTTCACTCTGCAAAATAAGACAACATGCAGTATATTTACTGCTACAAAGACAAAGATATGTCTTTGTGAATAGCAGCTACTGCTGTGAACGCTACAGGGGTAATGATGAGACGACCCCATTTTCTTTTAAAAGTAGAAAATGATTCTATACCCAAATCTTTCTAAACAAATGAGACCATTAAGGAAAAATTAAGATCAGCTAAGTGTTACTCTTCCCTGCTGAATTCACAGCTACCCAAGGTACAATGTCTAATTATTTACCTGCTTTGCGTCTCATGGAGGAAACACATGAGATGATGAGATGATGGGAGGAGGGGAGGCAAGTAAACTGAATGACCTTCAACACACCACACTGAAGTGACGTTTAAAGCAGGACACTGATGAGCTGCCCACACAGGAGTTTCTCCCCCTCTAAGGATGACAGCTGTCTAATTGATTCTAAAGCTCAAGCTTTGAAATGTTACGATTCATTTCAAAATTCATGAGCGGGAATATTAAACATTTCACATTCGCATTATTTTAAATATGTAGGTTGTTTGATATCTCTGAAGTTTTACTGCTATTATTTAGAGGGCAGGGTGAAACTCCTTTCACCGTCCCTTCACCTCATCATGTCAAATAAGTCATTACTGACCTCTGTGGGGAGGCAAAACTAACTCCTGATAAACCACTTCATCAGTGTCCTCACTGCTGTATAAAACTACCTGAATCCACAAAGCAGATCATAATCGATAAACAGACCAAACAACTGCTTATGCTTTAAACTGTTACGTTACATTAATCTTCAGCAGTGATGATTACTATTATCAAAGCCTGAGTACTGTAAGTAGTAGCTGAGCAGCTATAAAATGCTAACGGACTCTAATGACCAAGATGAACACAAACAAATGAGTTTGTCATTTGTTTTGGACATGGACATTAAAGCGAAGAGAATTATACCGTAAAGAAATTATTTATGACAGTATAAATTGTAGAGTTGATGCAAACTGAGATCAGTGGGCGGAAAATGTCTGGATTGTATAAAGGAAGAAAACATCCTCTAAAACTGTGATATTTCACAGCTAACACTGGTGCATGAGGCATCAGGACATGAATTCTCTGGTTTTCAGGAGATCCTCCCTGAGGCTGTGTGGCTGTGTGCCTCCAAACTCCTTTTGGAGAAAATGCTGGAATAAAAGAGGCAGATGAAAGGATGTCTGTCTGCTGACTGTCTCCATCAATCCCTACTCCATGCATCTGGTTTAAGAATAGTGGGATTTTAAAGCAACTAGTCAACCAGTCCAAGAGACAAGAAGCCCTGCTGACAGCAGCTGAGACAGAGACATTGTTCCCCACTCCCTCTGTGGGAAAGAGAGCATCACATGAGTCTGTTAGCCAAGCTGAGCTGCTGTATATATCAGATTGTTATGACCTGGCTTTGTGGCCACAACAAATGGGAGACACACTGAGGGTAACGGTTAAACAAAGAGTACTTTATTGAATCAAATTAAACCCAATTAAAGTGCCAATTAAATATTAACAACATGGAGTGTGGAAATCAGTTGAGTCAGTGGTATGTGATGTGCATTATTGGAGGACGTGAGTGTGGGTGTTGTAAGGTGCAAAACAAGGCATAAAGATAAATTAAAACAACATAACCAAACCAGAACGAGGGGTGCCTGTAGGGAGGAGCAGAGAGAGTGATTAGAAGGCAGCCAGGACTTATGTAATCTAGAAACACTGGGCACCACAGGTGTTTATAGGTCACACTAATCAATCACTTACAAAACAAGCAGAGATATAAGTTAATACCAAATCAAACCCAAGATGACACCAGGGGGTCACGCTGATCTTTAAAAGCGCCAGTCTGGTACAAACCAAATGAATCACAGAATAAATCTGATCTCCTGTTCAGAGTTTGTGATGAAGATTAGAGGAGAACTGCTCACCAAGCCCACACAGTTTAGTGTAGATTAGTCAGAGAGAATTACTGCACTGACACCAAGCCAAAACTGGTCAAACTTTAGACAATTTAAGGTCCTTAGACATGATATATCTACAGTATGTTGAATTTATATGTGGTGCAGGGAGCATAGAATAGCAGTATAGGAGAGGTTAAAGAGGTTCAGACTGTAATTGACTGGATAAAATGACATTCAAGGTGTCAGGCGTGGTGGTGTATGCACTGTTTTTAAAGGATGGGATTAAAAGCCTAATACTCTGTCTATGGGAGGTCCTACAAGATGTTGTGGAGAGGAGAGGTGTCAAAGTCATGTCAGGTAAACACTGGTGTTCCTCAAGGGCCCTCTTCTCTTCACACTGTACACCATTTTGCTGGGCTCCATCATCAAGTTGCATGGCTTCTCCCACTGCTACTTTGATGACACCCAGCTGTTTCTGCCCTTCCCCTCAGAGGATACCACAGTCCCAGCCACATCTTGGCCTGTCTAGTCCATATCTCTCCTTGGATGACAGATCGACACCTACAGCTGAACCTGTTCAAGACTGAGCTTGTCATCCCTGTGAGTTCAGCGACAGTCTCCCAGTCATGTATATTCACTCAGTAAAATATCAGGAAGATTCAGCTGTACCTGTCTGAGCATGCAGCAAAACATCTAGTCCAACCACTGGTCATCTCACAATTGGACTACTGCAACTCACTCCTGGTTGGACTACCAGCATGCACTGTTAAACCTCTGCAGAGGATTCAGAATGCAGTGGCATGTTTGGTGTTCAACCAACCTAAACAAGTTCACGTCTTCCTCCAATGGCTCCTGGTGGCGGCTTGCATCAAATTCAAAGCTATGATGCTTGCCTTCAAGGTGACCAATGGAGTGGCACTCTCCTACACACTGGCACTCATCAGGCTGAAATCCGGATCCAGACTCTTTTCATTTGTGGTTCTGCTATGGTGGAATGAGCTACCAAGCTCCATATGGTCTGCTGACTCCCTTGGTGCATTCAAGAAACGCCTGAAAATTCAGCTCTTCCGCAGCTCTTCTGCAATTTGTTGATTGTTGCACTACTTTCTTGTTGTATATAGTATTTTTTTGCACCAGTAAAAACTGTAATTCCAGTCGTGTCTTACTATATTATTATTTAAAAAAGCACTCTTTCTCATTGCACTTGCCCCTGGTCAGCTACTTGAGAACTTGTACTACAGTATGGCTCCTCCTCGCTTGCAATTCGCTTTGGATAAAAGCATCTGCCAAATGGCAAAATGTAAGTGTAATAAAATAAATAATAAAATAAACCAGAGAGGACTCAAAAGATTGCATGGTAGTGTTTCAACTAAATATATGTATGGAAACCAATAAAAGACATAACTTTTCCTGTTGAAAAAAAATGAATGGATTTCAAGCAGAATCATGACTGTGGTCAAAATGTTTTTGGAATCAGGAGTACAATATTCTCAATAACATACAGTAAGGGACTTAACAGAGACAAAACCTCTTGCCTGTTATATTAAACAACAGATCAGTGACTAGACAGGGTAATATACTGTTTCAGACAAGACCAGATAAGATTAAAAAATAGTTTCACCATCAACATGACATCAATGCATCTCCCCTAAGCCAAATATTTTTACAGTTTGTCAGTGTATATTAGTCTGAGAGTGATGTGAGATGTGTGGGGAATAATGCATATATACTCTGACAGCTGCTATGACTCTTCATGATTTTATCTACCAGAGTTTAGTCTGACCCCACTGTCAAGAGGCCAGCAGAGGACATGAGCACCCAGTGAAAGTCCAAGAGTGACAGACTACAGGAGGCACAGGTCACCTCCACTGTCAATGTTGTGACATAAAATACAACATAGAGTCAGTCAGTGCGAGATGACTGTAAAAATGGCCTTACACACACACACACAGATAGAAATCTATCTAATCTATTTACATATAGTGCGATATTGCATCAAGCACTTTGATTTGCAAGTTTTAATCAATCAAATAATAGTTTGAAAGTGCATTTGTCTCCTAAGATAAGCTTTTTTTAAAAGCACAAATACTTTAAGATACAACGCACATGTCTCTGTTTCCCACAAGATAATGACTTTGAGAAAATGCTCAAAGACGCATACACACATATATGCACATACATAAATGTACACACAGTTTTTCTTCTTTTCTTGTCTAACAAGGCGGTAAAATGCCAGTAAAAACATCAGACACATGCCTCCACACACACTTTCACTCCCACACACAGAATGTAACAAAGCTCTCTTTATCCACTGCCTTCAGTTAGAGTTCATTGAGATCCAACAGTAAGCAGACTGAATGAGTAAACACACAACCGGTCCTCTCCTCAGTCCTCATGTGGTTATTACCTTAATACTATGGGACACATGACAGTAGATCAGTCTGAAGACACTGCTTACATGTGGGTATGCAAAAGTACTCCCCAAGATCTGTAAACTCTGTAAACAGACTTTGATGTGTAAAATCACTGGAACTTCCCTTTAAAGTCTCTACTTCTCTCTGCTTCAGCCCCGAATGGTTTGAGCTGAGCCCCGCATGTTTCTGGTCCTCAAAACTGGTATTTTAATGTAACAGAGTGGAACTTAAAGTAGAGTGACAGGGGGAAGGGGAGAAATATGGTGCTGCACATAGCAAGATGCATAGGCCATGGATGTATCACAGGCGGTAAAGTTACTGTTTACAGTGAGCAGAGCGGTTTCCAGTGTTTTCAGCACACAGATTGGTCCATAATGAAAACTGCAGAGAGCACAAAAGCCTCAAATTGTGTGGCTTTAATTAGCAGAGGTGCACACACACACAGCTCTCCACAATCATAAACCAACTTTCATGTATTTTGCTACTTTTACTTCCCTTTTATTTCTCATCCATTACATAATCTAGTGAAATGTCTGTCAGAACAGGCTACAGCTATTAATGTGACTCAGGCAGGTCTGAAAGGTGTTAGATTAATGTCTGAATCTTACAATAATGACGTTCAGGTGTCACTGAATGTAATCTGGGATGTTGCAGAGATATCAGTATTGATGCTCTGTTTGTTGCCCACAGCTGGCTATGCGTCAGATCCCCCTCCCCACCCACCCAATGTCTGACTGGAGATTTCACCCATGCTGAAAACAGTCCTGTGTAAAATAATACAAGGGACTGTGTTGGTGTGGGCATGTTGTTTAAAGTGCCAGTGAGACAATGAAATATGATCTAGAGTGACAAAAGGCTTTATATAGCTTTTCTCACATATGCAGAAGTACTCCCCAAGACCTGTAAACTTTGTAAACAGACTTTGATGTGTAAAATCGCTGGAATTCCCATTTAAACATACTCTGTTTCCCTTTTTAGTGAAAAACCATCTTTACTTTTGATTCAAGAACTGAGCTCCTATTGCGATTAAGAGTTTGTTTGACTGCAGGAGCGAACAAATACCTCCAGCAGTCTGTCGACAGTTTCTTCTCATATGCAGAAATGTGAAGGTTTTTCTCTGTTCAGATGAAGACTTCACATCCAGAACAAGAAGTCACTGTTAATATCAGTACAGTGTCAAGGCAGGGTGCGTTACACTTTACAACCATATTAATTAACCGCTGTCTTTCTCCTCTCTCCAAACTGGTTGTCTCTGTTGTAGTGCTGCTGTCACTATTGATGTCTATAGTTAAATATCACAGTTTAACTCTCCTGGAGGCAGTGGGATGTAGAAATGCAGTACAACTAAAGCAATGGAAAATAAAGTCTAGTCATAAAATTAATGGAATAATTAGTGGAATTTGTACCTGAAATATTATAATATAATAGTTTGGGTAAGGTAAGGGTTTTTGACGTGCATGTCAACAAGTCACATCAAAATGTGTAATAGCTACATCAGTCCACAGTGCAAAAAACATTAGTTTCACCATCACAGTTCTACATTTTTCTATATTCTTTTCTATCAGCCTGCATCCAGTCTATGGGTGAAACAGGCAGCTGAGCTGAGAAAGATGGCGACTGCGAGTGGTGGGAATAACATTACAGGACTAGCTAAAAAGAAAAATGCCTCTGCCCATGTTTGGGAGTATTTGGGTTTAGTCCCGATGATAAAGGTGAGCCAGCCAACACGGGTAAAGCTGTGTGCACTATTTGCCTCAATAAAGTTGTGGCTGAAGAGGGTAATAGCCACTTGATTTTATTCAACTGCCAGTCTGCCACCAACACCTACACATCTCCGTTCAGCCCACTGATGTGTCGGTATCCGCTGCGGCAACAAGTGTCATCGAGACCTCCAGCAGAATCTATGGATTAAGGGTGCTTATTTCATACCTATTCATTACTCTATGGGCCATAAGCCTGAGTCTAAGTAGACTAATTGTAAGTTAGACACACAGCATTGTATTCTAGACAATGTCATACATGCTACAATGACTTCCATCACCAGCAGCTCAGCTTTCACATTTTTTTTTTTTTTTTTTTTTGTAGTTGTTGTTTTTTTGTTTTTTTACACAGATACCATCATATACCATATACCCCGGTGAAATGTCAGGAAGGTATGGAGGTATGAAAGAATAGATACTGCCCAAGCTCAGTCATGTCATCCAATTCATACAAACTCACTTTCCTCTCTGTGTGCACACATACACCACACTGTAATGAAATCTGACTCCAAAGGATCCGGAGCAGGACAGATGAAAGTATTTTAAGTCTATAAGCGTTCAAATGAGGGAAAAGCCATTGATGTGCACAGATTTCAAAGTCAAGGAGGGAAATAGTCATTTGGGGGCACCAGTAAGTGATTTAGGTAAATTCTTTACATTTTATAATAATAATAATAATAATAGTAATAACTTAATTTGTATAGAGACAAATATGGGAATATGGGAATGATTAATTAAATTAAAAGTCACATTGGCGTGCCTCAGAAGTGTGTGTGTTCAGTCGAGTGGAAGGATGTGTTTGGGTCCATGAAGCTCTGTGCGTGATGGGTCTGCATGTTTTCTTTGTTTTTGCTGACTTCTTCCTTTCTACATGTCTCTGTAGCTCTTCTCTTTTCTTTTTCTCTCTCTCTCTTGGTAACAAAAGAAAGAGGTAGTCTCTTTATTTGTCTCTTTCTCTCGCTTTTTCTTTCCTAATCCCTCTCTCTCTCGCCGTACTACATTATATAGAGTCAATTAGGAGAGCAGAGAAGCAGCCTTAAGCTGCTTGACAGCATCAATCTGGGCTGGTACCCAAACTTGAAGTGGCAGGGCTAAAAAAGACATTTTAACTTACACGAACGCACTATGAAAATTACACACACACCCCCACGCACACACAGAGCTTTTCACTCTTCTTTGACAGTCTATGATTCTGTCCTCTGCACTGAGTGACAGGCTGACTCGACCATTCTCTCTGTCCTCATCTCTCCTCCTTCCTCTCCATCCACAAAGCACATTATTAGCTGTCTCTGGCAGTTTTGTTGATATATTGGTTGACAGCTAACTCAGTTCTCCACAGACTAGTCTAATGTGTGTGTGTGTGTGCGTGTGTAATTCTGGTCTGACTCTGGTCCTGGAGATCCAGACTGAGCTGTGGGAGAATCTCTGACTGTCTTGCCAGTACAGCCGGCAGTAAACTCCAAACAAAATCAAACCTGGCATGTTTGCAGAGGCAAAAAGGTGGGATTGCAGCCGAAACTAATCACTGCATTTGGCTTTGATCAGCGCAGTGAGTACAGGCTGTCCAGCTGAATTTGCAGCAATTTTCACACAACCTTGTTTGCCATCATGTGACTAATTTATATCCAGCTCTGTCGGTTCATCCTGCAGCAACTTGAGCTCCTCCGTCTGCTGCTGGAAATCATTCATTGAGCAGACCTCGAGTCAGTTATTATTGTACCACACAGACACAATTGATTTCACTAAAAGAAAACTGTCAGCTCACTTACTCTTTTGTAAACCTTTGAATCAACTCATAAGCCAAAAAAGTGAGGAAGAGATTCATTGAAAGGGGAATCCACCCGCATGACATGATATCGGAGTTGTTTTCCTCAACAGGATTACTTGTTTGAATGAAGGATTAATAGAAACCGGATGTGTGGATGTATTTAATGGGTGAACATTTAAGCCAAGCAAATAGCTTTAATCCTGTAATCCTATAATACAGTCTCACCTCTGATGTTTATTGACTCTTAAGTAAAGAAGAAAACATCCAGTAAGTTATTGACTAAACCATACAGAGGCTTAACATTTTCAGCACTGAAAAAGAAACTCATGTCAATAGAAATAAAGTTTTGTTCAGCTTTGGCACATTTATTGTGTATTGATAACTGTTGCGTCTGTCACTCTCAGAGTGTTAAAAAGTTACTAGATGTGGTTTCAGTGTTTCACCAAGGTTTCTCTCAGCAGCAGTGCTGTTGTGCATGCACAGAGCCCATGTTGCCAGGACCCGTATTTGAGCACACCAACAGTGAAATAACTTAAAAAGTACTTTAGAATTGTTCTAGATAGGTTTATTCACTCATTTGAGCCATGTGTGATAACTTACAGGAGCTTTACAGGACACCAGAGGGACTCTGAAGGCCCAGATAGCTAAAGTCGTAATAAATGTCAAAGAATGAAATGCCAACACAGTTGGAGGGTTTGAGGGTTCTCCCCCAAGAAAATGTGATGTTATTTGAGTATAAACTGTGCATTCACATCATCTTGCACCTTACAATATTTTTAAAAAAACAACAACACTGGTTGCAGTTTTTCATAGTACACTCAGACATTAGCAAAAAGAAAAGCTAAACAAATATGTTCACTGATGAAGTAAGCACCATGTCCTGAAGTAATCCTAATTCAGAACAGGATTAGGATTGATTTATATTTTAAATATAACTAAATATTGTTTCCAGAGGAGCAACAGTAATGTTGACAACAGCAAAGTCACTATATAACTATATAAACTCAATAATATCTCACTGGAAACAAAAAGAACATGTCATGTTGTTGCTGCCTTCAGCTAAATTTACAAGAATTTGCTAAATTTGAAGATATATGGCAAACTAAGCTAAACAGTTTGGCTATATACAGACAACTTTCGTTTTAGCTTGTTCGTACAATTTCCTATTAGCTTAACCAGCACACTGTGGTTGTGTAAAACATACCACCAGTGAATGGGGGACTGCAGGCAAAGCAGGCGGAAATATTGCTTCTCTACATGTTTATGCTTGTTGAACAGGTGCTTTGATAAGTTAGTTATTGGCTTTTCACTCGCAAAGTTTTACTGCACTTACAGTAACAAGCGTAGTTGTCGTCAACTCAAGTAAAATGTTATCTTTCACTTCACCTGGTTCGCTGTCTCCACCGCGACGTCTCGGCCCCGCCCTCCGTCAAACACCAACACAGGGAGCAGGGGAGAGGACAGAGAGGCGAGGCTGCAGCAATGACACCAATTGCCATTCGCTCACCACCGGCTCCACTCAGCTGCTTGATTTGTCATGATTATTATGCACAATGTGAAATTTCAGGGGTGGCGTTCTTCAATTAGCAGCGGTGCTACGCCACTGTTGAAAGCATGTAGGGGAAACACTGGGTTTGATGAGGCAAACTGGATGAAGCACGCCGATGAGATTGTTAAATAAAGCTCTAAAGGTGTGAAGTGTTGTTAAGGCACATGACTAATAAGCTGCTTTATTCACAATTCAACAGTGATTTTTGTGGACAGCAGGAATAAACACTAGTGGCATGATGAGGGAACATTTTTTAGATTGTTAGAAGGTTTGGGTCTGAAATCATCTCTGAAAAACCAAACAATCAAATTAACAGCAGTCATCATCATCATCATCAGGGTGTTCGATGTACAAGACAGCTCTAGGTTTTCTTATCTAGACTTGGATTTATCAGTGTTAACAACATTAAATACTTAAAACTGAGCCTGTAGCTTGGTTTCTTCTATGAGCTCTTTCACATTAGCAACTCATGTGTCAATTGCAGACAGCAGGCTGCCTCTAGTTCTAGTCTAATTGTCACGTACTGCAGTCTATTATAACACATCCAGTTATTATGGAATGCTCCACCATAACCTGTTTTTTGTTTAATGTGATTGTACTCAAACACGTTACAAGCAGAGGTGTTAAAGGCCATTTTCAAAAACTGTAAAACACCCACACTGTAGCAAAATGCAAGGAAAACCATTATGTTAAATAAAGAGCCACATGTTGGGCATTGACTGGGATATTTCCTTTCAGAACATACAGATAAGCGCTTATAGACAATAACAGTACCAATACTGGTATCAATAAACTCCAAAACCACCAGCATCCTCTGCAGACACAGCAATATCCCCTGTCACTTGATTTTCTAGAACAGTTGATGACAATAAATGTGTTACTGCAATGTGTGGCTATACCCGGGCATTAAACTGAGAGTAAGGCAATACACTGGATAACATTTCTGATGTCTAATTTAATGTATACGGACAAATATTCTTGTACAACTGTGTGTAGCTCATTCATCTAATCAGCTAAAGCAGCCACTGTCACAGTGAAAAGCAGCATACAAGCCATTCTACAGACAGATACAGTAATTACATTCACCAAAAGCTAAATGTACTCTCAGAATGTCTCATTCTTTAGAGTAGCTGTGCACTCGAGCACATCTAAACATGAAGCACTCACTCTGGGTGTTTTCCATTTGGCTAACATGGCTCCTCGCTTCCCTCACTCGTGTCTCTTCTTAGTGTCTTATAGCTCCGCCCAGCGAAGATGTGAGACAGAGATGAGAGGAAGAGATGAGGAACTGAAATCACCCAATGGGAAGTCCTCGCTTGCTCTAGAGTCTGAGGAGACGATAACTATTCGTGACGCACAGCAACTCAACTGTCAAATATGAAGAAGTCAGCTATCGATATTAAGAAATGATTAATAATTTAAAAGGAAAACATCTGATAACTGCTCCATAGTTTTTTTTAATTTGACTATAGATCTACAGCAGCGTCTGGCAGCCATAGAATAACACAGTGACAATTTAAATCTGTTAAGTTAACAGTCAACAGAACAGACGGAAAGGAGCAATAAAAACACCTGTAGCCTGCAGAAGATGTTTGAATAAAATATTGCCTATTTAGTTTGTGAAAGTCTGATGTCCTTTCAGGCTCAGGATGATATTATGGGAGACACACAACTGTGCACCGTCATATTTTCCTGAACGAGCTATAGACCTACTTGACACAAAAGAAGCCTTTTGGCTTATGAAGAAAAAATGAATCGGGTGTTTTTTATGATTAATTCATGATTCAGATCCTACATACATGTAATTTTTATTTTATGAATAAATATAAATACCTGCTGTTGGTGCCGTCATTCCTGTTTGAGATAGTTTTCCTGATCTGCTGTATTACAATCACATAGCATATATATATATATATATATATATATATATATATATATTAATGTTAATATTAATATTACTCCATTAAAGCTCTTTCCACAGCAGCCCGACTGCTAACTGTCCAGTCAGATCAGCTGACCAATCAACAATCAATCAATAAACACATTCCATCAAAGGGGTGTTGCCACCTGGTAAAAAAAAAAAACAAGTAGCTGAAACACCTGTGCTTCTTCACTCTAAGCTCCTCATCTCCTCTGGTGCATTTAAGGGAGTGGAACATTATCAGTGATGGTGGAGGGAAAACGATTTCCAGGTCACAGCCGGAGGACGGGGGAGCGAAGACAGGAGGAACCATAAATTAGCAGAATGGAAAGCACCCTATGTGTGTGTCCTGTTCCTCCAACACAGCAGTCAACCATTAGTGCTTTAGGACATTGTGAAGTGACAACAACATGACACAAAGACGCAGGGACCTTATTGATAACCAACCATCAATCAATTCTGAGATGACGGAGGAGATTAAAGAAAACAGACCATATGCTATAGCCACAACAAAGCACACAGAGAACATCTCCAATACTGAGTAATAACCACATGTTCAAAATAATCTGGTTTATCAGATAAAGTCTGGTTTCATTCAAATAAGAACAGACTTGATCAACAATAACAAAACCAAATTGCCTTTAATTTTAACTCCTTTTCTTGAGAAGACAAACCTCAATAAATCAGGAGAGAACTGTCTTATTTTCCCCTTGGAATAAGGAAACTTTGTGTCTGCCATTAAGAGAAAAGTAAACACCAGAAGAGTCTCTACAGTCTCTCTGTAGTCACACACATCTGAAAACAACCAACAGAGTCAGAAGAACTGGAACGCACACTCTTCAGCTCCAATGAAGGATGAATCTCTTTCCCCTGAATCAACCATGAAGTCCTCTGCTGCCAGAAAAAAACACATCCTTGTTTTGCATGTTTCTATTGTCACAGATTCCAACTCACAGAGGCTGAATCCCAGATCAACAAAAGATGTCAGAATCACTGAAGCACAACTTTTTACAGCAAATTATCGGTTTAAACCTGCAGCCGGGGAGAGCGCGATGAGGACGGCGGCTCCTCGCTGCAGCACCGGAAGAACATGCTGACCTCAGACACCGATCGTCAGAAACTGATACAAGTCTTGCTTACTTCGACGATGCATGTGTGATACATTAATTTGTTCAACATACATTAAAAGAAAGTAGAAGCTTATTTAAATGCCCCTTCTTAGAAAATAGCTGACAAATGATCAGTTCCCAACATTCATTAAAGCTCCTGAAAACCTTGCAGACAGTCAGACAAATGATGCAGTAATTAATATTTTACTAACTAGAAAGCTGCACTAGACTGTTTTTATTTTCATAAAGGGAGTTTTTTTCTTCCTTTTTTCTAATTTATTTGCTCTGCTTAGTGGAGCAAATAAATGAGAAACACAACAGTGATGATAAATTATAATTCACTATTTAGCAGCTGGCCTTGTTAGAAGGAAACAGTAGGTGCAACAGTACCTGTGTGATTAAAATTTATGCTCCACAGAAGATAAGTGCTTGTTAACTGAAAGAAGTGGCTGAGTTGATTACCTATTTTAATAAGAAGGCAAAAAAGTAATATCAAATACCAAATCAGTGTTACTTGGTCAAGCAGACCTGCTGACCTTGGATGAATTTTTTGAGTACCACTTCAATGAACTAGATGCATCAGATGCAAATCACTGCTGTTCACACAATGAATTATTGTACATTATTTGCACGCGTACACATAACAGTACATCATTTGCATACATGAAGTAAACAAACAAGAAAGTGAGGGATGCATTGATATGAAGTCTTGATACCAGTAACAACCAGTAAATATCTGCAGATGCCAATACTGTTAGTTGGTCATTTATGCCTGTTTGTCTATTTGTTACCAAGGAACACAGTTTCACTCAGGCTACACACTAACCTACCACTACTGCTGCATTTATATAGCTTTATTGTTTACACCGCCACAATAATCAAACTTTAAGCCAATTTGATTTTTGAAAATATGATTTTCAGTTCATTTGAAAAGACAATGTAGCTGTGAAACCCTAACCAGCCTACTTTGTGTCTATAGTGAAATAAATATTTTAGAGCTGGTTAATACAACAACTCATTATAGGAAGGCTATTATTTGATGGTATGATGGCCTAATAACAATACAGGCTGAATACGAACATGGCTGTTGAAACTGCAGAAGCAATCACATCCGTCATATTATACATATACATGTTAGACTTCATTTGCAATGGGGGATAAAATTGATGTTGTGTTACTGTCGATTTGCAGTCTCTTGAAATGACATTAGACATTATTCAATCATGATCCCTGCTTCATATTATGGTGAAGGTTGGGGGAATGAATCTGGCGCTATGACTGGTCAAACTCTTCTTCTTCTTTTGCTTTTCAGCAGGCTAGACGCTGCTGCCTCTTGCTGTTAGACTCGAGTACCGCAAGTGCACAACTTAACTCACAGGCGACATCAGCTTTTTGCGTAGTTTAGAGTGACAAATCGTAGCGGCGTACTTTGATGTCAAAATGTGTACCTGCTACACAAAATGCGTACAGGTCGGCACGTCTGGTCAAGTAAAATAAGACTCAACAGTATGAAGAACAGCAGCTCATAAAGATACACAGCATTAGATTTGCCACAAATCCCCAGACGCTTCACACAGAACAGTATATATGTAAGTTATCCTCTGTTTTTTTTTCATCAAACGGCTGCACTTGTGTTTCTTGACAACGGTGTTGGCTGCAGTGACTGCACACCAGCCTGAACAGCTGACAGTCACGAAACTAACGAGACAACTCTGGGACATACCAATTCCCTTATTGGATCGCTCCTCGCTTGACCCGGAAATTGTTCCGGTCCATGATCATGAACGCCGTCCCAAAGCGCTTACTTCTGCTGTGAGGAGCAAGAATCAAGGAGCAAGGAAGGATCTCTGAGGAGCCATGAGCAAGGATACATGAGAGCAGCCTTCAAAGTCTTCTACCGCCTGACACGCCCCTTCATTGGAAATCATTTAATGATTGGACGCTGTAGCTGATTGCATTGCTCTGATACATCACTGCTGTTTCATTCCGGAGTGGACAGTCGGATAACAGATTCAAGTGTATCACTCCCAACTTTAATATTTGATTTTTCTGATTCACCATTTAATTAAAATTAGAGGAGCTATGTTAACTGTAGGTCTGACCAACAAAAGAACCATAAAAAAACTTTTTTTATTCATAAGAAAGTTTTTTTCTTTTCATGATCTGTTATTTCCACCATTAACTTTTATTCTGGGTAAAATTAAAGTCAGGGAGAGAAGAGTCTGTTGTCTGTCAGCAAGGAACTCATTTTAAACACATTTATCGTCATTTATTCAGTCACATGTGAGGCTGAAAAACCCTGAGCATCACATATAAACTATAGTTACATGTGAGATACTGTATATTTACACAATTTCCATTTCCCATGAAAAATGTGACCAAATAAATAATTTCCAATGTTTAGATATCCTAATGATAACCTGGATTAATAAATAATGAACTTACAATCGTAATATCATTCAATCCAGAGGCAAATGATTAATAAATAAAATAAATAAATTCTGTCAGTAGAAATTGTTCATTTACATCTGAGCAGGACTGATCTGTACACAGAATTAATATACAACCCAGGTTTTTATTCATTTGCAGGTGTTTGACAAACATACAGAGAGAAAACGTCACTGCTCTGGCAGTAACTGCACCTTTATTAATAGCAGTTAATAGAGTTTTCTCCGCCTAGCTAACTTAAAGGCTTTTTTATAACTGGCTGCTGACGTTGGAAATTCCAGCATGTGATGTCGACGGAACAAAAAATGCGGAACTCAACTGTGTGCAGTGCAGCACCCGGACAGTGCACAACCTGAACACACTAGAGTTATCTTGTAGTTCATCTTCACAAAAGGCAGTGGTTGCAAGCATGTTTTGATTTAAGGACTAAATAGAAACATTTGCGAGATGAACGTGAAGTATATTGTGAACTTTCTACGCCGTAACTCAGAGACTAACGTTAGCGGAGCAGCAAACTCCAGCAGTAACAAACAAGACCAGCTGACCAACACACACTGCAGCATTAAACACTTTAAACCAACTCTGGTGTAAAGAAAATAACTCGATGCTCAGTCTGTTTCAACTCAAGAACCCTGCACCCGCTTAGTGTCTTAGACAGTGAAGTCTTTCCCCGGAGCTAACAGTGCAGCAGAGAGGCTGCTCTCCACTGCTGGTGACATAGTGTTAATAACAACGCGGTGGAGCACTCCACCTCCCCCTAATTTTGTCATTCT
The DNA here is from genome assembly GCF_910596095.1 of Thunnus maccoyii. NCBI lineage: Eukaryota > Metazoa > Chordata > Actinopteri > Scombriformes > Scombridae > Thunnus > Thunnus maccoyii. The sequence goes on from NC_056538.1 coordinate 8,678,029, forward strand.
CATGCAGGCAAGAGGCTGTAAGATGCTTTCAAATTAATTAATGCATTAATCAATGCAGTTAACTTTTTTAAAATAAAAAGGCTGCAGACCATTTATCTTATCTGCCAGTTATGATTTATATTGTATTTCAGTGGCCTAAGGACCCCGGTGAATGATTTGGCACACAGTATACTGAAAGCAAGAGATTGAAAATAGTGCCCTCCTTTCTAGTCATTCCATCGAGAATCAGCTTTGAATTGAGAATCGAGCAAAGACCATCATCTTACCCTAAACTTAACCAAGTCCAGTTAGTGCCTGAACATGAAAAAATAATAGAAACATTTAATTAATCAGTGGCTACAAGTTGATATTGTAGTAAAACAAATTAACATATTGGAGATACGTTCCATACCAACATTTTGCAACTTGGCAGATGAAAACATTTCCTTATTACGATGTTAAAAACATATTCCAGGTGGCATTATGTTTTAAACCAAAGGTATTTGCTCTTGCAAATTAGTGATTTATAAAAAGTAAATTCTTGGGGACAGCGTTGACCAAGAGGTTGTGTTTTTGACATCACAAGACTGTTGGAAACTGGAGCTTGTAAAAGGAAAGCCACAGTAGACACATTGAAATTTAGAATATTGCCCTTTATGTCAATCTGCCAAAGAATCTGGAATTATGTAAATGCACATTTCTTTTCAACAAAAATCAAAAGAAATCAATAAAAGACGTCACTTGAATTTACAGAAGAAATTGTGACGGTTTTCTGAACAAACAAGCTGAGATATACAGTTTGCCCTCTTAGAAGACAATATTAATATTGTATCTATTTGTTCATACACTTGGGATATGTCTTTTAAAACATTGCAGTAGGTCATTAACAAAGATAGTTCAGATTTATTCAAGCAATGAACAAGATTGACACATCACCTACATGTAAAGGGCTGTACCTACTTTAATGACAAGTCACCCTGTCAGAGAAAAGGATGATACTGTCCTCTCTGTCTCTCTCTCCTGCTCATTGGTTGCCAGCAGCAAACAGGGGTCAACGTTCAAATCAATTGAAGTCAGAGCAGATGACAAGTTTAAAGTAGCTCTGCAGTGAGATGGGCATGACCGCTCCCCTCAGAGGACACAAAGGCTCAGCCTGAGCTTGATGATTTTTCCCTTTGTCATGTGCAGACAGCCTGGGGGAATTTATTCCAGAATAGATATAAACACAGAATAGAGATACTTCAAATCACGAGAGCCATAAAATAAGAGATAAAGGAGAATGAGGCGCTGTAAAGAAAATAAAGAGTTAGGGAAAAGATGGGAGTGTAAAATGGGAGAGAAACAATGAGAGAGGAGGAGCGGGAGATGGAGAAGGGAGGTTTATGTGTTAACTAATGAGAAGAAAGTTACAGGGGAGTGAAAAGTCTTTAAACAACTCACTGAGAAAGGATTTAGTGTGAGAGGCAGTGATGGGAATCTTAACTATGAATCTTTTATTTAACTCTATGATGTTCTTTCTCTCCTTAACAGAGCATTTCCAGCAGATAACCATAAAAGGCCATTATCCTCTACTGAGCGAGAAAAAAACACACAAAGAGAAGCCAAGTGTGTTCAGTCTGCGCCTGGAGTCCAGTTCTGTTCTGGGCCTGAGTCTCTGAGCCATCAACTCATAATGATTCCCTCATAAAACACTTCATCTACTACACCCACTGCTGTTTGTGTGTGTGTGTGTGTGTGTGTGTGTGTGTGGCGTTCTGCTGGCGTGAAGCTGTGAACATTGTCAGCTGCCTAACAGCATTGCATTCACAGGCTTCAGTATGTTGTTCCTGCAAAACAAATTAGCACACCACAGCACCGATGCTACGACACCACTGAGATCTTCAAACAATGGTTTTAAAGACACAAGAGAAAACAAGAGGAAAGTAAATCCACCATTCTATAGACAAATACTCATCAGCGCTGGAGGAGCAGAGTTTAAAAAGCACCGTGTCTACCACTGATTATTTATATTTTCAATACAACTGCTCAAACAATATCTGGATTTGCATATACATACCATGAATATGCTTTTATCCATATCAGATTTGGTGTGGAGTGTAAACATGTTTTTCATTTTTCAAAAAAAAAAATCGGTCTCAACACAAACAGCCGTGAATGTACCTAAAAAAAAGTACTGTATGATAGTCAGAAGTCATCTCAACAGCAGAGACGTAAGTAAGTAAGCAATTTACCTTTCAATATCCTTTTTTTTACTAAATACCCTCATGAAAGATGCAACAAGTTTCTCCACATGCAGAGTGATGTGGTGCCAAAAATTAAAAGAGAGTAATAGAGAGTTAATTTAAAAGGGAAATATCCCCTCAAAAGCCTTCTGAATATCAAATACTTCACTCTGTTTGGTTGAATGATGTCTGTTACAAGTTGATAGTTTTCACAGACAACCATGGCTGTGATCAACTTGAATAGATGTCAGTGCAGTGACAGTGAAAGGGTTTCTTTTTCTTTTTTTTGGCTATAAAGTTATTACAACAGAAATGTCTCAAGACGCCACTCCTGAATGAAAGCCATTGTCAATATGTGCGCTCAATAAATTCCATCGATTCATCAAAATATCATGACTAGAGGAGCACAGTAACAGTTTGGAACATACTGAGCATGCAGCCACCTTGTAAGCTAACAATATTTGACGCAACAGCCCCGGCCAGGTGACCCCACCGTGACCTGTTGCCCTGACTCTGAAAGATCGCACCTATGAAATCTGTTCTAAAAACCAAAACACACGGCAAACCGCCCCGTCTCTCTCACCTGCAGTGGGTGAAACCTGAGTAAAAAGGGGGAGTCGGGTAACAGCAGGTCTCTCACCCCTCGAATAAGTCTGCTGTACTGTGGAAGGGAGGAGGAGGACCGGCTGAGTCTCTAGCACATCAGAGAAGCATCAAGTGTTAACTACAGACAACTTGAAATCGATACATACTTCAACTTTGTATGTTCTTATACATCTACAAATTATGCAGGAGTGCCACAGGATGGAGGTGTTGCATAAGTGTCCATATTTAGCACTACTTGTGAGTTTCTGGGCAGAAATACACCAAATGAGACATATACGATGAGTCCAGAGTCACGTGTGCAGGTATCAGTCAAACATTTTGTTAGTCAGGAATTTATCGATTGCTGGGAGGATCCATCTGAGACTGGCTTGCTTTTGATCACTTTTATTGCCATATTCTGATTATTAATTGATGTATAAGTTGACTCCTGAGTACATTTACTCCTTTATTTTACATATCAGATTTTTTCATCGTGCCTTCAATATTTGATTTGTGGCTTCTGGCAGATTTTATTCATTAACTGCTTATTGCTCAATTTCCAATCTTTGTTTATTTGTTAATTGAATACAGTTCAGCTCTCAATTTAGATTGATTTATTGATTGATTGTTGCACAGTTCTTGATTCTGATTTTCCTACAGTATTACTCTAGATACTTCTTTAAAAATATACCGTAATTCCCAAGCATGCTTATTTCCCCTGGCTCATTTTTCCATCACATAGGCTACATAAAGAAACTTTTATGGTCACTCAAACACACAAACTCACAGCCCAACGAAGGCTATTTCATTAACCGAATGAGCGTGATGTCAGTCCAACCATCTGGATAATTTAAAGGTGCAGTAGATGGAGCGGGAGGGAAGGTCTTGACTCTTTGCGTGTGTGTGTCTCTGTGTATGTGTTACATTTCAGTTTAACATCTCATCTTGGTTTAAACAGCATAAATACTCTCTGCTCTGTTTGCAGCACTGACCCTAGAGACCTGATGGTGATTTTTCACTCAAGCTGATTTCCTCATAAGCTGATGATATACGACTGTGTCACCGCTCCATTACCAAACACTCTCGATTCCTTTTAGAGCTGATGTACTTACATTACTTACTGCTGACATTTGAGAAAGCAGCTCGCTTTCTCCTCATCCCGCTGGCAAAAGTTGCCTCTATTTCCCACCACATATTGCACTACCTCTCACCTTTATCCACGTGTGTCACACACTCCCTCTGTCACCCACTCCACACTAATAAGGCTTCATACCAGCATAAGAGCAGTGCCAACAGATCATGACTGAATGATCAAACTACCATATAGACATGATGGTTTAAAGTGTGTGTGAAAATATTACTATTACACAAGCTAACTGGCATTTGTCTCATGACATGTCCCAGCATGAATATGATTGTAAGAGTGGAGCTGACTGTTGAACAGCATCCACATGTTTCTGCATTACTCTACTACTATACGGAGAGAGGACTCTACTGTCAGCCTCTATAGCTGCTCTCTTCTCTCTGTCACACACCGCTGCTGTACATGAAGACTGCTGTCAGCTCAGCTCAGCAACATCACTAACTTTATTCAGACCAAACACAGCTGTACTGTCACAGTAAACAGTATTCTCCACGAGGAGTCCAGTTCTCTGTCATGTCAAGTGTTTTCAGGAGGGGAAGTCACTTCACATACCTTCATAACTCGAGTCAGAACCAGACGGACAGACGCACATTAAACATCCACGGCAGCTGTCATTTCCCCTCTTAACTCCGGTGTTTCCTAGTGGAAAACGTCAGCACATGAAATGAAAAGAATGAAACGGTTCCCTTGCCTTGAAATCCAAAGAGGAAAGCGGCGACGGGGATCCACACGGTGTGTATCCAGAAGTAAAGCATGGTGTCCTTTAATCAGGTGCAAAAGCTCCGCGCTCTGCCCGACGAAGATCTGTCTCCAGTGGTTAATTTCCAGAAGAGAAAGCTGCAAATGAAGCCGAGCGGAGGAAGAAATCCCAGTCTGAAGAGTGCTGATGAACAACACAAGAGCCGGAGACTCTGTCACTTCTTCATCTGCTGCTTTCACACAGACATCAGCGACCCCTACCGAAACTCTCATCCACAGAGAGAGTGTGTGTGTGTGAGAGAGAGACGGTCCTCTCTCTCAGTGTGGTCAATGATTCTACTAAAGCAGGGTTTCATGGTTCAAGACTCACAGCAGGACTAATCTAGACAAGTCCAACACATTTCATTAAGCACCACAACCATGATTTGTTCCCGCATGTGGCATGTTTGCTGCAGGGCAGGAGAGCAGTGAACAAGAAGGGAAAGCAAAGCAAATTTTGCCAGTCACAGATGGGATGTCTTAGCCAGCAATTTGTCACAATGTTATTCAATATTCAAACTCAGGTGGAGTGTCTTCAGTGGATCCTCCCTAATGCCTGCAGTCTGATACTGTACATGGCTCACAGCGTGATCGAAGACACTTTATATTAACTCTTTAATCACCTCAGTACACATGCATACAGTTTGAAGGTACTTGGCTGGTTGATGGTCAGAGTATCTTGGAGAACATGCTACAGTTATTCTGTGGATTTGGGTGTCTGCTTCTGTCTCTTCATGTAATCCCAGACTGACTCTGTGATGTTGAGATCAGGGCTCTGTGAGGGCCAAACTATCTGTTGCAGGACTCCTTGTTCTTCTTTTGCTGAAGATAATTCTTTATGACTCTGGCTGGATGTTTGGGCTCATTGCCATGCTGCAGAATAAATTTGGGACTGATGAGACGCCTCCCTGATGGTGTTGCATGATGGATAAGAATCTAAAAATTTAGAGTCCCTAAAACTTTTGTGCAGTACTGTAGATGTCATTTTGAAAGTTAAAATAAAAAAGTAAAGTATTTTAATGTGTCTTAAAACTTGTCTGGTGGGGATCTTTAAATATGTGATTAAAGGTAGCAAACAACGCTCGTGAAATATTTGCACAAAAGACAAAAGAATGGCAAAATGTGCAGATATCACTGTCCACATTTCCCACATTTGACACATATTTAAAATATAAAAATGTATTTCTGATTGGTAGTGTGATCTTCTGATTAGTCCTTATAAAAAAGGATCTAAATGAGCTTCTTTGCCTGGGATTTAGCTAAAATTTATTCTGTATGTTAAACTCTCAAATTAAGAGAGTCTATCTGGTCTCACTGGAGAAAGCAGTTGTGTGAGTGCAGATCTGACAGCAGATTTATCACACATACTTAATTTAGTTTTTAGTATTTACTTTATTCCAACATTTAAACCCTCATAAATGTCAAACTCTGAAATCTGTGTAATTGCTAAACTACGAGCTAAGACACTAGATATGAGTTCGAGTCATTGTCTTCACACATGTTAACATTAAAGGAGAAAGTGACAAACTGTTAATTTACACTGAAGAGCAGAATCCAACACTTTCCACCGCAAAGCAGAGAAACATGTCAAACGTGAAATTCTGTAATTATGTATTTTTTTCTTTGTTCTATAACTCAGCCCTGCACTTTTTAACTACTGAGCTAAGACTCTCTACCACAGAGTCTTGGCTCTTCCACTATAACATAATGACATAGATGTGTGTTTACAAGGCTATTGCCATCTGATTGCATGACATCAAACCTTAAACATACAGTATGTGTACAGTACCAGCTAAAGGTTTGGACACACCTTCCCATTCCCTTGAATGAGAAAGTGTGTCCAAACTTTTGACTGGTACTGTATGTGTATGTGTTGTGTTCTTCTGCATTCTGTCTCCCCTTCTTGACCATCCGTCTGTGTTTTTCCTCTTTCTAATTTGGCACGTAACATGTAAACACCATGCATAATCACATCCTATAGAGCTGTAAATCTGTTCATTAGCTGTGGATTAGAATTAAGTGTCTACTATTCTGTCTGGAAAACGGTCGCAGTAATATTTCTGTTATCCAACACAGAAGCCAAACAGAGTGGAAACAGAGTGAACAATGTCAATCATATTGTATGATCATATAGTGAAAAAGTGCATTTGTGTTGTGTATGTTTCCTCAGCTATGTTTCCTTTTATTTTCTATCTGTGAAGCTCCCACCCATGAGACATTATGGCACAGGAGGACTGTGTTTGGAGAGTTTATTTACATTCCTCACCTGTTTCTCTCACACTGCTCATTTGTATTTCAGGCTCAGAGGAGAAGAATAACGTTTTCATTATAACATGCCGGCAGCAAGAAACAAAGCATAGGTTAAATGGAATCCCATCAAAACAATAAGATGAATTATATAGTTTGCTGTCACAGTAAGGAACTGAGACTGCTGATTCTCAGAGACAAGTCTCGTTTCATGTTGGAGTCAAAATGCAATAGCCACTGGTCATATGGAGGAAACTTCATACATTATTCATGACCACATGATATCAGATCTGTGTGAGCATGTGCCTTGTATGTTATGATTCACAGTTATCTTTACACTTTAGGGTTCGTCAACGTCAAGTAACACAATCATAATGTCAATCTTCAGTCTGAACACAGTAATCACAAACCATCTCTTATCCTGCTGTGTGAATTATATACACACATTAACACATCTCAAATCGTCTGCATACACACTGAAAAGTAGGCAGAAAGAAAATAAAATCAGTTTGAAACATGGCTCCCTGCAACAAATTGCATTAATATGCAATGCTTCCCACAGACAACTCTTTGTAATGAGTTATTCTATTGTGGGCAGATGGCAGCTTTAATGTATTAGTGTGTTGTAGAAAATTATTTCACATTAGCTTGTGTCACTAATAGCTACACATAATAGTAAAATCTTACTAATGTTGAAAGAAGGAATTAACATACACATAATGCAAGAAACGTGGCAAATCCAGTTCTTGTCAGTCTATAATTTCAGATGATTTCTTCAGGTTTTTGCAGTTCTGCAATCAGAGAAATCATCACTTTAGGTGAAAGAAAGTCCTCCTCATTACATTCCCTCATTAGAGAGAAAAATTCAGATTCATTTTACAGCGTACAGTCCACTCATGTCTTCTACTGAACACTAAGTTCAAAGCTCCTGACCTCTACATGTCTTGATTCATAATTAATTTCCAGCCCACAGTGTTTCTGTCCCCCAGCAAACCTTTGGATGTCAGCATGCAAGCCTCAAGATGATGTTGGTGAATTTGGAGAGGGAGAAGATGTGTGATATGATAGAATCTGAGGAGGTAATATAGGAACATATGGTATACTGGGACTATAGAAGTGCCATGAGACAAGGCGCACATAGCGGAGTGTAGACAGAGAAAAATGAACAAGGAACAGATATATAAAGAGAAAAGAGGCAAAAGAGAAGGAAGAAAAGGTTTAGACAAAATAAATATTTTTAAAAAATGACTTTCAAAAGGCAAAAGCAAAAAGCAGATAAAGTAAAAGAAGCTACATGGTAGATACAGGAGGGAACAGAATTTGTTAAATAAGCCATTTTAGGAACAGAATAGTGTAAATGATCCAATCTGAGGGTGTATGAGGGTGGTTCCCTCTTTTTAAAGATGATATTAGCCTCAACTGCTCCTTCAGACTTTCCTATATCCTAATGGATGGTGGACTGAAAACTAATACATAACATAACATTGTGTTTAGTTTTAGTGTACATTCATGATATATATCGCTACTTATAAGGTTGGTATATGGGAAACTTTTTTTTTTAAACCAGCCCCATTTTTTATCCATGATGCCACTGCCTGTCAGCAAACATTTGAGCTGTTAGCATAAAGCACTGCTGTTTAACTAGAGGCCAGTAAGTGGATCCATCCTCCCAGTCAGCACCATGGAGAGAGACAGAGCGGCAGCAGAGTGCTGAGCTTGGTTCACTGTGGAGGCAGAGCTCTGCTGCTCTCACTAGAGTGAGAGTGAGACTGTGATTTAATTTCTACAGTATTGCTTAAAATGGATGAAGTCAGGGCCGCACAGTAAATCAGCAATGATCTGTGTTACTGTATATTTTTATCCTACTTACTAATTTAGTTTATTTCAGTGATTCTCTTTGTTCACTTTTTTTCCACACTTTATCCGCCCAATTCCTCTGCACTGCAGTCTTTGCCACTTTTTGGCCCAGGGAAGGTGTAGACAAATACAGTGTGTGTCTCTTTTGAAAACACATGCTGTATGCCAGCTGCTTCTGAGAGCAGCTTCACCTTGAGAGGATAATACACTCACTTATGGTTCACACTGCACTTGTGTGAATCATGGTAAATTAGTAAACGTGCTGAAGGAAAGGTCAGGGGGTTATAAATGCCATCATGATTCACCCATGAATGTCTCCGACTCTTGTCACTATGAGGCATAAAATGTCTGAAAGTGAAAGTTTACTGCTCGACTTTACATCCATCAAGCACCAGAATACAGTTCAGAAAACATGTATTATTTTTCCTAATATGACACCACATTGCACAGCACTCTGCACTTTGTGTTGTGACCTCCAAAAGTGGATCATTTACAGTAAAGTTGCAGATACTCTGTGATACTTGTACCCTGCTGCTAATGACTCTTGCAGCTCTAGTTTCCTCTGCTGTTGGTCTTTGTCCTGAATAAAAAAGCTCCTCTGTCTATTTCTAGTGACTCCATCCCAGTGGTTTCCATCACACCCGACCCCCAGCTGATTACCTGTGACTCTACTGAGAGAGTTTGATTTATGACTGTTTTGCTCTTATTATACTCGAGCGCTCTGCTGTAACAGTGTAGCTCTTAGCTGGCAAGTAAAACCTGTGAAAGCTTCCCTAAAGACTTTGTCTTGACAACAATTTGCCCCTGACGGAGAGCCAAATGACTGAAAAGCAAAGCGTCACTTTCTGGTTCAGATCCAGTTATGTTGGTTTCTGTCACCGGGGAAATTAAGAGTAAATAGAATAGCCGCTATTATGAAGATTCGCTTTCCACTTCACTAACACAGCCTCATTAACACACTACTATCAACCCATATATCACTTAACAAAAACGGAAAGTTGCTGGACAGATGGGGTGAGTTAACGGTGCTTTAGTTTCCCTAAACCTTTCCCTAAAAAATTGCAAAAATACTAGCTACTAACAAAGCTAAAGGAAAAAACACATCTCTGACACTGTGTCGAGTTCATGTATGTTACATATGTGCATGAGTGTGTACTGTAATACAGCATGGTGATGTTTTTCCTGCACTGACTGCGAACAGCGAAGGAGAGATCTTAGCTTTTCTCCTGAGGATTCTTCTGTCGAGTCCCTGCAGACTTGTTAGCTCGTTCACTTCCACATCTCCCGTCAGAACATGTCCCCGCTCCAGATCAATGTGACTACATGTGTTTCTGATATGTAACCTCTACGGTTTATTTAATTCATCCACACTTCATTTGTTTCCGTCAACCATTACCATCGTCTCCACTCTCAAACCATGCAAGAGTTACTTAACTTTTTCTTCTACAGAGGGAACAGTCGAGGATCTTTCAATGTCTGTCTGCAGGAAGAACGTAAAACTACAAACAATCATTATCACACGTATCTGATATTGAAAATAATGACCACGCTGGAGAAGAAGTCTATTATTTTCTATATTGAGGCACATTTTTAAGTTGATCTGTTGTCACTTTAATCTATGGTTAGGTTAGTTTCACCAGTAAACTATAGGGAACAGAATATTGTTGCTATGGTTACCTGCAGTTTTAGCAATATGAAATAGAAACTTTTAACCTGTTTACTGAGGCGTACTAATGTATATTAGAATTTAATGGACACCTGCCTATCAAGCAGAGGCAACTATTTATATCACCATTGCATAAACACGATGACATTATAACCATTAATTCCCAACCTACCAGCTACCATAGAAACATCTGAAGCTATAGCAGCATCCATTACACTGAATAAATTAGCAAAGAAAAACATAAAAGAGCAGGTAATTCATCATTTTATCATCCTGAACTGAGGTCTATGTGTGTCTTTGTCTCTTCCTGAAGCAGCTGAACCTGACAAACACTATTCGTCACACAAACAAGGCATTAACCATACAGTTGAAATTGCACAGGTTGGAATAACAAAAATGAGTTGCAGCTGCTCAAACTCAACACAATCCCCTACAGTATGAGAAGAGACTGTAAGTAGAAGTTGGAAAAGGTTGGAACAGAAGCACAGATTGGATATAAAAAAAAAAGGTGTTACAGTGTCATGTGCAGAAGCTTCAGAGTTCTTCTCACCACATTACGGCAGCAGAGAAGGAGGCAAAGGTGGCGCTGGTGATCACCAGTGTATTGTCATACCAGCAACCACAGGTTTGCTGCATGCTAATTAAAGGATAATTGTTCTCACATCTTAACTGCACTAATTGCTTCACATATTTTCTCCTTAATGTCACTGACTCTCAGTAACTAAGAGAGCTAACTAACAGCACGTTTGCCTCCCCCGTGTAATGTATCACAGGCTGTCGGCCAGGTTTAATAAAACAAACTTTACTGTTTCCTGTTGGTAACATGACTCTAAAATCTGTTGTTTTCTACTATCTCGTTAGTACAACTAAATTTGGGTAAATCGGCAGATAGATAAACATGGTGCCATTTCTGTGGATCTGCAGGTTATCCTTATTCAACATTTACTAAACAGAACTACTCCAGACCTCAAGGAGCTTCACTGTGAGAGTCACACTATCCTGTTGTGTGAGAGAACTGGGTCAGACACCCACAGGACCAGGGTACTGTGGAGTCGTCTTCCCTGATCCATCCTGTCTGTCTCATCCACATCCTGTAAGACCTTCTGCTCATCAATACCTCAACCATCATAAATGATTATTCCAACTCTCCGAGTGTCAGGGGAAGAGCTACAATAAGGTTCATCAGTTTGCAAAAGCAGCTCACTTTTCATTTACCCTGAATCCACAGCCTGTGTAAGATGAGAAGAAGTTGTTCTGATAATGAAAGTTGATTAAAGTATATGACAGCTATTAATCACAGCATATACACCCCGCATTTCATCTTCTAACATGTCGGTTCAGGATGGAGTATATCAGAGAGAGAAAAATACAAAGAAACAACCAGACACCAGTCATGAAGTGAATCTTACACCCAGGGCAGTATATATGATCATGAGATTATGGTATGATTATAAATAGGTACAAAGTCAAAAATCTGAGAGCACTACTGAATGTCGATGAGGGGACAGAGGTGGCAGTTTAACGTCGGTCCAGCTGTTCCACCTGCTGAGAACATTTTACATACAATAGCAGTTCAGTTACCGATAGACTCCGCTTAGAGGAAAGACCAAGTGAATTGGTTGGGTGGATGAATATTCCTTCTAATAGCGAGAAACTGGATATTTCATACAGAAAATGAAGTGGGAGGACAGAGAGAAACAAACACATTTTCAACTAATCTCACTGGTGACTCAGCGCTGACAAAGAAAAATACTCAAGCTTATGAGCACAGCAAAAAGGCGCTGAGAGAGAGCAATGTGGAAGAGGATGTACCATCCAACGGTGATTTAACTAGATTATTGAAAAATGAAAATTTCTACCAGTGAAAGTGAACGTGATTCTTTCTTTTATTACATTCATTATTCAGCACATTTTATAAAATCCGTTATAAAATCAGTGCAATGGCAACTATACTGCATGAACTTTCACCTATAGGTTGTTCAGCGGGATCAAAATTGTCCACACACCCCAAATCTGAATTTAGGAATTGTAAAAGACCTATAATGAATCATGAATCAAGCAAAAATCCAACAAATCTCATTCTGCCCTGTAGTTCTCCACATATCATCCTTAAAACGCTCAGGACTTTAAGGTGATTTATGACACAACCACTTAAGTTTGGGCTGAATCCAGTTCAAACACAGTCAATAGCAGACAAAACCCTGACTGACAGAACCTCCCCTCCTCCCCTCCGCTCTCTTTGTCCTCCTTTGTTCTCTCAGCTCTGCAGTCAGTGGATTAAGTGGTTGCTAGCCAGCGGAACTAAATTTATTGCAAGTTTTTGGGTCTGTTGAATGAGAGTTAGAGAGGATAGCATCTTGTTTGTACCAGTCTGATAGAGTCTCCATTTAACTCTGATGAACTGATCTCAGACCTATTATAAGACAGGAAACAGACACACTGGGCAGCATATAGATGATGTTCTCAAACAGCTGCACCAGCACTCTGAATAAAAATAATCAGTCATAATTCATCAGAATTATTGTTGTTTTACATTTCAGACAGAAAAAAAAAGGATATTTCAAGACCATTTTGCACTGTTCTTTTACCTCAGCGCTTTTTGGAAATGATGTGTGAAAGTTTCACATTACCAAACTGTGTAGGTGTTAGTGTGTAGAGGGTATCTTTATTGAATACAAACCTGTGACTTCTTTTTAAAATTTCCAAGTATAATAATCTTATCTGGTCAAGGGATTCAAAACAACAAACTGCTTGCCACCTCTGCTGGGCTGAGCTACAACCTGCTGCATTATCAGACTCATTATCACTAATTCCCTGCACAAGCAGCAGCAAGTTGGCTAACACTAAGCATGATGTCTGTCACTGTTCAGTGAAAGGAGAGGGAGACCAAACAAAGACGCAGGTGGTGGAGGAAGGGGAGAATGATGAGGAAACGGACGAGGGTGAGATAAAGATGAAAATACTGTACATCAATAAAAGCCTGAGAATGCCAAAGAAATTATAATTCCTTATCCAGAAATCACCAATTAAAAGAACTCGCCTAATCATAATATCCCATCTGCACACATCATTTTCGACAATAAAATTAAACAGTAATTCATGACTTGATTCAAGATGAGGGAAAAAAAAGATTGAAATATTTCGTCACACTACAATCTTAACACCTGGAGGCAGTAAATAAATATTCCTTTTATTTATTCCTCAACAGTATCAAACAGCTGTGACAGGTCCTATTTAAAGTTCTTTTAATCATTCGATGCAGACAGCTGGACAGTGAGAATGACATGACTGAAGGAGAAATCAAGTTTTGTCCTGGTTTGATAGACAGAAAATGCTCTGTCTGTGGAGTCTGGTGAAGAAGAGACAGAGAGAGCTGAGGTCCAAACACTGACAGGACACCAGAGAGCAGCTCCAGCCCTCTGGCTCTGACAGGCTAAGAGGGAGGACAGCTCCAACTTCCAACATGGGAAGATATAAGATGACAGAACAAAGCACTGGACACTGAGGGGACACAAATCATCCCTCTGGCTGACCAAGAGAACAAACACTGACTTCACAGCATCACAAAGTTCACATCATGGATGTGGTCTTCATTTAAGGCCTACATAAGGAGCATTTGTTCAGAACCATTTTGCTATATTGAAATGAATTAAAGGAATTAAGCGCAAACTTTAAAAACGCATATGTAATCAGACAAAACACAGGCTCTCTAAGGCTTCCCTTATGCAAGTAAAAGTCAATCCAATTTCTATTATCACCTGATTTAATGCTCATCTTCCGCATTATGAACGGTCATCAGATCACCATCTGCTGGGCCACAGTGCTGATCAGCTCAGCAGACGTGTTGTGATCTAATAGGATCAGACATGTGTGGAGACATGCAGGATAAAAACAGCTCTGATCCAACCGAGGTAGCTGAACCGGGAACAGTGCATACAAATACCTGCTGTCTTGATGTCACTAACACTAAAATGGAAACAGACAGACATGTTGTTACAGGTGCACACTCGCACACCAATAAAACAAAAATGCTATAATGTTTCACAATATTATCATGAGTGACAATGAATTTGTCATTTCTTTAAATGTTGATTTATGCCACTGAGGCTGCATACAAGTTGTGCTTCCAAAACAATATTACAGTAGCCCAAATGGACAAACCAAACACTGGCTCTACAGAGGGCCTTCAACATTTTTTGAGAGTTTCGCAGCCACCGCAGGTTTACCTACACGCTTGGAAGGGGGAGGGGTATTCAGTTGTTTGCAATCTGCAACCTCACTGCTAGATGACACTTAATCCTACAAACTGGTCCTTTAAAAACTGTCCTGACTCGTGGTTAAAACTGCGGTTGGAAGCACGAGGCAAACAGTGGTCTCCTGCAGCAAAGTCCAGTTTTTGCCATCTATTTATCTAACCGTCCACCCAACTCGCCATGTCCAAATATGGAAATTTGTCACCTAGACATCACTGGCCTCATAGCGTCCATTTCAGATGCTGTGAGAGTTCTATATAAGTTTATCGGACTAGCATGCATGTTGAAAAATGATGCTAAAAGGGTACCCAGGGTGTTAAAAAGTGACACCAAGGGGTCCTGACCAAGCTTCCGTATGTGACAAGTTGGGAGTGAAAATGCCCTGTATATTCAGGTAAGAACTGGGGGAAAGTATTGCTTTTCATTTAGTATGTTAAAAACTCAAAGGGTGGTACTATGTCTAGCTTTGATCAACTATATTTATCAGACGTTGTGCAGCTATATTTGCACAAGGTATTTATGATTTCTTTAAGACATTTTCAGTTAATACACCTTCATCTGTCTGCATGCAGACTTACTCCTCCCATACTAATGAACAGTTTCATGTACTTTCTTTCTGTCCATCTCTTTCCTTTTCATACAGTACAAATCGAAATGCCAAATATTAGCAAAGATGCACACAGTACAGAGGAAATGCACAAAAATGCACTTCACTAGGTGAAATGTGGAGGTGACTGACTTCTTTCTGCTTGGTTCCACTCAGCTGCCTGTTACTGACTCTTCATAAGAACGTGTTGGAGGTCAGAGATCTATTTCTGAAGCTAGAGGCTTTCACAGTCCACATGATGACAAACAGTGTGAACTGTACAACAGACTGTGTCAAAATCATAAGTCTGATTCCTCAAACCTCTCTGAGCTAAACATGCCACAAGCTGAGTGATGAAGGTCTGTTCCACAGGAAAGTGATATTTTCAAAAGGTTTAATTAAGAAGTTTTAATGAACATGAGAGGACTTATTATGGAATGATATGAATGCAAAGACACTTTGCAATCATTTTTACCAGCACCCAGCAAACAAACTCATCAGATGGCCTCTTTACCACGCTCTGACAATGAGATGCAGCCCAGTTCATCCTCTGTGAAACTGAAGAACAACTTACTTTAATGGTGGACTCCACCTCATCACAAAATCGTAAAAGTAGCAAAGATGACAGTCAAACCATAATGTGGATTCTTTAAACTGAAATCAGAGACACCAAATTTTCTTGCTAGAGTATAATTTTAGCCACTTTGCATCAGTACACTAACAGTGCATACACACAGACAAAGACTGCTGTAGAGACAGACAAGCACACGTTTAAAACCAGTACAAACACACCCACTAAAACACACAGGCAGACACACACACCAATCCCAATCCAATTTCTGTTTGTCACTGTAACATCTGTGACTCTGCCAACAACACCAGACTCCTACTCATTTCAACACTTGATGTTCCACTGAGACACCAGATGGATACAGTTTGATTTGTCACAGTGCTGTTCAGAGGAGATCATTTCATGGTTTAGATAACTGTGTGTATGTGTGCGTGTGTGTGTGTGTGTGTGCGTGTGTGTGTGCATACCAGGTATTCTTCATGTTGTGGGGACGTAAAACTGTTTACACAATCATGTTGTGGGTATTCACCTCCCTTATGGGGACAAAAAACAAGTCCCCTTAACGTAAATCATTAATTTTAGGATGAAGACTTGGTAATGTAATGTGAGTCAGTGTAATGTCCTCTGAAGTGGTTGAAACATGACTCTCTCTCTCTGTGTGTGTGTGTGTGTGTTGTAAATACAATGATTATACATGTCCCTTCATTATATATGGTTATGTAAAAGCTATGGTGAGGAGCTATCCTGATGCACCTGATGGTTTGTTACACAGAACCATCTAAGAAGTCATCCTTGGAAACTGTTTGGAAAAGGGCAGGCACTTTCAAAAATGCTTGGCAAGTGATTGGATGAACCATCTGTCTATCACTGCCTTACCTGGCGAGGCAGCTGGATTTGCGAGATCACGCGAGAATCTTCATAGGACACTGATTAGTCCAAACCACTGTTTCCAGAACCATTACTAATATCACAACCTGCTTTAAGTGTATGACTTGGGTTGGACTTAATTTAGCTTTGGTTGCTGCTATCATGACAAACATTGTATCAGAATGAAGTTTAAATATATATAAAGTTTTTGTTTTATAGGTAAAAAAAAAAAAAGATGGATTGTGTCTGAACAGAAGTAGACAGACAGTCCTGCTACTCACCTGCATAGCAAGAATCACACGGATGGAAGGGGAGCATATAGCAGCTTTCTTTCATCATCAAAAAGCTTTTCCCCTTCAGGAGTTGAACATCTCGGAGGAGCAGACAGAATCCTGGTGGACAGTGAGTGTTCTGCCTCGCGGCATACATATTGATTTTTGCTTTAATGATCAACCTGGCTCACAATGTCTGGATGCAGGCTCTACTGATCTGCCAGGGGCTTTTCAGGTTGGCTCCTATTTTATCCAGGTCTGAAATGTACTGCATAATGGGAGAATGAAGATTCACATTCACAGACATGCTGTAGGTTCTGTCTCTTCAACATATACATCAAATCCCATATTTTCTGTTCACAAAGGCCTCTGTAAAGGTGTTTATAGGATCAGTAAAAGAAAAAGAAAAGAGATTTTAGCATCCAAGGAGGGTTGAATCATGAGCAACTGGACTTGCTTGTAGATTATTCAAGACGTTTGGCCTCTCATCCAAGGGACTTCTCAATTCTATCTGACTGGTGGGGACTTCCAGGTATTTAACCTCTGTGGGATTGTTGTCAAGGTCATTGATTTCTGTGAAGATTCTCAGTCATCCAGGTCATGGTTATCCATGAGGTGATGCTTTCCTGAGACTTTAGCAGGAAGACTCAGGGGAGCATCACTTCATGCTGTCTGCTGTCACTGTTTTTCAGTCAAACTTCAACAAATGGTGGAAACCACTTCAGTGTTGTTAGTGCTTTGCAGAGGAGGGGCCATGTAATTGGCACATTCTGGTGGTCCAGCTACTCGGAGAGTGTGACAGTTAGCGTCCCACTAAAGGTAGAAAAGGCTCTCGTCATGGATGAGCATTAGCATGCAAATCGCAGTGTGCTGAGCTGACAGGATGAGTGGTTAAGCCAATAAAGTCTTATTCGAGAGCAAAGTCTGTGTGAAATAAAAATGTGTACAATATTTTCTTTGGAGGAATGTGATACTGTCCTGTCAATGTCATAATATGTCTTATCTTTAATAAAGTAGAAACCCTTGGCAGCTTTATAATTGGGTTCAAAATAATATGTTAAATATGCAAGGACAAAATTATTCACTTCATCCATTAATGTGTTTTTTAGAGAGTTATTTGATTTGACCTTTTTTTTCTGCAGGAATTCTGTATTTTTTTATATTCTGGAAAATCAACAGCATTAAAAGTATGCTGAATTCCTATGAGCAGTTCCTGTTAGCAACATACCTATGGATGTAAAGACAACTATCACCAGATTACTTTGATACTGAAGAAAACTTAAAAATGTGGTGATTCTCAGGCAATTTCTGAAGCGTTATTTTCTATGACTTTTGATTTTGATGAGTTATGGAGGTTTATTGGTCATGGACATTGGAGATAATGATTATATCCTCTGGAAGTTTAAGTCACACTGAAAGATACGATATGTGTATCCTCCCCCCTCCCCCTTTGGGAAGCTTTTGGCTTTGTCCAGCTGAATGTTCATGTCTACTACAGACCATATCTTGCAATTTCCCAGTGGTTAAAATCACATCTGGAACAATGAGTTAAATTAACGAGGAGCACAGTGAATATTCCATTATCCACCTCCCCCTATAATGTTAATCCCATCTGAATGGAGTTGAAGCAATCTTTGAAATGGGACAGAAAAATCACAGGTGTATTTAATAACATTAACAATGGCTGTATTCCATGTAGGTGTGTCAGTTGCAGGGCACTGATACTGTGCATCCTGGCTCATTGGCTAATTGGGGCACCTGAATGTAACAGAGCCATCATTAGTGTTATTAGTTCCACCTGTGCTTTTCTGCTAGGACAAGTCAAAATGTGCAACTCCAATGTAGTGACTCCAAAATTAAATATAAATAAAAGTTCACTCTGTGATTCTCATTCTCTTCATCTTTCTCTGTTCATTGTTGTATTTAAACTGTACAGTTTGCATTGTGAAAGTGTCATGTAACCTCACAGAGTTTCCAGCAGTACAGTTTGTCATTATGCAGCATAGGAGACCAAGTTCTCAGACCAGCAGATCTGCCCTGCTGGCAGCAACCAGAGTTAGAAGGTACAACTTATCACCACTTCTAGTACTACACATAATCACCAGCTCAGCGTGAGGATGCAATATTGCACTTGCACAGGTAGACAGACAGACAGAGATAACACAATGACTGTTCTAGGTGATTTAATAAAATGTAAAAGCAGTTTTGGTAATGTTTAATTTGGTTATTGGTAACAACTATGATGCAGTAGATGATGATGGAAGTTAATATGTAAATAAAAAGCGAGACAAAGAACAAACCAAGTGTTAAAAACAGAAGATGAATGAGATGGTAGGTCTGCAGTTGATCTGTGTCTGTCAGTCATGATATTTCCTATCCCACAATAATCACATCCCACAAACATCCACACAAACACAGAAAGAGAACAGTTTCTGTCTATGAGATGTTGCCACTGGCTCTGAACAAAGAAATGTTGCTTTCTCCAAAGTTCAACCAGCACCAGTGTTTCAGCCTGAGGGCATCTTTATAAAATATGACCATCGGTATCTGCTCCTGAAAACACAAAGCCTCACCTGCCAGCTACAGCACAAGGCCAACACTCTGATGGTATCAGGGCTAACACAGGTATCTGCTGGATTCTGCTGTAAGGGGAAATGGTAAAGCGATTCCAAAAGACACTCGCCTGGAGGAGCCATTGCCTGGAACCTGAACTTTACAGGAGTCTGCTGCCATGTCTGTGCTTTAGAAATTAGATTCAATATAAAGTTTGTGAAAAGGTTGAAAATGTCTTCGTCAATTATTGGGTAATACAAAAAGGTTATATTTCTTAATTTGTGTCCACACAGGTCATCTACCACACTGAGGGAACTAATGACTAAATCTAATTGACTTGAATTGAGAATGATAATGACAATACACGGTAAAATGTGTCAATCTGTTTTACATAAAAAATTCAACACGCTACAGTAATTCATTACTTCTCTATAATTGTGACTGTTGTCATATCACTTCAGATTAAGACATTAGTCTTGTCGGTCAAAGAAGCACAAGAGCTGGTTCAATGCCAAGTTTGAATGAGATACTTTTATATCTTGAACAACAAGCAATAACATTTAGCAACATCTCTCTCTCTCTCTCTCTCTCTCTCTCTCTTCTGGCATCAGATGGTGAAAATATACATGGTAATGAATGTTGGGTGTTAATGTTATCAGTGTGTTTCAGGATTTCAGTTTGACTCACAAAGTGACTAAGTAGACCGTTTTCACAGCAGACAATGTTTACATCCGGCACGAACAGCACAGGTGTAATTAATGACATCTCTAATGACTCCATTTAGGTTCCAGGGCTCTGCCATTGTTCATGCTGGCTCACTGATATGGCTTAATGTGAAACTAAGAACTGAGAATTGTGTGTTCCCTGCTATGTTGTTGAAATACCTGCTGTGAAAAAAAGGTCTATTGAGGCATCTATATATTGTAGGCTTTATGATAAATGTTAAAGATGTACAGATACAGCAAAATGACACTGCTTGTGTAGGTTAGTTTGTGAGTCTGCATTTCATATTCTTTACCACATTAGACCCTTGTTTACAATTCATTTCTATTTTGTAATTTTGTTTTTTTGTCAACTACTTATTTATTTATTTATTTATGTATTTTACATTTATGTTAATAAAATGTATAGAAAATGCTGTATTTCTCTTAAGTTAGTTTTCTTCTGTTGGTGATGTGTCTGTCTTCTTTCTCTCCATGTGCCCAGCCTGTTGATACAAGAACAAGCTGAAGTGCTCAGTGAGATCAGGTTTATGATGAGGATTAATATTAGTTATGATTCTAAGGTAATTCATGGCTCTTGGATTCCAATAAAATGTGACATATTCACAAAATGGAGGCTTTTAAAGGAATCGCAGGATTCAAGAGCATCTTTGTGCTGAAGCCTCCAGGTGATAGATATTCCCTCTCCTGTGATGATGATAAAAGACAGATTCAGCTGTGACATTTAAGGATCTCTTCACAGATTCTTTTATAGTATGCACACTCTGGATGAAAGCTGATTGGGTAGATGTGGTGCCATTTAAAGCTTTTATCATATGCAGTATGAAAAGCAAGAGATCACAGTGACACCTGGGAATCAGTAGATTAGAGACTCATAGTCCGGCAGAGCAGAAAATATGGACAGAAAGAATCAAAAACTCACTATTACATGAATAAGAACAGGGAGATAAATTGTACACCTCTTTGAACCTTTGAAAGGGCTTCATTTAAGTGTTTATTTAATTGATTGTCAACCTTTGACATCCTAACAGCTACTCCCAAACAGTCCTAATACTGTAATAAAAATGAATAAATAATTAAATAAAATAAATAAAAAAGGGTGCCTGGTGCCAGCAGTTTGGGGTTCCTAACAATATTTCTTCCCCCTTTCCTTAGTCAGGGAGTTTTATTGTCAAATTTGGTTGGTCTTTAGTTCTGTCACTTGCAAAATAATGTTAAAGCTTAAATTGAACGTGATGCAAATAAAGTATGATGACAGGAATTCTCTGTTGTTCTATGCTGCACATGAATCTACTGAATATTTCAAATGGAGAGCCTTAAACATTTGGCTTCATAAGTGCAGCATCATACACATGTAATTGTCATACATGTCTATCCAAGATGAATGAATGGAATGGGACTAGTTTTTAACCAAACTGCATTAAATATCCTCTGTAATCTACTCTAATTAATCTTGAATCTGCAGCATTTACCGTATGTAAAATTAGTGAAAAAAAAGTGAATTGGACCAAAAAATGTAAAGCCTATGGTACACATCAGCAGCCTGATCAACATGAACTGCATGCACAGTGCTAATTGTAAATCATACAAGACTGGCGATAAATCCCACAACAGGGAGTGAGCTGACATTCAGCAAAGCACACCAGCTGGCCAGCAGCACTGTGGAGCACACAGCAGGATGGTGGAAATAATGCCTCAGATGCATGAACAAGTCCAGTGGGGCTGGCGCTTCTCTGCCGTGGAGTCATCACTGTGATGATTATGCTGCATAATATTACTATCTGGACAAGATCATCCTTCCATGATTGAGAGAGGGAAGAGGGGGATATGGACAGAGTATTAGATGTACGAGGAATTTCTTTCAATTCATAAGTCAGACACAGGTGAACTCTTGAAGGCAAATGTAGCCAACTGTACAATAAAAACTTTCATCAACTCCCTGATTAACCCACCAAAACCCTGTACACACTCAAATATAAAGTCATGCTTAAACTGCATACATTAAAGAAAAACACAGAAGAAGCAGTTCAAAAGACAGAGAAGAGAAGAGAGAGAAGAGAAAAGTATTATTTTAAGCCTTCTATAAAATGAGTTAGGCTCACACACTGGAGCACATCTGAGGTCATCTGGCAAGCTGTTCCAGAGACTGGAGCATTACACTTAAAAGAAGCTTCCCCAGACTTTTCTTTAATCCTTAGAACAGGCCTGTGTGAGATGACCTGAGAGACCTGTTTGGCTCATAACCACTGAGCAGGTCTGAGAGCTGTTGTGGATTTAGTGCTTTATAAACAATAAGCAGAGACTTGAAGTCAATTCTAAAAGCCTTGCTGAAGCTGATAAAGTGATCTGAGAACTAGCGTAACACACCCTAATCCTAACACATGAGAAATCCTGTGAAAGCGCAAAGAACCTGGGACACTTGCTTTCAGCAGATTCAGATGTCTCTGTAAAAATTCAGTAACAGAATGGACCAAGGACCAAGGAGTTACTATTTTACAGACTGAACAAACCCATTGTTATTGTTACTGAACTCTGAGAACATGTATGTATCATTACTACAGTATATGTTCCTGTTAGTGAAGAAGACTGTTAAGTTTGTTTAAGAGGCTCTTTACTTCAGATGGTTGCAGATTCAGGTAGACCTGGTAGTGTTCAGCCACTGCCAAACTAGTTGTATATATATATCATTTTTTGTATTTTGTCTTAAATGGACAACATTGATCTATAGGAAGACCAACAAGTTATTAGATCAGTCATTTTTGTACAGATTCTTCTCTTCTACCAGTCCTTCACAGATTCCAAACAACATATCTGAAAATATCAGGAGAGCAGTTTTGCTGCATAAGAAAAAAAAATGTAAAAACTTTTTAGTTAAAATAGCTGACAGTCGTAGTTCTTCCCCACTCTATTAACATTCATAATTCCTGCACAAACTACAATTATTATACTAATCTATGTGATTTCCAAGTCTGTGTCTAAATATTGGATATCTGATGAAGTCCAGAGGCCTTGTGCTTCATTATGGAGCTGAGGTGTAAATGCTCATTGAGCTGCTCTAAATACATCTAATTCTACGGAGCCCCGGGGTGGCAGCATTAGAAACAGACCCTCTGTTGTGTAAAGTGTGCAGAGGCAATACATTTATTCCAAAATAACACTGCCATACCCCAGATGCTGTAAAAAGAAAAATATGTTTTCAAAGTAGGACAGCTCATGTTAAACAGATTAATGTGTACATGTACAGTATGTACAGTGTTGATATTGGGCTGTGACCTCATCACTTGTTGCAGAGTAATAACATGAAACTTTCCCTCAGAGGAAACCTGGAAGCCACACTGAGTGCAGTGAGAAAGAAGTTGCATTAAAGGTTTACCCAACTCAACAGAAATATGAATTTCAATTATTATCATGTGTTATATAATACAACAGTATGTAGAAACCTTTTTGTGTTACTTAGCTGTCAAGGAACATTTCTTGTCTAACTGGTAGTCACTATATATAACCCCATGGGTAAAACTGGTAGCAGGTTGTTCTGTGTGTGTACATTGCTTGAATTTAGATGAGTTGAAAAAGGCTAACTGCACCTGATTTTGTAAAAACTCAGTTTTGCTGCAGGAGGTGACAGATGAGTTGTCATGGCAGAATAAAAACGAAAAAAAAAAAGTAATTTTACTTCACAACCTACATGAGCACATCTTAGAGCAAACTGTAGGAGTTTGGCACTTTTTGCTTTCTTGTTTTTATTCCTGTCTATTTTACCTTCATTTTGGTCTTTTTCCCTGTACCGTTCTTTCAGTCTGCTTTTCCCTGTGTTACCTTTCATCAGATGTAAAACAGATTGCTACCATAATATTTATGCATGTAGTCCATTTTCTATCTGGATGTCAAGCTTTTATCCAAGAAAAATACAGACAAAATCGATTCCCAATTTTATTGCTTCTTGTTTTTGTTCTTCCATTCATTCATTTCCTCTTCTTTTCTGCTTAGGGCGATAAGGAAGGTTGAGTCAGCTCATTTTTGAATGTTGGAAGTAGTTTCTGTGAATAATACTTTGGCGAACCCATCTGACAAGAGAAATGTTGCTGTTGTACTCAACTCAGACAGAAAAATGCTGAGGCGGTTAGTCTTTTAGGATGAGAGTATATGTGTTAGGATTGCAAACTGCAAAACTGCACACAGCTCAGATCCTCTGATTTGAGAAAAAATTTGACAAACAATAGAATGATGAAAGCTGTCAGTCTCTGCATCTAGCATATTGTACATGCACATTCTAAAGACTATGTGAAAGAAGACTTCAACTCAGTTTGTTCAAAGATCCAGCTCATTTGATAACCAATCATACTTATATCAGATCAAAACATCATAAAAATATGTCTATGAATTAAAAAGATACTGCAAGTTAAAGTTTGGGAAGACGTGTCTAAATATCAAGATCTTATTAACTGGAGAAATCAGTGAATCTGCTCACTGATCTTACCTCCCCGTGGATGGAGTTGCCGCTCCAGCAAGCTTCCTGCCCATACTGCCCCAGCTTTGCTTAAACTAAGTCATCAGTTGCGGGAATAATTTCCTTCCTGAGAGTGCAGGGCCACATGAAGACAGGCTGTCGTGGTGTGCCCCCGCTGGAAGAGGCCCTCGCAGACCTTCTGATTCCTCGCCCAGCTGGAGGGTCAGCAAGCAGGAAGCGGCTACCTCTGCTGGACGTAGGGACACACTGGAATATTTCAAGAAATTTTTCCAGTTGGGTGCGTAGCTGGCCGTGGCAGCTAATAACCTGGGAGTGTCAGGTGTCATTGCCGCTATATGCAACTGGATGCCCCTCCCACAGCGTAATGGGTCGAATTTCTGGGCTGCATCATCGGCCTGATGAATAACCCAATGCAGTGAGTTGTTACTGCCGCAGGGCATGTGATGTTGCTTGCTACATTGGGCTCACGTCATGTGTGGCTGGGACTCACTGCAATACAGATAAAGGACAGAGAAGACTTGTCAGCACCCGCTCTCCCGCTGTTTTCACCACTATCCTTCATGGGACTGGCATTCACAGCTTATCTCTCGGGTTAATGATAGCACAGCCGGCGGCATTACTTCCTCCTTAGAGAGTAATGCCACAGGCCCTCACACAACCCAAGGAGAGGACACATCATGTCTGCTTTGCTCCCCTCTGGTTATTCCCATGGGATATACAGAGGGGAATGGATGCACTGACACAACATCTAATGCTGTGTTGAGGCAGCTGACGGTGACGCTTTCACAGATCACACCATCAGCTTTCGGTATCAGTCCCCCATGGGCCAATCTTCCGTTTATGGAAGGTTTGGTAGCTGAGAGGGCCAAATAAGAATACCATTGCTTCCTGGCTGCTGTGTTCCTCCTCCAGTCTTGGGCATCAAGGAGATAAATCTATCTTCCCAAGAGGAGATTCTCTGTCCAAGGAGATCCAGAAGCTGTTGCTGGAACAGGCCATCTTGATCGATCCCACTCTGCATACTTCCTGGTTCCTAAGAAGAGGTTTCAGACCCATCTTGGAATGCCGCATCCTGAACTTGTGAATCGCCTAAAAGATGTTCTTCATGCTAGCCATCAGGAGATTGCTGGAATGGATTCAACCAGGCACCATCAACATGAAAGATGCATATTTTCATGTCGAGGTGGTGCCAAAACAGAGGAGGTTCCTCCGTTTCGCCTTCCAGGGGATAGCCTACAAGTACAACAGGCTACCATTTGGCTACTCCCTGGCTCCCCACATGTTCAGAAAATGTGTTGATGCTGTGCTGCAGCCACTGTGTGATCAGAGCATGAGGGTCTTCTTTTACTTACTACCGGTGATGTGTCCCCAACCCCTCCCCTCATTGGGAACTACTGTTGCTGCTCGGGGCCCTAGTGAGGGATTCCTATGATTCTCTTGAGTGCTCCTGTCTGAAGGTGTTGTCATTCATTTGCTGCTTGTGCTAACCTCAGCTAAGAGAGTGAGTGGGCTGTGTGCCCTTTCAGTTCACCCCAGCTGTTTGCTGCTTCGTGATGACCACAGCAGTGCTACTCTCAGACTGAACCCCTCCTTTGTTCCCAAGAACATATAGAATTTATTTAGGTCAGGAACTATTCAGCTAGATTTTGTCCTCCACCCCATGGGGATGTCGGAGAGGCAAATCTGCATTCATTGTGCCCAGTACATGCGTTGGCATATTACATTGAATGCACAGCCCCCTTTCGGCGCACTGAACAGCTGTTCGTGTGCTATGGAGAGAGAGTTACCAGTAAAGCCCTATTCAAGAAGCGCCTAGCTAGTTGGCTTTGTTAATGCATCTCCTAAGCCTACAGGCAGGTGGGTAAGGATCCCCCCCACCATGGTCTGAGTGCATTCCAGACGTGGTGTAGCAGCGTCAATGGCCATATTCAGTGGAGTGAGTGTTGAGAATGTATGTATGGCAGTGTCTTGGTCTACGCCTTGTCCGTTCATAGGGTTCTATCTCTTGGACATGACGGGCTCCTTTTCATGGTCCACGCTTGCAGGGGTGATTTAGGACTTCTGAAAAGGGTGGTGTGAATATCATCTGTGGTACACCTAACCCCCCCGGGCAATATACGCCTGAATTCTCCCGTGATCCAAGATGACTTGAGGAATGAGTTGTGCAGGGTGTCTGTTGTATGGTTGTATGGCCCCTTACTGCTCAACTGAAGCGGCTTGAATTATAAAGTAGTAGGAGGGTTGCTGGTTGGGCTCAGTGAGGCAGTCTGATGACATGTCGCAGCAGGGCGAACATTCATCGGGCTCCGCCTACTGTACCCATAGAGTCCAGTAGAGGGCTCCGCCTGTGTGAGATAGAACGAAGGTTACAATATTGTAACCCTAGTTCTATAAACACAGGCGGAGCCCTGTTCCTATGGTCCTCTCTGCTGAAGTGGTTTCTAGATGTGAGCGGCAGCGAGGCGCTACCTTATATTTATTAATCAGTAGGCCTGTACTGATTAGCTGGCTACATACATGAACACATGATTTCAGTGGATGATCGTGTGCATGTGATTGGAGGAGAGTATTACCCATAGAGTTCAGTAGAGGGCTCCACCGGTGCTTATAGCAGTAGGGTTACAATATCGTAATCTTTGTTGAGGTTTACTACATCCACCCTTACATAACAGCCATGGAAATTATACAACATCTGTGTGCTGAATATTACAAACTGAGAAAGACAGAGGCAGGTGCAGAGAGAGTGGGTCTGTGGGTGTAAAGGAGATCTGTGAGTGCCAGTGCATTGTTTGGCATTTACCAAAATTGACAAATTCTCTATCAAAATGTATTCTACTCACTTGGTAAACATGTGCATGTTAGGATTATTTTAAAAATCACTTCTACTAATACTAAATGACAGATTTTGAGAACATTTTAAGTGTTGAAATGTATTTACACTACAATTGAAAGACCAAAGATTATATCAGCTGAAACATAATCAATTAAAAATGATAAAAGCAGATAGTTTGCTGCTTATTACTTCTGTAAAATCTTCTGGAATATTCTCAGATTATTTCCTCTTACTTGAACCAAAACACTGATAATGTGAGAAATCCCCTGCTGTGATTTGATGTAGTATTTGATTAGACATGATGTAATTATTCTTTCACAGAATCAGAGGTGATTGAATAATGACAATAATCACATTAGGAGGGAAATTGTTGAACTGGATCAAATCCTCATTAATTTCCTCACACATATTTCCCTTGACATCTGAGGACATGTTCATGAGTGGAGTGGGATGTGTGGCTCACACTTTTCTTCCTACACCCAGTTTCATTCAAACACATCCAGAGTATTTGCTGTTCTTACATTTACCTCTCTTTCCTTGATGTATGTTTCCAAACAGAAAAGCAGCATGAAATTATTCAGAGTGGAGCCACTGAATCAGTCTATTTGCCAGAATTATTGTTTGAAAGGATTGATGAGGGTGCGGCTGTACTCACTGAGAGGCCTACACTTACTGTATGTATGAAAGGGAACGCTGCTTAATGTACTGTTCAGATACTATTCTGTTTCTAAAGACATATAACAATTGTGCTGTATTAATAAACAGTGTATAAAACCAGTCACATGACTGCAGCTGCAGGTTCATCAGTCTTGTGACTCTTTTGTATAACATTACATATGATTGCTTTTGCCTTTTCAAACTTTTTGAATAGTAGAGGATTTCAAATTCCCTTTAATCTCTCTGATTCCAAACCATCAGTTCACCAAAAAGATACAAAGTGTACATTTAACTTTCCGTCCCCATCTTTAGCATTGATAAGATGTATGTAACCAGTTAAGTGGTTTACAACATCATATAGTAGTTGTACACAGATTTGTGTTTATTATATTTATATATTTATTGGAGTATTCACTATAACTCCTTACGTGGGCATTCATGAGATGAGGCAGGTATATCAACACATAATGAATGACAATATAGTAAAAAATATAGTCCATTAAGTCATTACATTTTTGACAAATGCTGTTAACTGATAAACACTTAAAAATGTCCTTACATCTGCTTACAAGTACATGATTATAAACCATTTATTAAATGTCTATATACTGTATATAAAAACTAAATGTGGGGTCACTGATTCAAGCTACTGATTATATGAGAGAGACAGAGAGAGATCAAGTGGTTAAGTTACTTATAAATTAAGGAGTGGTCAGGAATAAGGAAGCTGCAACAGCAAATGATGATGGTTTTGGTGGATTTCGTGTTCTTTTATCAAGCTTTTATCCAGTGAGTAATATATATATATATATATGATTCTGTGATATATGTTATATAATGCATATAACATATATCACAGCTGAGTTAACAGTTGAATGTCAGATATTTCAGTCACCAATCAGGGTGACTGAAATATCACTGATGACACTGAAGGTTTGATACACTTAAATCAGTGTCAGTATAAAACATCTGAGCGTTCATGTACTGAACACCCCTGTTATAAAGCTACAAAACATTCATGCAAACGTCTGTTGCTAAAACATGCTGCAAACCTGTGAAACTCTGTCAATAACCTTCATTTTATTTTTTGAAATAGCATGATTTGCACAGAGTGTTCCCTTCTGAAGCTCAGCAGCTTTGAGTTGGGTTTTTTGTTGTTGTTGTTGTTGTTGTTTTGGTGTGTGTGTTTTTTATTGCTGTGAAGCAACAAAGCAACTAGCCAATCACAGACCAACCTGAAACAAAATTATGTGTTGTTTTTGATATTTGAGTAAAAGTCACTTCCCACTGAGGGCTTTCTTTGCATTTTCCAGTGTGTTTCATCCACAAATGTCCACATGTATGGTGAAAGGCTCAAAATTCCTCAAAGGGTTATGGAATAGTTGTTCATTCTACTGCTGGGCAGGATGCCAGAGGGATATCTGTGTAATGTTTCAAAATTAATGTCAGTGATCAGAGCTCAGCCAAGGTTTATGTGTATGATCACTGCATACTTAGATAAAACACATCATCTATACATCTGCCCCAGTTCTCTTTCTCTCCACCTCTCCTCTGGGCCTGAGTGAGTGTGAGGTGGTTATTTTAAACCTCCATCACTGCCTGTGCCAGTGTTGTATCTTTCCTTTGGGACAGATTATGGCTCTTTGCTCCCCCACTGTTCCCATCCTGCCCCCTCCTGCTGTGACTGCGGCTATTCCTTGTCCTCTGACATGGCTAGAGGCTGTTAATGCCGGTCAGCTGTTTCAATGGTGGGAGTCTTTATGTCAGCTGAGTAACCTCTGGCAATGCATGTGTGTGTAGCTGTCTAACCTTGGCAGATCATTGCCAAACAGTGAACACATAAAGGAGAATACCTTATCCTTATCCAACCTAAATTATTGTCAACAATTCTCATCTGTGCCAAGATCAACACATATCAGTAGCTTTCTCTTCTGACTCTCCTCTCTCTCTCCCTCTACCTCCCTCTCTCTCTACCTCTCTCTCTCTCACACACACACAGTCATGTGTCCATCACTTCAGAGGACATTACATTGACTTACATTAATTTCCTGGAGACTTATCCTAACCTTAACTATAACCACTCCTTGCCTAACCCTAACCTTAACAACCCTAAACTAACCTTAACTTTGAACCAAGTCTTCACCCTAAAATTCATGATTTTCATTAAGGGGACTTGCTTTTTGTCCCCATAAGGGAGGTGAGTTCCCATAACATGACTGTGTAAACAGACTTACATCCCCACAACATGGGGAATACCTGGACCACACACATGCACACACGCACACACACATACACTAGACCTCACTATTCTCCTCTCCTTTTCCAACTTTCTCTGTTTTCCATGGATGAGTATGACCTCCTGATGTCCAATAAAGGGTGCCAACATAAAGAGGCAGCAGATGGTTCACAGTGAGACTGTTGTCCTTTGATTCTGCATGATGGTTTACACACACACACACACACACACACACACACACACACACACACACACACACACACAGTTGTCACAATGCTTTTTGCTTGACATTAAACCGACAAATACAATTTTAAACACTTTACAAGTCAGGTTATATTAGTTTGTAGAATCAATGTTATGCCCCTGATACATTACTGTATAAAGGCAAAAACAAAATCTGTCCCATTTATCTTTTTCATTTTCCTTTGTCATATTTAATTACCCCTCAAGACCTAGCAGAAGATGCTACAAAACTGCACTGTGCTGCTGCACCAAATGCTTGTAAGAAAATCTAACATGGTGTTGACATAATACACCTGCATCACTGAGCCTCAGAGATGGAGGGCAAGATGATCACAAACATACCAGAGTTAATGAACTGAAACGACACATGCAGACTGTCAGGTGTGTGTACACTTATACACACATGAACAACAGCAGTCGTGAACTCACTCATGCACATGCACATACTCATAGATATTCACATTAAAAAATGTACAGTCCAGGCAACACTACTCTATCATTTTTGTACAGCATTTAAACTCTATGGACTGTATGACTGTTAAAAGCTGACATCTTGTGTAGCTGATACATTTTTTGGCTTGAGGGTCTAACAAGGGAACCCTGCCTCTCAGCTGACAAAACCTCAGCACCACAGATAGCACCATAGTGCATGATCTTGCCCCACTAGACAGCTCAGGGCAGTCTGAACCCTGTCATCACCTTACTGTAGCTGTGAGACAGCTGAGCAAAAGTCATCCCAGTGGCCTACAAAAGCAGCAAAGGCAGAAAAGGACAAGCCACAGATAAGTCTGCATCACTTGATCTGTTCTCTTATATTGTCTTGAACTCTTATAAACTGTGATGAAGCTTAAAGTGAAGCCATACAACTGAACTCCCTTAAGCATTTCATCAAAAGTATATTTCAAATGACTCCATTTTTTTTATAAGCAATTGGCACAAAACCCATACTTTTATAAACTCTATAAAAATAAAAATGATTTAACTGTCTGTAGATAAAAATACCTTTACTGGCAATAAAGCTTTCCTATAAATGTAATGGGGAAATCAATAATTGCATCACATTCATGGTGTATTAATGAACAAGAAAACACCTGTTTCAGTTCAGTACTTCCTTCACCTCCACGGCCTTGTCCCTCTGTGAGTGCATTAGAATTCCGGCACGACCCTATTTAACCATTATCACATCCAGGCAGTTTAATTTGGCAACTGTGGTTTCAAAATGAAAAATACATATTCATGCACAACATTTGCAATAAACTGACACTCTAATCCACAGTGCAATTACAGACAGCATGTGTGTTCTGTCTCTCTCGCCTGTGTCTCTGTTAACCTCCTGAAGCCTCTCTTGACACTGTGGCCAAACCCACAACACAGCCAGCATGACCCTTATCATCACAACAGCAGACCCTGTCCGCATCTGTGGCAAAGCACCCAGCATGTGATGTGTGTGTGTGAGAGAGGGGGAGTGCAAGTGTGGGTGTTGCTGTTTATGTTCTCTGTATGAGTCTAATTAAAGTTTAATTCATTGTAGAGTACTACAGTACATTTCGAGTACTAAACACAGCATTATTCTCAACCTGACAAACAAGAGAGAGGCTGTGAAAACAGGCAGCTCCATAAGTGCTGCTGGAAATGCTTCTGTGAAGGCTTGTTGGTGTTGCATTCCTTTAACAGTATTTTAATGAAACCTCAGCATGATGGCTCAAATAATGGATCTAGATCTAAAAAGTTCAAGCTAACTTAGAGTGAATTCAACCCAAAGCTTATGTGAAGTCTTAATTCAACTTCTGCTCGTATTTAAATTCAACTCAAAATCATACACATTTATTCTGCTAAATTGTGTAAATACTAGGGATGTGCAGAGGGCCCTATATTTGTATTTGTATCTGTATTTGTTGAGGCAGCAAAATTATTTGTATTTGTATTCGAATAAAAGTGGAAAAAAGCTTAAAAATCCTGTTTTTGTATTTATTAATTTCAGAAAATCAAAGTGTTGCAATAAGTGTTCATGAATAAACTACCTTACGAAGGAGGTCCCCTCCCTGGGTCTTGAACCGGAGTCTCCTAGATCATAGACAACTGCACTGACTACTGAACTAAAACTTTACTCATCGCCTAATTGCAGACAGACCTCTACCTGTTTATACATCCATAACACAGAGACAGCACACTGTGTAACATGTAGGGAAGAACTTCAAAGGTGATTCTTGCTTTGCACGTTTCATTTATTGCCTATTTTTTACAAACTAACTTTGTGGAAAGGAAAAGGGAAATAACAGGTTATGGAGAGTCTCTTAGGAGCACACTGTGCTGTGTCAGTAGCTCAGCTTTATCTCTGGGGAACACCCCCAGCTCCGGGAGTGATGTCCAAATTAGGAAATGTGTGTCATGTAGCAGGTGGATGTGACTCCCCTCAATGAGACCTGCTGATACATAAGTAACAGTGGAGCAGTGGTGAGAGACTGAGACAGCAATGTGACTGACCTGCACGCTGATATTTGACATGTTTTTTTTTTTTCCTGAATACAAATAATTTTTAAAATATTTGTATAAAACAAATATTTGTTAAAAAAAAAAAAAACAACAACAATATTTGTGCTTTGCCGAATAATGTATTTGTATTTGGGCAAACCCCTAGTAAATACTGTTGTTGTATTTGTTATTATTACTTTAATGGAACATTAGCTTCAGCAGACTGAGATCAGCTGCTACATTCATGCTTAACAATCACTGTTTCATTCACCATCTGCTTGGTAATTGGCTGACTACTAACATCCATTCATACAGGTGTTTGGCAAATGCAAAATCCTTGTTGCTGCTCAAGAGCGTTTTCCAAGAAAACTAATTTTACTTGAAACACAGGGACATTGACTCACTTCCTCTCCTCAGTGCTACAACTGTATAGGGCGCTTAAATCTCCTGTCAGACAGCTTTATTTAGCAGACAAAACAGTGCTATAGTAGAGCCGTCTGTACCAGTTAGTGTGGAAGACTCCTGCAGCACAGCGGCTGAGTAGCTTAGAGGAAATGAAATGAGACTGCCTGGAGGAGTTCAGCTGTTTGTTGAAGATGCTTCAGCTCTGCTAGTAGTTTATAATAGGGGTCAAAGGTCATTCCAGAGGGTGACAACCTTTCCATACGAGAGGCTCTTAAGACCATTACAGACTGGAGAAAGATGCTCACTAAAAAGATCACTTAGCTGAAAGGACAGAGAAAGAGTGCACATAATGATTAGAGGGATGTGAAAAGCTATTATTACTGTTAGTAGTAGTAGTAATGCAACCTGCAGTATGCATTATATGTATTACATACATATTCATTAGACTGTGATATATAGTTTTGCACATTAGCAAAGAGGCTGTTGCTTCAAGGTGACTCAGAGTTCCCACAAAATTGTTTTCTCATTGCAGTTGGATTCTTGTTTGAAATGTTGAAAAGGAAAAATACATGCACAATATTTGCAATAAACATAAACTCTAATCCACAGTGCAATTACAGACAGTATGCGTGTTCTGTCTCTCTCTCTACTGTGTCTCTGTTAACCTCTTTGTGCATCACATCCACTCCTGAAGCCTCTCCTGACACTGTGGCCAAACCCACAACACAGCCAGCATGACCCTTATCATCACAACAGCAGACCCTGTCCGCATCTGTGGCAAAGCACCCAGCATGTGATGTGTGTGTGAGAGAGAGGGGGAGTGCAAGTGTGGTTGTTGTTGTTTACGTTCTCTGTATGAGTCTAATTAAAGTTTAATTCATTGTAGAGTACTACGGTACATTTCGAGTGCTAAACACAGCATTATTCTCAACCTGTCTGACAGGAGAGAGGCAGTGAAAACAGGCAGCTTCATAAGTGCTGCTGGAAAAAGCTTCTGTGAAGGCTTGTTGGTGTTGCATTCCTTTAACAGTATTTTAATGAAACCTCGGCATGACGGCTCAATAATGGATCTAGATCTAATGAGTTCAAGCTAACTTAAAGTGAATTCAACCCACGGCTTATTTGGAGTCTTAATTTGGATAGGTTATCGGAAATTAAACTTCTGCTCGTATTTCACTTTCAATTTCAACGTTTTGAAAAACAAAACACAATATTGACACATGCAGACCTTTGATAAACAGCTATTATATCTAACTGCACCTCCATAATATATTCCACTCTAGACAGAAAATAATATTTCATTGTATTTCAATAAAAAGACTGTGTAGCTCAAATCTCAATTTGAACATTTTGCTTCGACAACATGTAGACATCATTCATTTATCACCCTGCTCTCATTTTCATCAACACAAATGATTATTATCTATTTTTTTATTGCTTGTCCTGGTATTATAACATTAATTTTCATTGTTTAAGATGCAATTATGAGACCTGCTCTCACAGTTGTTTGTTGTTTCAGGCTCACAGAGATACTACCAACTGTGCAAGGTCTGCAATTAGATTTTGTTTTTCAGATACCAGGAATACATTATAAAAACTGATCACCATTGAATGTGCCATACTTTTGTTTTTCTAGCACACATACAATTTCCCCCATTATGCTTCTTTACTGCGTTTCCATCCTTCATGTTAGATTTATCATTCAACTGTCTGTCATCCTTGTAAACAGCATGACAGCCATGGAGGACACCTTCTGTGTTCATGTTGAACATCACTGTTGCTCCAACAGCTGATGAAGTGTTATCTGTATATGTGAGTGTTTGGTGGTGAGGACATTCTGCTCAAATGATTGCTTTGAATAGCTGTGAAAGTGTACATATGTGTGTATGTTATCAAGGTTGAGGAGTTATCAGAGGAAGAGACCACACAGGAGGCGAAGATTCTGAACGGGAGAAAAAAGGAGAACAGCAAGGCTATTTAAAGATGTAGAAGAGGATACTTTGAAAAGGTCTCACTATGTCAAAAACATCTTTCATGTACTAAAATATTATATCCTAAAATATACCCATAGATATATCTGTAATTAAAATCAGAGCTACATTTCTCATTTCGGAGTCAAGCAGAGTTCACAAACTTCCATTGAAAAATGTATTTCAGGTGCACTTTCTGTGATGATGTAAAAGTCTTAGGAATCAAGAGAAATAGAGACGCTTTCAATCTGAGTTCAATATGAAGTGAACAGCCACACGGCAGCTCGAGCTCAGCAGATAACCCTGCAGCGAGCTGGGATGACATCCCGCTGAAGAGGCACAGTTTTACCCTCCTATAGTCTAATGAGATTATCAATTCAGCTGCTTTGAATAAGAATCATATTATCTGTCTGTGCTAGAGGAGATATTTCAACAAAGGCAACAAAGGAGCATCAGACTCTTGGTGATGTTAATGATGTTATGATACATACGTATTCATATTACTATTGATTCGCTTCCTAAAATATATATCCAGATAAAAATTATACTATAAATATTTGGATTTCTGTTGAAGGCATTAAGTTTCAATAATGCTGCAATTGAGAGTACATGCAATGCCTCTTTTCATATGAATTTTACAGTTATTATGACTGTATATTTTCCGCTGCAACATTAAACAGCATGAACCTATAATTCATGTCTAGATATCCAAAAGTAACACATTGCTTTTTGCTTTCTATTTGCTATATTTCAGACTGTCGACAGTTCACTTGGGGGTGGAAAATAAGATTCTAACTGTCCAGTGGGCTTTAAACACAACTCTTCATTGTGCCACATCTCTCCTTCAAAAAGCACACATTCACAATACAAGGACAAGGAAAGTTATTTGAAAATGTGGTCACGTGTTCGTACATGCATTGTCACCATCATCTTTGTGAATGCATTTCTTCCCTCATAACCACTCGCAAAACTGATTTCTGAACATTTCAAATCCTGCATTTGTTTCCTTGCTAGCAGTCTCTTTTCTTAGCATGTTACCACCACCAAATGTAGTTTAGTGGAAAAGTGTGAAATACTTGTATGTTGTCCACAGGTTTGTGCATGATATAGAATGGAAAACGGAGGCACACTTGTGAAAATACTCCTCCATGGTACTGCTAAAGGTTTAACAACTCAACAATATGAATACATAAACCCTGTTAATGTTCTCCATTAACTTTGCAACACAGATGCTACATCTCCAGCACACAACAGCAATACCAGGTCATTTTGTTCAAATTGTTCTATGGAGGTTTAACAAATTACTTATGCTGGAAACAAATGCATGTATTTGCATGTCATACCAATAAAATGTCAAGTAACGGAGTGTGAAAGCCCAGACTGTCTAAGAGGGGATGTGGAAGAGAAATACACTAACAATGAAATAATAGAGGAAAAAAAAAAACTCAGAGACAAAAGCTCATAACTGACCCTCAGAGATTCTGCAGTCAGTGAACCAGATCACAGCTACAGATGAGCCTCATTGACCACAACTGAGCCTGAATCCCAACACAATAAAAAGTAGATACTACTACTAGAACTAAACTTGATATTTTACACACCACATACATACAATTTAAACAATGTACCTAAAAAAAACAAGAGGAACTTTTACTAAAGTACTGGCATATGTTAACTGTCTTTATATAGTTACAGAGCAAAGTGAAAAGTGTTCCTAATATTTTGTCCATCCATTTAACATGCATGAGGGTGGCAAAATATTAGGAACACCTTTCAATATCATGCACTCCATTTCACCACCACTACCCACTATGACCTCAATAATAAACATAAAATATAGTTATCACCTTTCTGATGATGTCAACAAAAACTGAAAATGTATACATTCGTGAAAGTAGAATTTATGGCAGAGCTGTATTAGATTGCCCAGGTGTTCCTAATAAAGTGCTCAGTGAGTGTATACATTATAAAATACTGTACATTCCTTATTAATGCAGATGTATTGAAATATTGCCCACATTAGAATAATCTATTAGCGTCACCCCCTTTTTGCATGATTATATTACATTCGATTTCAACTGAATCCTCCAATCAAACAACTTAAACGGACATATCCAGACAGCTTCACTCTCTCTATGAGGGGACAGAGAGACAGAGATGGAAATCAAATCAAAGAGCCATCAGGAAGTTGATAGAAGTGGAGGCGGGATGGTAATGATGGATAAGTAGCTTGTAAACATGTAAGCATCATTGTGTGTGTGTTAGCTCTTACTGTCTCTTTGCGAGTTCCGTATTGCCAGAGCCTTTCTAAGCCCCAGACAAGCAGGCAAGTGAATGTATAATACTTTCTCACAAACTCAAAAGGAGTTGGTTCAAATGTCCATCTTACCTGGAGAGAAAGAGAAGAAATGGAAATACAAGTTGTTAATCAAAATGCACAAAGGCTAAACCTTTTATATCTGTAGCCTAAAACATAAAGACCATCACTATAAAACACTTGATTGAGGTTAAGGCCATCATATATGATGACACTCAATAAATAAACACTGTTACTGAAAGAACTTTCAGAATGTTAATAATGAACATCAGTAATGGGGACTGGAAATGAAGGGGGAGCAAGAACCATGATGCATGCAAAACAAAAACCAAAAAACAAGCCACGCTATGAAAACAAATGACTAATTTCCCACAACAAAACTCATTTTTATCTTCGAGACAACTTGGGTTGGTTGTTCTGAATCCTGCCAATTTTATCAAGTAGCAAATTCACTTGAATTAATTTTCTATGATCACTGCTCATTTCTAAACCAGTGTCATCATGTGCAATTAGACAACCAGGTCTTATCTACCAATCCATGGATCCTTGCCTTTATCTGTTATTATTGTCAATCTCTCTCTAAAGCCAAAATGCTTAATGAGCAGCAGCTGATCTTATTGATTTTTGTGACAAATCATTACAAGAACCCATGTTAACTTAGCATGTGCAATTTAAAGGAAGACAATATCTTCATCACATACAGTAGTATAAGTGACCAACAGTATGACATTTGTTCTTTTGTTGGTGATTTTGTGCATAACTGACCATCTGCAGGGTAAAACACATGACACACAGTGAAGAAGAAAAAAAAAAGAAAAAGTTTGCATGCGCACACACTGCAGATGCAGCTGATATACATCTGTCCTGAGTCCTGGGACAACAAGCTGCATTCACTGCAGTATGCATTCACACACATCTTTCCTCACTCAGCTGAGACATGTATATATTATATTCCAAATCAGACAGAAGGATGAATTTTCACTGCTCTGGGTTTCAATAACAAGTAAAGTCAAACTGATACTTTGATTTAACAGTGAATCAGCTTACATTTAAAGTATTCTGTGTATCCATGTCATTCTTTACAAGAAGTCTAACTTAATGTCAAATAAATGTACACCTTTTCCTCTACCTTTATGTTGTGTGTATGGGAGTCTG
This sequence comes from Thunnus maccoyii, assembly GCF_910596095.1. NCBI lineage: Eukaryota > Metazoa > Chordata > Actinopteri > Scombriformes > Scombridae > Thunnus > Thunnus maccoyii. The sequence continues at coordinate 8,717,047 of NC_056538.1, forward strand.
CGTGAAGAAAGTGGATTAGCATACAATGATATATACATAATAGCATGCAGAATAAATCCCCAATATTTGCTGCAGGGAGAGGATTTGCATCCATCTGCACTCAGAGAACTCTTCCAGCCTTTACACTGCATCCAGAATGATAATACAAGACACCTGTGAACACTGCATGGGTCATGAAAACAATGGCATACTGTAGGCCAACTGCAAGGCTCTGCTGTTTTCTAAGGAGACATGAAGCACCTCAAGGATCCGTAAAGCAATTCTCATACTTTCAGTCTTTCACTCACTCCTTGTTCCTTCCACATGTTATTTTTATTGTTTGATAAATAATGCAGATGTGGTGACAGGCTTACACTAATACTTTATCCACAACCTCAGACGTTTTTTTTTTCTTCCTTCTACACAGCACTGTATACCTATTTAAATGTAAATGATCTGTGGTTGAGTTGAGGATTTGTTACAGAAATGCCCCCGTAACACCTTATAAACAGGAATCAGTGAGGGATGAAGAAAGGTTTGTTTGCTTTAAACTTCAGGCAGACTTAAATTCAAGTCTTTTCCGTTCTCTCTTGTTTTCTGTCTGTGTCTCTCTTTCCCCATGCATACTCATTGATTGTTTCTAAATTTATTTTAAATGTAGAGGTGAATGGAATGATCCGGACAGGACTTATTGCTAGTCACAGACAAATAACTCCTGTAGATGAGGAAACCGAATCCCCAGAGTGCAGGAGATGAGCAATTCTTTTCCTTGTGCAAAGCTGAGAAAAAGGAAAGATGGAAAACAGCATTTGTCTCTTTCTCATTCTGTGACTCTTAAAGTACCCACTGATCATATTTCATCCAGCGTAATGCAGTGATTTACCAGAAAGGGAGCAGCTTTGAGGAGAATTGCAGGATGGACCAACAAGAAGAAAAAAAAAAAAGTCCTGCAGAAAACACCTGGACTGATCATTTATTTTAATCTATCTGCTGGTAATGATACCATTTTCCCTCAAGGAAACATATAGCATATGAAGGATTACAGTATTTCATATACCAAACACAGCAGTAACAGTGTATACCTCTTTATCCATCTTTGTCATTAGACAAGGCAGTCGAATGATAACAATTGCAGTCAAAAGTTTAAAGTAAAAAGTGAGGCATAAAAAATATATTTGGAAAGCTCATTAGTTACACCTCACTTAGATCTGAGAGCATGCATAAGAGCATGGAAAAAGCAAAGTGAAAAAGCATACTGCATCATATATATTCAGCGGATACAGAAACAGATAAATGTATAATGTAGCAAAATTCTATGATACCTTTCAGATTGACAGAAGTGGTTGCAAATGTCTGTAATGTCTGTATCTAAAAGTAATCTCACTACTTGGAGCTGTGTTCTCCTCCAGATGGGCCCTGCAGATGTGCTGTTGAGGAGCTTACAGATGCTTATTTGATACACACCTGAACATATTTGCTGATGCACAAACCTAATGACCATACCTAAAAATGTCCTTTTTAGTCTTGTAAGTCTGCTCATTAGCATATCGGTTAGGTGTTTTAGAAATGTGTTAATATGATTCAGTTCTGTACCCTAACAAGGGCATTAAGCAGACAATTTCACTGCATACAGTGAGCATTATAAAAACGTGCAGTCTAAATAATTGAACAATGCTGTCAGTCTAGTTATAAAACACCCAGAAGATATCACTAGATGCTATTACAGTTCTGACATGGAAGAAACAGGTTCTATTTCAGCAGAATGAAACTCCAAACTTATACTCTACAAGCTCATACCTACAATCCTACTGAAACAAATGAAGCTCTTTGGAAATTTATAGGAGGATACCTCACTCATAATTGTAAAATCACATATTTGTTAACTCGCTGACATCATGGCTCTTCGTCAAGAATTCAATCAGAGCTGCCACAGCTCAGATAACAGAAAACCCCTTACACAGCTTTTGCCTCATCATTTTATTCAGTCATCCTTATCCCTCCATTTCTCTCACTAATCCCTGAGTATAGACAAACCACTGATGGAGGGAGGGAGAGACTGCCCTAGATCAAATATAAAATAATCCATGGAGAGTGATCTATCTCCACCGCTCTTCTATTATCAGACATTTCTATGTATTTCATGGCAAGAGGATCAGTGTGCAGGACTTCTTTTCTCTCTGTAAATGCCAGGTCCGTATCAGCAAGGCTGTAGGTAAGGCCTATTGAGCACAGTACAGCCTGTGTTGAATGAAGCGACTGTGGAGGATTTCACATGGAGGCCGACTGGAAGAAGCAGATTAACTGAAGAGGTTGTTCATTTCCCACAACCTCTGGCATACAACAAGTATGTGAGGCTGTTTTATGTTTGTATTGGTGGCTGTTTATTTCCATAGAAGGATTTCAGGCGTTATCTCACTTCCTGTGCATCTCCTTTGTTGTCTCTCAAATCCATTTATCCTCCAATTACAAAGAAACAGCTACGATCTTGGTGACGTCTATGACTTGATGGTATTTCTAAGCTCCTTCTCAAAGCTTGTGCGCGCTAACATCACTGCACTGTTTTCTTTAACACAACCTCCACATAGAATAATCAATATGGACATCCTACAGTACCAGAAAGAGATCATCCATACTGTAGATGAAAGTAGATTAGTACCGCAGTATATGGATGTTGCTTTATTGTCTTATCTTTCACTTGGCATAAACCAATCTCTGAACTCATTGATAATTGACATGAAAAGGTAATACGAATTATCTTTTACAGAGCTGACAAGAGGAAAGAAATAATACTATAAAAATAATGTTTGTTTTAAAAAGAGACAATGACAAGGAGAGCTGGACAGTGGATAAAGAGTGATAGAGACTGTGTGTGTGTGTGTGCAGCTGACAGAAGCAGAGTGACAGTGATGCCACAGCTAATGCTCATTTGATTGACAGCCACTCCCCGTGTGTTCAGATATGCTTGTGATCCAGCAGCCGTTCATTATAAACTTCACTCTTAGACTTTGCAGCGTAACTTGCTATTTCATAATCCAATGATTTTGATTATTAATATTATAAACTCAAAAATGTGTGTGTTGGAGGGTCAAATCCAACTAAGACACTGGTTTGTAATAAAAAAAAAAAAGGACATTTTAAACACCATACACACCTGTGGAAAACCCATACAGGTAATTTAGATGATTAAGATAATTTAATCATTTTGGCTGATGAGAGGGATTTTCCTGTTTGAGTAGCTGCATGGAATAGTATTGCATATGTCACTGGTCTTTTTATAATAGTCCTCACCAGACTAAAGAAGGACAGCTTTAGTCTCTACAACACATGCATCCACAGCAAGTGGCCAGTAACTAACCATAAACTTTAAGCTATTGTTTAGAGCTCCTTTAACAACAGTGTCATGGAGGTATTCCAACTCTCATCAGTTTTATTTGATTTTAATCTTAATTAAAAGTTTTCCTATTAAACATAGTTTAAATGTATTTCTTTCAGTAAAAAGATCTACTTTAGAATGAAAAAGTGATGGAAGTGATATGTTTGAAGTGAGATGAAATGAATTATTGACTTCAGTAAAAGCTCATCTGTAGAATAAGTTATTAAAGGCACCATGAAATGGAAGTTAGAGCATCTTTAGCTTCTGTACTGTGTTTCCTTGTGAAATTGAATATTTGTACAGTTACAAGAGGGATTAAAATGAAATCTTTTGCATTTGATTGGACTGCCAGTAGTGGGCGGGGCTTACAGAGCTAAGCATGATATGGAGCTGCAGAGAGAAACGGAGCTATAGAGGACTGTTGGCTTCACACACCTTCTCACCTGTTGTTAGATCAGGAGGACGAGGGAGAGATGAATGAATTAGACCTTAGCCACATTGTTTTGGAAATGAAAAAGTTTTTGCCCACTGATATCCAAACACTCATCTCTTCCTATCTCTCTCCATATTGCTCTGTTAGCTACTACAACCCACAAACAGTGAAGTGCGGTTTTATATGACCAGTGTGGCTCGCTACTCGCCCAAAGTCACATTTGACTGGATGAACTTTTGTAAATGCCCCTGAGTGAAGGATGAATCACCAAGCATTTGAAACCGTTTTACTGGAAGAGAAAAGACAGGGATTTTGATGTAAAAATGCTATATTACTGATTCTTTGACATATATTTGGCTTATAACAAGAGATAGATGAACAATTAACACAGGGACACAGAATTAAAAGTGGGAAAATGAATTTTTCATTTCATGGAGCCTTTAATAAATCGTGACCTTAGAATAATAAGGTTCTATCTGACATATTTGGCAAAAATTAGTCATTCACATCTTTTTTTTCTTTTTTGAACTCAGAAGCAGATTTTTACCTGTAGCCACCATGCTAGTCAGCTAGCTTTCTGACTTTAATTACATAATTAGCACAGTAGTTAGCAATAATTTGCTTATTAGTGACTGATTACTTAACAAATGCTACCAATGTAGCTGTATCCTGTTAATATGTAAGAATATGAGATACATTCCTTTCATTCAGCCGTTAGCTGATGATGCTAACTCTACCTGCTGCTAACTGGGTTTGTGTCTGTTTAACGTTATGACTTGAGTTCTGCAGCAGACACAGTGATGACAGCAACTATATTCAGAGCCAAATATAACTCCCTTTAGTAGTTAATACATTGAATTTGTGTATTAAAACAAAATAAGACTAATCTGTCTACTTTTTTTTCAATAAAATCACAGCTTTCTGTGAAGTCTCAGCAGATACAACCAAAAAGTGAGTTCTCAGAGCTGGAATATTAGGCTATTAGCAGAGGCACATTTGGAGCAGATAGATAATTATATTCATCAAATAGAAGTGTGGCTGAGGGTCTCATTTTTAGAATAGCTGAGGGCTTTTAAACCACATCTAAACAAGCATGATGGTGTCCTATTTCACTTCAACGCAGCAGTCAAAACATCTAATTAGCGCTTTGGGACTGTGTGATTCATTAAGGGAGATGTGACTCGATTAAGGATCCAACAAAACAGAACTGACAATCAGTCTTCCCCTTGCTGTCTCCCTGTCTCTGTGTCTCTCACTGTGAACTCGAGAAGCAAACAACTCGCTCATTAAAATTACAAAGTTTAATTTGTCCTAATTAATTGGATGAATCCTCGAGAAAAGGGCATCCATGCTACCCTGATGAACAGTGAAATACCAGGCAACAAGCGTCAGTCAGCTTGGGGAGTGGCAGTGCAGCACAAAGGAGACTCATGTCGGTATCAACTGCAGAGGTCTTAACAATTACACCATGTACTGACTGCTATCAAATCACCTGCCTTTTTAAATGTATCTTAATGTTCCTGTACACACCCAACAACTTAATAATAACAAAAACATCATACAGACTTTATTTATTTATTTTTCTTTCTGGCTGTCCTACTGTTAGTATAGCTAAGCACAATATCATAAGTCATACATATATGTATACAGAGAGATTTCTTCCCCTGTCTGCTCTCCACTGACCTGAGGTGACCTCACTGTTTCTCACAAAGTCACTGCTCAGCATTTTATAATGTTGCTTTCTAAGAAAAATCATTCCAAGACAAGCTAATATTAAAAAAAAAGCAGACCAAGCTTAAAATGTAGGCGAGCCAGCAAACATAAGGAAGGGAGAGGTGGAATACATTAAACAAGAGAGTGAAAATATGAGAGAAAGAAAGATGAGAGTGAATGCAGACTGTGAACTAATGAGTGGAAAGTTAGCAAGAAGAAGAAATACTTGAACCACTCGCTGAGAAAGGACACAGAAAGGGAACAAAACAGATCTGAAGACTTTAAATTCCTATCACTACTTCTCTTTCTATTTACTAGTTGGACAGTTGTGTTCCACCACATAATAATTATGTTTCCATGGCAGGAACATGTTACTTGTGTGAGCATGGACTCTGGATCATTATTCTGCAATTGAAACCAAAATAGTTCAATCCAAGCCTGGAATGCTTTCTCTATTCTCCGAACCATGTCATGTCTGATTTATCTTTAACCATTATTTAAGTAAGTCAACTATGAGATAAAACATTTAAAGTATAAAAAATGACTTGCTTACATTTGAATTAAAAGGAAAACCCCTTTATCCATATATTACACTTTGAAAGTTTGTGACTGAGACTTGAACTCAAGCATCAAATCTGAAGATCTGATGGTTTCTTCTTACTCTCACTGATTTCCTCATCAAACTCATTTAATTGATCACTGTGTGGCTTCTGTCACCACTCCATCATCAAACAATCACAATTACTTTTAGAGCTAATGTATTTACAGTCTGGAGAGCATCATGACTTACTGCTGACATTTAATTACAAAAGTAGACAAGAGGAAATGCATGGAAAAAAATAGCATTCCACTCTCTAACACTATGTCTTTCATTCTCTTTCTGATCAGCACTTCTTGCTTTCGCTGTCCTCTCTTGCCCTCTTGTCACACTTGGCTGATGTTGGCTGCTTGCCAGCATCAGAGCAGCGTCAGAGTGCCAAAGTGCCTACATCCTGACCAAAACGTTTGAAGGTAGATTACATTCTAGATAATGTGGTTTGGTAGGAGACAAAGCAATATAGCTGGCCAGATTAACTCAAATGATGATAATGCAAAAAAAAAAAAAAAAAAGTTCTGTAAAACCAGTGGATTTAAATCATGAATATCAAAATATACAATTTAAGTGTACAACCAGCTATTACCAGCTGCCAGCTTGCAGATACAGTACACAGGTAGTTGGTGATGATGACATCAAATCAATAACGAGTCACTTATTAGTTCAGGCCATCTCCCATCATGGCTAATCAAATCCCAGGAGGGTCGAATCTCTATTAAGATCAAAACCTGAGTTTCTGTTGTTGGTAGTGACAGTGCTTTACAACATAGAGATCCTAATCTGTCAGTAGATCTAGTCTGCTGTATACTGAAGTCATTCTCAATCTCCATTAGCAGAGTACGATAGGATCTGGTCTACTGTACACTGTATTGGCATTCAGGCTGTCAGCTGTCAGATAAACTATCAGCCTTCCAGGCTGCTCTCAGTCCCTCTCTTCTCTGTGTCACACACTGGTGCTGTACATGAGACTGCTGTCGGCTCAGATCAACAATAAACTTCCATTATAGCAACTATGAGCCTCCTCTCAACTCAAGCATATTGATGGTCGATATGAAAAGAAAAATTAGTCCATGTCTTGAAATCCAAAGAGAGAAGCAACCCTGAGGATATCAAGGTTCCAGTACAGAGCTAGGATGGAGTGACTCATGGTCTGGTTGAGGACAAGCGATTGCAGGTCGAGGTGATAAGGGACAGAAGTGGCTTGATGAATATGGGGCAGGTGTGCTGAACTGATGACTGGGTGGGAGGTGACTGACAGGGCGGGGAAGACTGAGGGCATCAGGTGGACTGATGGTAAATGGTATGGATTGGATAGTTTCACAGAAATACAAGGTCTGGGGGAAGTTAAAGTGGCTGAAAGGAGACTGAATGTGTTGCCATGACAGAGGATCCAGCAATGATATATATTTTACAAATTATGCAATTGTCCATCTAAATAGAAACTAATTTTGTGACAACAGAATTGAATACACAATGCGAGTACATGTTGGGATTTAAAGAGGAAAAAAACAAAACAAACACAAAAAGCCCCTACGGGTGATTGATGATCAATAATCCATGTATATGAGAAGTACATGTTGAAACATAGGAAGTGTAAAGGTGAGCTGGTTTTACCAAACGTGTCAATATTAAAGCAGGAAGTGTCAAACTGAGGATCCAGTCTGTCTCAGGCAGAGTGATGAAACATCTTTGAGGTAGAGAGCAAAAATCTCTTTGGGACCAAAGGGACATACACTAGGATGTGAAAGCTCCTGATATTCATGTTCTTGTTGATACTTTTAGATGTCAAGTACTGACAATGAAAAAACAAGTTATATTAATTGTGTAATTTCCTCAGTGTCACCAGCTATAAACATCATATTATATATGCCACTCTCATTTAGCTCTAGCAATACTTGGACATTAACAAATCAGCTCTGATGTAACTGTGCTCCAGTATGGCTGCCAATTAGAGCAGCAGTTCATTAGCACAGAAGCTGCTTATGTGAGGAGAATGTTACTGTTAGCTTATCAGTTGTTATATAGTTTGTCACTGATTTAAATTAAATATAGCAAGACTTGTGTTGCTGATGTAATTTCCATTATATTCTGTGTCCATGATCATTTGTTTTCCTTTCAGTTTCCTACTGTGGGGCTTCAGCACATGAGACATGATGGCACAGGTAGACAGAGTGGGAAAGTGAATCTACATTCCCTCTTGTTTCACATGGCTCAGATGCCAAGTTACTGTTTTCATTTTAATGTGCCAGCGGCAACACAGAGGTTCATGCAGGGAAGTGTGGCTGTTATTTCCCAAAGAAAAGTCATTGTCAGTCAGATGGATCCAATGTAAATTATTTCTGCCTTAGCATACACACTGCATGTCTCTAAACATTATTCATGGGTTTGTTATCATGTCGTCCAGTGTAACACATGCTACCCCATCACAGACTTGCTCTCCAACACTGTAAAGACTTTACATTTCCTTCAGCAGTGTGTTAATAATATAAAGAGCATAAAACACATTTTAATTCATTGATATACAGATGGAGCAGTAAGCAGGGAGCTCATAAAATCTGTTTTGAATCATGTCGACATGAAACAAATTGCATGAGTCTTATGTAAATCTACCTTTGAATCTACTACCCACTTTTATCTATAATTACACTCAGTTCCTCTGTGTTGTACAGTTCTGGCAATCACAAACCAATGAAAAAAGAAGTAGAGCTCATTACATTCCCTCATTAGGCAGAAAATTCATATTGACCTTACATAATCCAGTCCACTCATCTCTTAGACCCAACATGAGGTTCAAAGCTCCTGACCCCCGGCTGTCTTAATTCAAAATTAATTTCCAACCCTCAAAACGTAGCTTCGGATGTCAGTATAAAAAGTAGGATTTACGTCTGTTCTTGGCTGAGTGTATTTGTGAGGGGTGTAGTTGAGAAACTCCTTGAACCTCTATGGAGAACTAATGAACACGAGAGCAGGCTGGAGTCTCCAGGCAGGAGATTTTGTCTTTGTGTTTTATTTGCTTGTGAGAGTAGGACTGTGCTGTTTTGGTAATGCAGTGTTTCATTATGAGATCAGCAGAGTTTGGGGCAGGTAATTGCTAATCATGTCTATGATACATTTAGACCTAGGAGCATGTTGGGACAGCAGCCAATAGTCCACAGCTCACTTCAGTGAATCTGCATGAGTTCATCTCCCACCGGATTATCTGAACTCAGGTTCTTCTTCCATTGAGCAACTGGAACAATCGCAAAACAAAACTCATGCATTCTTCTCCAGGCATCTTGATCAGCTGTGACCCATTAACCCTCCTGTCTTTCAAGTCTGTAGGTGTTAAAAACAGTAACTGGTCAGACAGCTACTTGTAACATTTCTTCTAAAACTGGGTATTTTGAACATATGACTGACAGAAGGAGAATAATTGTTTTAGTGTTAAAAAAAACTCATTAGAAGCATCTAATCTTCTAATTTTCTTTATGTTATGAGAGCACAATGGGAATGTAGTCTTATCACAAACAACTGGGAGCCCCTCGTTCTTTAACAAGTTCAAAGACTTGATAGTGGAATACATAGGTAGCAAACACTGTGTGGATTGCTGAATAATGCATTGGAGGCAACGTGGAGGCAAAGTACAATAATTTTTTTTTTTAGGAAGAAAACCATCAATTTCTATTTCAAAGCTTGGTCAAGGCAGACAAGTAACTCACTCTGACTGGAATTGATTTTGAGCTTTTAAATGAAAATAAAATATCGTATCTGTTTTTGTGTTTTCCAGTTTTGTATGGAGATGCGCTCTCTAGTTCAGGATCATTCAACAGGCTGGTTTCACGCTACAGTTTGGTTTCAAGATGGCATTGCCGATGGCTGCCTCGGTGTGTTGGTGTACATTGTTTTGTTTGTAAACTCAATGTTTTGCTACAGTACCCAAAGCTCTCTCACCAGAGAAGAGCTCATGAACATCAGGGAACCAACGTCTGCAGATTTATTTCCCAACTTTCTTACCCCATCTGTGGTATTACTGGACATTTTGGTCAAAGGTGTGCTCACCTTTGCTCGTGCAGTGAAACGCTGGAGGAGAGGGAGACGTGCCGGTGCACTTGTGTATCTCCATGGACGTGGGCTATGCACTCTGTTACCGCGAACGTTTCTCTCTAACGTGCGTTCACTGTGCAACAAACTAGATGAACCTCAACTGCTGGTGGGGAAGAACAAAGACTTTTCTTCATCTTCCGTTTTGTGCTTCACAGAAAATTGGCTGTGTGGATCATTACTGGACTCTGTGCTGCAGCTGGCAGGCTTCCAGCTGTTAAGAGCCGCAAAACAAAGGGTAGAGGTATCTTTTTTTTACACTAACAGTGGCTGGTGTAAAGTTGTGACAGTGATTCTGCAGCACTGTTCTCCTGGTAACTTTTATTATCAACTGTAAACTACTCCCCCCGTGAGTTTGCTTAATTCATTCTGGTCAGTGTTTATATTCCACTGCAGGCCGACACGCAGGAAGCACAGTGCATGCTCGCCTACCAGATAGTGTGAAGCAGACAAAGCGAGATTCTTTCATTATTGTCCTCAGTGACTTTAACAAAGGGAATCTCAGCCATGAACGCTCTAAATACTGTTAGCTGATTAAATTCCCGACCAGAGAGGAGAACACTGTAGATCACTGTTATACTACAATCAACAATGCTTATCACGCTGTTCCCCGTGCTGCACTGGGACAGTCTCACCATGTCATAGTCCACCTAATTCCTGTATACAGGCAGAAATTAAAACTCTCTAAACTTGTTGTGAGAGCATCTAAGAAGTGGAGCAGTGAACCTATGGAGGATCTTTGTGTGTGCTTGGACTGTACTGATTAGGATGTTTTTGTGAGGAATACACAGAGGCTGTGACGTCATCATGCATCAGCTTCTGTGAGGACAGCTGTGTACCATCACGCACCAGTGTTAGTTACAAAATCAACAAACCCTGGTTTACAGCTAAACTCAGACAGCTAAGGTTGGAAAAGGAGGAAGCGAATGCCATGGATACACTACATGACTTTAAAAGCTGTCAGATCGCTGCACTGTTCACACTACACAACTTTCTGCCTTGTAAACATGAATCTTGAAGTCGTTGTGGTTTGCACACTATATGACAGAAAGGTGACAGGGGGGTTACACATTACAAGAACTTTCACCAGGAGGAATCCTGAAGAGTCTTTCTGGTCTCAGAAACTAAGTTTTGTCATGAAAACACACACGAGAAGTGCACTGATTTGCAGCAAAAACAAGAAAGACAAAGAAAAGAAGATGGGGGCGAGAATGGATTATCTGCAGTAAGGATTCTCTGTTCTGCAGAGGGAGTTGGAGGTGAATAATATTTCCCCCTCCCCCCCATCCCCTACTCCAATACAGATGCATGATAAGTCTGGGTTCAGGGAGCTGCTGAAGATGACAGCAGAGGAATTTGCTCTGCTGTGGATCACCAACTTCCTGTCTGACAGGAAGCAGCATGTGAAGCTGGGAAAACATGTCTCTGACCCCTGGACCATCAGCACCAGTTCCCCTTGAGGCTGCATCCTTTCCCCTCTACTCTTCTCCCTGTGTACAAACAGGTGCACCTCCAGTTACCAGTCAGTCCAGCTCCTGAAGTTTACAGATGACACAGCCCTCATTGGGCTCATCTCTGGTGGGGATGAGTCCACCTCCAGGTGAGAGATTGACCATCTGGTGTCGTGATGCGGCCAAACAACCTGGAGCTCAGTGCTCTAAAGACAGTAGAGATGGTTGTGGACTTGATAAAGAACCCAGTCTGTAACCCAGTATGTCGATTCACAGATATCTCATCACAACCTAATGCTTCATTAATACAGTATCTCTCAATCTGTTCTCTAGTAAGTAACGCATCAGTATCTACTTTATGGTCCTCGTTTTTCAGGAATTACTTATTAGAGATTTACCAATTATCAGGTCATTCATAATCTGCTTCTCATTCATTCCCTAGTAACTATTCTAACATTTTTGTGTGGCTTTGAAAGAAAATTCAATTCCTAATTGCTGAGATCAAGGGACACAGAAGCAGTCCAGTAGGACAGCAATATTAGATAGTCAGTCCATCACACAAGCTAAACCTGATCGTCTAAACCAGTCCGGTTCATTGCTTTAGCTTTGCAGTCACTATTGAATGTGAACACAGTACAGAAAGCAATCTTTGGTAATTTTCATTTCTCAGATCCAAAACGTGAGACCAAGCGTGAGAGAGATTAATAGGAATTAAATTATTTTTCCCTATAGGGGACAGATTACTCAAAAGATTAATGCTTTTGATTGCCAGCAAGAGCAGAGAGGAAAAGATGTGTTGCTAATGAGACAACAGATTCATCTTTACAGCTCAGCTGTCAATTTTGTAGCAGAGATTTTAACATAATTTCTAGAAAATCTGAATATCAAATGAATGTGCAGTCATATGTAGGAGGACAACCACTTGTTCTTTAATTGTGTTAACTAATCTTTGATTCCTAAGAAGAAGAAGAGACAGACTTGCCTGGATTCCAAAGTTGGTAAGAGCGGACCCTCGGCCTGCAGAACTGACCTTTGTAACCCTTTAAGTGGGGGCTGATCAATGATGCTCCACAGACACAGAAAGATCTCCTAAGAGACCATTTCTGACCAAACATCTAAAATTATGGCCTGAACTAAAAGCATAAACTGACCCTAGGGCCACTTGGACTGAAGAAAAACAACTCCCACCTTAGATGGAACACAGACTCTCTTATCTCACCAAAGCCATAAACTAACTCACATTCCTGAGGACTTTGTGAAGCCTCCCTGCAAATCTGAGCTGAACCTTAATTTCATGTAAATTAAATGTCTAATCATTATGTAATTTTAATTGTAATGTCAATACAAGAAGAATGGCATAACTTTCATAGTTGTGTGACTGTCTACGAACGAGATATTAAACTATGATTGTATTAACTTTTATTAACTTTATACTACATGTAACAATACTGCCCTCTAGTGACAAGAGTTAAATTTTCTTATGTTAAGAGTTAATGAATGTTTGGTAACCATGTATTTGTACTTTAATATCACCTAAATGCGTAACTTTTGATCTATTAACCTCATAGACAATCATATTTTAGTAATTAAATTAGATAAGTAGTTGTATTGAAAGAGTGAATTATCTGAAGTAATAGGAATGCCAAGATAAAATGTTTGAAGAGTTTCAGGTTGAAGTTTTCGTGTATTATTAAGCAATAGTCATATTGAAAGCTTTATCTCATGAACTAAGAGTTATGTTGAATTTATATTTGCATATGTTTCTGAAGGTTTAGTCTAATCACATAAATGTTAACTCATGCTGCTTTAACTCTTATATTCACTGTAGGACCATTATTAATCAGAAAATGTCATGAAATGCCTGAACATTATGAGTGTTTACAACTTTAATGTGAAATACTAGGCCACAGTAACTTGAAGTGTGATTTTTATATGTAACAACTCAGAATTAGACTTCCCCAAAAATTCCCTTATTTCAGAAGACACAAGCTGCAAACACCAGTCACACCTAAAGTCCCCCGAGAACAAAAAAATTGAATATTCATCAGTAATTCGGCATGAAAACTTTTAATACACACCCAAATTGTGCCTGATTTTCTTCTAGCAAATAAAAGTCTCAGAGGCATCGTCTCCCCAAGCTGGTGTCCAAGAACTCTAGAAAATTCTTAAGACATTGCTTTCATTTGTTTTCCAACCAAGTATATGCGTATTTAATCTTTTATTGAATTAAGTTTAATTTGTTTTTGTTTTATTAGTAACATTAAGTCTTGTATTTCAACGTACAGTATATTATTTTTGAAGTAAACACGCACAGTATTTTATTTTGAAGTAAACGCCACTGACGGTTTGAGCGTAATCAGATTAAACTTTATTCAGCATTCAACTCAAGTGAATACAAGTCAACCAAAGCCTGAATTTTCAACTTTAACTCCTGAAGAAGAAAACAATGCATGAAACTGGACCCCTCACTGCTTTCTGAGTGCAGTACTGCAAACTAGAAGTTAAGCCAGCCTGAAGACTAAGAGAGTCTGGAATGACTTGACTCCTCTTTAACTGTGTTCAACACCTTTGCACCCACAAAGACACGCCCAGAGTCTGGAGCCACCTCAACAGTAAGGCATAACATGCTTTGTGATCAAGGGTTGATGTCGAATAATGTTACATATACACGTGCATTCTCCTATTATTTATTTTACTTTATTTTGATTTTTTTGAATATTATTTTATGCTTCATCATGTATCCTTAAGATGTCTAGCTATTAATAAATGTCTTCATTTATCCTAAAAGTGTTTGGTTGTTTCTTTGAGCTGCAGTAAACAGAGGTCACTGTTTGGGACATTAACTTACGATCATTAGACTGATTCATTGATTAACTTGAACAAGGGTTAGTGCTTCCTCCTGGCACCAACAAATCCTTACCAAAAAGGAGGTGGTGCCCCCAATAACGAGGTAATTCAATAATAAAATATTAATACTCCTACACATAACCCAGCCCATAGGCCATGACAAAAATGGGAAAAGACACCAAATGCCTATAAATACAAGTTATTTAATGCAGCAAAGTAAATAAACTGCTAAGTAACTTCAGGTATGAGGTGTATCAGTCAGTGGTATCAGTAATGTTCATGTGGATGTGTGTGGCTGGTGTAGAGTAAGTAGTTGTGGGATAAAAGTAAAACGAAAAGCTAAGCGAAACAAAAACACGTGAGCACTGGCAGGGATGAGAGAGCGAGCCATGCTGGAAGCTGGGCCTTTTATATCCTGTGGAGCATTGGGCCCAGGTGCTCCAAATCTGGTTGGATAGCCTCCTGCAATCAGCTCCTGTGGCACCTCAAAGACAGCATAGATAGACACAGTAACTGGCAACACACACCAGGGAGACAGGGCCGTCACAGTGCATTTTCATCGACTACTGTAATGTGAATATTAGGAGTTGGGCTCCTCAAGATAAACAGTTGATGGCAGGGATGCCCCAGTCTAATGAAAATAACCAGAAAAAAAAAAAAAAAAAAAAAAAAAAACTCCAGTCAAAACTCAAACGATGGAAAACCATGTGGAAAATGTGATGGAAATACATTTACTTCATCTACTGATTTTAGTATCATTACAGTCTCCTTATTGGTCTCACTGGTCTGATGTTTTCATTTGCCACTATTTTTTGTCTCTTCAGTGGAGCTCAAGCTTGCTTGACGTTTAAGTAACATGCTTCAGGTAACGTCATGACTTATCCACTGAGTCTGTTTCCATTGCACTTCATTGCATTTTCTTTTATATTGACACACCAACTTTTAGTGTCTCACACACAGAAGAACTGATGTTTACCATGTCATCTAATCCTTGTTACAAGCTTAGCTCCAGGGTCTTTTGGTGCTGTACATCTGCCTGAGGTTGGTGATTTAAATATGATTCTATTATTTTAAACAGAAATACAACTCTATAGGGGACTTCACTAAATGAGTTTCTAAAGCATATTTTTCATATATTCATAGCATTTTTTTCATTTAGCTTTAAGAACCATGGAACATACACGTTAATGATGGATAGATATGATACTGACTAAAGATGTTTAAGATAAATAATGTCAACTACTGGGCTAAGGTGGCATTTCTATAGGCATGATATGTGAATGGTTTTACTATCTATGTAAAACCAACACTATATTAACAATCAAGAACATGTCTATCACTTTTTACTGAGAGACATGCAGGAAATCAAGGAGCAGGTGGTAGAAGAAGAGAACAAAAGAGGGAAAGGAGGAGGAGATGAACAACCACTGAAGTGACATTAATAGATGCCTGTTAATGCCAAATAAATAATTAAATAAAACTATATCAGATATGCAATCATTAAATTAACAGTGCTAATGATCATATTCCATCTGTGCACACAATTTAGAAAATGGAAAAAAACATGGATGATTTCGATAAATATAAAAATATTTTTAGTTTTTTTTTTTTTTTTTATTTGTTTTTATACATTACATTTGGCCCATCTGGAAGAATTAGCTAAATGTAAATGAATGCTTCATTCAGGATCCATTATGGGAAAATAAGGAAAGAAATATGAGCACCGGACTGTGGACTGGAGACCGAGGGGGACAGTTTCCACTTTCTGGCACTTTACAGGGTCAGAGAGTTAATGTCATGTGTGGACTGGCCTATATTCATTTGAATAGGATCATCCTCCTATTTTCAGGTGAAGAAAAACCAAGTCCAAACTGCAAATAAAGTACCTCAGGTCATGACATACAGTCTGAAAGCTTCCTTAATGGAAGTAAAAGCCAATCTAATTTATATTATCAAGTGGTTTAATGTTCATCTTTTTACAAACGGTCATCAGCTCTCTACGTGCTGGGCTACAGTGTTGTGATCTAATAGGATCAGACAGGTGTGGAGACATGCAGGATAAAAAACAGCTCTACTCTAACAAAGGTAGCAGGACTGAAGTCAGAGCAGCTGCTTCAACAACTCAATGATGGAGGAAACACAGCAGACTAAACAACAATTTCACTGCCATCAACACCTTGCACAGACAGATGTGAATGCACAAGTCCTGAAATGAGTCATGTCTGAACACATCCAACGATATTTTTTATATAACTCGGCACCTACGTCAGAAACACTCTGAAATGGAACATCAACACCAACCACATTATCAGAAAGGCCCAGCAAAGACTGTACTTCCTCAGACAACTGAAGAAGTATCATGTCAAAAAACACCTGTTGGTCCACTTCTATAAAGCCGTCATAGAGAGCATCCTCACATCTTTCACTGCCTGGTATAGGAGCTCAGACAGCCACACCAAGAGGAAACTGGAGCGTGTTATCACTAAAGCCTCCAACATAATTGGTTATGTCCCTCCCCCAGTCATCCCACTGTATATAAAGCGCACCTTCAATCGGGCAGCGAAAATAACCAGCAACACCTCGCTCCCAGCCCAACACCTCTTCAAGCTTCTCCTCTCTGAAAGGCGACACAGGTCCACATTAACCAATACTGGACTTGGTGCACTGGTACATCAATCATTGCACTTTCTGTCTGTTGGGCTACTTGATATGCTGGGGAACTGAACTGTACATATCATATATATTCACTATACAAATATTTTAAAAATTGTTTGTTTTCAGGAAGAAAAAAAGACCCATTAAATACCAACAGGCAGGTTGGTCACATCGCTATCTCAGTCTCTCTCCTCTGCTCCACTGTTACATCTATCAGCAGGTCTCAACAAGGGGAGTCACATCCACCTGCTACATGATGCACATTTCCACTCCCAGAATTGGGGGTGTTCCCCAGAGATAAAGCTGAGCTATTGACACACGCAAAGTGCTACCAAGGGACTCTCCATAACCTGTTGTTCCCCTTCTCCTTTCCACAAAGTTAGGTTGTAAAAAATAGGCAATAAATGAGAAGTGCAAAGCAATAATCGCTTTTGAAGTTCTTCCCTACATGTTACACTACATGTTACACAGTGTGCTGTCTCTATGTTATGGGTGTATAAATAGGTAGAAGTCTCTCTGCAATGAGGTGATGAGTTAAGTTTTAGCTCAGTAGTCAGCGCAGTCGTCTATGATCTGGAGACTCCAGTTCGACACCTGTTGTGGGGACCTCCTTCGTAAGGTTGTATGTTCAGGAACACGTATTGAGACACTTTAATTTTTTTTTAAATTAAAGGCATAATAAAAACAAAAACAGGATTTTTAAGCCTCTTTCCACTTTTATTCAAATACAAATAATGTTGTTGCCTCAACAAATACAAATACTGGGCCCTCTGCACATCCCTAGTGGCAATAATATAGTATGTATGTATGTATGTATCTCTCTATGCTTGATGTTCTTCCACCTGTGATTTCTACCACTCATCAGAAATATGATTTCTCTTGTTTGATCCCACTGATCTTCTTGTGTAAGAATATTTCTTGGTAAAGGCTAAAGCATAGACACAGAAAACCATGTAGTTGCTGATTACAAACAATAAGCTCGGTGATTTTTCCTTAAAACACTGATAATATACACGTCGAGGTTCTTTAAAAGCACTTTGCTAAATGTCAGTGAATTTCTTCCTGCCATGTCATGATGTACCTGTGGTGTCAAATCTTCAGAGTGTGAGATCACTGTGTTTTATGTCTCCTGCAAAGTGTGAGCAGAGAATTTACACTCAGTGTTTGTCTCTTTGCACCATATTTCTATTTAACATGATTCATAAGTACATTCATGTTAACTAACAGACTGATGACTACTGACAGAGGCACCTTATAATTACTTAACAGGCAAAAAATGGTTAAACCAGAAACTGAATGTCAACATTAATGAAGTCGGAGGACCCCAATGACACTGCAACTTGACAAAGGAATTTTCTGAATTATTTTAAAAAAAGTAATAAAAGCATTTTTTTTCCTGAACGAAATAATGCATCTCTTGAGCAATCATGCCTTGCACTTAAAGCAATTTAAAAGATTAAGATGTATTTACTGATGCTAATGGGTATTTACAATCCAAATTATGTCAGTTTGAACTGTACAACATGTGTAGAGGGTGATGTGTCTGACCGCTCTGACCTCTCTGGGCTGAATAAGTCAATCCGAGTTTCAATCATAACTCACTAACCTAAAAGTGAAATTCAACTTGTCCATCTCTGATTGAATATTCAGTAGCTCATTTTGTCTGCTTTGCATCAGCATTAACAGTAAAATCTGTCAGAGCAGAGACTCTACTCAGAAATACTTTTAGCCACAGCAAAAGCGAGGCAGACGGACACGCATATGAGGCCAAGTACACACAAACACTCTCCGTGTCGGTAACCTTGAGATCTGGAGAACCGTGAAATCAAATTGCATTCATCTGGTGCCTCAGTGAAGCGACACATTTTATCAGCGTGTTGAACTGTATAGGAGGTTGCTGTTGGTGGTGGACTCATAGATGTCAACAAACCAGATATAAATTGGATTTGTGTGTGCATTGTATTTTACACAGACAGGGTCAGAGATCATTTATGTAGACCATTCTTCATCACAGCAGCAGAGAAAATATGGGGACCATTTGGTGCTGCATTTCAACATGTGGCAAACATGGCAAGTCTCTAGGAGATCCAATAAGTGATATACAAACAGACACATGTATTGTGTCTGAAAGTTGTTCTTACAGGGCATCAGGGTGCATTTTACATCATTATCATTTTACGCCAATTAAAACCTGCCTTCTTATCACTTTCGTTAAACCCACACAAATCTGCAGTGTATAGAACAAATTATTGTATTGTATTATTGTGTTGAAAGTCAAGCTGCAGGGGCCAAATGTACCCCAGCAAGGTTGACAGGTTTGTGCCTCTAATGGCAACATCCTTTGGTTCAGTTCTGTCTGGAGACCTCTGCTGCATGTTTTTCTCTGTAAGTCTTTCCCAGAGTTTCCTGTCTGTATGTACTGTCAACTCCCAAAGGCAAAATTCTTTAAAAAATGAATGTAACCACATACCCAGTGACAAGTGTATTGAGCTAAAAGACAAATTGTATGAACAAGCTCCATAGACAATGTATCATATTACATCAATATACTGTATGCTGCAGCACAGATGTATATAAATGTACAATGTGAAAGTAGTTCTAAACAGATCATCATCATCATCATTGTCATAGAGAACTGACTGCATGGAGACAAAGAATGAGAATACAGTATATCTACTGAAACTCACAGATGTGAGAGCAGGGCTGATGTTTTGTACAACACACAGTATACAGGTTGATGTGGGAGCAGAGAATATCTGGAGTCTGTTATTCTGCTATTGTATGATTTTGTTTAGAGATGAAAATGTTTATAGCCGTTGGGTCGAGACAAGGTTTTCTTGTCTCTAAATGGATTTTCCAACTAATCTATGTCTGAAATTAACTCTCTGATCATCCACAATCAGACAAAAACTCATTAATATGACTGACTTTTTTCCCATCATGATACGGCATAGTGATTACTTTTCCAGCATTTCTACCTGAAGAACTTCCCCACCTTGTGAATGTGAATATTTCATGGTAAACATTAAACAGTAATGAAGCCATAGTGGGTGACTCGTCTTCATGCTATAATATGTATTAGATGAAAGCCTCAGACCACATAAAAAGTGGACTAGAGTGAAACCTCTCATTCAGTAGAAACAAGCCCGCACTGTCAGCTCTTAATGTATATCACAAACTCTCATACTCTTTTTCTTGTTGTCATTAGCAACATGACCATCACCTGAGGTTGATCACTGACCACTGAAAAACAGTGTTTTAACGATATTAATGAATGTGATGTGATTTAACTGTAATGTGTTGAACCATACAATGCTAATACTCACAAAATTCAAGCTGCTCTCATTCACTTTTCTCTCTTTCCCTCAGCAATAAGTGCAGGGACAATCATCCATCTGAACAGCAGAAATTAACCTGCCCTTCTGATTTACAATAGGTTAGATAGATTACTTTAGGAAGGGTAATGGATGGCATCATTATTATTACTCTGAGAGATCCATATGGTTGAGGATGGAATATCCAGAAAATTGGCATTCAAGTGTAGCCACTTAAGTGAAAAAAAAAAGAAAACATCCGAAAAAAATCAGTAGTCTCCCGACAGGCAGATGTAAGATGGCAGCAGAAGAGGAATGCATCACAAGATGATTATGTGGTCTGACTACTAAGAGTCTCCTCTCCGCTTAGGAAGGACGATAACCTGAATCACAATGCTCCTCTTTTCTCTGCTCTTCATTTCAATTTCCAAGCAGATGGGTTTATTGTGAGAGAGGGGGAATGTTGAATTTCACAAACAGTAAAAGAAGAGATGCTATAATTGAGCATTAGCAGAAACCAACACAAGGTAGATGGATTAAATACTGTACTTATAGCACATTTCAGTGAACATTTCATTATCTACAAAACATAAGAGTTTTTCATCTCTACCTATAAAAATGAGTTGATTGTTAAAGTTCAATCTAACACACAAATGGTGAATGAATTATACCCGCTGCATATTTTGCACAGCCATAAAAGCATTAGATAGAAATAGCTATGACACTTTCTACCAGGGAGGCTGGTAAATAGTGAATGAAAGCAGAGGTTTACAATATGCTTGCGCGAAGCTTATTTAGACAAGTGATATTTTCATCAATCTTTTGATCAGTTCATTTGAGATTTTGGATAACTAAATTGGAATCTTTAATCCTATATGATGTTTAATTGCTGCTGTGTGAAGAAAACCAATAACTGTCCCTTTGTCTCATTACTCTCTTTGTGTTTTTTTTCCTTCTTCTTATTTTTCACTTCCTCTCTCTTGTGTGCCTTTGTTGCATTTTCTTTTATCTGTCTTTATCTGTCTTTTCCCCATCAAATCTCCACCACTTCCTCTCCTATCGTCTCTTTATCAGCTCTTAAACTGCATTTCCTCAACACTGTTTATTCAAGAGGACCATTTAGTCTCCAGATGTCAAGGCTTTATCAAATAAAAACTCTTGCTCAAATCTTTTTCAACACCTTCCTCATCTTTTATGTATGTCTTCATTCACTTATTTTCTGTCTCCCAACTTATTGTCAGACTGATAAGGAAAATAGATTCAGCTCCTTTGAGAAAGTTTGAAAGAGACGAGAGTTTCTGTGACAAATGTTATTAGGTTTAATTAGTATCAGGAAAAGGAAACATTGCTCTTGTGCCTAACTTTTGACTGAAAAATGCTGTCTTCTTCTTGTTCTTTTTTTAAATAGCCATGACAAAGAGTCTACTGCCTTATATGTTTCCATTCAATTCTTAAGTGAAATAAATATGTGTGAGGAATGAGTGTGTAAGATTCAGTGGCATCTAGCAGTGAGGTCCCTTCCACCCCTCCCTTCCCAAGCATGTAGGAAAATCTATGGTGGCCATGAAACTTGCAAAAAAAGTGAAAGGCTCTCTCTAGTGCTAGTTTTTGGTATGTCCATTCTGGGCTACTGTAGAAACACGGTGGTGCAACATGGCAGCCTCCATGGAAGAGGACCTGCTCCCTACATAGATATAACAGGCTCATTCTAAGGTAACAAAAACACAGTGATACTTATTTTCTTGGGATTTTACAATAATTAAAACATAAAATTATATTCAATTTCTGCCATGTCTGTCCAGCTAGATGCCTTAGTATTTTATATAATTAGTTTAATTTAAAGAAAAGTCCAACGTAAAATGTTACATAGTCAGTGGTAATTAGGACAATATGGATAAATTCATCACAAATGCATATAATATCATACAGTGATATGTATCATGATGAAGAACATTTGGGGGGAAATTTATGATTTATAGTAGAAATATAGTGAAAATCTCAATTAATGACAAATCCTGCAGGCACTTCACCACATTGATGAAAAATCCTCCAAATCTATAACCATGAAGCAGACCTGTTTATTGATTTCCAATCTGCAATGGCCACATACAACCAGAGAATATTAAGGGATACTGCAGATCTCTAAACAGTAAAGAAATCCTTTACTGGCAGAAAAATCTTCACATTATCCCTCATTATCTTAATGTTGTATCTGCTGCCTCCATGGACACAAAATAAACTGAAAGAAAAAAAGCTACTGAACAATAAATATAAAACACGAACAACTGTTCAGTTTAAAGCAGTCAAAATTAAAAGCATACAACACACAATAACAACTGAAATAATCAATTTTTATTGTTTGTACTACTGAAGAGACACAGTAGACATTAGCAGAAATCAGACTTATGGTTACATGACAAGTCTGTGTTGCTACTTACAATCCTCCAAAGAGTCCAAAAGATATCAGTATAATGTGAATTTAGAGCACACACACACACACACACACACACACACACACACACACACACACACACACACACACACACACACACACAGAGAGAGAGTCAGAGAAAATCTCATTTCCATTCTACTGAATGCTAAGTATGTGTGATGTGTTTCTTTGGTGAATTACCATATAAATAACTGCCACTGCTTATCACGCTTTAAGAAAGCAGAACAGAGTGATAGTGAGACAGAGAGAGAAAAAAATGAGAGGAAGAGACTGTTAGTAGGAGAGACAACACCTTGCTTACTGAGGGTGTTATTAAAACCTATACTGTCATATCTTTTAATACTGCATATATACACTCACCGGCCACTTCATTAGGAACACCTGTGCAATATGATGCAATCCAATACAACAGCTCTGCCAACAATTCTACATTTACAAAGCTTATACATTTTCAGTTTTTGTTGACATTGTCAGAAAGGTGATAATTCTGCTTTATGTGTATTATTAAGGTCATAGTGGGTGGTGGTGGTGTGCTGGAGTGCATTATATTGAAAAGTGTTCCTAATATTTTGCCTCCCTCATGTATGTTAATGCCCCTCAGATCCTCTGGTTCTTCTCTTTTAGAGAACAAAAACATTTGGTGATGCTGCTTTTAGCTGCTGGAACAGCCTTCCAAATATTGATATTTTTAAACATAAACTAAAAAACCCATCTACTTTATCCTAAATAGTCTCTTTCAAACTATTATTTCAGGTTATTTACTAAAGCCAAGTTAAACTGACACAGTTATTTGGATGTCTGCTACTCACAGTTATCATGATGTTTATTCATAAAAAGTTTATGAATGTTACCTTGAAAAGAAACACTTCACACCATCACAACAGCAGACCCTGATTACATCTGCAACAAAGCATCCTGCTCACATTTAACAATAAATAACTGTAAACAGTTAGCAGTATGCATGTTATCCCTATGAGGAAAGATGCAAGACAATGTAATGAAAAAAACACATGCAGCTCCTAACAGAGTATCACACCATGTTTGTAATTTCACACACTGAAATTATCATCATAAGCCCAGCAGTGTCCCATTAACCTCGGTGCCTCTTTATCTAAGTTTCAGAGTGGCTGATTCAAATGTACAGCATGCTTCCAAATAACATTCCAAAACAAATTTTCTTTTGCTGAAAGTTAAAGTTTTTACCTTCCAGACTGCAACAAAAACAGTCAGTGGTAAACTGACCAGTAAACTGACCTCTGTGTCCATCTCCACAGACTGAGCGGCTGCTTGCAGAGGCTGTATGAGCTACAGGGAGCAAAGCAGAGTAGAGCATGGACTCACAAACCTAAGAAACAGCCTTCTGAGCCAATCAAGGCTATGCACCCAAGGCAAAGAAGACCCTGGATTTCAAATGTTTTTTTTTATTATAAAATCCTGATTGGTTCTGCTGCTGCTGCCTCTGCAGCCACATTTATACTAACATCATCTTTCTGCTGGTGTACAAGAATCTCAATCAAAATAAAATCTAATTTATAGTGCTCATTGGACTGAATACTGTCATTTTGTTCAGGGTTCCAAGTTTTAGCATATTTTGCTGATAATGGACCAATGGATCCATTTACATACAGGTGTAAAGCTGGTGAGCACAGAAACACAGGTTTGGTTGGCAATGCCAGCCAATACAAATCTGATGGGATAGTGCAATTTGAGCATCCATTTTGGCCTGAAATTACACCTGCATTTCTGACTACTGACACCTTGTGCCACAAAAGCAAGTACACACAGCATTTGTTGGCTTTATGTGGTGGAATTGTTAACACAGATGTGTTCAAACCACTTAAAACTATTTCTGAGATGTCGACTTTTGCCTGTTTCACCTACCGGGTGGTTGTTACTTGCATTGGTATTTTCCAGTTTGTAAGATACTCTGTAATCCAATTCATGCATTCTTATATGTTGTACTGCTAGTATTAATACTCCCCTCTGATTATACAGAGAGGCACCTATACAATATATGTGTAGCTATTGGAAAACAAGTGCATAATAGTTCTTTTGACATGATAGTTTTAACATGCTTGCATTTAACGTTATGTTAAATGTTTAACTTAAAGTTAAATATAAGCTAAATTTGTTGAGCTTCGGCACTATGTCCATAGAAGAAGACACAATAACATTTCACCTCAGTTGTGTTGTTCTCACACTGTCTTCAGCTGTCAGCTTTACTTTGTGCATAGATTAATGCCATAGTAGAGCTGTCTGTATCAGTTTGTCTGAAAGAGTCCTGCAGCACAGCAGCCTGAGTAGCTCAGGCTTCAGAAATGAAGAGAGTAAAGTGTTGGAGATGCTTTGACTCTCCCCGAGTTTTTAAGAAAGTCAAAGGTCATTCTGGAGGGAAATGACCCTTTTATGTGGAAGACCGAAACAATCATAACAGTGCTGGGGTAAGATGTTCACTAAAGAGATCATTACTTCAACTGATAGGCAAGAGAGAGACAGAGAGACAGAGTAAGATCATGATATGTAATGTCCTGTATATAATGAGGTTTTTCAATGTGTGAAACCCTTTTTTCTGAAACCATTAAAATAATTTCCCTCCAGAAAGAATATAATCCTTTCTAACACTGCAACAAACCATGCCGGAGGAGCTCAAATCTCAGTTTGAGAGCACAACATTAACACTGTTTTTATCATAACAAACAAGCAAGCAAACATTTAAATGCGAGGAATAATAAGCAGTGAAATGATGAAACATAGAAATATAATGAGTGAAGAAGTGAGAAAAGTGAATTATTGTTGTGTCTATTTGGATCTGAGGTTTAATCACTGTGTCTTTGTCTTGCTGTGTGCAAATGATGACAGCAGGATAGAATACAGATTGGGTACAAAGTTCTTGGCATTCAGCTGCTGCCAAAATGAGTCTGTCGGTGACAAACTGACTACAATTCTTCAAAGTACACTGAGAGAAGCGGGATACAGTGTTAAATCTTCATCAACCTTCTACATCAGTGATGTTGAGAAACAGCAAACCAAGGCCACACTCAGAGCTGCTGACACAATTATAACCAAGAGTTACAACATCACGAAGAAATATTTCAGTCTTATTCGGAAAATCGTTTCCATCCACAACTATATCTGCCTCGTCACACCAACCTGCTCCGACACACAAACTCACACACTCACATTCTGACACATAATAGCACCACTCTGTAGGAAAAAAAAAAGAAATCTGCTCCTTTGAAGTGATGCTTGTTTCTGTCAAGATGAAATCATTTATTTTTTGACAGCCCTTTTCCAGAACCCCATCATTATGTAATGGCTTTTACTGGCAATATACCACACCTCTCTGGATATAAACATGTGTAGTTACAAAATGGATCAACCATCTACAATCAAACATGTCCTGTAGATGTGTAAAAAACTGATTTAAAGTCATGAGAGTAAATATAGTATTAACTTCAGGAAGTCTCCTATTTTCACCTGAACAATGGTTTAACACACAACACAGTACAGTCTACAGCAACAGACCACATGCTGGAACTGCTAACTTCGTCTATAGCTTAAAGTGATGACATCTACAAGTAAAAAAAATCTTCTAAGAATCTGACTAAGAATTAGAAAAAAAATGTGACATATATTTTAAAATATAGTGATAATGAATAAAATGATTTTCATTTGAGAATAGAAGAAGAAAACATCAGAGGTTGAATGAGGTTTAGCACCGACGATATCTAAATCCCACATGGCTGCGAGCTGCAAGACCTGGCACATGGATGAAACCTGATCTCCCCCAGTGGGAGATCATATTGATATCGGTAATGGAGAGTTTAGAGGCTGTGGTTTGTGTGGAAGGCTATGAACAACAGGGGAAGCGTACAAGGCATGATTCTTACGGACACTGATGTCCTGACGATAAAGCTGATTAACAGGGACAACATATACAAACAAACCAATAACTAAATAAGAGGTAACAAATGAGTGGTAGGACCAATAGATTAATAGATGAATATAATGGTTCCAAAGCCCACTTACACAATATTTAGATGATCTCTTTAATGGAAGTATTTTACTTATTTACAGGTTATTTAACATGGCTCTGGGATACTAAAACATAGGTCATCAGATTTACTTTCTTTGCTGCATACATTTTTAAATGTCCTAATGATCCAATAGGCCTTTTCACAATAGACATTTTGACTTATAGTGGGAAAAACATAGGTGTTAGTAATGACATTAATGATGATTCAGTTCAAGTCTAATAGCCACGACAGTGTGACAGTGAGCCAGGATGAATAACATCAGGACCCTGGAGCAGCTACATGGAATTCAGTCACCATTTATTTTATTATTTACACCTCCGCTTTTCCTACTGTGACATGTCAAAATGTGCTCTGTGAAAAAGATCTAATCATCCCGGTGCACTCAAGCACTCTGTGTGGGATTCAGTTGATTCAAAGGCAAGATCTTAATGCCTGAAACCTGCAATCAGTTGTGGGTGACAGATAAAAACTGTTAGTCTAAGGGTTATTCAAAGTCTGCTGAGACAATCAAAACACATGCTTATAATGTACGTCCAACATTCACACAATATATTTTCAATTTGTTTTGTCTTGATGTTATTAATGCATATTGATGTTGTTTATTTTGGAACATCATAATAACAGTGTGTCCTGAGGATAAACTAATAATGTCTATTCTCAGTGCAACAGCAGTGACATTTTTTTTAACGAAAACATCAACACCTTTCCTCGCACAACCTTATTCACATGCAATTCCTTCTTTGTTGCACCTGTCCTCTAAACCTTTTTGTTCCAAACTGTGCAGGACAATGAACAAGCAAAGAAGATGGATGGGGAAATTTGTTTCTCTTCTTGTGACCCTGATGTTTCCATAATTCATTTTCATTCATATATATCCTCCTTTAATTACTCATCAAAATAATGTTGGAAAATGAAGCATTTGACTTCATACTGCTGGCACACAGGCAGCTGATGTCAACTTAGTCAATGGATTCCAAAGGTGCCACAGTTTCATGGAGGAAAAGTAGCAGTTAGCTGTGGAATTCTCTTGCCTTGGCTGGCCGAACACAATTTACTATAATCAAATGATGCAAGGATAATAAATTAATGAAACATTGGCTATATATGTTCAAAAACATGGTCTCTATGAGGAATCCCGGTTTTCCAGAAATCATCCAATATCAACATTCTGTTTGACAAGTAGTCTGGATAAAATACAGCTTATATGGACTGTGAGTGAGGCTTTTCCAACACTGGGCACACTGCTGTAAATGCAGAGTTGCAGCACCAGATGTGTACAAATTTGTTGCTGAGGAGTGTTTCTTTTACACAGCAAAAATAGGATAATGTTTTAGTGTTATTGCTTAACATTATTACATAACTTATCATCCCTAAAAATCTTTGCTGACCTCAAGTAGTGTGACTTATCACCTTGCTTACAGTATGCACAAGTGTACTACAGGACCCCATGACATCACTGTTTGGTGTGCTTACAAGTGCAGAGCAACCGAGGTGAAACAGGCTTGTTGTTACTCTTTAACTCGATTATTTGGTAGTTGAGGACTGTAGGGATGGAAATGCTTTAAGTTGTGTAAATGGACATATGTCACAAAGACAAAACTTGTATGAACAAGTGAATTAGAAAAAGGATTTCACAGTCTTCTTCATGGAGGTATCTGCTAAGATCATCCCTGGTATCATGTACTTTGCTTTATATATTTATGGCATTATATTGCTCCAAAGAAGCTATTCATTGGTTTCTATTTGAACAAATCAGTCTTACTTTAAATATCCAATATGGAGAATGACACCAGTAAACATGCAGTTTATAGGTATAAAAATGTTTCACCCAAACTTTTTACAACTATTTTTTTATTAGATGTGATAGTAAGACTTAGTTTAAATGGTTACTTGGGCTAAATATGTGCTTAATCAGAGTAATGTAAGAAAAAAAGAAAAAAAAAACACAGTAGCTACTAGTCAAAAGTGGACATACCTTCCCATTCACTTTAATGAGAAAGTGTGTCCAAACTTTTGACTGGTACTGTAGATTTGTCTGTTATTTACAGTACATACATTATTGAAATGAATAATCATCAACAGTCTTCTCCATTTGGTGAGATTATTGCATGTGTGGAATTGAGTGGTGATACCTGGAGGAGGTCATTCTTCTAATCTCTCTGCCACACTTCATTTATCCTCTCATTAACATTTAATCCGAAGGCTAAAAGGACTTCAGAGCCAAATGAAGCATTTACTGTGGCTCATTTAAAGTTCTCTCTAAAGTGTGTGACATTAAAGCCTTTACATTTGAATTAGTAACCTCAACTCATCATTATCAAATACACTCTGATTGCATAAATTAATGACATTAGAAAATGAGGTGCCTGCAGTGACATTATGCATTACTAAAGTATTGCATTTTATGTGTTTAGTTTGTCCACATGAGTATGATTTAGTGTGAAATGTGCAATGCACTTACTATAGGTAAGACTATATATATATATATATATATATATATATATATATACATATATACATATGTTACATTTTATGGTCAACCAATGAATATTTCTTAAAACAAACAAACAAACAAACAAAACTAGCATAGCCTTTATATGCATAAGGTCAGGTTTACCTGTTGTGTGGCTATGTTGGATTGTGTGTTAGATGATTCAAACAGTTTAGGGGTGCAGAACAATGATCATTAAGGTCTGTGTCACTGAAGAGCCCAACATAAAGACCAGGAGGGGTATGTAATGTACCATTTCATGAAGTAATTGCTCCATCAATCACACAGCACCGAGCAGCAGAGAGCAACTGCAAAGCACGAACAAGATTTTATTTCAACCAGACAGAAAACCAGACAAAAGAACTTTGCCTGAAACACCATACGAGTTTCAGCATCTAGACGAGTACCTGTGTGTGCGTGTGTGTGTGTGTGTGTGTGTGTGTGTGTTTGCTGTAGATGCATTACTAGATACTCTACCACCAAAAGGCTTCTCCACGATGTTTTGACACAATCTGTCATCAGGCTAATTAAGAGCTAATTAATGTGAGATTAAAGTCTGGCTGTCCAGTGATCTTATTAAAAATGTTGTATGCATACAATAAATCTGTTTCATGGATGGGATTAGGGAACACATCACAGATTGTGGGTTAAGAGAAAGCTGAAGAAGCTAAAACAGTAAGGAAAACCTCTCTGATTTATAGCAGTGACAGTATAGCCAACATATAAATGTTTGTACTGTACAGCGAGGTGAGGGAGCTCACTATCTCACTGATTGTCTTCTTGAACACTGTCTTTTTCTTATGAATAAGAAAGTGGATTATACATGAAGTGAAACAAGCAGATTCAAATTGTGGAATAAGTTAGACATAAATATGTTTATTTGTGCAGGAAGAGTTTGGGATTTCTGTTTTTTCAGGAATTAGATTGTGTAAAAGCAATTTCTTCGCTCTCCACAAGTCCAGTGCTCTGTAGGAGAGAGTGAGAGAACAAAAGAGGTAAAAATAAAATAAAAAAGAGGCAGATACTCAGTATTCCAGTGCTTGACTATGTGTAAAGTACAGAAAACGGTGCTTAGTGCTACTTTGTCTCGCTTTTTGTCTCTTCTTCTGTTTTACCTCTCATATGACTCTCATGTTCTACCTTCCCTCTCTGTATGTCGTCCCCCTTTCTCTCAGCAGTGATAGATGTTTCAAGCCTTCATTACATTTAGTCTTGCTGCAGTTCCATCTCATTTGTCACATCCATTATGCCACATCCTGATTGTCTTTTAGAAATAAACCTTAGTTAAAGGCAAAAGAAAAATAAGGAGGAGTGAGAGAGATAAATTGCTCGAGGCAAGGAGGAGAGAAAATTAAGAAAACTAAAGTCTTAACAGTGTTTTCTGAGATAAAATGGAATGGAATATGTTGAATGTGGGGCTGAAATGATTATTCAGGGATTCCCAAGTGAACAGATAATAATCATCTCTGCATCAAGAGCTGAGTGTGAGTATTGACTGTACTAGTAAACAGTGGAGGGGAGAGAAAGAAGGAGGAGTAAAAATATGCAACAGGCACTAAAATAAACAAACTAATATTATCAAAGTTTGGGGACATTTCAGTTGAAAAGTGAACATGCTTCTAGGCCACATTTAAAGGCAAATATTTAATATGGCTAGCGAAACTAGCTTAATCCATGCATGGCAGAGCACAAAGAAGTTTTTGTCTGAGATGACTCAATAGTTGACACAATATGTGTTGTTGTTAATTTACATCTGCATAAATTACAGGTATGTGTGTGTCCTAGACATTTCTCAGGTGAACCCTCCTTGACTTAATGTTTAACTTTCAAAACACATCTTGCTTGAGTTAAAGGATTCAGCCATTCTCTCAGAGTGATAGATGTGTCCTAATCAACATGTGATGAACACACCTTTAAGCAGCAAGGAGGAAGAACCAATGAGAATAATAAGGGGAAACTAATTTGTAAAATCACCTGCTGTGGTCTGTATCTGGAACAAAAACTTGTTCTATTATACTCTCTCTAGCTCTCTAATCACACAGATAATGTTTATAAAGACAATTAGTGCATCGATTAATAATTGAATGAGCTGTCCTGGTAGCAATTCTTAATGATGGCTAATGATTGGTGCCTGGCTCTTGAACATCAGTCAGAATTTCACAGATTCAAAGAGGAACAGAGACCAGCTGTGATAACAGTTTTTATCAGTTACAAGCAGCTCTAACATCTCAGCAAAGCAAAATGCCCTCATTCAGCTCGTCCCAAGACTGACAAATGCCACCATTTGGCTTCAAGACCAGTCTGCAAAAAAGACACATTATCACAGACCAAAAAGAAAAGAAAAAAAAAGGGCACTTTTTAAACCACTTAAGACATACTAAAAGGCACAAGGTAACGCAGGTTAAGAAATCAAACATTAAAAGCAGTTCTAAAAAGGTGAGTGCTAGCTGGCACTAAAAGCAGAGATTTATCAGTACAGCATGTCTCTGCATGACACAATATGGCGACAAACACACAAAATCATACAAAAACAACATGTGCACTATACACACAAACAGGTAAACACATCTGTAATGTCTCTCATCTCAGTCTTTAACCTTTTTTTTTGTACTTCCCATCTCCTCTGTGCCTGAATGAATCTTGAATGGAATCGACAGATTGACAGTTTTTCTCTCTCCTCTAACCCACTGCAGATGCTCCTAGCAGTCGTGCCCTTTATATTGGGGTAAAAACTGTCATTTTTTTTAACCACAAAAGCCTCTATCAATGCAACACTGCTGGAGCAAAGTGTGGCTGTGGACTGAATAATAAACCTTTCATCTTTCCATTCACTGGTTGAATAATAGTTAGAAAGAACGATGACTACCGTCTGCCAAAAGTACAGAGCTACAGTATTACTGTTTGACGTTATGATTACTGAGTGCAGTCTAATTACACAAATGAGACAAGACAATCAACACATTTGGTTTTAACAGATTACATACTGCATTGTAGAGAATATAGTGCACTCCACCAGTCTAATGTCTAAATGCATTAGCAGCCGCTCAGCACCACAGTACATTAGGAACAGACTGTTGCCTCACAACCACTAACACTCCCAACACGCATGTCCATATGGACATCCATCTCTACAGCTGAACCTAACAGCCAGAGACTATACAGGGTTCAGTGCTGTGAAGCAACAACAGGCAGGGATGTGGACCAGAAACTGCAGACATAAACACAACACAACACAGCAGGACACCAACACAGATGAAAGACAGAGTGGTTCTGCTCCAACCAGGTTTATTCTGTCAAACACAGAGCCACAGCAAGAGGAGAGGGACTCATCGACTTCTTATCACTGTCTAATTAGAGAGCAGTCAGTGGACCCCAAATTCTAAAGCTTCTTTCTCATTGGACCAAGAGGTAATTGTGATGACGGTGGAAAACTGTGGCCAAAGTGGAGAGAGGCGACTAGAGATGAGGGAATTTCAGTGAAGAGATACAAATGAGGGAAGAGAGACAACAAAACAGAGACTGATGGTGATGAAAAAATAAATTCATAGCATTCATTATGCACACCATCATCAGCTGAGCCAAACAATCATGCATGACACTTAACCTGGACTGCAGACTGTTAATCAGTGTTCAACAAAAAGCCTTTTTATAACATTGTGATGCGGTCTATCAGAGCTGTTCTTACTGTCTCTTCTGAAGACCATTACTGTAGATATCGAGCTTCTGTTGTCCAGCTCACATAACTTTGTCACACACATAAACACACACAATTGGTCATCTTACCAAGGAGAGAGAAAAGAGAGAAGACAGGCTGTAAAATGTTTAATCTTTTAGATCAACAGTGTCACTTTGTCTTTAGCTGCAACCAGGAGTTGCTCTGTATGGCACAAATTAGCAATCACACATGTACAAACAGATTTGTCACAATATTTTCAGTTTAGGGCTGTCACAATATCAGATTATCAAAACATGATTATTGTGACTAAAATAATTCATAACGATATTACTCCTGATAGATAGAAAATTTGAAAAAATATTAATGCAATCAATCGAATCATCTTTAACTTTGTTTAATATGTGATTTACCTCTTTTCTGGCAAATGAATTACATTCAAAATATGAGTGTAGGGAGGTGGAGAGAGAGTTGGTAACCATAACTGTACAAGGTTTGAGAGGAATTTGAACATACTTGAGTATAAGGTTTTTGTTTCTACCTGAATATTTTTTTGCAGCCGCCTGCAGATGACCAATAGCTGTGACTTATTAGCTTGAAAACACAATGGGACCACAGCATGGAGCCTTACCTCGTCCAAGTTCAAATTTAAAAACAATACCACAGAAAATGAATATTTTACACGTTTTTCTATGGGCATGTCTAGGTGTCTTACAAAAAAAGGCCTTTAGAGACAACAAATAACCCCTGTTTCAGAGTAACTGAAACATAAACACATTACAGTGCTTTGTTCCCCTGTTGACACTAAACTTTGTGCATATAAAAGAGTCATAACAAGTGCTATGGTGGAAAAGTAGTTCATATAAAAAGTAAATCACAGCAAATTATTTATATTTACATAATTTCCATGTTGTGGCTTTATAAAAAGCAATAAAGCAGCAAATGGTCATTTTTGGAATTTCACTGGCTATTTGAAATGCCAGTCATCAGCAGAATCTGTTCCTATTGGCTCAGTCTTTACATGAAGGAAGACGGGCAGGCACCTCTTTTCAACGCAAACTCTCGTTGGCTATTATAGTGGACAGGACATGGAAGCTCCTATTGGGTCAAGTTAGGTGTCAATCAAAAGCCACCATTTTGATACCAAGATGTGGCTAATGTTTACACGCTAATGGAAGTTATGACGGATAATACGTTGGAGGATTAAGACAAATGCTGGCTAATTTGAAATTATGCAACAGCCATTCATGGATATTTATTGATGTAATAATATGTTTTAGAATAAATATTTTACTGGATTGGATTGACTGGACCTTTGCCAATCTAACAAGACCATTTTTGTTGGAGTTGTATCAGCACATCCTCTATTTCAATTAATGCGAAATTTATTTACCTTCAAGCTCAACTGATTTGCCAGCATGCAAGAGAGCTGATTCATTCTGTCACTTCAGAAACTTTTATATCTATATGAATGTGTGATATACAGACATGGCTAAAAATATTGGTACCCCTCCAACTTTAAAAAAACAAAAAAACAAAAAACTAGATTCTCTCTGTATTAGGTTGAAACTAACAGAAGTATATGGTATCTGTCTTTATTTATTTCACATTGAATATTACTGGAATTTTGCTTTTATTGATTTATATTGGTACCCTTAACATTTTGTAGCACAGCCTTTCGAGGCATTAACTGCAGTCAATCACTTTCTGTCATTCTGAATAAGGTTTCTTCACTTCTCCACTAGTAGTTTGGCCCACTCTTCTTGAGCAAACTGCTCCAGTTCACTCAGGTTTGATGGGTGCCGTTTCCCAACTGCAAGTTTCATCTCTTTCCACAGATGTTCACAGATGAGATTCAGATCAGGACTCCTCAGGCCACTTCAGAACGGTCCAATGTTTTCTTCTCATCCACCCTTGGATGCTTTTTGATGCATGTTTGGGGTCATTATTCTGCTGGAAGACCCATGACCTGTGACTACGACACAGCTTTCTGACACTGGGCTGTATGTTTCGCTCCAAAATGCCTTAATAGTCTTCTGATTTCTCTGTGCCCTGCACAGATTCAAGGCACTCAGTGCCTGAGGCAGCAAAGCAACCCCAAAACATCACTGAGCCTCCTCTGTGTTTCATGATAGGCATGGTGTTTTTTTCTTTGAAGACTTCATTTTTTCTTCTGTAAATACAGGGTTGGTGTGATTTACCAAAATGCTCTAATTTTGTTTCATCTGCCCAAAGCACATTCTCCCAGAAGGACTGTGGCTTGTCAACATGCATTTTGGCAAAGTCCAGTCTGGCTGTTTTGTGTCTCCCTCTTAGAAGTGGGGTCTTCCTGGGTCTTCTACCATGGAGCCCATTTTCATTCAGACAGCAACGGATAGTGCGACTTGAAACTATTGTACCTTGAGCTTGAAGATTAGCTTGGATCTGTATTGAATTTTTCCTTGGTTCTTCCTTGATCATTCCAGCAAGCCCTCTGTTCAATCTTGGGCCAATTTTCCTTTTGCGACCACATCCAGAGATGTTGGCTACAGTTCCATGGACCTTAAACATCTTAGTAATATTGGCAACAGTAGTCACAGGAACATCAAGCTCTTTGGAGAAGGTCTTGTAACCTTTACATTGACAATACTTGGCTATTACTTTTTTCTAATGTCTTCAGACCACTCTCTGGTTTTCCATGTTCAGTGTGATGCACACATTTGCACAAAACAGCAGAGTGAGTATTTTTCTCCTTTTAAACTGGCTGCACGAGTGATTATAAGATTGAAAACACCTGTGATACTAATTAAAACACAATAGTCTGCTTAAAGTATCACTACAAATCAATTATTTCTTACAACCTCTAAAGGGTGCCAATATTTTTGTCCAGGCTATTTTAGAATGTCTTTGTAGAATAAACATGAGTTCAGTTATTTTCACAACTTCTTTCTTTTGTTCCACTGCAAACCAAACATAGACCTGCACTGATAATAAAATATCTTTTAATTTCAACACTGTTCAGGGTGAATGGTGCATTATTTTAATAAAATGCAAGGGTGCAAATAATTTCATGTCATGTCTGTATGGAAAACAACAACAACAAAAACAGCTACTCGTTGTAGGGTATAATTTTCAATTAGTTTCATAACATGTAATTTCCTCCAATACAAATACACACACACACACACACACACACACACACACACACACACACACACACACAAATGCACACATCATGCACCAAAAGAGGCACTCCATCATTCTGAACAACACACTTTTTACCATTCAGCTGAGGACAAGTTAATACTAAAACATTTTTTTTCCTCCACAAACATAAGCAGCCATAAACACTGCTTTGTATGAAACCAACATATAAGTGATACAGCCCCTTGATATTGGCCTTTTGACTGTTATACACCACAACACCAAGGCAAATCCT
Organism: Thunnus maccoyii; assembly: GCF_910596095.1. Taxonomy (NCBI): domain Eukaryota; kingdom Metazoa; phylum Chordata; class Actinopteri; order Scombriformes; family Scombridae; genus Thunnus; species Thunnus maccoyii. The sequence goes on from NC_056538.1 coordinate 8,753,558, forward strand.
TGTATATACAAACTACTTGGCAATAAACCTGGTTCTGATTCTGATTTTTACTCACAATGCAAAGGAGCCTATTGCACATATTACTAATGTCGTCACAGACAGCTGCCATGTTGAGGCCTGTACCTACTGTATATAAAAAGCCCCACTTTCCAAAATGTAGTAAGGGAATGAGATGAAGGTGGTTAATTTGCAAAAGTCAGATTATTGAGGTTTAAAACAAAATACTACTAAATTTCCTAATACATATTCAAAATGTTGTATGTTCCCAGCTAAGGTAGTTGTAGGTGATATAAATAAGTGCTAACAGAGCAAAAAGCATCAACTGACAACATGAAGTCAACCAGTTCAGTCTGTCTGATCCTCCTCCCGGAAAAGCTGACTCACTGACAATCAGCCTCAGTGAAGGCATGTCAGGAAGCCATCCAAAGCTATGATCATTTCTTGGCAAAGTCATCATGAAGACACTAAGAGCATCAGTGTCAGGTGAATGGTACATTGTAGGGATTAGCACAGTAAATGATGCAGCCAATCTAGGAATGATGGTGTAACTGCTAATAAAAATACAACATCCCACAGCTGCTGATGTGAGAAGTCTCCCTGCATCCTCCTACAGCCAAACAGCCTTGTCAGCTCGATCTAATTCTCTTTATTCTAAAACAGCTCTAATACACACCAGCCTTGACCAGATATGATTTACAGCATAGGATATTCAAATAAATAACCTAAACCAATCATATACATTATGTGTGTAGCATATACAGTACCAGTCAAAAGTCTGGACACACTTTCTTATTCAAGTGAATGGGAAGGTGTGTCTGTATCTGTATCTAAGTGCATTATCTGTCTGCACGAACAACAACAAAAAAGGTCTGTATTGCTTATCCCTTTTATCCAATGATCATAAAACATCCATTTCACAGTAAACAGTGTGAAAATGTTTTACACTGCAACTGTGCCATATCTTTCAAATTCCTGCAGGCACCATCAAATTTAAACAAGAAGTACTTTATGTGTCGTGTTGGCTAAGACACAACAGTCATTTTGCCATTTTACAAAGTCAAAATGGAATGAAGTAACTACTGCAGAGAGCTTGATGATAAATATATTTTCTATATATAAAATGAGATTTGTATGAATGAATTGCATGATTTTGGAAATACCAGACCTGAAACTTTAAACAGCCTTTTAGAAAGTAAAGGCCAACAAAATCTGAGCCTACAGATGAAATTGGGCTATCTGCTCCCTTACAGACCGGCACTTGCAGCCAATCCATTCCCAGAAGAACCAAACACCTTTTAATTCTGCTGCCTCAGTGGGGAAATCCAGTCATAGGAGAGATGGCAGAGGATATTAAAGAAAACACCAGACTAATAGCTTCACCAGCCCTCAGGGCACCCAGAGATATTTCTTACCCTGAGTAATTACCACATTTTCACAATAATTCTGGCTCTAGACACATTAAATGTGATCTGCTCACCACTGCCAAGACCAACAGATGTTTGAGAAAATAAATCAGGAAAGAAAAAGACACAAATCATTTTGTTTTCTCCACAAATGATGGTGATACAAGTCTGCCAGTAAGAAATTATACATTGACCATGTGTTATGTGGTTTTCTTTGCTTGTAGTCATTCAGCCTTACTGCAACTTAAAATATTTTAGGAGCATAAATCATAAATCACTTCAATATCACCTTTCTGTAATAAAGCTGGAAAATTGATATGCTTTTCAAGTTTTCTTGTAAACAAACAAATTATGTTTATGTTACACATACAGTTTTTTGTTTTATTTTTTACATTTTGAAACCTGCTCTGTGGACATCCATGTTAACCCTTTGAATGCTGGTGCATTGCTGCATTCTTCCACTATTTCTTCAACACTATTCTATTGTTGATCAGTGGTGAAACCTTTGGCAGGACTGTATATTGCATCACCCGTATGTGTTTATACGTGTATCTTTATGTGCATACATTAGACAAACAAAATGGGGAATAACTAATTAAAAAAAACAAAACAAAAAGTGCTACTTGAGGTCAAAAACTCCACCGTTTAGTGTTGGAACTGAGTGTGATAGGTTTGAACTGTGACTTGAACTGTGAATGAAATTGTCTGCTCTCTGGCCAACAAAATGGACAAGCTGTCTGTGCTGCCCATGAAAAACATCAGGTTTCTGAGATCTACAATCTCCCAGTGGAAGTCCAACATTGACACAAAATTCCCAGAAAAGGATGCACTTCCTGCACCAGCTCAGGACGTTCAACTCCCCTCAGGAGCTGCTGATCTAGTTTTATAAAGCAACCATCAAATCTGTTGTCTGCACATCTATTACTTTCTGTTCTGGATCGGCCACCAAACTGGACAGGAACAGACTACAACAGACAGTTACTGCTGCATTGGTGCTGACCTGCCCACCATTTAGGACTTTTATCAACTGATGATGTGTCAACTCTACAATTCCTCTTTTCTTATTCTCGTCTCTTCTCTATTAAGTCATATGTTAAGCCATTTGATTAACTTAGTCTTCAAGTAAAACAAAATGTTCCAGGAAAAAACAGCTTATTTGTATTGCTATGGTAACTCCAGTATAAACATTTTTTTGTGGTAGCTGTTGTTTATGGTGACAAATTGATTTATGCTTCATGAGTTTTTTCTAATTTATTTCCTCCACTTAGTTCGCTCTCATAAAGCTTCTCTGCCAAACACAGCAGTGATGATGAATTAGCAGCCAGCCTTGTTAGAGGAAGACAGAGTAGGTGGCACAGCTACCTGTGATTGCAATGATAGTAAGCAGATGAAGAACACTTATAGACTGAAAAAAGGAATCACAGAAGATTATCTACTTAAATGAGATGGCAGAAAAGAAAATCAAAAGACTGAAGCAGATGCTGGTTCTCACACACAGGGATTGATTTACAGAGATGTTTACTACAAGGTACAAATGATGCTTTCAAATGTAGAAAAAGCCTATGTTACAGTTTGATAGCATTATATGAATCATGCTCCCTTTTGCTGATGCAGTTTAGGGGCCCAAAAATTTCACAATCCTTTACTGAATTCTTGTTTGTTGCAACAAACTGCATTAATATTCAGAGCTTTCAGGGAATTGTTTTCAGTGAATGGTTGTTGGTGGCAGATAAAAGCTTTTATATTTTGGTGGAATCAAATGACTCATTATCAAGTGTGGGAATAATTTTTTACAAAACATGGAGGTTGCCAAAATCAAAAGTAAGACATGTGGGAAATGTACAAGTCCAACTGAGTCTATAATTACAGACAATTCCTCTTTTTACTACGACATGGGACACATTGCCTGATTCACTGCTACAAGCTTTGCCCAGTTTCATTTATGATGCTTTTGGTTCAAACTCAGTAGAATAGCACAGGGATGGATTTTCCCTCAAATTCAATTTCCTAACACATAGCTGTTTTGATTATGAGTAATGTCTGGCACATTAAGTTAACATTACATGAAGCTTATGATGAAGTTTTGAGCCATCCACCCGTAGATGATATTAATCACAGTTTTTTATACTACTACTACTACTCTGCTCCAGGACTCTAATATACCTCCCACCCATTAAAGCTGCTATTACTATGTGATGTGGTACCAATGATTTTTTTGGAGCTGCTCCTCTCAGTCTTTTGAACAGGCAGTGTTTGCAGCACTGGCAGGGGTCCTAAGTGCTGTGACTGACAGAGGGAGAAAAACTGATTTATTCTGACAGAATAATCAGCATGAATTTGCTAAGGACTCCTTATCCTCACTCATACCTTATTTCTGATGAGTGAGAGCATGGTTGGCTGGTTGAGTATTACCAAAAATAACAGGGAGCTTCACTTGTAAAGGAGTTCAAAGAGTTGACAGTGGTCTACACAGGAGGAAACACACTGTGTGCACTGCTGAATAAAGGTTTGTTGAACTGAAATAAAGCTACTGAACTGAAGTACAGTAACAGATAGATGGTCGATCTGGCCTCCAAGTCAGCACCATGGACAGAGACAGAACACTAACAGCACAGTGTTTCCCTCACTCAAACAAGGAACTTCTTCAAAGAGACAGTTTGAGGATTTAAAAAACTTTTTTTGGCAACAAAAATTTGGGTCCCTCCTAGTTACTAGTTGGGTCCCCCCTGGGTTTCTAGTTTCAGTGTCTCAAAAATGATACATGAACACCCTGCTGATTATCATTGCTTAAAGCACAGGTGAGGTATTTGATATCACAGCATCAACATGATACCACAATATCAACATGTTACAATATAATACAATACAGAATCATCATACATCACACTCTCCCCTCCTGTATTTATACAACTTTAAGGCTTTGAAGCTCTTGTGGGCAAAAAATCTAATCCATATCATTTAGTATAGTTCAATGACAGAGCACCACTATAGATGCACTGGATTCTTAAAATATGCAACATATGTTAAGAGTCCACTGCATTTATAGTTGTGAAGTTTCTGCAGCCTAAAAGAAAACACAGGTGTTTGATGTACTGTATGACCACTGATGTTGTCTCAATAAAGTTGGCTTAAGCTACAATATTTCTCTGTGTCTGGGATTTAAATGAAATGTGGCTTTAAAGGACCAGTGTGTAAAATTTAGTGGCATCTAGCTTAGCAGACTTGGCAGACATGGAATATTGATAAGTATGTTTTAATGAGTGTATAATCCTATGAAAATAAGAATTGTTGTGTTTTTGTTACCTTAGAATAAGCCCTCTATATCTATATAGGGAGCAGGTCCCCTTGCACGGAGACCGCCATGTTGCACTGCCATGTTTCTACAGTAGCCCAGAATGGACAAACCAAACACTGGCTCTAGAAAGGCCCTTTTGCGTTTGTCTTGAGTTTAGCAGCCACCACAGGTTCTCCTACACGCTTGGAAAGGGAGAGTGAGGGGATGTATATTCATTCGGTTGTAATCTGAAACCTCACTGCTAGATGCCACTAAATCTTGCACACTGGTCCTTTAAGGTTTGCTGATGGTTTAGCCCTTCAGTCAATGCTGTGTCTCTAGTATTTCATTTGGACAGAGCATGAATCTAATGATTTATCTTTCATGTTCCTAGCAGGATGTCAGTAAACTGGATAAGTTGAGAATTTGTTTAAAAGCGGAGACATTGGTGATAGCAGAGGAGATTAACTGTTTCTCCTGCTGATGGTGTCTTTCCTGGATAAAGAGTATTTCTAATAATGCCACCCCAGTGGTTCATCACATCAGACCCCCAGCTGATTATCTGTGACTCTACTACGAACATTTGATTTATATATTTATGTTTTGTCTTTTTTTTGCTCTTCCTTTCTCCTGCTGGAACTCGTTACTAGAAAACCCCACTGCTATAATGACATTTACTGGTATGGAGCAAAGCTCAGGTCTGTCAAGAGTGATATCAACCCACTAGTCCTGAGCTGTGGATACCAAATTTGAATTAGGATTTGATTAACAAGAAAAAAAAAGTAAGCACAGGCCAAATGCTGGAGCTCAAGATTGTGTTCAGGATTTTAGAACACAGTGAGTCTGACCACCAGTACAACTGCATTATAAGAGACTTTATGAGATGAGGGCAGGTAGGAATAAAGGAAGGGAAATCTAAGTTAACAGAAAACTGAATAATTATTTTCAACTCACTATCACTATCTCACTATCTTTCTGTTACAGCGTGATGTTTCTTTGCTGTGAGAGAGCTGCAGTAGACAGCATTTGCTGTCTATTTGGAGATCGATAGCCATTAAAAGGAGAATGGCTGGGTTTTGTTCTGACTGTTGGTCTCAGTGTTCAGTCGCCTGGAAAAACATGTTAAGAAAAACAGCTACTGATTGAAGGCTCATTAATTTAAAGCTGCACTTGGGAAATAAATGCTGTTACACTTTCAAAAACAGACTGAAAATGTATTCATACCAAGACGGTGATAGCTTAAAAATAAAGGAACCACATTTCAGCAATTAAAAATACCTCTAATGTCAGAAGAGCTAGAGTTATCTTGTCTCACACTTCCAGTGACATCAAATAAGTAACTTCTCCCAAAATGACCATTAAAATCTGAACAGTTGAATCTCTGGGCTTTTTCCTGTGGTACGACAAGCAGATTTTATCTTGTTGAAGTTTATAATGTAAACTTCACCATGGCAGGCTAGCAAGAAAAGTGAAAAAGAAAGGTCAGTTATCCTCCACTGTAATACACCTGACCACACACAGTCGTGTGACTTCAGATGACATTACATTAACTTGTACTTTAATTTCCTGGAATCTTACCCTAACCTCCAGATGCATGTCCCCACAACATGAGTAATACCTGGTACACACAAACACACACACACACACACACAAAAGACCAACACTGAAATGTAAATTAATGTAGGTAATATGGCAAACAATTATGATACTAGTCCTTTTAATTTCAGTTCACCAGTTCAAGGAGAATCAGCATTTATCTTAAGATTCAGCTGTTTGGTGATTTCCACAGCTTTCACATAAATGACAGCTTTGGCAAAAAATAAGCTAACCTTGTTGGGGTATTATGTGTCAGTCACAGGCGTGACAGACCTTTTTCAAAGCACACATTATGACTTGAAAAGCACAGGTGTAATTAATAACACTAATGCTGTTCCAGTGTTTGTTGTTTCTTGTTAAACACTGCCAGTGAGCTTGAACATATACCAGCAGTTGGAACTGGTGAACCTCAATAGAAGGCAGCCATCGTTAGTGTCATTAATTACACCTGTGCTTTCCCTGCTGTAACATGTCAGCATGTCTGTCATGAAAAAGGCAGCCATACACAATAAACAGGAATTGCTGATAGAAGAATATAAACTTTGTTTGCTCCAGTTTTGCCCGAAATACATTCAACCAAACTCAACCATTAGCCTTATTCCTTAATGCTTTTTCTCTTGTGAAAGTTTCTCATATTGTTAGAGAGTTCTCCCAGTAATGTATACATCTCACCCTTGTGTAGCTTGTCCATGTATGTTTTCCAGTGCAGCTAGTAAAAGGTGTTGCTATATTTAGTCCCTCAGTCACGTCCTCTCACAGCCTCTTGTCAGGCTCTTGGAGGCGGTCGGTTAGCATCAGTCTGGTCCATATCTAATACAGTCGCAGTACAAAGTAGTAACATTGCAACATTATTTTGGATAAGTTGCAAACCTGAAACTGTAATTCAACTTAGTTGGGGCAGTGAATTAATATTTTACTGTTTGCTGTTTTTTTTTCTAAATTTTTTATTACTTTGTTGTTTGTATTGTTAACAATTAGTGAATCATGTTGATAATTATTTTGGTAATATTTCTCATCAAAAAATAAATAGAATAATTGAAGTAAACTAGTATTTATATCCAACTGTGTGAGCTTTGTGAGCTCCTCATAACCATTACAGAAAATGAATAGCTCCAAGTGCAGTTTTATGAGCAGCATGAGGTTCAGCCAACAAATTAAACACTGATTAGTTTGTTATAATTCTGAAACACTTACTCACTGTCTCCTTTGGTCAGAGGCAAGGTACTGAAAAACCCAGCTTCAAACTTTCGGTGTGTTCAGTCTCAATAATAATCGTGCCAAGCCACCCACTGAGCCACTTAGGTGTAGAGTATTCAAATAACTATTATTAGGAGCTCAATAAAAGGGCTTTGACCTTAACTGTTTTTAATCATACTGTCCAAATCATGGAAGGAATCTAAACCATTTAAAATGAGAGTTATTAGATAAAGATATGTTGTATCAGGTAATGTGTGTGGTGTGCAGTTAGTTTCAGAGTAAATGTGAAAAAATCCTGTTCAGTTGTTGTAATGGGAAATTAAGTGCAGTGTCAGAGTGGCGTTCCAGTGTATTTATATCAGTAACAATGGAATGGAATTTGAATAGGACAGGCTCATGAATGTTTTTGGTGATGTATTTTCCAAAATGTGAGGATGGAGATTCATTCATTCATTTATCCTTAAATAAACTATATAGCCCATACTGCACTGAATTATTCTAATTAACAGTTCAGCTTTTAAAGCCTCATTCAGTCCCATCGGAGGTAATGTTTTCTTGAGCTTTGTTAGCAAGAAAAACAAGTGATTAAATAAAAAAAGAAAATAAACTGTTCAGAATTACTTAATATGAGTAAAAACACAAATGTTATATGTCCACATTGTATTATAAGTGAGACAGTTAGGATAAGCAATGTTGAAGTATGATGAGGAGAATGTTAACATTTTTGCAACCAAGGTGACCTACTGTCTTTGTCTCTTATTATTGCAGAAAAGATGCAACTCACATATTTCCTTAGTACTTGAGGAAAGTACCAAAATATGTCTTTGTCTGTTTAACCTGGAAGATAGAAGATAGACCTGTAATGAGTGTTACTGTAATAGTGCTGTTTGCATTTTATAAGTAATTTGCTCCACATGCCCTGTGAATTTTGCCATATTGTTGGCTTCACTCTGTCTGCTAACAGAGGTCAGAGAGACCTTGCAGGAACTGTGTGATGGGTTGCACAAGTATTGCGTGTCTAACGATTATTATGTAGAAGGAGTAAAGAGCAGTATAAGATTGTGTGTCAAGTTGGACAAATAAAAATCAAGTTCTATAGTGAAACACTGTCAGATCACCTCAGTTATGCTGGGCTAAATGAGAGAAAAATACACACATTGCACTACACTTCTTTCAGAGAAGAGGTGGATACAAACTTGAGAGACTGATTGACTTTGTGCTAAAGGGAAGGAAAGGAGAAGACGTGGGAGGAGGATGAAGAGACAAAACCCACTGGTAACTCTGTATTTATGATAAATGTCTTGAAACTTGTTGGGAATACAATGAAAGACAAAGACCGAGCAGAGGAGAAGACAGAGCACAGCTGTAAACAGCCACTGGCAGCTAGCATGAACAACAAACATATCTCCTTTGAAAGAATCATAAAAACAAATGACTCTCTATAATAACACTTGCTTCTGTAAGATACATCTTTCTTCTGTTTTCATAGCATGATATTGTCTTTGCCTGTACAGTGTTATGAACACGGGGTGGACAGATTAATATGAACAGTGGAACAATGGAATTGTATATAATCCGCCTTCAACTAATGCCGCCTCTGCTAAACTGCTAACGCTGTGTCAAGGAAGTGTTCTTATTAGTTGAATTATCAGTTATTATATTATTATATTTTAAGTTGTTTGTTACATTTTGTTTCTGTTGGACATATCTGTAGGAATAATATACCTTCAGGGCATTTACTGTGTATTTCATGCAAATCACACTGGAAGGGCAATGGCTTAGTTTATATTCAGCTACTATACTACTTCTATGAAAAACAATACGTATAAGAAGATGCAGGTATTGAATTATTCATGCATTTGGTATTGATCACCATCACTACTGTTTTGGTGCTTTAACTGTTAACCTTCCATGGTGGGCACCTTTATATTTCACTGTTATAATCCCTGATCACTGAATCACCACACACATCAAACAAAATCTATTTTCATAACAAAGCGGTCAATTGAAATGACCCATTACTTTTATTCCTCCTACACCAGCTTCTGTTACGCTTCGCCTCCACCGCAGCGGCCCTCTGCTAGTTTTACCGTGTTAAGACTGTGGTGGCTTTTAAAGCATTAACACAGCAGTGTTGCTGCTGTGGCTCAGCTCAGTGTAAACCCACAAGCGATTTCCATCATGCTCCCAGCTATGTCTTCAGCTTGCTGAATAATCAAGATAAAGTTCAGAACTGCACATCCAACAGAACTGTATCACCATTTGTTACAGTTTATTGTGCAGAAACAGCATTTCCAACTGAAACATCCACTGATACAGTACACTCTGCTTTAAAAGAAATATTTACTTTAAAAATATAGACTTTTTGGGTCATTGAACCATGGTAATATCTAAGACAGGCTCTCTAGGGTATTGATGTCAACAAATAGGTCTATCTTAAGATGGATACTCAAGGTTACCTCACATACCAATCTTGCTACTCTGTACCAGATACTTAGTAAAGTCTCAACAAAAAGATTTAAGATTCTGGTAGTTGTCACAAGAGTGTCTGCAAAAATAATTGTTTACATCCAAACTGCAGTTTAATCTGTAATGATAATTGGGAATTTGCGTGCAATAGAATCACAACATGTGGAGGATCTTTTCCATCTACACATCATCATCACAGCTTGTGATAAAACAAACAAAAACAGCATGAATGCAGGACCAAAAAAAATAGCAAATAAAAAAGCCAGAGAGTACAGATGCAGGGTCACCCAAGAACCTTCATACATAAGAAAATCACAAATACTAAAATTAGTCTTTCAAGATACAATAAAACAGTACCAAATAAAATTATGATTGACTCAACCTTTGCTATAGTGCCATTAGATTTCAGGATACAATTATGTGGTGATTTACCACATTTGTCTGGTTTTCTATTTGATATCAGGTGTGGAATGGCCATCGGGAAGTTTGGGAAATTTTCCTGGTGGGCCTGTCATGTTAGGGCCAGCCTTTTTTTTTTTTTAACCACCAACCCGGGCAACATATAGCCTATATACAGATATTCAATTGGTCATCTTAGCTGCAACAACATGGCTGGTGCAATCCGTAATAGAAGGTAGTAGTTGCCATCACAACTGAAACTGAAAGTATCTAGCACTTGGGAAGTTAGTATTTAGCAGTTTTTGCATAAACTAGGATTGAAAGAGAAAACCTGCAGCTGGCGGTGCAGAGAAGGTGTGCCAAAAAAAACAAAAAGGTTTTGCTGGCTGATGCTACAAAGATAACAGATTTATTCAAGCAGTCTGCAGGTGATGATGAGGACAGTGACAAAGAGGCAGAAACATGAAAGATGAGTGAGCAGGGAGCAGGTGATTTGACATGTTTACATGCTTTTGCTGTGAACTAAAGCTAAATGAAGTAACTAACTAACTAACTAATATTTTTGTTAATGTTGGGGTTTCAATGGTAGAGCCCCACTGCAGGTTTGACCATTTTCAAGGTTTAACTAGTCAGACTCAGTGCACAAATGTTTCCAGAAGTTTATGCTTATTTTCTCTAAAGTGTTTAAAAAATGGTCATTAACTTCAACTGTAAATGAGTAAAATAAACATGATCATTTTCCTCTAGACTACTCGTCAATTCTTTGCTGCATTATAGCCTATAATGCATATAATATTTGATAGTCAGCCCAGCAATAAAAATGATTTGTTAAACACTTACTGTATAATCTAAACAAACAGGTGAACATGGCTCTGAACAAGAAAGGGAAAAGATGGAAGAGGAGGGAGCAGGAACCAGCACAGATCCAGTTAGAAGTGTGTTGCACTACTGAATGTTATTGTGTGACTGAAGTAAATTACAGCACAATATATCATTCATATGATCAGGTTGGACTACTTCATTCAAGTTATTGTTGCATTACAAGATTAATAGCAAGTATGTTGCATAATACACTGCATAGGTATTTGCCTATGTCAAGGTTGAACTATTCATCATGAATTTAATGAATACAACAATAGTTGATGCTTATGTCAGACAATCCAAATGATGTCTGTTTTATGCATTTCTAACAAACAGATGAAGGTGAATCAGACAGAGAAAGTTTTAAGGAAGTCTTTGCAGGGACCTCTATGGAGACAGGTATGTGTGACGACCAGCCAGCGCCACTGAACAATAGAGTTTAAAAGTAATTGAAGTATAGATATGTTTTGCACTCTTATTGATTGAATACAACTAATTACTGGTCATCTGGACAATTCTGTTGCAGAGTCAGAAAGGGAGAGGTTTGATACAAACATATGTCAGTTTGAATTTGGTGTATCAAACTGGGGCAGCTTGACAGCAAATTCCTGGACTGCTTTTTGTTGCCAGTCTGCCCGTGTTTGAAATGATTGATGAGTGCCATGCTTATTAACTGACAGGCTGCTGTCAGTAATCAACCAGCTGTGTGAAGTCTAGGTGAGTATTCAAATTCACTGCTGATGGTGGCTGCTCATCATTATTCATCAGATAAACAACAATGTTCTATGTTGAATATCCTCTCCTCCATGATGCTTACAATAAGTACTAACTCTAATATCTATGTGAATACGATATATTGTAATATCTGTGAATGTATCAGTCCAGACGTTATAGAGACATGAGCCTTGAGACATGGTCAGTTTTGAAAAGTCTCATTTCATCTTGTGGAATACCCCTTGATTGATTGTTGCACTTAAAAGTGTGTCCTCCAAAAAATTCCCTTTGGAGATTTTATTGAATGTGAGAGGGCTTATTATGGACTGAATGGATTGCAAAGACACTTGAGTCATTTCAGCCAGCAGCCAGGAGAAAAATACTCATCAGAAGGCCTCTTCACCTCTCTGACAAAGAGAAGCAGCCCAGTTCAGCCTCTGCACAAGAACAAATTACATGGTCACTGAAGTGGGCTGGATAGCAACACAAAAGGACTTGTATATTTAACAGGAAAGACAGTCCAGTTTTACAAATTGCAAGATGAAATAATCTTAAAGCTCACTTGGCTATGCTGGGACAGAAAACCAAATGTTGCTTTTCTTCTTATCTGATTAAAAAAAGAAAGCAAATCAGTCTCATGGGTAAACAGCAGTGGTGAACCAGTACCAGTGAATTCAACAAAAACTCTGTCTGCAATCACCGGGTGCCCCAGGTGTACAGCATCACTCATTAGTGATTAGAAAAGAAATGACAGATGTACTTGGCCAAGACTGTCTTTTATTTTTCTTTTGATTGATGGATTTATTTATTTTATTCATTACTTGTAAATGTGCCTAAAATCCAGTATGTACAAAGGTACAGAATCAAATCATTATTAAGACTGAAATGCTCTGAAAATGGATTTTACCTGCGTCATAGGGAAAAAAAAAACAAGAAAACTTTTTTATCTCCAATGCCTCACTGTTTTCGGCTAGAACGACAGCATGTACTTTCACACTTTAACTGATAACTAGATTTAACAGACTGTTAATTTCTCGTGTAAACAGCTGCCCAGGTGTAAAATCTCTACTTAGTTGTTATCGCTCAGATGCACACCCTTCCCACACCTTACTGATACTAACCTGCAGAAGAGGAGCAAGACTGAAGATAACTTATTTCTCCCTCCCTCAATATAAAAAAATAAAAATAGCAGAAAACAGTTCTCTTCATACTGAGATAATCTAATGCAGATCAAGATTGTATCATTTCTCTGTCGTACTCTGTCTTTATTTACCCTCCATCCACTATCTTTGTAAACAAGCGAGAGGAGAGGAGAGGAAAGTCAGAGCTCCATCAGCAGTGTGAGATATAAACCACCCTCGTGGGACCTCTGAAATATTCCCTTGCCTCCATTTTCTCTAATATGAAACTGGTATAGAGGATGCTAACTGTGATGCAGAGCCAGAGCATGGAAACATTAAATATAACAGAAAGAGTCTCTGGACTGACTGATAAGTCATAGATGTCAAAGCATGACTTATGCATCATACAATACACAATCTATTGATTGACCTGGAAGCAGCAGAAAACTTGAGCAACAATACTCTGCTGGGTCAGCTGACCATTAAGTCTCTTCTTGCACCACCACTTTGCTGCTTTGGGAGATTTAATGCTTATTTATACATTTATTTATGTATTTGTCATTCATTCAAAAAAAAAAGTACATTGAGACTGTCAATGACTGGATTGGTGGATTGTCAGGTAAGAGATGAATTCTGTGAAAACTGACAAGCTTTTTAGCAGACAAACAGTATATTAAATCGCAATGAGCCTTTTTTTTGCCTTTGTTAATGTGAGTGTGCCTTTGTGTGCATCTGTATACACGTGTGAATATGTGGGGTTCAGTCAGCCTGAGAAGAGGCTCTTAGCAAGGCAAGCAGCTGTGTGTCATTGAGGCAGAACAACATCAACACACTGCTGTTGATCCCATTTATCATTTTCCCTGAAGGACTGACCTCACAAGACACATCTTCCATGTCCCAGGCACACATCTCTCACTCTCTGTCTCTCTTCACTTTTCTCTCACTGGTGTTCCCTCTGTAAACCTCCCACAGAGAAATACACTCCTGCTACAGAGGGAAGGTTACTCATGGGTGTTACCCACCTTCATCCAACTGAAGAGGGGGGGTTCTTGTTCTGTGAGGAGGTAGACACAATAGAGCACCTTCTTCTTGGATGTATTTTGCCAAAGGCCGTCCTTGAAATACGGGGATGCTGATACACTCAGTATAGGTTTTCCTAAAAATATTACTTTGTTTTTATTGAGGCTGGCTACCTGCCAGTGTGTATATAATGCAACTTTTTATCACCAGCTACATTGTGGATGTTCTTAACCACTGTAATAAGAGTGTGTTCATCATCCACTCAAACATCCACACAAACCTTACATAATAGAAAACATCATTGCCAAGAAATCAAACCAGTCCATGACTGACATGAATCTTCTCCTCACACGCACTAAAGGATTACACATAATTAACAAAGGGTAACTTTGTACATTTGTCAGCTTATAATGGAGGCTAAATTTGACTAAATACTATATATACAGTACCTTCATAACAACAGAAATGAGAGGGAAACGTGAACAAAATCCACAAGCTTTTCTTTAAAGATCTCCTCTTTTGTCTCTTTTGTGAACCATTTGTGTGTTTCCTTTAATTTCTGCAGTTTCTTATTTCAGTTTTGTCAGTCTGCTCTGCAGCCACAGCAGCTTGTCCTCTGAGCTCCATCTGCAGATGCAGCTGGAGGAGATGTTAAGTCACTGGGAGTTGTCATTTTCTCTCTCCTTCCACTTTTAAACTCTAGCACAGTGGTAAAGCTGTGATCCCAGCATACTGTTTCTCAGACAGGGTTATAATTATTCATTCAGGTATCAATCAGGGCCAAGACGAGTCAGTGGGATGTCTGAATGAAACCAGACGTTATAGAAATGTTTTGTTACCACCTGCATGTAGAACAGCACCACTGTGGTGTGTGTGTGTGTGTGTGTGTGTGTGTGTGTGTGTGTGTGTGTGTGTGTATGTGTGTGGGGGGGTTAAACAGTACTGTAAGCATTACAAAAAAAAAAAAAAGGAGAAATATTGGTTGGTAAATGTACTGTAGATAATAAAAGTGATCAAATAGTAGCTCAGTCATGCATCTCTAAAAGGTTCCTATTCATAACCTTTCATATCTTAAATGTTATTTCCAGTCACTTTAGGGTGAAGATCACTCAGACTTGACGTTATGATCACATTTTTTGCATAGAACAAGGGCTGTGGCTCTAGTCCCTTATTTCATATGTCGGCGTTGTACTACAAGGAATAACATCACAGCCAGTTTGATTACTTACAACCATATAACTCTCAAAGTGCATATGGCATGTCAGAGTTGTATGAAGACAAATTCACACCGATCTATTAATTGGCATTATTTGCTAATCCTACACTGAAGTAATACTTGATCCACTCAGACTGAAAACACCACTCACAAATAACCATGAATCTCTGAAACTTATCATTAGCCTCAGCTGGGCTTTATGATTTCAGGTGGGAGCAAATAAATTCAACAGCTGCATATAACAGACAAATCAACAGTCTATGGTCCTACAGCGTGTTAGCCACATTTGTGACTTCAGCACTCTGTAGTGTTCCAAATGTAAAGGGAAAAATCAAAAGGTTCTTTTTTTTATTGATTATTTTACCTGTTATCCAGAAGCAGGTTGCATCTTCAAAGACCATAATGATAAAATGTTGGCTTGGGGCAAAACCAGCATTTAAATCCAGTATTTCCACAGACTGAGCCAGCTACAGACATAACGTACATTTCAGCAAAGAGGAAAAGTAGAATGAAGTCACAGTCTGCAGAAAAATTGGCTGTGTAAATCCTTCCACCTGGGCAAACATCTTATCATACCTGGCAAAATGTAGACATCAGTGAGATCACAAAAATACCTTTGAAGACACAACCTGATGCTGGATAAAAGGTAGAAAAATAATGCTCAGACTTTTGCCCAAGGGTTTGTGCAGGAAACACAATGTCACAGAATCACACAGAGTAACACATGGAGGATGGCTAATAGCACAGCAGCCTCAGGGGGAATGAAGAGAGGTTGGGCTGCTAGATAGAAATAAATGCACCAGGAGGAGATCAGCGGTTTGTTTAAGCCACCCTAAGAGATACAACCAAGGTCAAAGGTCATTATGCAGAACATCAGCCACTCAACATGAGAGATTTATACACCTGTAAAGATCTTAGGTGGAATATATTGATATTACTGTCATTAAATTGATTGAGTCTCAGCCTCAGAACATCAAATATTATAACATAATCAAGGTTACAATAAATAGTTATATTATACTATAGGGTTTGCCTTCCTTCACACTTCTCAGTTGTTTTTTTTCTGTTCTGATTCTTTAAAAATTCCATAATTCTCAGCAATCGTTCCACAGTATGATTGCAGCCCTCTCATAAGCACCTATTGTGTCAATCAGTGGCTAAATATTCAATGTATTCCCCTCCAGAAAGAAAATAATCCACCATTACCTACAGACAAACAATGACTACAGAGCTCAAATCTCAACGTATTTGCCATGAGTGGATTACCACCTTTTCAACATCATACAAAAAGCAGTAGAATAATGAGCTTGAAAAGTGGTCCCCAATTTCTAAGCACTTATATTCTAAAAAAAAAGCATTTGCACATTGACTTCACATTTTTTTTGTATTTTATACAGTAATTGCAACAACAGCTGATAAAGAAAAGCTTTGTGTCACAAGCATTTCTGGCATTTAACTGCTGGCAAATGCCGCTTTTTCCTGTCAGTGATAAAGTGACTGTAATTTACACTGAGAGATCAAGAATGCAGCGTTCATCCTCCACTAGCCTCCTCCTCCCTCTACATCAGTAATGTTGAGATGCAGCAAAGCAAGGCCGAACTGTCAGTGTTGCTGGCACAATTATAACCAAGAATTACAACCTCCTGGAGAAATAGTTCAGTGTGTTGTAGAGTAGAAAATTATTTCCACGGACAGCTATTTCTGCCTTGTCACACCAGCCTGCTCAAACATACGTCCTACTCCACTGTGGTGCTCTATTTCCAGCAAACAAACAGAAACTACTCCAGCTGAACTGACCCTCCTCCTTGTCAACCACAACAGCTCCATTCTGCTGGAAGAAAGATGTTTTAAAAGAAGCATTAGAATAACACAATTTATTTTCCACATCAGTCCAATGGCTCGCTCCCTCTCCTCCACTTCCTCACTAGCTGTCACTTTGTCTGTGTTCTGTCACACTGCACATTTAAGGACAAATCTTAGACTATACACCATGAGATTGGGAACATCTTGTCCAAACTAAGAAGAAATCTGCTAACAATTTAAATTTTGCTGCACAGTGTTGTTCACAGTGTAAAAAGATTTCTGTTTTAAGCTGGGTTGGGTTTAGGTTAGTAGATATAAGGACAGGAAAGAAGTGCAGCACCTTCACTGAATGGTTGTAGCTTAAGAGCAAACTTAAGATACAAAAACCATGCTGTGAAAAACAGCCAGCAGTATGCAATGTATCTACAACTGCAGTAAATGTGCTAAAACAAATATGAAAATACAAAAATAACCACATGTTCCTTCAAGTTTTGAGCAGGGCTGGGAGTAGTAGCATTAATAGAACATCAGGTCTAATAGAATTGAGTCAAACTTGTTGCTTTCGATGTGAAACAAAGGTTACAGAATTTGATATTTCACCAAGAGAGAGCAAGTACAAGAATTCTGTAGACAGAAGGCAGAAATGAAAATGTGTTAAACATTTGTCCAGAAGCTTTGGAAAGGTGTCGTGCCACATTTTTAGTTTTATCTTGACTACATATTCATGACACATAAACAATCAAGAAAGTGTGAAATTGAAAAGTTTGTTGCAGAATGTACATATTTTGAACTAGTCCTGATGAATGATCAATCGGGCAGTTCATCACCCTGTGCTCTGCTACTACTATATCCCTCCACTGCTCTGTGAGATGTGACCTCAGTCAGTCTCATTCTTTTCACTTTACAGGTTTACAGCTACTGAACAGCTGCCACAGCTGTTTACTGGCTCATATTTGCCTTACACCCTGCAGCAAGAGTCACATTACATTTCTCAGATCTGCAGAAACCCAAGAACTAAATGTAATGTGTCTTCGAACTGAGAATAACAACCTAGCTGGAGGGATGTGAAAATGTCTTAAATAATTCTAATGGATGTAGTGGGTGGGTTTACGGTAGGAAAAGACATAATGGAAAAGAAAACATGATATCACCTACGAGGAGATTCAGCAGTATGTGGTTTGTGAGCTGTGGGGATGTGCAGAAGTCTACATAAGACAAGGGGAATCATGAAACACATCCATTGTTATTGAAACAACTGCAGTACTGAAGACACACTCACTTACCAGGAGCAATATTAAAACAGCAGGGGTCTGAATCAGCAGCCAACATCAGTAAATGTCAGAATGTTAACAATGTGGGCTTAAAGTGACTCCAAACAAACCTTTTCACCACAAATGTACTAATTAGCATTCAATAGTCAGAGTTACAACTCGTTTTTCTGATGGAAGATTAAGCCCACACTGGGCCATGGATTACATAACATAAGAGGCACTGTGATATACAGAATTCACTTGCTGTGAATACCGATTAGTAACTCTGAACCAGTGACACAGTTCCACTTGTCATTAATAACCTGGAGCACCTGAACCTAGAACCTGGTTTACCACTAACATTCATTCAGTGTATAGATTTTAAATGGACACCTTCAGCTGCTTTATAAAAAACATCTGTTGTTTTATGATTTAGGGCTGAATTGTTGACAGGGTCGTTGCACTCATCATAGTATACTTCAGTTTTCTGAAGCGTAATTAAAATCAGAGGCGAACTGGCGTTGAAATGAGCAGTTTGCAGTTAACAGTCTAACCAGCTCTTTGATGTGTTATTCACAGTGAGGCTTACAACATGACTTCTGTCTCCTCTTGATAGACATCAGCAGTAAGATTGCAGCTCTTGGAGATAAATCAGCTCTGTAAATGGGCATCACTGACGGGAACGAGCCAATCAAACCATAAAGCATACACAGTCATTATATCAGGGTGCGAGAAATGGCCTTTTATTCAGTCTAGTAGAACTGTTGAACAGTGTTGGAGCAGAACAATAACACAGTCCAACCCACAGACTCACACTCCCTTACCTACAAACATTGTGATCCCATCTTTGACACCAAAATATATCGAATATAGTGAATCACTGAGTGGATAAGAAGTAGACCAGGTGAGGTCAGAAGGGGGATTAGAGGACATTTGTAGCTTCCTACAAGCCGGTGTAGTAGATCATTGTGATGGAACAGATCAGAGCTCCCAGCCAGCCCTGACACATTATCTGCCAACACACACCCAAGGTGATTTATGGAAAAAACACAGCAGCTGTTGATTTCACACAGCTCTTAAACCTCTGAGCTCTCTGGATGACTTAGATGTTACAGCGTTTACTGGGGAGGGGAGTAAGGCAAAATGAAAGAGGGAGTGTGACAGAAGGGAAAGTGAAATAGAATAACACCAACAAGTTCAAAAAGGAAGTCTCATAAATGTACCTTAAAGTTATTTCTTTTTATTTTTCCCCCTTTATTTAGTGCAAGATATGTGATTAACATAAGTGATTAACATGAAAACACATATGACACAGGACAGTACAAATGAGAGAGGCAAAAAGGACCAGACAGTAACCCATGAGAACAATAACATGGAGAAAAATAAATAAATAAATACAGATTTTAAATAGATGAATGAAATTTTGGGTTAATACTAAATGCACATGGTGTTTCTGTGTGTGTGGGTAGACATTGTGTGTGTTAGTGTGTAAGAATATAGAGGGAGAGAGCAGAGGGAAGGTAAGAGAAGAAGGAAGGAGAAGAAAGAAGAAGAAGAAAAGAGAAAGCTGCAGTGTTGTTGTGGGGGATCTCTGGTTGGTCGTCAAGGTGGAACCAGGATGAGTCAGGACAGTTTTATTATTATTATTATTATTTTTTCTCTTGCCCTCTCCACTCCTACACAACCACCTCATTTTATACTTTGTTTGGTTGTCTGTCTGTACTCTCCTTTCTCTCCTCCTCCCGCCTCCTTGCTCTCATTGTTCTCTCCTGCTTCAGGCTGCTCTCAGACCCATAGGAGGTTGCTGGCCTGTTGCAGGTCAGATACCCTCTAGAACAGCCCCCACCCCTACAGGAGGGGTCTGTTCATTTGGGTATGAGGAGCATCGTTATATTTGAAGGGGAGTTTGGCAGGGAATAGGCCCTAGAAACCAAGCTGTCCAAACCAGTCACTACCTCCGAGCCCCCACAGCCACCTGGGCCCAGTAGGAGATGCTCCCATTATGCAGAGTCATCGTTTAGTTTGGGGAAATAAATAAATAAATGTACCTTAAAGTTAAATCAACACCACTCTGACAAAGTTTCATCAAAAGTTCACAGAACTATAGTTACTCACATCCTCATTATTTTGTTGTAAGATTAGATAAGCATCCAATGAAGAAAAGTTAATTTCATACATTTCTGTCACAGACTGCCTTGAGTAAGACGACAGGGCTGCCAGGACAAAGTAAAAGGTTCACATAAAAATGAAATATTCTTCACACCCTTCCTTATCTGCACCACAGAGTGAAGACAAATCATCCAGCAGGACAAATAAAGTCTATTTGACACAAACACATAACTCGGAGTCTGTAAATAATATGCAAATTGAACCGCACAACTAAACCTATCTCAGATATTTACTAATTTTCCATTAAGATCACTATGGCAGTTCTGGTAGAACCACATGATAGGGAGTGTTGGTGGAATTAGTTTGAGGCTCATTAGACCTGCAAACATCCAAATAGTCATTTTAAATATGATCGCAGAAAAGTCACTTCAAAGATATGCATGATGATTATGCTATACTGTATATGAGCTGAATATTTTGCTCATTTGGAGCAAAACATCACATTGGTCTATAGTTTCTAAACACTCTCGTTCTGTTTATGGGTGAGTTTGTGAAAAGTGCTAAAAGGCTTCTTTCACCCATAATAACCAGAAGGAATCTGGCTGTATCAATGGGAAAATGTTATATATCTATAATTTATTTACTATGTCCATGATACTAATTTATTTTTGCTAGTTTTTGCTGTTCCTTTCCTCTTTTTTTAAAATATGGATGCAAATTAAAATATTTTGACATATTTCATTAGTAGTCATAAAAAAACAAGAGAGGAGGAAAACAATTTCATTCACAGTTCATTCATTCAGCTTAATGAACCCTATCTATGAGTCAGAGAGCAGCTTGAAGATTAATTCAGGAGAAAACAACAAGATTTCCACAGAAAACATCATTAAGGAATAGACACTGTAACAAGGAGCAACAGTTTGATGGTATATCACTGATATAAATGTGTGGTTGAAGAGTCAAATGCTTCTCTGAGACATCTCAGTACAACAACAGCATGTTGACTTTGCTTAGTACAAAACTCTAAATAATGGAAATAAACTGAATATTCCAAGTCATTGTCCAGAGTCTGCTCATTAGTCATCAAAAGACAGAAAGGAATCTGGAGTGGATATTTAATGAAACATTGATCAAAAGCACCTGCAAGTGTATTGACCTGATTATTTTATTTTCTCCAGGAAGGAATGTCTGCCCATGCTATGGTGTACTTGAGGAAACTGTTTCCTTCTTCATAGTTTTCCCTGTGGAGGGAATTCAATTGAGATTCAAGTCTGAAGTTGACCTTTGGAAATGAGGAATCCTCATTGAAATGTAGAGCTGCTGCACCCTTCATCTCTCAGTTGTCTTTTGAGCTTGACTCTTCTTTTGAGTTTGAATTGAAATACGTGAATCTTAAATGAACACAAAGGGCTGTTAGAATTATAATCTTAAAATGAATGCCCAGGGCAGAACTGTTTGCTATCTTTTGTGGTGACCCTATTCCTCTCAGGCCAAAATCTCTTGTGAGGTTACTCAGGGATTCTCAGTCTGCATGCTTACCTTATATATTGATGGTCTGCTTTGCATCCCACTAAAACTTTCTAAGACTGATTATGTGTGTGCACATTGTGCATAGTGAATGTACTCAAATGAACCTGAATTTGGCATCTTGCTCTTCTGTGCACTTTCAATCAGTACTAGCCACCTGTCTTCAAATGTTTGCAGATCTTTATCATGACTTAATGGCTGTAATTGCTTACATGTAAAAGGATACAGAGACTTTTTCTCTGGATGCTATGTTATAGATGTCTCCCTTCTATAACTACTGCAGCAGTTACAGCTGCCTGTCATTTTTACAACTGATTTTAATTTTTGTTTATGTGGTAAAACATATGTTACTCGTCAGGACGCCTGGCAGTGACACTCCCTGCTTTAGAAGCAGTCTTGCAAACCTTAGAAAATCACTCTTTACACTGGTTAGTTCTTATTTATAATATGTAATCTCTAATAATGCTGCATGCATTTTCCAATGCATTACATCACACTGTAGAGTGAAAGCAGTCTGAAGTCAACAGCTCAGTGGCCTTGAACTGAGTAAAGCTGTCAACACAAGAGTGACTTTGTAAATACAGGGATTACTGCAGCCCGAGCTGAACACAGCCATGTCTGACAGTGGAAGTACAGAGCTTGAGATCAATGGAGCAAAAACATCTTGTTATTCAGTGATAGCACAGCATATCAGGTACAAATATCACTGGTGAAGAAGTCAAAAAAAGTCAAAAAAATGACCCTTTAACGTCTGAGCTCCAACCACAGTGAAGAGCCATCATGAGGTTTGGAAAACCAAACCAAACTATGTCCAGGCCTGTAGAGCCGCCAGCACTTTAATCACATTAACTTGTTCTTATGAGGATCATTTAAAGAGGACACTATTAAGCTCTAATTAGATTTTCAAACGGAGACCATTAAAAGAACATTATAGCAGAAGCTTCATGACTTACAACTGCAAAACATGAAAAAACACAATCCTGCCGGCGTTGATTGAAAACAATTTTCACATTGTTGGAATATAATAAAGGTTCAGTCCAACAGCTTTTACAGTGACTGGAGAGGTTTGTCTTTTGCTGCACTTCTGAGAAACATATGCTTTGTAATTAAGCATATTTGTCATAAAGACACTCACTTGCCTGCACAAAGTTTGTAACATTGTATAAATATGCTGCAAAAACAACAGAGGAAGACATTTTACACACATCAGATACAAACATCCTGTTTTATATTCCAGAGCCGAACACATTGTGAATACATGCTGAGAGCTGTTGTATGCCTCTTTGTCATTGGACTGCACTTTGAAGTAGCTGTGATGGTAGCTGGAGGGAAGTGATGGTCAGAGAGGAGAGAACAATGGTATGTGGGAAGAATTTCCTTAAAAGTAGACAAGGGAAGGAAATAAGATATTTTCTTCATTATCCTCCTGAGATGTTGTGGGATGAGCACATTGACATGCAAATATGTACTATGTGCGCAGGAGGTGAGAGAAATTACATGAAAGAGGCAGAACTAATGACAGGTTCCAGTTTGACTCAAAAATAGCATCATTGGCAGTAATTTAAAATTTGTAAAAGAAAATTACATTAATTACACACATTTTCTGTTAGTGCACTTTATAAAGATAGGGCCAAATCCACAAAAAGAATTGTGCGGCTTTTGCAGTTGCCAAATCTGTGCAAATGAGACAAAAAGATAGCGTGTAATTCACAAAGCACCCGCAAAGGGTAAAATGCACCACAGACTGCGCTGCCAAACAAACAGCATCATGGTGCGCCTGTGCCATTTGCATGTATGTAAATGAGGTAATATTCATACATTAAAAAAGAGGAGGAATGTTGCGGTAAAACTAGAAAACCACTTTATTGTTATAAAGATTGATTTTGAAATAGCACCACACACAGTAATCCTCACGCTACAAAAAAAAGAAAGAAAAAAAGGACTAGCCTTTATCCAATTCTGTTTCACCACATGTTCACGCCTCCGCCACACACAGACATGCACACTATCACTGCAAACTAACAACCCTAGGTGTCATGCAATACTTATCTGCATGCAGATGCACAGCAAACCATATGACCGCCTCCCAAACAGTACAGCTCGGATAACAACACCAAATGAGGGAGTGTAGAGACAGCATTAGTACATTTAAAAGGATCACAAGGGCGCAGTGGGTTCATCTCACAGAGCAGAAATAAACATTACCACAAAATAAGTTAAAAATATGCTAAACCACAAGAGGAAAAAATAGCACTAAATAGAATTAATTAAAAAAAAGAGAAGAAAAAAAAAGAAAAGAGCAAAACAGACTGTAGGCAAAACAGTAGCAAACTATCCTGAAAATAAAGAAAAGAAAAGTTATGAAAAATAACAGATTTCCTGAGGTGGCCTTCAATAGAGTATATACTGAACTGTTTCATCCCACCTCTACTATGGTCACACCTGCCACATATGGCATAACTCAAATGCCCCCCTCACTGGACACCTATATCATAAAGAAACTTGATGATATTGAATTGATATTGAGTGATATCAAGGGTGAAATCTTCAGTCAGACATTTGGGGGGATCAGATGGGTGTGAGGTTTTAGGCTTATCTCAGACTTTCAGCTACTTAAAAATAATAAAAAAAATGTCCTGAAAGCTCTGATGGAGTTCAGGATTCATCCATACAGTAAGGGGCTGCTTTATTAAAACAAATCCCACTGTATAGACTTGGAATCTGTGTGTAACAGCTGACCTGATGGGTAGCAAAACATAGAACATTAACTACTGTCAGATCCTGACCGATCCGGTGTTAATCAACTTAACTTAGGCTGCTGTGCCGCGTGCGTAAATGCGCACAGCCTCTTTCTCATTTTGGAGACGCACTTATCTTTCAGCTGCTGTAAGATGCTGCAGCCAGCTGTGACACACAGCCAGCTGTGGGCACCAAACACAACATCAGTATTGATGTTTCTGTGAAATCCTGGATACATTCAGTGACACCTGAACAACATTATTATAAGATTCAGACATTAATCTAACATGTTTCAGACCTGCCTGAATCACATCAAATGTCAAAATGCAGCTATTAATATTTCAGTAGATGATGTTATAGATGTGAAATACTAGAGAAGTAAAAGTATAGAACACATGAAAGTTGGTTTGTGATTGTGGAAAGCTCTGTGTATGTGCAATTTGAGGCTTTTGTGCTCACTGTAGTTTTTATTATGGACCAATCTGTGTGCTGGGCAAATTGCACTCAGCTGCAAAACTTTATGGGTATGTTTGCAGTGACATATTAGTGCAAAATCTTCATAATTCACGGTGCTATTGGCAGGCGCAATCCTTTCTTTGTGGATTTGGCCCTCAGTGTGGTAACTGAAATGCTTTTTGAATGAAGTGTTTCTCAGACTGATATTATACTGTATTCTATTTCACAGTATAAATACTTTGCATACCACGTCTGAAAAAAGTAACATGAGATTCTAAATGAATCACTTGCGAAGATGTTTCAAATCAGGCCTTTGCTCTCAATTAGAGTGCTGTATTGTAGCTTAACAGTCTGGTACAAAGCGAATGAGCTGCAGAATGAATCAGATGGTCATTGGTCCTTGATGTTTAAAAGAGCCGTGTGCAGAGGCTGTGATGAAGAGAACTGCTCAGCAAGCCCACACAACACTGACAGCAGAGTTAGTCAGGAAAAACTTCACACTGCACACATGGAAAACTGGACAATTTAATGGTGTCCAGTATAGATAACATTTCATTAACTTATGTCTGATCTTTACTAGCACAGCAAAGTGAATGTAAGAGAGAAAATGAGGGCAGGAGAGGTAGAAGAGGGGAGGTTCAGACTGACTGATAAAACTAACACTGAAGTTGTTAGATGTGATGTTGTACACTCTTCCTAATGGATAAAATATATGAACCTCTTGTCGACTTTTGAAATGTTTTTTTTATTTTTTTTATAGATGATGTGAAAGCTGAGACTATAATATACACCCAAGAAGTTAAATCGAGGTCCAACCATCATGTAAATTTAGTGTTTATATTAAGTTTGCATAAAATGTGTAAAATAATGTTTTTTTCTGCACACACTTAGAAAAACATTAGTATGAATTAATATTATTTGAAAACTATTAAATTAAGCTATTCATTATCTGAACATTGGTAGGATGTCTTAGTGCTACTGATCTTGACTGATATCATTTAATGATTCTACCTATTATTAGATTATTATTAGATGGCAGTAACACAACATCAGTACTCATTTCTACATACATTTTTCATAATTACATACAATTTACAATTTAATTGTAGAATAAAGTTCTATTCTCTACTTTACCTAAACTGTTGTGGTGTTGGTGCATTACTCAAACAAATGCCTCTGTGTCTCAACTCTATCTTTACTGTTCACAGCTCACTACACAATCTAATATAAGCTAATTGACAACAACAGTCTCATAACCCAGCATGCAATTGGGTGGTCAGCATTTTAAGCCTTTTGATGCGAAGACTTATCCAATTACCCACAATTCCCTAATCTCATCAGAGACTCAACATAAAAATAGTCAATCTGTAGGTGGCTACATTCTTTATTAACATGTTCTGTTCTTTGTAACCTATTAACCATTGTACTATAAAATAACACTGTATAGAGTTGCAGTGTGAAAGTGTTGAATCACCAGTTAAGTTTGTACTCTGCTTGCCTTATCTGCATTATTTTGATTTCCTTATTGAACAATGTAACATAAATTCTTGGGAAAAACAGCAAATTAATTAAACACAGCCCCTCTTCTGTATCATTTGTTTTCTCTGAGGTCCTTTTAAGTGAAAGCGAGTATCCAGTGATCAATACAGTCAGTTATATATTTGTACTGTAAATAAACACACATTTTTATTGAATGACATCATTAAGCTGCTCGACAGCATCCATCCGGGATGACGGGACAACACCGGTGGATGAAGGAGGGCTAATAGAGACATCTATTGCGTCACTTCTTTTCAATCGCCAGTCTGTCTTCCTCTCAGCAGACAGACAGCCTCACTTGACCTTGTTCTTCACTGTTATCTCTCCTCCTCTCTCCTCGGTCCTCTCCATCAACCCAGTCTATTATCAGCTCTCCCTGCTGGCTTTGTTGATACATTACTGTCCTCTAGAGAGACTGGAAGCTGGGTGTGTGTCATCTAGTGTACAGCGTGAAATCATGAAAATTGAACACCTAGGATAAATTATTAAAAGAGGGGTTGAATGGTACAAGTGTGAATTGTGAGCAAAACAAATAGCTTGAATCTTTTATATAGTCTCACCTCTAAATTTAATTGATTCTCAACTAAAACAAACCTGTACTTAATGTTTTTTGTTTTCATTTTTTTAATTAATTTGACAAATTATAAGTTGTTGCTAGCTGCATAACAGAGGGGAGTTTCTTGGTTTGGCAGGCTTGTGTACTGTACGTACATTTTAATGATCTCCTGCTAAACAGGGAATGGCTTCAAGCTATTTTTATTCCTGGATATATAATTTCATGATGAAGTCTGACAGTGTTGGTAATGTAACAGCATCCTATTCCTGAGAGAAGTTTTTTTTAAAAATGAATGAACCATCAGAACCAGTGGCTGCTATTCTTAATGTGTTGTTGTTGTGGCAGACAGCTAAACAATGAAACCAACAGTCCATAGAAAATCCCACTATTCTCCTTCAACTGCCTATCAATCATCTCCCCTTCCTCCTCCTCGTCCTCCTCATCTGTGAATAGCGATTACAGCAACACAATGTTTTATACAGAACAGTCATTATTCACATGACTGGACATTTTAGGCATTAGAACAGTTGACGAATATTGCTGGTTATTGTGGTGAGGACAATCTCTTCCATCAAGCTAATGCTTGCACCCGATCCTGTTAATCTAACACCTGATGACAGAAAACACATTTATACATCTGGGACTGTGTTCAGGTATTTTAGGGGGGTATTTATCTTACCTCCTAAAAAGCACTTTCAGTTGCTAGAGAAAGTGAACTAAACCTAAAAAATAAAAAAAACATTTTATGAGCTTTCATCAACCACCTGCGTGTAGAAAGTATAAACCAGTCATGCAGTTAAGCACCAATGGAGAAACCCATAGTAAACACACACACACCTAAACCATGAAATGATCTCTGAACACCACTCAAACTGTATCCATCTGTTGTCTCAGTGGAGCGTCAACTGTTGACATGATTGTTTAGGAGGTTGGGTGTTGTTGGTGAAGTCGCAGATGTTATTGTAACAAACAGATGTTGATTTGGTGTGTGTGTGCTGCAAATGTAAATGCATATTCTTTTCACACGTGTAGGTGTTTGTATCCAGCTGTCATTGACACTTTTATTTATGTAGAGTGTAGCAATTTTCTCCAGGTGTTTCTTTTTCTTCTTGGAGTTTGCGCTGTAATGTTGGCAACAGTGATTTCACCCATTTTCTGAAGTTGTATTTTCACCTGATGAATTCCACTTTTTCCTTAAAAGTGATATTCACCCCCAAATCTACCATTTATAAGGCTGCAGGCTTGAAAGGTGGCTGTAAAAAGTTTGTAATTAGTTTCTTCACTATGATACGGAGCCCAGGAGGTGTGATGGAGGAACAGATTATACTAAAACTAATTTATCCCCATGATTTAGTAATTTGTGTTCTTGATTTGATATATTATATATTTTGCCAGAAGTTTGAAGAAAACGATGAAGACATTTATTCTGGGTTGCCTACTCTCATGTTCTGAGTGTCAGACACTCCTTTCAGGTTCTATCTGTGGGTTATTTAGGCTTCCTCCACATACAAAACATGGTATGAATGTCAGGTCAGGTAATCTGTCAATATTTCCCTTTTAAAGCCAGACAGCAGTTAATTTTGTTTTTCTGCTTTTGTTTGTGTGCTTGCTCAGCTCTCCCATCACTCTGCCTGTCTGTCTCTCTGCTGCCCAGCTAGCCCATCTGGTGGTAGTTGTATCACTGGATTCATATCCAATGCAGATGAAGAGCTGCTGTTTATGAAGCTCCATCAAACCTGGAGAAATCGACATGGATTTCACACTACAGTGGCTCTACAAGAGGCCATGATTCTCTCTCGATTTGCAGCTTATCTGATGCAGGGATCGTGTGGCTGACTGACAGCTTCAAATTGAAAGGGTTTTCCTGTCATAGTTACTGCACCTATATGTGCAGGTGAGCATATATTTGAACAAACATGGCATATAGACTTGTGGCATATAGATTGTGCATACTGTATAAGCTCAGTAAGGCCATTTTTTTTTCAAATTTTCTCCACTGAGACTTCCTTGTATAATAAAACTACAATAAAAAGTTATTAAGAGCTGTAAATTAATAAGTGAGAAGTAAACATTTTAGAGAGCAGAATTGCGCTGTGAAACAGCCAGAACCGCATTTGGTTTCTGTGGGAGTTTCACAGTGCTTAATGGATGACTGAATCAGAGTCTTATCCAGTAGTTTCAGTAATTAAAGTTATTTAAATCATTGAAATTAGTATTAGTATTAGCTTTTCCCATGATAAGCCTATCATCTAAAATGTTTGCCTGAATACATAAATTATGCATATTTGTCTCCAAAATGTGCTGAACTTGCAGAACAGGAACCACTGGCAGCCTGAGACCTCCCAGGGATAAAAATGAGTG
Source organism: Thunnus maccoyii (assembly GCF_910596095.1). Classification (NCBI taxonomy): domain Eukaryota; kingdom Metazoa; phylum Chordata; class Actinopteri; order Scombriformes; family Scombridae; genus Thunnus; species Thunnus maccoyii. The sequence goes on from NC_056538.1 coordinate 8,783,168, forward strand.
TAATGAAAGAAGAGAGAAAATAACACATCACTTCAGGTATTTCATTTCTCACACTTAGTTCAATTACTTCCAATTATCAAACTGCATATCAATCAACAGATTCAGCTCTGATCATCAGTGACAAAGGCTGTGTTTTTATCTCACCAATCATTTCCTTTGTTTCGGATGTAAACCACTGAGAAATACTGAGAATTAAATTTTCATGTTAAATGATCGTGTTACTGCTGAATGGAAGACATTTCTGCACCAGGCGTCAGACTCAGTACAGTACTACAACAACATGATGAATAAACACACTCAGTCAGTGATTCACACACATCTAACCCTACAGTAAAAATGAACAGAGATGAAAATGAAAATAGTATTCTACCAAGAATATGCAGTGTATTCCCCAGTCTGTGTGTCTAAATATTGGATCTGCATGTCTAAATATTGGATCTGCGTGTCTATATATTGGATATGTGATAAAGTCCGGAGGCCTCGTCCTCCCTGGAGGAATCAAAGTGTAAACGCTCATTAAGTTGCTATAAATACATGTAATCCTACAGAGCCCTGGGGTGACAGCATTAGAGCTGAATGAAGATTCTGCATAACACTGACTGCACTAAAACATCAAACACCATGATGTAATGCTTTCACTGACAGCTAGTTTAAAACTAAAATATAAAAAGCTCCACAAAGTCCAGTGTTGCTTTCTTCTCTTCTTTTCTTCTCTGTGTACGAGTCACAGTGATAAAAGTTGTCCTTTCTCTCCTTGGGAATATATGACACCATCAGAACTTTTCTCTCCATCTATTTTACATTGTGTCTGTGAAAACTGAATCTCATCTCCATCATGTGTAGCTAGATCAGGAATAATGTAGGTGGGGAAAACTGATGGGTTTCAGTTGGGATGTCTGGTGACCAAACTTTATGACAAGACAAGAGCTGTTTAGATGTGTATTTTAGTTTATCACACATGTTGATACTAGGCCTGTGTTTATTCCCATGTGAAATGTATTATTGTAAAATGTGGATGCATTGTTGCAGAACAAAGGACCTCAGCAGATGACTCACATATCTGGAAGTGAAACTAATTTTAATGCACAGGAGTAATTTCATGAAAGTGATAATTTGCAAAAAAAAAGAAAACAAACATGTGGTGCTTTTATCAAAAATAAATCTGTAGCTATTGCAAAAAATGACATTTTTAAGGAAGTAATGTACCATCCACAGTGTCCTGCACCTTTTTTTTTGCATTAGGCATGCAGAGCTAGTGCTGGGTATCTACATTAGATTCATCTCCACCAGATTTTCTGCTGGTCTGAAAGTCTCCTCTTCTCAAACTGTCCACACTCAGACTGCTGTCAAGACGAGTAAATCTAATGTCCTCTCATCTTCACTACACATCCAGCTCTGCCTGCCATCAACAAAGGTCAATCACCTTGACTTTGAACAATCCCTGTGAAAACTGATTTGGTTTTACTTTGGTGGAAGGTCTGAATGTTAGTCTTCATGCTTTGAACTTTGGATTTTCTATTTCAACAAACCGAGCAGTGAGCAGACAGTTGATTACTATTCAGAGCCTCTGTTTGTTCTTGTCTTTAGCCAATAGCTCACGACATATTTTAATGCCAAGAAAATAAAAATGAGATTTGCTGTATTCTCGACTGATACTGCACAACTGCACCGACTTGTGTTCATATCTCCATCAAGGTCACACTTCCAATAAAGCCTGCAAACATTGGATTTCAATTGTATACATTAATAAGTGAAAAGGAGTGGGATCAGTAATGAATGGCAACTTAGAAAGGGCTACTTTCTGGATGAGAACACAGCAGTCATAAGGTTTTTCAGGATGGTCAAACCATCATAATGAAGAGATAAGGAGGACAGAAGACTAACTCGAAAGATGAAGATCAGTCAGTGTTTGTCCATGAATTTGAGAGACAGTTACAGTAGCTGGATCTGACAGACATCTGTGAATGGAAAATAAATGGAGAGCTACACATGCAACTGTGAGAGGCAGATCAGATGGAGAGGGGTTTCAAAATCTCAAAAGTGTATGACCATGGAGAATAAAATTATCATCAAATATATATTTTCAATTTCATATCATTCATCTTCAAATCCAAAATGTATTTCCTTCATGTGCCCCAGAAGACCTGAATCTAACTCTGGAAGAGTTCTCCTTCACTGCTTGTTGACATTCTTCACCTTCCTTCTCGCTCCTGTTCCGTTCTCTAAATGATATTTTGTTGTTACAAAATCACATTATTCAAATGACTTCATAAATATGCATGGCGAGGTATGACGGAGGCCAGTGGAGGTTTTCTGCTTCCACCTTTCTGCCCGCTCTAATTATACAACTGATTGATAACTGAATATATGAGACAGAGAGGGAGAGAGACAGAGAGAGAGAAAGAGAGATAGAGAGAGAGATAATATCAGAGTGGAATACTTTAAGAAATTTGATATGTTAATTCCAAATTTTACAAAGCTAGACGACAGTAAAAAGCAACAGATTCTATCAGAAAGAGGACATGCAGCAAACTTAGCTGCACAATATGTGACTGCATGTCACAAACTGGGGGACTCATAATGAAAACATCACTGACTGCTGAATGTGATAAATAAATATCCTGACAGTCTATCGCACATATGGTTATTTTTATCTGTTCCATTATTTACTATTGTAAATGTCTTGTTATTGTCGTATTTCCTTAACTTAACAGTGTTTTTATTCTCTGGCAACATTATGACTTTACATAGTCCTGCCAATGCAAGCACTATACAGTAAAAAACATACTGACTTTACATAGTGTCACATATCGAAGCTTGATCAGGACCCCGTGGCGTCACTTTTTAGAGCACGGGGTTCCCCTTTAACGTCGTTTGTCACATCACGGTGGTTAAGGTCTGGTTAGGTTTAGGCACAAAAACCAATTGGTTAGGGTTAGGGAAAGATCATGGTCTGGGTTAAAATAAAAAAATAAAATAAAAACATTAAGGTGGTCTCGAACCGTGCTTTGTGCCGACTCTGTGCTGATTTCCAACTTTCTGCCAACAACATTATAAGCCATCCACCTGCCCCTCCACCTCCTAATAAGAAAGTCAGCTTATATTGATGTCATGTGAAGTACGTCACTTCAGAAATGTTGATATGATACGTATTGTTGAAATGTTAATATGCTCTGTATTACAGGTGTTGAAATGTAGATATTCAACGTATCTGTGGTTTACTGAAACATATGATGCCAACATTTTATTCTGGCAACCAGGCTGAAATTTGTCACCTTACATAGACGTCACCAGTCTCAAAGCTTCTATTTCAGATGTTGTGGGAGTTCAACAGAAGTATATCGGACTACTCTGCACGTTAAAAAATTATGCTAAAGGGGTACCCAGTGCATTAAAAAGTGACGCCACAGGGTCCCGACCAAGCTTCAATATGTGACGAGTTGGGAGTGAGAACGGGCTGTAAATATATAGTAGAATTACACACATACACACACATCATGTGTTTAATGTTCTCTGCCATTTTCTTACTTTTAAAAAAAAAAAAAAAAAAATCCAGTGAATTGTATTATCCTTGACGCTTTAGTAATATTATTCATCTGTAAATATGATTATTCAAAGTGAATATAACTATACTGTAGAGCTACACATAGACAAACATGCAGTGGTCTAAGGACTAAGTTAGATTGGCCCAATCTTCAGTCATCTAACAATCTTTCACAAACACACACAAAGAAGCATGCATACCCTGGCTGTTAGTAGAGTCCAATGGAGAAACTTAATTCTTAATATTATAGCTTAGAGGTGAAACTTAAAAGAGGCGTTAAAACAAGCTCTTGGTTTCTTTTAAATCACTATCTCAGTCAAATATTCATTGCCTCTCATATTTAATACATTTTATTGTCTATGGAAATTCTTGTTTCCATGCCAATTTTGCAGTATTTAATTTTTTTATATACATTATGAAGTTGCTTGTAATTCTGCTTCTGTCCTCTCCTGTCTTGTTTCAGTGTTGTGCTGGACAGAATCAGTCATGTCTCACCTGTCCATCAGACATCTTGCTGCTCTGCACACCTGTTCCCAATCATCTCATCAGCCACCTGACCTGCTGCAGTGCCTTCCTCCCCAGCTGCACCTTATTGGCTAATTAGTCTCCCAGTACTCAGTGTTTCCCCTCAGCAGATTGTCAGATTGTTTTAGCTGCCTGTTTTTCTTGTATTTTGCCTGTTTACCCAACTTTTCTGGTTCATCATGCCCTGTTTGATCGCGAGCTTCTGTCATCTTTATTTGCCTAATTATTCTCACTGTACACCTGCATAACCAGTTAGTGAAGTCTCCATTGTCTATATTTTTCTCACCTCTTGTGGTTTCAATGCAGCATACTGTAAGACAAAAGAAGGCAATCCAAAGAAAAATAATGGCAACTGACGAAGAGGAAAAAGGTTTTATTCTCCATTTGAGAGGTCTCTGAAATCTAAACTGGAGGAATAAAACTCAATTGCTCAAAAATATATTCCCTCATTGGTCTTTTTATGATTTTTGATGGCAGGCACTAACACACCACTCCAGAATCCCCCCGGTGTCCAATTAGCTTGACACAATAGCATATATGATTTACAGCATTTTTGTTTTCAAACTGCTCAGTGACCCCGTGTGCCCTCTGTAGAGATACCTGAAATAATTATATTTCCCCGCTCATTTATTCCAGTTTATCCTGAAATTTGTTATCCATCTGTACTATAGATTTTTTTTCAGTAAGTTCCTCTTACAGTATATTTTTGCCATCACGTTCTCAAGAGTCCAGGTCCTTTGGAGTTTAAGGAGCACAATTGAGAGCAGATTTAAACATAATCATTATTTTATTATGCCTAACAGCAGTTTGAGTGGGCTGAATGTTGATAATAATGAAGAAACAGATCTTTTGCATCAAATTCCATTAATCTCTCCACACATTTGCAGGCACAGCTGTCACCATGTTATTGAGTGGAGTGGGTGTGTGGCTGTGATCTTACTGGATCACTGCTCACTTCCTACTCAGAGTTTTCATCACCCAAACACACACAGTATGTGCTACTCTCTCACCGTTTCCCTTTAAAAAGAAATGCAGCATGAAATTAGTCAAAGAGGAACCACTGAATCAGTCCATTTGCCAGAATTAACCTCCTGAAAGGCTTCAAGTGGGAAATGTACTTACTGAGAAGCCTACAAACACTGATGCCTTGATTCAGAGATCTCTGCATTTTGGTCCACTTTGCTGTGTGTGTTTCTCAGTGGGACATTAATTTTAGAAAACAGATTTTAGACTATAAAGTTGTAACTGATTGAACCTCAAACTTGTGTTAAAATCTCAGCAACAAAGCTTCTTTTCTCTCCCTTTTTTTTCTGTCCATACAGTCTCTCTCCTATGGCATAAAGATCCACAGTTGCCAGGTTCTCATTTTAAACTATCACTGTGCCCTTGCAAGTATATATTTTTTTGTCTTAAATTTTGCACATGAGAACACGATAGCTATTCAAAGGCTAATATAAGAAAAAAAAAAAGGAATTGTGTTGAAATTGTCAGAGTCTGCATGAATGTGCTGTGCTCAACAATTACCCACATGTTTCACAGCTGAAAAAACAAGCAGCTCTATAAAGCTGCTGCACAGAACTCATCCACTGTGCCCGTTGACTTCTTCCAGCTCATCTATTAGCAAACTAGTCTGATGTAACAGCACAGGAGCAAGCGTATGCACCAATTTATATCAAATTAAATCATTCATTAACATGAACAGAATCAGCATTTCGTTGAAGTTCCATGCTGATGATGATTCATGCTCAAGACAATCAACATTGGACAGAGGAAATAATCTTCTCTACGGCGTAGAACAGGGTCATCAAAATACAAAGAAGCATCAGGAGTGACAGTCCTCCATTAACTTACATGAGGACCAAAGCTAGCTCTATGAAGTCTTGTCCGCCAAGAAAACCACTGAGATACTGTATGTATGTATGTCTACAGGACTTTTATGCTGCAGCAGTCTGTCCTCTGAGTTCCTTCACCAGCTGCAGCTGAAAGAGATGTTAAGTCAGTGTGAGCTGTCTCCATCTCCTAACAGTCTTTAACTATGGTAGAGCTGTTTCAAATAATAGGTTATTGTTCATTCAGCTATCAATCACAGGCAAGTGGTTCAGTTGGAGGTCTGAATTAAACCTGACATTATGAAACTGTTAAGGTAACAACCCTGTAGGTCCTTGTTTGAAACATGTAAAAATAATGGTTTATAAATGGTAGTATTGAAGTGGTCAAAGTATCACTAATGGGTTCCAATAAATTATATTCTTCAATTTTATTGATTGCCCCAGAGGTCAGTCTTTTAGCTGCACAAATGCCTGACATGCCTGTTACAGAGTCAGACATGTAGGAAAACTCTTCTTTATCCCAGCCACTAAAGCCAGATACATTTTAGATAAGAAACCTTCTTTGTACTCTAAGATGACAACAAACTCTCACCAGGCTGGTGCTTTTCTTCCTCAGACCACAAAATGTCAAACATGCTCAGACAAATCAAACATAAACTATACAGAATTTAAGGAAAAGAAAGACAGGAAATATCCAAACCAATCATTGTGTGTTTATCTAGTAAACTTTACTTTTCACTGGCAGTGCTGGAATAAGGAGAGTGTTTTAGGACACGACTTTATATCCACCTGCAAACACAGTAAATTAGCATAGTAATCTCTTGAATATATTCAATAGATTTGATAAAACATTCTTATGTAGGGCTATCCAAGTGGTTTCTCAGTATTCTCTTCTGTGATAATTTAATTTTGCATAAAAATACTGTCAAATTTCCAGCTGTGTGTTGCATACATTTTTTTTTGTGTCAAATCATCTCCTCCCATCTCTGTAAGCACACTTCTCTTCCTTTTTGCTAATAGTGGGAGATGTGAAATGAAGGTTCTTTAAGGCAAAGTGATTGACAGACAGTAGATGTGTCTACGAAGAAAGAACAGAATCCGCAGAGCACTTAGGGCTGCTGCCCATTTTCACCTGTTCACACAATCCTTGCAGAAAACAGACAAGACGGTGGGATTGTACGTTTCATAAAGCTACAAAAGTTGTAAGATCCAATCTGCTGCAACATTCAGCCTTATTCACTCTGACGCTTTCTCCAGAGGATAAATGGGAACTATTCAAGCTGACAGCATGGAAGAGCTGGGAAACCTGGTGAACTGTGATGGAGAACTCAGCTGACCCTCATCTTTCAGCAACACAATACTTCCATTCTGCAATGAGTTGTTGTTCACACCTCCATTCTCTGCCTCTGTCCCTCTCCTCCTACTCAAGTTGTGAATGAAGGTTTAAGAGAGAAAATGGAAAAACACCTAATGAAAAGCAAACAAGAAAACATGTCAGCTGTTCTATGCTAAAGTAGTTGCATCAGCTCTATACTTCTCCTATCTCTTACTTTAAATTAATCCCTTTATGTAGTCCTTGTAAATAGAACAGGTATGATGGAGGACACCCTCCATATTCATGTTGGACATCTTTGTTGTTCAAACAACTGAACTTCTTTTCACATCACATCCTGAATGCGTGTTTACTGTTGAGGTCGAGCGGTTATCTGAGTGGTTCTTGTGTATGGCTGTTGGTGAAGTAGATACAATGTCCTTCATTCTCTGTCGGTGTTGCCTTGTCAATTCAAACCTTATTAAACTAATCTGCAGTGACATGTCAGTCTTGCACCAATGTGCACAGCAAACAAGAGCAAATGATTTACCTGAAAACTGAGTGCATGGGTTCCATTTTCTGTCTGTTTTTTGTTTTGCACCAGGAAATCAAAGGGGTGTGTGGGTTTGTGAGTGGGGACTCACCTCACTGTGCTACAGATAATTAATACACAGACAGATGGAGTTATGTAAGAATCTTGAAAAAAAGATCAATCTGCAGCTTCAACATGCAGCATATCAAGCTTAATCAGTGTCTCAGTGCTGGTTGTTGTAATGTAAGGTGAGGGAATAGGAGTCCAGTGTAAAAATCGGATTATACCATGGCAGCATAGCTTTAAAAAAAAAAAAAAAAAAGAGAGAGGAGGTTAGAACAGATGGCTTTTTGTCCTAGATGCCATACCGAAAATTGGGAAAGAAATGGCTGAGGCTGAATGAGGTTTAGCAATTTAGACCCACACAGCTGAGAGCAGTAAGACCTGGCATAATAGATGAGACATGATCTCACCTAGTGGGACATTCTGCAACATCGATATTAATAATGGAGGAATTTAGGGGCTGTGGGCTCTGTGGGGGGGCACATAAGCCAAGAAAAAACATGTACTGCATCCATATTTCATTGGGACACCACATTTTTGAAAATACAGCGTTGTGAAAAAAAGGGAAACTGAAATGTCAATGCTCATCATTTTTTGTAACGGTCACAACATTAATCCTCACAGGAGACTAAGTATGATTGCAAGGAGGCTTTTTGACCAAAACATTTCCATCGCATTGTCCATAGTAACTCCAGCTACAAGTCCTAAATGTTCTTGATGGAGTAACAGCATTGGATTATTCCTCATGTATATTCATAAATTGTAATATCATTTCCTTAAGTTGCTGTTGTTGACTGGGAACTTGCTAAACAATGATTATTTAAGTATATACACCATTTTTAGGTGAGTTAAAGATGAAAAAATGTTCACTATTCAAAATATAACTCCAAGATTACCCAACAGTATGAATAAAGAACTGAATTTCATTTTAACATGAGCTTCAAACCCCACAGAAATGAAGTAATGGGTTTTACAAACCAAACCAAATGGAGTCCAGGACCAGCCGAGCCCCCAGCACTTTAATCACATAAGCTCTGTCTTGTGAGGACAATAACAAGCTCTAATTAGATTTTCTAGTGAAATTCATTGAAAGTAAATTAGCTACCGTTTCTTCTTGACTTACGAATGTAAATGACGACATGATCCTGCTTGAGTAAATTGCTGATATTTCCCTTTTGTGAGCGAGTAATAATATACACTGTTCTGTTGCAAAGCTTTAATGCCACTGGAGAGGTCTGCATTATGTAAAGAAGCTCCAGGAGCAAGGTCTGTGTTTTATAAAGAGAGGGGAGAAGTATGAGTCTCTGAGTATCAGGGGTAGGCGATACCGCAAAATATGGTTTCCATCTGATACAGGGTCATACAGGGCCAGAATCGTTGATATCGATACGGATACTTTTTATTAGCGGCTGATGTACTTTTGTATAGGGCAGAGCAGTGTGTCATGATTTATGAGGTGAATGCATCATCAATAGGCTAAATCTGAATACATTTTCATGACCACTGAATGATTTGCCAAAGGTTAGTAATCATTGTGAGTGGTAGAATGTCTACCTGCCACCTGTGAGACCCGGGTTTGATTCCCAACTGAAGCATGTATGTAAAAAAAAAAATCAGCTTTATTGATTTATGTAGCACTTAAAAAAGTGCTACATAAATGAATGAATGCTTCTCTTTTGTTCAGCCATCACTGCATGGTGGCATTTGAGTGCACAGGACATGACAACAGCAGTGGAGAAGCAAAGAGTGCATGCACTAAGACATGTTCACTGTTCACAACAGAACATTGTTTGCACAACCAGTTCTACCCTTTGATGAAATGGGTACAACTTAAAGGAGAGCAACTGGTCTTGATCCTATTGATGCTTGAATCGATCTTCAAAAACAAGGTGTAGTATCTGTAGTATTGATATTTGGGGATCAATCTGCCCACCCCTACTGGGTATTACCTAATTAATCATGGTGACTGGTGCCTGGCAGCAGAGCACGACTTAGCATTCAACTGAGCCAGAGAGCGAGATGTCTGTCAGACAACAAAGGGAAACAATGAAATATGTTACCTCTTCTGTCTGTCCTCTCCCCTTTTTTTCCAGTTTGTCTCTACTCATCATCTCCTCTCTGTGTCAATCATTCTCTCTGAAACTGACTGCTTTTACAACCTTGTTAACACCCAACCTTATTTATTTCCAATCAGCAGCATTTACGATCCATCATTTTTAATGAGATTTTTTTTCCTACTGTTTGATTTGGAGGATTTTAGTAGTCTGTATCCAACATAGAGGGCATATTCAAACCTGCATTGTTTGAATCAGACTCTAAAGGTAAGTAACATCCTTTGTAAAAGTGGAAGATTAGGAAAAGAGAAAGAAACATTCCCGTGGTTTGAGAATATGGGCAAACTCCTCTAGACCAACAGATTGTTCAGTGGATGTTGTCGATTTTTCTGACGATACCTCGGAGACTCCTGACTCCTGCTACTGTCACCAGTAACTCTGGAGATGTTGAGCCAGATGGTGAGTGCATATTTGATCTACAGAGTTTCATGTCTGCAATTATAAAAACGCAACTAGATACACAATTTTGATTACACAATTAAAGTGAAATATAAGACTTTCAGTACATCAAAGTTGATGGCAAATAAATAGCATGCAGTGGCCATGGTGGTCCTGGTACAACAGTACTGCTCTTATTTAAATATACTTTGCACATACATTCACTGAATGATACAAATGTTTTCACAGATTGTTGAATTTTTGGTAAGTTTCCACTACCATTAGTCTCTACATTAACCTGCACCTAAGGTTTGGTTTTGTAGGTAGTCAGGTAATATATTCTTTAACAGTGCTGTTGCATAAGTTCAGTGGCATATAGTTTTTATAGTTCAGAGAGCTGTTATCCTTTTTTCCCCCTGTACAGTGGAAACTTCCAACAACACACCTAATTATGAAGAAGCAAGTGAGCCAACTTCTGCAGCTCAGAACACATCCAGTGATAAAAAGGTCATCGAGCTCCACAGAGTATAAGCAGCAAAGGACATGGTAGTCAGAGTGTAGGAAGCAGTGAAAGGTTGGCCTGAGGCTCAAGTACGAAAACCAGATATTTATGCAGCTAATGGCCACTGTCATCACTGCTTTGTATCCTTGTCAACAGCAGCTCCCATTATCACCATACTGGACCCATCCACCTCCAGTGGTATCAACCACTACTAGTGGCTGGCCTATGCATCACTCACCTGGACCACCTCACCTGGATGCAGTCCATGTTACCTACGGCCACAAGAATGATTCCTATGACTATGCCTATGTCTCAGCAGCTCATGCAACCACCCCTTGACAATGAAGGTGAAGTGGTTCCAAAACCAACTAATGGTCCACATGACAACCCACCTTTGTCATCTGTTCTACACATCATGAAGATAAACCACTATTTCTATAGCTTTTAATAATTGGAAAAAAGCATACAAGTATGACAAGTATATGGTAAGGCAGCATTTGTAAAACCTAGCAAAGATGCAATTACTGTACCATTCAGTGGATGTATAACACTCATTTATTGTTGTTTTTAGAGGGTTAGACACCCACTAAACAATCTTATTTTTACTGATTTTAGATAAACTGATGAAACGACTGCAGATTAACTGTTGGCCACACATGTAAAGCATATTGTTGCCTGGCAGATTCAAGGCAATGTTGGTGATAACTTTGCAGCAGTTTGCACAAGTAAACTAACAAGAGAATTGACATTTCAGCCTTGCACTGTTTTTGTCACTTTGTTTTGCACTCATTTTACTGAAACAGAACAATTTAGCTTGGCAACTGTCAACACTGGAAAAAGTTTGAACGTTTTCAAAGGTAACAGCTTGCTGAACATTTTTTGAGGCAAGTTCTGTGAAAAGACAACACGCTTTCTTGTTTCACAAGTCCTCCAAATTAAACGACAAAATACACTGTTGATCCATACACTCCAGAGTGAAATATACAAGCGTTTTCTTTTCTGATCTGAGATTTTAGTTAGTTTGATTTTTCTGTGTGAAAATAAAATGAACCAAGGGGGAAATGCAATGAGGTCCACTGATCTGTAGCAAACAAACTACAGGTTTGAAAACATAAACTCATCTTCTGCACCCACTCTGATCAACTATTGATCTACTGCTCAATCCAAAGTTTTTATTAGTTCACTAAAAGCTGTGAATTAGAGTGACGCATAAAGTGCACACATCGTCATATGTTGATTTTGAATTTCCTTTCACGTAAAGTGTGACTAAAGTTGCTCCTCCAGTAGAATTGAGCTTGTCCCCCCCCCCCCCCCTCTCTATGAAACATGTATAAATACTAGGGATGTGCAGAGAGCCCAGTATTTGTATTTATATCTATATTTGTTGAGGCAGCAAAATTATTTATATTTGAATTCGAATAAAAGTAGAAACAGGCGTAAAAATCCAGTATATGTTTATATTACGCTTTTAATTTTAGGATATTAAAGTGTTAAAATAAGTGTTTATGAATAAACTATCTTACGAAGGAGGTCCCCACACTGGGTCTCGAACTGGAGTCTCCCAGATCATAGACGAATGTGCTGACTACTGAGCTAAAGCAAATTGCATCATGGATGTGCAGACAGACCTTTACTTATTTATACATCCATAACACAGAGACAGCACAGCATGTAACATGTAGGGAAGAACTTCAAAGGAGATTCTTGCTTTGCACTTCTCATTTATTGCCCCTTTTTTTTTACAACCTAACTTTGCAGAAAGGATAAAGGGAACAACAGGTTATGGAGAGTCCCTTGGGAGCATTTTGCGGGTGTCAGTAACTCAGCTTTATCTCCACAGCCCCAACAACAACCCATGTGACCCCCCTAGTTGAGACCTGCTGATAGACGTAACAGCGGAGCAGAGGAGAGAGACTGAGATAGTGATGTAACCGATCTGCACGCTGGTATTTGACATGTTTTTTTTTCTTCCAGAAGACAAATACTTTTTAAAATATTTGCACAAAATAGATGTTTGTAAAAGCCCACTATTGCGCTTTGCCGAATAACGTATTTGGTTTTGGGCACACCCCTAATAAATATGCACAAAGCTTTTGGCAGAGATGAGTCTTGCTGCCTGTTAATGAATTAATGCAAATTAAATGAGAAATAAGTACACTGAAAGTGGTGCTTAATACTTTAACTGCTGGCTTGAGTTGCAGACAGTGAGCAGAATGTACTTTTACAGCTTACCGATCTTGCATTGCAAAATAAGGCTGTTTCGATGGACAAATGTGTTTTAAGCTTTGCATAACCTGTCGTTCTTGCTGCCACTCTGTCATGCATAGACACACAGAGTTGACTGGCAAAACAAAGGTTTTTGAAGGGAAAATTGTGGTAGAATGTCAGATCTCCATCACTTGTCAGTACTGTTGCCACTCTATTACACACACACACACACACGCACACAGGAGAGGTCTGTACACACAAACATGACTGACTGTTTATGGCCTCATCACCATGCGAGCTGTCAGTCAATGACAATGTCACTGCTCCACTTCAGTCCTCAGTATGTCCAGCTGTTCATGTGCGCAAACTTTCCATCTATCTATCTCACTGTAAGACAGCTGTTGCCAGAGGGTGTTTTGTGAAGTAGGAGGCAGACTCAAGAGGGTTTGTTTAAGGTCCCATAGGTGAACATTTATCTACAGGTGCAACCAGGAAACGTACAAAACATGAAACCTAGAAAAAACAAACAAAAAAACTATTGACATAAGAAACTGAGGATAAATCAACTCATAACAGTACAAAACAAAATAACGACACAAGTCCTGGCATCTGCTGTGCCTGACTTTCCTCCTTGGCTTCCCCAAGACAAGTGAATATCCTAACATACCTCTCAGTATGCTGTATGAGGTCGTCACCACCCTCACTACAGGGGTGGGCACCCTAAATATCTCAAACCCAGAAAATAAAAAAGAAAACACCCAGAATCATTTATTACAGAAACCCAAATGCACTATTCTTTGCCACACACAAAACAAATGAAATACATAATTATATCATCAGCAGCTTCCCCCTCTGACATGGTAGTGCCCATGACATCATAGCTGACTTCACTGAATGCTTAACAGGCCAGGAATTGCGGGTGGCCCCTCCCACACAATGATTTCCTGCAACTGGTAAGACACTTATGCCTGGGACACATTGGATGCATGAACCTCAGCAGTGCGTGTGTGTCGCTGAACTGCTGCGAAAATAGGCGAGACCTTGAATCTCTAGATGAAGCAACGCAGCAGCCCCGCGTGAGAACAAAACACGAACAGCCCCGATATAGTAACAGAACAAGTAATGAAACTAAACAAAGGTGTGGTAATGAAATGGCTAGGAAATGAACAGGTGCATAAGTGACAAATGACGTAATTGAGTCCACTTTGTCACACTCACTAAATAAATATTATAATAATAAATTTAATATATAATAGTCATATCACTGTCATGAAAATAAGTAATATTAAAAAGAAACCAGGTAAACCAGGTAGATGCATGTGTGGTGCATACTGGGTGGAGAGATGGATCGGGATGCAGCAGTACTTCCTGTCCTTTCCTTCCTGACAGCAGTTAGATGATTTTCAAATGGAGCTGTTAGGATTTAGATCTTATTAGGATGTCACAGTAACAGACAGCTGTGGACGTGGCTGGAAATCAGTCAATTTACCAACGGATGAGAAAGCTGACAACCACAAAATGGACACTTGAGGTTGACGAAATGCACCTGTATCGCTTCTGCATCCTTCTGAATAAAAATAGAGTAGACTTTTAGAAAGGGACATCTTCAACTCCAGCAGAGTTTATTACTGCAATTTCAATTTCATGAGGAAAAAGCTATTAATACTTTTTTCACCCACCTGGCAGGAAGCATCATGTGTCTCCAAATGGACTAACAGCATCTCAACACCACAGTACATTTAGAAAGAACACATCAAGAAACTGGAACAGCAATTTAAATCCATATCAGAAGATACAACAGATACAACAGTTTTGCTCCAATCAGGTTACATCTGTAAAACACAGATCCAAGGGTAGGTGAGGGGCTCTGTGCAACGACATCATCTTCTCATCACTGTCCAATTAGAGAGCAATCAGTGGGCTCCTAATCTGATTCTAAAGTCTCTGTTATTGCACTGCATAAGGAAGTAGATGTGACGGTAGCTGGTGAGAAAGAACAGTTGAATTAAAGGAAACATTTATTGTGTGGAAGGAATGAGGTAAGACAAGATGTGAAAGAGAGAAATTAGAGAAATACATTTAGGGAGAGATTTTTTTAACCTCAGGACTCCATCTTTGTGTCCCTATGGTGTGTGATCGCCTCAGGAAAGGCAGCCACTGTGTTAGTAATAGAAATGTGAAGCATTTGGCTGAAGAGTGGAGAGCAGGACTTTGGATTTGGCAGATTCCATTTTATCTTTTCACGCACATCGGCACATTGGAGGATTTAAACTGTGGCAAGGTGCCAACCTCTACTTACTGACACAGTGTGTATTACAATGTAAGGTCCCAAAATCCACTAATGCTACCTTGAAAAAGACTAGCAAATATAGCTCCATATCACACATGAGTTCACTGACTTCTGGACTGTAGAAATTATCTGGGAACCCAGACTGAATCTGTTACAGAGCTATCACACCACGTATATCGGAGCGCTTGGCTCTGTGTTGGTGTCTCAGCTGATGTTCAGAGGATAGAAGCATACAATCAATCATTTCACCAACTGCACATTTTGCTGGACTGTGTCTTTATATTAGTCAAGAAAAACACAGGGAAGATTAACCAACCTCAAAGGGTCTCCATGTGGTTGTTTTGGTCCACACCTTAGTATGATTGTATGTGTTCAGATCTGCCGAAACTAAACGTACCAAAGGGGAAAACTAGTCCAATTTAGCCTGACTAGAGAAGGCAGGTTTGAACACGCCCATAGACACTCATGTGAATACAAAAGCGGACCAGAATCAGAGCCTCTGCTCAATAAGTTATTCAGAGAGAATTATTGCAGACATGTCTATAACAACGACTGAATGTTGTCTGTGTAGAGATGGCAATTAATTAATTTGTTTCAAAATGTTAAGACAGTACAGCAGCAGGGCAGCAGAAGGAAAAAGATGGGAGGTTCGGACTACTGACTGATTAAAACGACATTCATGGTGTCAGGTCTGATGCTGTATAGACATTTCATATCCTTCCCTCTCACACACTGTTCATAATAGACATGATTTATAAGCCTAATGAAGACCTCTAAAATGATATTTTACATGACTCAGGTATGTCAGAAAGAACAATGACAGATGAGGTTCTTCACTGAAGGAGGCTACACATTTATTTTCTTTATCAGCTCATTAACAAAGCAAATACTGAGTTTAAGAACTAACAGGGAAATTTGATATCTGACCATTAGGAATAAAAATACCTTAAGTCACTGAAGAAATCACCAGAAAATAAATTAGAAATAATCAAAGAGAAAAAAACAAACAAAAAAAAACAACAAAAAAAAACCATACTTAAGTTTAAGACACCCTGATGCTTACATGAAAACAAAGGAACATTGCACATCAGTGTACATACACTGCACATACACAGGTTGAAGCTGTGTGCCAGCCGGCATGTTCTGTTCTAGAGGAAAATGGACTGTGACAGACATTACTGCAGCACATGCACTGAATAAGAAAGTAGCTTTAGCTTCTTGAAACACAGTCAAGGTTACACGGCATGTTAAGTTCATGTCAAAGAAGAGGGGGGAGAGAGACAAAGAGAGAGAGGGGAGAAAGAAAGAAAGAAAGTGCAGTGTTGTAGCACTGGTCTGAAATATGACCCTCAGCTCCACATATTGTACACCCACTCTCCCAATATGGCACCCACTCCGCTTTTACAGCACCCATTTCTCTCTTTATTGCACTCATTCTTTAGCACCCAGTCTTCCAGTGTAGAGCACTGGGAGTCTGTCCAGAAAGATTCATTCCACTAGCTGCCCACAAAAAATGTGTTTTGCTCTCAACTGTGGTCTTACTTTACTGCTGAACTGATACAAGACAAATTTTGCTGTCATTGCATGTGTTTATGGTAGCATTGTTCACAAATCCCCAAACCAAATCCAGCCAACAAGGACAAGTGGAGCTGAAATTTGCTCCCGCTCTCATAATGCTTCATTTTACTGATGATTTACTTTTGCGACACCTGCTGTTGTGCCCTTAAGCAAGGCACCAAACCTAATAGCTTCAGTAAACATGCAGCAGAGGAGAATAATAACTTTATTTAAATTCAAATTGCAGTGAGCAGCCTCAGGTAATCTGTGGTGGGCATACAGGAGTCATTAGAGGGAAGCTCAGAAAAACCAGCAGCTTAAGTAACGAACAAAACAGCCCAAATACAGTCTGTGATGCCCAAATACAATCTGCCGTTGAATTGCCCAGACTATTTTTTGCTATAACTCAGCTGCTTTTTTTCAAAACCTGAAAAGAATGTTTGCAGGGGCAAGATGCCACCTTCTCTTGAATTTTAAGTGACATTAACATTTTTAGTTGGTTTGTTGGCTGATAATTTATGTCTCCATTCTAGTTTCCAATGGTTTAGTCATTTAGTAATTTACACTAAACACTGTCAACAACATCAATAAGTAAATATAATTGCTAGCAGTAGTAACTGCACATCTTTTTCATGTAGGCAGTACATTAACACGGTAAAAAAAAAATGGCTGTGAAATCCCCAGTAATTTGCTGTGTTTCTGCACAGATTATTACTGTTAATATTTTTACAGTATAGTACTGTGTATTAGGCCTCAAAACACAGTAATTGACATGATACTGTAGAAATCAGAGTAGGGAACACACTATTGAAGAAAATCACAGTAACCATTATAGTACTGTAGAAAATTGCAGTAACATTATACTACTCTGGAAAATCAAAGTAATATTCATACTACTGCAGAAACCATCATGTTACTATAGAAAATCACGGTAACCATTACATTGTAATTAAGGTAGCAGCTGTGTTTTCCCTTTTGTAGGGAACCCTCAAATTTATGGTAGAACTCAAATAATTTAAATCTTCCACATTAAAACAATCAGTCCTGACTAATACCAGACA
Source organism: Thunnus maccoyii (assembly GCF_910596095.1). Taxonomy (NCBI): domain Eukaryota; kingdom Metazoa; phylum Chordata; class Actinopteri; order Scombriformes; family Scombridae; genus Thunnus; species Thunnus maccoyii. The sequence goes on from NC_056538.1 coordinate 8,801,083, forward strand.
TTACACCAAGCTATTTTTTTAGTTAAATTATTTACATCGATCTCTGGCTGTTCAAAAGTGTGTTGCACCACCATTATTTAATTAGCTATTGGTCTGTTAGCTACAGTGGCTGACACATGCACACTCGCTATAATGGTCCAAAACATTTCTATTATAATGGAAATGTTTTCTGAAGCTGCAGCATGGTTCTCCTATGCCAAGTCAAAAACACATACAAAAATCCAAAACAAATACAACGGAAATGTGCTGCAAATAAAAAAACCTGCTGCAGGAAGCCAAAACAAATACATTAATAACAATCACACTGGAAATACAGAAACAATGCAAAATCAAAAACACAAACCCCAAAAAACAGAAAAACACTGCACATCCAGTCAACACAATGGAAGTTCTCCAGGCCTCTAGGGTTGCACTAAGTGGAACATCTTGAGCTTCCAGACAAGTGAGCGTGTTTGAAGAACGGTGGAGTAAAGAGGCCACATAAAGAAGGTACGTATTCTTTTTTACATTTGGCTGTAATCTTTTACAATATTATAAAAAAAAAACAGATTTACGCAGCTAGCATTAGCCTTAATTAGTCTCTAATTAGCATTAGAGACTTTGACTTCTACTAGAGCTTGCTAGCGACAACACTGTATGCCAGATCTTGCATTTAACTCTAGCTAACATTATCTGTAGTGATCGCTAACTACTTTCTGGAAGACTGGAGTGTTTTCCATTTCATTGCATTTAGTTCTCTACATCGTCTCCACATATGATAGGATACTTTATTGATCAGCAAGGGGACATTGCATAAGGGGAAAATGGAGAGAGGACAACTGAAAGTGAAGAGAGGTGAAAAGGAGAGCAGAACACAAAACACTAGTTAAACACCCATATAAGTCTCTGAAAAGTAGAGCACTTTTTAAAAAATCTTATTTAAATATTTAGGAAAACAAAATATCCACTCTCTCTGATGTAACCTTGCCGGCTTTGCAAACTCTCTTCTTTTTTTTCATAGATGTACTGTCCATTCTGCAGATCCTCTGTGACAGCCCCCCCGGCTTTTGGTATGTGTGGCAGAAACATCAAATTTCTAAAAGATGTAGCAAAGTCTGTGAGGAGATGCTCACCACCAGTGCACATCCTAATGCACAGCCTAGCACTAGTGCAAGTAAATAGATTAGTAGTTGCATTACAAAAAAATAAGTAGTTAGAAGACTTGGTTTCAAGGTTGAAATTGTGTTCTTGTATTCAAATACATCTCTGCTCTATGTGGTTTGCCTAGTTCAATAACTAGCATATAAATGTGTTTTAAAATGCCCTGCAGGAAAGATTAATGATGAAACTCCTAGTGAGCTTAATAATAAAAGAGTAATTAATGTCTCATTTCTGTTTTTTTTTTTTTTTTTTTTCTTTATCAGGAAACTCAGGTGTAGAGTACTTTATGAAATTTAGGGTAATAAAAGAGAGGGAAGAAAGACATTCTTTTCAAAGACATGTCAGAAGGAAGAGAAACAGAAAATAGTGAAGATATGCTCTTTTTAACATTGTTTCTACTGTAAATAAATATGTTGCTTACATCTAGTGACCAATGCAGACTCATACACTATTAAATAACAGATTGTATCAATTTGTTTAATTTTATTAATTTCCATTTTCTTCTCTTTCTGCAGATTTATGTTGGAGTTATGAGGATGACCGGTGACTCCCTCAAACCTGTGAGAGGGAAGTCACTTCCCCTTGATATTCAACCTCAAAGGTCATCTGAACAACTGTTGACTGCTGCTGTAAATAAGCAGAAAGATTTTAACCAGGATATGGAAGATGGTGCCCATGTTTTATTGTAGCCTTGTCTGGTATCCCAGGAACAGACACCCCTTTCACACTGCAGAAATACAAGGAGGCAACTGGAAAGGCCTACCAAAGAATAACATTGTACATTTGCATTGTTGAAGACACATACATACAGCAAACAGTTGTATGTGCTTCTGACATATTTTCCACCTTGTTTTAAGCTCCACTGCTGTATTATGTTTTTGATTTAGATATCTTTTTTTTTCCATCTACATCCAATATTCTGTGCAAGATAAATTAACTCCACTTTCTGACACCATGGTCAGTCTGCATCTATCATGGTATTTTTCCTTAAGTGAAGTGAATTGATAACATTTTCATTCAATCTAATCTGTCATTTGTGTGTTGTATGCAGGTGTGGGACGGTCCAGATGAAGTGAGAACTCAAAGAATGGACAACATTTTGCATGGGTAAAGTACAACATTGTCAACATGATATTTTGTTGCACAAGCAGCACAATGTATCCACACTACAGCAGTTTAATTCATTTGTTTTTGGGTATTTCCAGACCTTTCAGACACCCACAACCAGTGTCTGATTAAGTGAGACTTATTTAAAAAAAAATCATACCCAGTAACTGTAACCCAGTTACTGTAAATATTTTCATTAACTCACCAAGCCAACCTGCATGTGAAGTGTACTGTTTCAGTTGCTAAGCCAGTGACACCGTCACTAGATAAACTGTAGTAATTTCTTGGGTAAAACTAGGATGGAGGACAAACTGCAGTCCAGGAACAGGTCAAATATGCCTAGGGTCAGAACAACTACTATAGGTAGCTGTGTTGACAGTTGCAACTTTTACAGATTTGCTTGATAGATTTTCTAGGAATTTTAAATAAAAAGTTGTGGTTGGGGAAACATTTTGACCATGGGTCATTTTTTGTGATACAGCATCTTGAATCAAGACAATAACTAAGTATTGAAAATTTTGCCCTATATGTCTGAAATTAAAGCACTATACTAGCATTGGAATTTTTGGCTAAATACCTGCACCCCTTTCATATTTTATTTTACCTTTGTTTTTTGGGTGTTCACCTTAATTTTTGCAAATTTAAGTTTATTTGTATAGCTCCCAATCACAATTGGTGTCAAGAAGCTTAAAAAGCACATTTTTATACATTTCCAAATGACACCCCCTCCCAACTTACACCCTCAGTGAAGACCAGGAAAAACTCCCACAAACATTTATGGATGTTCAGTCATTATGTCTTGCATCTTTGTCAAATGGTTATAAGCAGTGTGCAGGGATATGCCAAACGTGCTGGTATTGTAAAACTAATATTATTCAAAGAAACAGAAAGAAGACTGACATCCTTTTGTAGATATGAATTTGAACCCGCATATTATATGTTTGAAAGTATTTACTCAACCGTCCTCTCACTGCAGCAATTACACAAATGTGTATGCACTGATTGTTATTCAGAACTCTCAGCAAAGTAATAAAAAAATCTTACAGCAGGTTCAATATTAATAGAGCCAATATGTGGGACTGAGCAGTCCATGGCTTCAAACATGCTTCATATGACCCGTCTCATGAGATATTCGTGAAATTCACTGATGACGAGGGGTGAGCTGAGGATGGAGTGGACACTGGTGGTCCCAAGTGCGAGTTTTAACACCTATTCTTGTTTCTACTCAACAATTAATAAGTACATTACATTTCTGCAAGTCCATCTTGTGCTTCATACTGGAAATGCAGGAGCTGCTTCTGGCTTCTGCAGCTTGATTCAAGTGAAAATGAAATCATCTTACACATCTTCATGAGAACTGTTGGTTAATGTGGTACTAATTGGACAAAAGATATCAACAGCTGCGAGAGATGATGAATACATTCATGCTGGGAGGATGATTGCAACTTCTAAAGGTCATGGTGGTCTAGGTCCTCACTTCCTGTCAGAGATGCTCCACTAGAACCTCAAAGGAAGAACAAACACTGACTCTGAAGCCATGATCGAAGATTTAACTGATGATACCATGAGAGCTTCCCTGTTTGAGGTACGCTGGCATATTAAAGCTCATTTATTTTCACTATCACAGTATAACCACATGCAGCTAACTTGTTGCATGTTATATTGATATACAACCAAAACATTTTTGAGTTAACTATTCCTTTAACTCTGATATTATAAACATTATCATCATCATGTGCCCTTCACACAGTACCTTGTTGGTTGTCTGCCCTATAACCTGTGAAGAATTTCTGGCGTTTTTTGTCAGTAAAGTTCTGACTATTAGATCACTCATCTCACCCTGCCTGCACTAGATATCTTTCACAGAGGTTAACTCCACTGTGCTAAATCACATCAGGCCCATTTCTCTGTCCCACCTAATAAACACAGTTTCTGTACATTGAATATATCATGCATATATTATGCCGATGATGGCTTCTGGCTGAAACATGTTCATTTTTGTAATAAATAATAAGATGATAGATCTGTGAGTGCCGGTGTTAGGATTATACTATTGACATTTTTGATGTAAAGTAACAGCAATTTTTAAAGTCCAGGCTGAGAAAGTCGTTTTCAATCTGAATTTTGTGTTTTATGATTGAGCACATTATGCTATCAGAAAGAGTGTCAAATTGTGTGGTGGATGAATACAGTTTCAACAATTCAATAAAAAAGCATTTACAAATTTAATGAACCGCAATAGATGATGTAATATAACACGTGCACTCTTTCTTTTAACAAAAAAAGGGGGAAGGGGGTGCTCATAGCAGACTGCTCTCTTGTGCGTGCATTCACCACCCTCAGTGAGACACACAGAGGAGCTGCAGCAGAGGGTTTTTTTTTTTTTCTTTCCTCCTCCCTCTCACGTACACAGGCACTGCTATAAACAGCAGTTTTCTTTTCTCCCTCTCCTTTGTTCATTCAGCTTAGGTGCTGAAAAAACCCCAAAGAGTAAAACCTCCTACTCTCTGAAAGCTTTATTGAGGATTAAGTCACCTGTTTATTAATGACTGATGAGGTGTTTATGAATGCAAAATAGATTGTGGTTCAAAAGTTTGCTTTAAAGGCTGATTGTGGGTCAGAGTATGAGCAGTGTGTGAAGGCTGAGGTTGGGCAGAGTGAATCCTTTGATTCTTAAAAAACAAAACAAAAAAAAACAGGTAGCAGACTGCCATAAACTGAACAACAAAATTGAAAATAAGGAAAAAGGAGCAGCGTCTGCATAGAAGCGATGACTTATTGATAATTAGAGTAATTACAATCAGATTGCCGAAAGATGGGTAACAAAAATGGCAAATGAGAAAAAGAACAATGTGATGGGAAAAAACAGTCTCACCCATAGTTCAATATATGCTGTGGACATATGGTGAATAAAGCTGTAGTCAATTTGAGGTCTGGGTAAGAGAATTTGGCTTCCCTCCTGAAGGGAGTGTCGACTCAAGACACGTGGAACAATTAAAATAGAATATGGAAAAAAAGAAAGAGGAGGATAAAAGAAAGCAGAAGAGATGTCAAAGAAAGAAAGAAGTTCATTCTATTTACTGGAGACTGGAGAGCACTTGTGCTGTGGCAGGAAGAGGTAAATAAAAGAGATGAAAACAAAAGTATAAATAGCAAAACAAAAAGCAGCAGCAGTAGTTGAAGCAGTAGGTCAGGGAGGGGCTTCTAACCAGTCTTTGCACTGTCTCAAAACAGATACATGGGATCCTGACCTAGACGCTGCCCCGACACAACATCTTTAGCCACAAAACAACCCTCAAGCAGAAGGTGGCCACAATCATCATACCCACCATACCCCTGTCAAGGCATCTTTCCTGACCTCACCGCCTTTGCTGAATACCCCGAGGTTCTTCAGCCTCCACCACCACCGCCAAGAGTGGGGGGATCCGGGGAGGGGCACCTGAGGGCCACTTCCACCCCCTGCAGCACCTCCAGTGCAGATCAGCCCAGGGCAAGGACCACCATACATGAATACTAGAGGCAAGACACAAGCTGCTCCTTATCCCACAGATCCAGAGGGAGATGAGGAACAGGAGAAGGGCGGCATGTGTGTGTGGGAATGTGTTCTCCCTCTCAATAGAGACAACAACGTGATCTTCCGAACACAGAGTGCATTCAGACCATGGACACACAGAGACATTATAGGAGTGTGTGAGGATCCGCCAAAGACCTGCAAACAACCAAGATGACGCCATGGGAAACATCTGAAATCCTTCTTCATCCAAGGACTACTTCCAGAGATGCAGTGCAAAGTAAGAAGACATTGTACTGACTGTAATAAAGGAAGACTGGCAGCTGTTGAGAGATATGTTGCACATTCTGGAAGAAGATTCAGAGACAATGAAAAGCAAAGGAAAGAGAAGGCACAGCAGCAAAGCTCCAGATAGTGCAGCTGGCCATGTTCCAAGGTCAGTCACAGGGAGTGATGACAATGCACGAAGCACAAAGTCACATCTGTGACTGTGGCAGGGGACGAGTCTAAAGGCAAGAAGCCAGAAGACAAAGAAAAAGGTGGAGACTGATAGTGTGTGGGGTTGGGGAAAGGTCGGGACGCAGAAAACCAGAGAAATAGTAAGAATACAGACACTCACAAAAACACAGACACTCACACATGCATAGATGCAAAGATACTGTAATTAGGTCATTAAGATTTTAGAAAAAAAACAGAGTAGCCAATGATAACAAAAACACAGACAAACCAAGTTTTGAAGTGTTTTTACATGAAGCCTACAAAGCTATGCCCAATGTGACACTACAGATTTCAGGGCAAAAAGTTAACTTTTTTGATAACTCAGGGACAATAAAAAGAGTAATTACTGGAAGAGGTATGATTTTACTCCAGCTCCAAAAAAATGAGTGGGAGAACACTGTTAACAATGGGAGTTAGTGGCAATACTGTTAGGGAATTGTACACTCTTCCTTTACCAGTATAAGACAAGGACGGAAAGAGATTCAATCACTCTTGTCATCATGTTGCCCAGTAAACCTAAACGGAACAAGATCTGGTGCATAATTTGGGCGTAGTGCACAGATAAGAGGGTGACAGTTAGCAAATTGACAGGTTTAGGTCATGCTACACAACTTGTGAAATATAATCCTAGAACAATGAGCACAGAGATAGCCAAATGAAACATGCACACACCAACACATAGAAATAACAAAGTGCTCAAAATGACAAGACAAGTGGTTGTGAGGTTGACACCTGAAATGACCCTGCAACGCAGCAGGCAAAAATATTATATTTCCAGTTGACTTTGGGACTATCATTTCTGCTATAAAGCAGGTTGAATTTCCAAATCCTCCATAATTGAGTGGTGGGTACATTCATGCTGTGAGAGCAATGAGCACTGCAGTAAAAGAACTGTACACCACACCACTGTGTGTAATCACAGAAGACGGAGATAGAGAAAAAGGATTAGTCACCAGAGTATTGGGCTTCTCAGGTCAATATGTGCAATTAAGGCATGGCATGCCACTGTACACGTACCATTGGGACCTGCAACTCTCAGGGCCCAGGTCAGATAATGTCAGAAGTGCTTGAAAAAAAACATACATGCAGAAACAGGAAGTGCACTATATGAAGCAAGAGGATTTACACTGCACCACACACATCTCATATGAACAGGACGAGACATAAGAACAGGGATGGCTTAAAACAGGTGCAGAAAGTTACATATTGAGTATGAGGTGGTTGTATTGGAAAGAGGACATGTACAGCAGGAGTAGTGACCAAACACTGCTTTTTCAAAATGGATGACTCAGCTCCACATATCTCTTTAGCAAAAGGATCAGTCAGACATTGGATGGACTTAGGTGGGTGAAAGACTGTGTTGAATCATCATTCTGATCAGAAACAGGCGAGCCTTTAATTCCTTTCAACGGCAGATTAAAATCACACAGATATTTGTTGGGGAAAGAGGTGTACACTTACAACCAGACGGCCTGCGCAGAAAAAAAACAACCAACCATGGTTCAATTAACAGCTCACTTCCCAGAGCTGACAGATAGTCCTACAACTGTCTAGGCCAAAAGTAAATGTGATGTTGGTCTGATTAAGCATGTGCAACCAATTGGAATTGTTCCCACAGCAGAATACAGACCATGTAAAGATCAATATCTATTGAAATGAGAAGCTATATAAGGTACAACACCAGCTCTTAACCCTGTAAGGCCCACAGCTGTAAAATTACAAGAATCACTTTTAGCTATCCTAAAAAAAAAAAAGAAAAAAAAAATCTGTTAATGTTCTTTTTGAAAGACCACATTTACATAGTCAATGGGTCCTATTGTTTATCCTTGCAGTGCTATTGGATAGTAAATGTGTTTATAGGTCTGGCCATCTGGCCATGAACTCACACTGCCTGCAAACTTTCCATCAAGCTCATCTCCTTGTTTTATTGGATCGGATTTGTCAAGAGAAGAATTTCCTGAGATGAGTTAATAGATTTGTACCGAGACCTGTAGGCGGTGAACGCAGCAGTATACGCTTGTGCACCTAATGCTCCAAATCCACACACTCTTATCACAGGCTCCATCAGAGTCAGTGGTTTTCTGTTATTGATTTGGCTAATCCATTTTTCAGTATTCTTGTGCTCACAGATTTCCAGTACTGGTTTTGCCTTCCCCTTTAAAGGAAAAGACGTACACCTGGGCTAGATTAGCCTAGGGGTATTGTGAAAGTCCGGCAATATTCTTTGCAGTACTGAAAGAAAACCTGGCAGGGTTAAGTCTGCTAAGGGGGAGCACTCTCTTACAGTATGATTGATGACTTAATGATCTGCTCACCAACAGAAGAGGCCTGTGAAAATAATACAAGAAAATTGTTGCAACATATAATATAAAAGAATATGATAATGGTCACCAAGCTAGTCAATTACAATTGGTGCAGTGACAGGTGACCTTTCTGGGGCATGATCACAGAAAAGGGTAAATCCTCATTCCTGGAACATTTAACAGCTATGTATCCAAAATATTCCAAACAAACAAAGAAACAGGTGATGTCATTTCTAGGAATGACCTCATACGGCACCAGTTAGTAGTATGATTTATGGCAGAGGAAGTGACTACTCATCAGAAAGTGACATGGACTTTTACAGACTTAAAATGGCCCCTACAGAGCACACTGACCTTAGGTCTACCTGATATGACCAAGCCATATGGTGACAAACTCAGACCAATGGCATATTTCTCACTCTTGACAGTAGTTACAGGGTTACCTATCTGCCTAACAGCAGTAGCAGCTGTAAAAATGACACACAGAAACTCGGTAGGCTATCAGAAGCTAACATTGCTTTTTCCCCACTGTCTGTGTCAATCATTCTGTTAGAACAGAAAACTTCCCATCTCTCTGCAGCAAGGTGGTTAAGATATCCAATCATCACAGTGACACGATGTACTGTACCTAACCCTTAAATTCTTTCTCCTGCTGCAGAAGATGAAGAGCCTATGATTGTGTAGTTGCAACAAATGAAGCGTACAGCCCAAAAGCCAGACCTCAAAGACACACCACTGGTCAATGCAGCGTTGGAGTTGTTCGTGGACTCAGCATCCATAGATCAAAACACAGGGGTCAAAAGAACAGGTTATGCAGCACCACATGAGACACTAAAAGTGGAACCACTGCCCACACACTTCTCTGACCAGGTAGCAGAGTTAAAAGCATTCACAGAAACATACAAGCTAGCTAAGGGAAAAACAGCTCCTATCTACAGATAGCAGGTATGCTTTGGGGTGGCACTGGTAGTGGTATGGAGCTATTTCCCTATCTTTATTCAACAGCATGGTATATCAATTTGGGAGCATAATTTATTGATTTCACGTTCAAATTTTGTAATTTGTCCCTCAAAACCCTTCCCTCACACTCAAATAGCCTCTGCTTGTGCTTAGATTTGCTCTGTTTCTGTTCAAATTGTGTGCTTGCACTCAAATATAATGTTGCTTGCACAGATTTGCTGCGCTCAAGCTTCAGCTCTTCTCCTCGCACTCAGGCTGCTTCTGCACGCTCGTGAAACTTCTGCTCTTGGATTTCTCCTCTGCCCTTGGATTTTTTGTGCAACAACCCTGTCAAAATCCCCCAACCAATAGAAGGCCAGGTTTAGTGTTGACCAATGAAATGATCCCTGCCTCCTTGCGAGCTTGTTCGCTTTACTTCTTAGAGCATCCCGTACAGGCGGGTACTCTTTAGCTGGGTTCATCTACTCCCGCCCTCCAGGGCTTTATAAAATGTACTTCTCTTGCTTTATTTATGACTTTTGGAGTAACAGGACAGTTCATTAATACACCAGCACCCGTGATTTTTACTATAGTAGCTGCATACAGTATTATAGTAGCCGCATGGCACAGTGCCCGCCTGTTGGTGTGCTGGAGGAGAAAACGATGTCACCTTCATCATAAACATTTCTATGGTTACGTCCGTGCCAGAAGGCGAGATGGTCGCTTGAACTTCATTTTTTATATGAAAAATTGAAGTAATAAGCGTTACAAGGACCCACAGTTGTTGTTTTACTTCCTTTTGGGACCCACAATCGTAGTTTCCTCAGGCTTGTTGGCAGCTCCTCCATCCAGACTGCTGCTAGTGCAAAGCCACTGACACAGTTAGCTTAGCCTGTTAGCAACGATCTAGGGTGATGACTCAGTTGATGCATACAATTTGGTAATAATTGATTAAAGTGGGCATGGCTTATTACAACAAACCTAAATTTCTAGACATTTTATATTCCAAACTTAAAAGAAAAAAAAAATCTAAATAAATCACCTGTATGTCCTACAGAGCTGAAATCTCTTCAGTACATCCTCTGAATTTTGACAAAAGTTTGCCTCACTGCAACCGATGGTCATTTCAGAGGTCTATCACTCTACATTTTTTAAAATATGTTAAATCAATTAACATCTATATCTCCACAATGTTTATGCCACCAAAACTGAGACAGACATTCTCTGGGTGGTAGATAAGTGTTTCAAATGGTGTTCAGATCAGTCAGTTTGCAGTTATATTCAGTATCTTGCTGTAATTTGTACTGTAAACACATTTTCTATTTCATCCAATTTTTGAACACATTTTACCAAAATATTCAACAGTACACCTGAGAAAAGCAGGTTGATGTGGGATTTTTTTTTCCAGAACTGTATCCCCAACAGTTAAATTGTTATGAATTTTTAAGTTTAAATAGATAAAATACCCCAGTTTTGCACATATGTAATTGCCTCAAGTTGTGAGAAGGTGTGTCAAGACCCTGTCTCCCCTGTGGTGCAGTCAGTAAGTCATCTTCTCTGGAGATACAAAGGTCCAGGGTTCAAATCCCTAGGTGGCTAAGTCCTATTTGTCAACAATGTAACAATTTGTGCATGTGGTGTTTTTTGACTGCTTGTTTAGGTCATAATAAGTTGGATGCTTGCAATCTGCTTGGACCCTGATCATTGCCACTTGAGGCTATATTTAATGTTGTCTTTATAACATGTGCTAATGTTTGTAATATGTACATTTGAAAACTTTGTTACAGAATAATTTTTAGAGGAAAGAAAGTTGCACATGGTCCCTGCTACCTTTATGGCTAGAGGGGACGTGGTAGAATGTTCTCAAAAATGATAAGAACTAGAAACTGAAAAGAAAATATATATCTTTTTTATTTACTGTGTTAAGTTGATGCCCATGCAGTCCAAACTTTTCCTGCTGTTGATACTTGACATTAAAAGCTTCTCCTGGTGTATCACCGTGTGGCTTTTATTATGAGGCATGTAAAGGAAATGCCAAACTACAGTTTGTGCGAACCAGTGCACATCTAATGTCAATAAGGGTAAACAGCTACACCACAGATATAATTGTATCAGTTCACTATTCAGCGAGGGTATTTCTGCCATATGGAAAAAGGCCATTAGAGTTCTGTAAACATGGACAATCCCTGCGCACAATGAAATTAAGTAAATATGTTTGTTCCTGTTCAACAGTTAACAATAAATAATTATTTAAAGAGTTGGTTCTGTACTCCTTATTGAAATTTAAAAATATGGTTTGAAAGTTTACAGTAGTATATGAATAACAATAATCAAATAACCAATTGCTGCCAGTTAGTTACTCTAAAAATCACAGTATGTTTCTTACAGTGTATGTGCAAAGACATGAAAGATGCTATGGAGCAGTTATGTACACTGACAGTTGATCCAGCTGTGCAGCCACTATCAAAGCCTGAAGTTGCTTTAGATCACTTGAGAGAACTGAAAATGTGAAATCCTCACATTTCTTCCTCATGTCTTAAGTGAGGGAACCTGAGACATATAGAGGAGTTGGAAGTGAGGGAAACAGCAGAAAAGCCTTGCCATTTTATCACTCAGTGCTACCAGGCCTCTGATTGGGTAGTTCTTTTATCAACAGAAATATGACACATCATGATCAGTCTGTGGGTGTGGTTGGTTTTTAGATGCTGCATAACATATTTTGGTGGCAACATGGGAGCACATCACTTGTTACAACCCTGTCTCCTGGAAATTACGTTCATATACAACTAAATTGCAACGCTGGCTGAATTAATTTTCTCCAACATAATGAGAAAATGTTAATTAACATATTTGGCAAGTTGCAAAAATGTTGATACTGAACATATGAGTTAAATGTTCAGAGTTTGCTATATACCTAAAATCGTCAACAGGTAAAATTTACCCATGTGCCTGGCTACCACATTTCTTATACTAAAAAGTGTACTCTGTTATTATATTAAGGCATTGTCTTCAAAAAGGAATGTCTGAAGTCATGAAATGAGTTTGTTTAATTATCACTTGTGTTTTGGCCCTGTTATTTTATAATTCAAAAATTTTAATTACTTTGCATGCCCATCAGTATAAAATGAAACTAAAAATGGGTATTAGAAGGAAATATTTGCATATTTTGGTAGTGTGATATTATAAATGGCATTCATCACAGAAAGAAATAACCCATGCCATGCTATTCAAATTAACAAAGTAAATTAAATGCCCCAAATGGACAATAATGAGCCATAATAATAACAAACAACCACTGCACTTATGGGTGATTTAGTGTCACAACAGATTCCACTGATAGTCACAGTATTTTCATTCAATGGATCATTTATTCATTTTTTGCTTACTCATTTATGAAATCATTTTGGAAATCAACTGAATAGAATTCGGACTGAGAAAATAAATGCTAGATTAATTTGTCAGGATTATTTCACCAAGTTTTTGGTTTCATATTTAAGCCCTGCAGTCATCACCAGAGAAATGTAACAGTGTATCTGATCACAACACAGTGAAAGCGTTTCTCATCTTTGGTGTAAATATCAGTCTCTCCTTTTGATCTCCAGAGCAGAGCTCACAGTGGGATTAAGAGTTTGTGTTTGACTGCAGGAAAGAACAAACACCTTTCAGCGGTTGTATGTTGTTTCTTTTATGTGCAGAAATATGAAGGTTTTCTCTGCTCAGACGATGACTTGACATTCAAAACTAAAAGTCACTGCTCACATCAGTACAGGATCAAGGGTGGATGCATATTCTGTCCTTATTAACTAACCAATGCCCTTTTCCCTCTTTTACCTTTCCCACTGGCTTTCTCTGTTTCTCTGTTGCCATTATTGTTGACGTTTACAGTTCTGATATCTGTGCGAGGTACAAATGAAGCAGTGAACAAAAAAAAAAAAAAAAGATTTAGCATTATGGAGATGTGTTTATTAAGGCAGAAAACTGAATGAAACTAAATGAAAAATGTTGAATATATAGACTAATTTATATCTATATACACCAATTCAGAGAAATACGCTCAGTGGGCTTTTTAGAAACTAACTTTAAAATAATGTTCAACTATTTCAGTTTTGAGCAAACCTTTGACTCATCCTTCACCTTTTGATAGCAAAAACTGGTACTGTCAGTGTCCACCATGTACTGTAATTTTGATTAAGTTTTTTTTTTTTTTAACATAATACATTTTATCTTTCTCTGTCCTTTGAAGCAGTGTTTCTTCTGCAGAATCTGGAGGTGAAAAGCCTTGAAACTGAGGTCAAAGTCTCTGTGGGACCTTCACATCATTTATTCATCTGTGTGTGTGAGTGTGCAGCTTGCAGCCACACTAATCCCTAAGGCCATTTTAAATGCTTCTCAGCAGAAATAACATATCTGTTGACCAATACAGGCAGCTCAGCTTACTGTGGCTGTAATCTCATCTGTTCTATATTTTAAGCCTCACTGGGACATTGAAAGAATCTGCTTCACAAAACATGACAGGATGTAGAGGGCTCGCCTAATGTGTCCTGCTTCTCATGGGTGTTCCTGTGGCATGGACTTTGTGGCAAGTATTGCTCACCCTTGTGTGCAAAGATGTTAGAAACCCAGTGGTAGACAATTTTCTCCTTCCTCCCATCCTTTCCAATTCTCCCATCCATTCCTCTCCCCCATCATCTGCATCTATCAAGTTCCTGTTGGTTGACGTGTTAATGCAATACTCCATTAGACATCAGGTTGGCCCTTATCCACACCAACAGCAGGATGTTTTGAGCCTGTACTTACACACACAAGTCAACCAGTTAAAGCTACTTTACAATGAGGAAAGATCCAAGCCCATCCTCACAAGAAAACAGTAAAGGTCTAAATTTCAGCCAGCAAAAACGACCTATAGTTACATTTACAACATCTAGTGGCTGTAGTAATTATGACCCAGGGGAGTGATGCAGTTCAGATGACGTCAATAGAAGGTGACAATTTGCCTTATTAAGAGGAGGTGGATTGGGTGGATGATTAGAGAGTTAAAAGGTGGTAAAAAGTGGACTTAGCTGCAGGAGACTGCTGCTGCAGGAGATCACTGTTTGCTTCCCGCTTCCAACTGCAAGTTGAGACATTTTCTCAAAAAAAGTAACAATTATTGAGGTGTTTACTGTTGCCATGGCAACGAAGGTAGAGTAACTAAGGAAGTAGAAACTGTGTTTCAAGTGATCATTTTACCCCAAACCATGATCTTTTCCTAACCCTAACCAAGTGTTTTTTGTGCCTAAAGCTAACCAGACCTTAACCACAGTGTTGTCACATCATAAAACAGAATTAACTTTTAACAGTGATTTGTAACGGTTTTAGAAAGTAGCATATTATGCTCCTATTTCGGAAAGTGGCATATTATTCTTCTATGGGTCATTCTGGAGTGCGGGTACAATTGACCTATGTGGTCGTTTAGTAATGAGAATGTGTTGAAAGATCCAGTTAACCAAGGACACTTTAACAGTCTTATTCTGCTCACATTTATTACAAGAGTTGGTGAAGCAGCACAGATCACCTCTGATCCTCATAACATGCCAGTCAGATGGAAAGAGCAGAGTGGCAAGGCCAACTTCACTCCAAACAATGAAAACCAACAGGTGACCTCTGGGTTTATACTCAGACATTTCTCAGCTCACATCTCTCAGCTAGTAAACTATCAACTGTCGACACTGATGTTAGAGGCTGGAGACAACTGGAGGAACTGTTGGGGATTGTAAAAATCATCAGAGTGAAATTAAAATCACAGAGGGTTGGTGGTTTTATGGTTCACTGGAGAGAATTGGTATTTTATGGTTTAATAAACTACTACAAAGAGTAGAAACAAGTTTTTATCTGGTTAAATGAAGGAACTCTGCTCTTTATAAAAGCTCTAATGTTACAGTATATGTTTATATGTTTGTCCTCCAGAGAGACTAAAAGCTGGCTATGTGCCCTGTTTTTTGATCACCAACAATGAATGGAAAATAAATTACAATCAATATGTGTTTTTAAATAAAAGAGGTTTTCTGATGACGAGTAAGTATCACACACCATTTTTAAAATTCATTACAAGACCAATCACGTGGAATATTTGCATGTCACATACAAGAAAAGTCATGAATTTCTATCATGTTTGACCAACGACCCTGAATATAAGAAGTGACACATCACTCCAACCATTGTATGATACATGACACGGCAAAAAATGATGATGAATGAACATTTTTATGCCAGGGTGATCTCCCCCTCAGTACCACAGAACTACTACTGGACTTATAGAGTTCCTGTGTCTCGTGTATTGGCTGCAGTTCAAGGAGAGTCTGGTTGATTTCTCAACCAGAAACTCACTTATCTTTGTGCACAGATATGTGGTATTTTTCCCCAGGAAATCCTGAAAAATATATTAATAATTAGTACCATTACTGTTAGCCTAAAGACTTATATTTAATACTTAACTATAAACACATTAAATGATGTGATCCTGGTTCTGGAGGACAAAATTGTATTGTTTTGGGTGAACCCCTGACATTTCATCATTTAGGTGCAGATTGAACAGTTTTACAGTGACAAATCCTATTGTGCACAGGTAAGGATGTTAATACATCTGTAGAAAACAGTTTTAGACAAAAGGTATTGAAACATATCTATCAGTCTAATGAAATCTCTGATTACAGACAATTCATCTGGGTTTTATACAGTAGTTCTGCAATCAGAGACATATCACTGTAGGGGGAAACAAGTCCTCTTCATTACATTCCCTCATTAGAAAGAAAGTTCACATTAATTAGAGTTCAATCCACTCATGTCTTCTACTGAACACCATGTTGAAAAGCTTCTGACCTCCAGGTGTCTTGATTTTTAATTAATATCTACATCGCTGTGTTTCTGTCCTCCAGCAAAACTTGCTGTTATGTTTGACTGTAAAAAAAAAAAAAAAAAAAAAAGCAAAAAAAAAAATCCTTTGGAACTACTTTAATTTCTGTGGAAAACTGTGAGAAGCTCAAGTTTGAAGCTGTTGGAGTAAAAGTAGGACACATGTTGGTATATTTTAAAATGTGGTCCATTGTGTGTTGGAATATTGGAGCTTAAGTCTAATGATGATGATAAAATTGATGTTGAAAGTTATATACACTGATAACCAATCACATTTCTGACAAAGGCTGTACATGACACTTTGAAAGAAAATGCACTTTTGAGAGAAGAGCGAGAAAGAAACATGAGCAAGGAATGCGCCATCATCAAGAACAAACTCAAGAGATGCCTAAGGGAGAAATAGGTTGAAGTCAGAGCAACACATCCTCATAATTAAACAACCACATAGGTCAATTGTACCTGCACTCCAGAGCAACCCATAGGAGTGCAATATGCCACTTTCCAAAATAGGAGGATAATATGCCACTTTCCAAAACCATTACAAATCACTGTTTAAAGTTAATTATGTTTTATGATGTGACAACACTGTGATTAAGGTCTGGTTAGCTTTAGGCACAAAAAACACTTGATTAGGGTTGGGAAAAGATCATGGTTTGAGGTAAAATGATCACTTGAAACACAGTTTCTACTTCCTTAAAGTTACTCTACCTTCGTCGCCATGGCAACAGTAAACACCACACACAAGTGGAATGACTGCAGGGGCAGAGGGGGTGACCGCCCCAGTGCCCATGCTCAGAAGAAGCCCCACTCAGGATGTAGTGTGCATAATCTGTAAAAGACAAAGTGATTGGCAGATTTGCCACCATGAAAGAGAGGGGGATGAAGTTTTAAAAAGGGACCGTGATATGTACAAAGTTAATTAACCTATTCGGATTATTTTGTTCTATGGTGGATGGTGGAATACACAAATGGACTACACTAAACAACAGCAGGTTGAACAGGGACAATTGATGAGTGAAACCTCCATATTTAGTCTTTATTAACTTAAATTTGGTTATGAAGAAATCAGTCAGAATGTTACAGTAATCTGTTTAACTCCATGCTTACTGCATCTCGGCATCTGTCTGTGTCACTGCCTGTGGTGTTGTAGACTGTCTACTTTGTTTTTTGAATGGGCCTTTTAGTTTTGTAGACCGTTGTATCTATTTTATGTTTGAATAGGCCTTGTATAGTGTTGTAGACCACTGTGTCCATTTTATTTTTATGTTTTTCCTGTGTAAGAAAGACATGGTACTGAGTGCACCTTGCCTATCGCTGTCTGTTGGCCTGGTGCTGAATTGTTCGTCAATCGATGCATACAGAGCGCTGTGTGCTGTCTTTGCTGCTCAAACATATGAACGTGACTGTCAACCCGCTTTCCCTTTTTGTTCTTCAGAACAAGATTGTCTGACAAAGTGGCTTCACTGTATTGTGTATTGTTTTTCTTAGAAATACGGTAGGCTTGCTTGGCACAATAAGTGACAATTTGTGTTAATGGATAGGCTATGATATATCAGCTATTTTACATGTGTGAATTTTAAAATGACTTAATCAGAAGGGCCTCTTGAGAATGCTCCGCCCCCTCTGTGCTGAGAGTCTAGCTCCGCCCCTGACATCACGAAAATGTCCCAACTCTTGGTTTTAAACATGATACTCACGGTTGGAAATGAGAAGTTAACTGCAGTCTCTTGCAGCTAAGTCCACTTTTTACCATTTAACTATCTAGCCATCAACCCAGCCCGCCTCTTCCTAATAAGGCAAATTGTCACCTTGTAGTGGTTTAACTGGGAGCCAGGGTGCCAGTCAGAGTGCAAGTCTGATAAGATAATATTTTTAGTTATATACCAGTCAGCCCTACAAAGGACGGAGGATGTCTTGCAGTACATGGCCCTTTAACAAACACTAACAACCAGGTATTTCAAAAATCACCAGCAGACAACAAGGAACACAAAGCACACGAGAATTTGAAGTACATCACAGTGTATTATACAGTCGGTGCTCAATACAAAAGCCACAGTTCAGTTACCAATGAATGAGTCCTTATCTCAACAAAAAAAAACAAAAAAAAAACATCCTCTTTCGGATCCCAGAGAGCAAACAAAAATACTCAGTTCGAGACCCAATACAACAGTCAGCCAATGAAAATAAACCCAAGTGATGCCTCTCACATCTAATAGACAAGCTTAGTGCTTCTCCGACAACTCTAGAGTTAACTCCCTTAGTTTGGCCTCTGCACTGCTGTCGGCTCCAGGGAATAGCCAGCCTGGGAGCCAGGCGGTTATAAGTGACAGCTTAGTCTGTTAATGGTTCTTATTTCTATGGGACCAATTATTCCACCTGAATGGTTGTACATAACACTTCCACACACTAGAGTCTTATCCACATTACAACTTAACCTACGTAGAAAGAGACCGACTAGAATACAGTACCAGTTAAAAGTTTAGACACACTTTCCTGGTCTTCTATTTCACATGCTTAACTGCAGTAATTGTGTGTTGGTTGTGAGTGCTGTCAAAACGCGGATGATCTACAATCAATACAGTGCCTGAACACATCCTGTGTAGACAGGGGCTGAAGCTGCCGTTCCGCTAATGTACTGCTGTCGCTACTCAGTGTCCATTGTGTAAAAGGTAACAGCTCTGGCTGGATATGGTCCTCAAACAGATCACCACTGAGGGTAAAATAATGTGCTCAGTCTAATGACTAGCTCTTAATTAGTTTGGGTTCACCACACAATGCTTAGACTGTATTTCTGTCTGGATCCAAACAACATGTGGTTTCTCTGAAATGCTTCAGGGTTTGCTGATGGTACAAAGCTTGATGAGGCTGAAGTCAATACTGCCTGCAGTATTTCATTTGGAGAGAGAATGGAGAGGCTATAATGATTTCTCCCACTTGTTCTTAACAAGATGAGAATAAATTGGACGAGTTAATCAGTTTTATTAGCCAGCAGGTTTAAAATTCATTGACTGTATGTAGACACACTGCTGATGGTAAAGATCTGTCTCACTCTGTCTCATTTGGAAAGAGTCTCACCCCACCTGAACAAGCCCTTCCTCACAAACCTGGCCCACTTGTTTACGAGAGGCTTGATGTTGCTGTCTGCAAGTCTGCTGTATCACCACAGAGGTCACTTTTAATGAGCCACTTGTCTGGAAGGAAATAGCTCAAATAGCTCGTCAAGTACACAGAGGTAGAGAGACAGGGAGGATGAGATGTGACAAAACTCTAGTGTCTCTGGTTTACATTCTATTTGAAACCTGTCCGATCATTAAATTTTAACCCTTGCTAACTCACTTCCTGTCCCTTAAAGTATGCAGAGTGCATTTTGCTGGACCCTGTAAACAGTTTCCTTCTGATCCTGTGTCACAGCCAGAGAAATCGCACAGCTGGGGACAGTCCGTTTAATCTATGCATGTTATCACTATGTACACTATCTACATCTGCACTTTACTGACATGTCAGGAGAGAAGACTGTTTGCTGTCATCGCAGAGCTCAGCTGAAATTCATACAACACACACAGCGATGAAAGATAAAGACATCAAAGAGGCAGAGCCTTTGGTTTGCTTAAAAGCAGAGGTTATAGGCGGGTGGACATACAGGTGTATGTTGACGTTTCCTGATGTTGTGGAGTGTCTGAATCAAAAAAAGAGACAAACAAGGATATTCTCCAGGGACTCACTCAGAATGTCTCACTGGTGTGTGTTTGTGTCTAATGTAATCATTTTACAAGTTTAGTTTTACAGCCCACCATCCATATGTATAACACAAAAGATTTTTCCCAAGACAGCAAAAACATGCCACACAGCATCAGATACTCCACTGTCCAGCATGCAGAGACCTTCAATTCCAAGACTCCTACACCCAAACTCAACCCAAAGCCCTCAATTTGTTCTTGGGTCAACCAGAATATCAACCTGCCCTGAACAAACGAAATTCAGCAGCAGACTTGCTGCCATTTAACAAACAGTAAAGGATGTAGAGTAACATATTAGTCCATCAGAAAATTGTATAGTACAAATACAGCAGAGCAAAACAGATGTTTACTGGACACAATGTGACACCTCATTATTAAAAGAAATCGTCATGTTTTACCTGAATTTTGGGATCCCCAAATGAAGATTCCGGATGAAGAGGATCAGGAGAGAGCATACCAAAAAAGGAAGAGGGAGAAAGAAAATAAAACAGTTAAAAGGTTGAAGACATATCCAGAATCACCTTAATGTCACCGCAGCACCCAAACACATACTGAGTGTGATTATAATTCAAGAAATGTAGAAAATAAGGAGGTGGGGAAAATAAAATGACTTGGATTAAGCAAATGTCAGTCGATGAAAATAGTTTTCTTGATTTATGTTTATTCATTGCAATTCCATTGGAAAAATATTCCCCTCACATTTGCCTGGTTTTATTTTAAAACTTGTACTCTGAGAATATGATGATGTAGTGTTTATATAGTGTTTCTCCACCAGCATTCTGCCTTCCTACACTTTTAAAATGACTATTATTTCCCTTTTATGTATTTGGCAGCTCATACTTTAAGTTTAAGAGGTGCAACAGTATCAAAAGATTCTCTGATTTTATCATCAAATTAAGTGACAACATCATGTATTGAGTAAATGATGCAGTATTCATCACGGCTGAAAATTTAGCAGTAGCATTTGTATCAAATGATCTAAATGGTTTGTGCTGGTGGTAAAGATACTACATAGGAAATGACACAGAAGCAATTAGAGATAGGGACCTAGACAGTAGATAAAATGTCTGTCTGTAAAATTTGAATTTAGCTGAAAATTAGCCATCTATAAAATTGGTATTTCAACTGCTTCAATTCAGAAACTTCAGCTGCTGAACATTTTCTCTTAGTGTCCGTGATGGCCACACCACTGGCTGCCACCAAACTGTTCATCGTATTGCTTTCTTTTCCACACAGTTGACATACAAACATTTGGATGTATGTTTGTATGTCAACTATGACATAGTCTTTAGTTGTCACACATGACAAACTTTATTTCCTTTTTCGTTAGTTAACATTCTGTCATTAACTTTGTAATTTGCTTCAATTAATGTTGTACCTTTGTTCTCTTTCAAGGATCCACAGCGCATCCTCCTATGGCCAAAAGATGTGGCCACAGTTAGGATGGGCTCTTATACTGTGAAAAGCAGGAAATGGAAGAGGCCAACTGGGAGGTGCCTGAGGGGAATCTGCCATTTATGAGTTAAATCTTATTATTTTGGGAGTTAAGTTTGTTGTTTCTGTTTGACACTTAGATTAGTTGTAATTAAAAAAAAAAAAAAACTTTTTTCTCTAAAATATGTGTTTGTGTTCTTCTTCTTCTTCTAATGAATTTCTGGCAGACTGTACACTGAAAAGCGCAATGTCGCCTTCCACAGACAGGAGTTAACTATTCATCCTATATTTTTGAATAAGGCCAGTTGGTGGAGAAATCTTAAGATTGCTCTACCAATAGGTTGAAAATTAATTTCAGATGCAAAAAAAGACTTGAAAGCCGAAAGACCCAGATCTGACAACTCCCTGAATAACTGTTGCCTTTCACTTCTGTATTTATTACATGAGAACATAACATGTTGGACTGTTTCCAAATCTCCAGACTGACACAGACCATCTGGATGTTTGTCTATGACTTTCAAGTAGCTGGTTAGACCACAATTCCCCAGTCTCAGCTGGTTAAAACAACACCATCCTTTCTTCCACATTTTATCTTCCACCTCTTACTTTTAACAGATGACTGCAGAGAGAAATAATGCCTATCCCTTCATTCTTCTGTCCACTCTTTTTGCCACTGAAGCTCTAATTTTTATTTACAAATGCTAAAACATTCACATTTTCCCAACTGAACCTTGAGATCAAAAGTATCCCTTAATAAAGATTCCTTAGCCAATTTGTCAGAGATTTCATTTCTCTCAACCCCTGAGTGCCCAGGTATCCACAAAAAGCCTTACATGGCAGCCCATATTCTTGATCCTAAACAAGCAGCACAAAATCTCCAGGAGCAGGTCAGGGCTGGCCCCAGACGATACTTGTAGGGGGTCTGACCAGCTCTATCCACCACATGGCCCATAAAATTGCAAGTAGCTCAGCAGAAAAAACAGACATATTATCAGATATGTGGATGCTCTGCTGGATCTGAAGATTAGACACATACATTCCAAACTCACTTTTCCCAGAGACTGGGTCCTTAGATCCATCAGTAAAAATCTGCATCTGGGGTGGTTATTTTAGTAGTACTTATTTTTGTTCATGAAAAAATTAGCATTATTTGTTGTAAATTGACCCACTCAACCTCTCTCTGGCCTTGTTTAGTGCTGCAGTGCTGCATTAACTTTACTAACCTTGCTCTTGTAGTGACCAGCTCTACAACTTCACACAAACAGATCTTGAGTAACCCCCAGCTAATTAATAAAATTATTTCTTTTTATTATGTTTTAAAATGGGGGAGCAAAGTTGGAAAGATACATAATTGGCAGGGGAGTCAAAAAAACCCACAAAAAAACCCCGACAAAAATACAAAAAAAAAACAAGAAAGCGTCAAGAACAGTATATAACTGGGTGAATCCGGATAGGAGATGAATCTTAGAAGAATGGCTATTTCATATTTGAAATTATATTCATAAAAAACATTATGTAGCCTAAAATGGTAGTAGGTTACTTGAAAACCTATTACTGAGAATCACAAGAAGGTTTCAGAGCAACAGAGACACAGAGCATCCCCGTAACCATAGTAACTCACTCTCACTCCTGCCTGCGTGCACACAGAGACACTGTGTTGTTGCCAGAAGAGCCGCTGACTGTGATTACTCTGAGCAGCATGTACAGGAATAAATTACAATATATATTTGTGTATATTTCTTGCTTTCCCCCTGATGGTCTGAATAACTTACTGCTGCACGGTGCTGCTGTTGCGCTGTGCTGCTCTGTCTTCTCTGTCTGTGCGCTGTCAGTGTCCTCTTTTCACACCATGACGTTATCACTTTTGAATTTGTTTTTCACTGCGTGAGAAAATGGACGTGTGGCGTGAGAACGTGTGAAAAGTGTCAATTGCATGAGTCTGACGGTCAGTGCATGAGAGTTGGCAGCCCTGGTTTGACTGATTAGTTGATTCCTCCTGTAGGAAGAGAGGCTGACAGGATCTTGTCCATGCCAGGCTGAGATAGTGTGTGTGCCAGCTCTGCTTGGCATGGCCACATGAGAGAGGCTGGCCTGCGGTCAGGCCTGAGATGAGGTGAAGAGGGCTTGGTCATATTAGCTGAGAGAGTCTGAACAGATTGATGCTTAATGCTCAGTGGGATGTAGAGTGGAGACCAAGATGCTATATAAAAGGTTTGTGAGGCCATAAAAAAGCAGCAGTAGTATGTGTGATAAAAGCAGTTGTGTCGTTAATCTGTTGCAGAGGGTTAAACAACAAAAGTGAGCTGCAGAACTGGAAAGATTGGATATCAAGCTGCACCTCCTCACATAGAAAATTTATACTGTATCTGCAGCAAGTGAAAGAAAAACAGCAGTTGTAGGAGGCGGGAGAAAGGGGAAGGAGTATAGTATCCATTAAAAGCCACAAATGATTCAGAACTGATGGACAGAACTCTTTGGAAACTTGTAATAGGCAGTGTGAAACAGAGAGAGAGCAGAAGAACCCACTGCTGAAATGTACTTCTTTTCGTATTTTTCTTCACATACTTCTATGTGTATTGTTAATGGGTGTAGGTGTGAGGCTAGCTGGGGACACGAAGGGTCTTTCTCCATCTGATATATATGAAAGAGCAAAAGCCAAAAGTAACAGTATTGATGGATAGAAATGTGAAATGTGTACTGGGGACATTAGAGGCAGAGGAAGAGAATAAAGAGGGAGAGAATAAAGGAAGATCTCTACAAACCGACAGTAACTCAGAATGAATAGTTAAAATGTCTTTGAAATGTGTCAACAGATAGAATATGAGTTAAAGAAACAAGTCTTTACTGAAGGATATACCTTTACTCGTTTTATCCTTTGCTCCATGGTGAGTGATAGATTCTGTGTGTAGTGCATGTATTCATACAATATGATGTGCATAACTTCATGGATTCCATTGCTGTGAATCAATGGCACTGAATTGTGCAGTAACTTGGCATTTGGATGGAGTCAGCAGGCTGAGTGATGAAGCAGCTCATTTTCAGAAGGGCTTATGATGGGCTGACAGGAATGCAAAGACGCTCCATCAGCAGACAGAAGGTCTGCAGTACCCAAGAGATGCAGCCCAGTTCAGCCTCTGCACAGCCCTGAAGGACAAGCACTGTTCATATTTATAAATGATTTAATATTACTTATATGTCCGTACATTTAAAATCTTAAGATTTGCTTGTTGGGTGGTTGAACACATACATCTGAAAAATAGCACCAGTGATGCAGGACAGCACAAACTGCAGCTTATTAACAAAATGAATGAAATAATTGATATCAGACTAGAACTAGATGTTCCAGGAAAACTGATCAAATCAATACTGACTTTATCAAGGTTTGTAAAATAATGAATCTAAAAGCCAATATATGAACAGTGTTTTATAGGCTGTTAGATGATATTATTTAAAAAAAAAGAATAACAAAATGATTCCCTGAGGCCTTCTTGATTTTTGCTGAGCTGACACTACAAGCAAACATACACACACACCCACACACACACACACATTTCTGTTGACTGTGACATGATGGCAGGGCTCCTGCAAAGACACAAAATATTTCTGGATATAAACATTGCAGAGCTGAGTCAGGGCAGGAAGTCTAAATCTAAATATGATTATAAAGAAACCATATCTACACTATCAACAGGAAGAAAGATAAACACTTTCACACTTCAACTGTTAATCCGATTTAACAGCCGACAAAATCCTCTACCAAACATCATCCTGGCCATCAAACCTGCCTCAGTTGTGTTTGTTTGTTACGCACTTCTGTCTGAACAGAGAGAAAGGATGGAGTGAAGATATTGTTTATATAATGTCCTCTGCTCAGAGTTTTGATCTGATCCCTTGTTAATATCAGTCAAAATAGAGTAGGTTTTCTGTCAGTGGGGGACTAAACCATTTAAAGAATGAGATGAGAGCAAACAGTGTATGATTGACTCTCAGAGTAATACCAATGCTGTCACTATATCAGTTATTTCAGTGCTCATCCTCCAACATTCAAGTGATCCAGCAGCTCTGATCAGTGTAGACAGTGTTCTTCTTTCCTGATGCAGAGGATATTGTTTCTCATACAATGTCTGTACTGATGTAGTGGCTGTTGAGAAGACATGATGAGGCCATTACATCGGTGGAGCCTGACGTCTGTAACTCTGTTTCTCTGTCATTCGGTGAGGGATCGAACCAAATCAGATCCAATCAGATTGGAGAGAAGAGAAGAGGGGAGACAGGTCATTTTTGTAAATAGACAGACAGTTCTCCGATTGTGAACTTTTTGAAGGAAATCTTTTTAAACAACAATAAAGTTTTAGATGATACAATGAACAAGGACATTTTTATTTCTTCTTCCTTCTTTTTTCTTGTACTTGTTTCCCCAGTGCAGCGTGTCCTCGGTCATGATGAGTAATATGAGAAGAATAATGGACTCTATTCTTGGAAATGCACATCCACCTTTGGCATGATGCTGTCAGCAGCGTTTCATTTTACAGCCTGCTGTATTGACATTACATTGTTTGGCCACTTCCATGTCATTTTCTCACATTATAACATTAAATAATCAAATTCATCTCCTATAGGATCATTACATGTATTATACAGCCTTGACTGACCTGACTGTTGGTCTCTCTCTCTCTCTCTACAACATCCTGCCCAGTCTCTGTAGCTCTGTCATCACTTCATTCATCCTGTATTCATGCAGCACTGTTAAACTGTCTCAGCAGGATGTCATTGCAGCATACTCTGCCCTGTTCACACTTAGTTCAGCAGATCTGCCCTGCTGACAACAAACAGAACTACCGAGGAAGCTAGAAATTATTACCACTTACAGCAGGAGGGACTCAGTTTGACAGGAAAAGAAAACCTAACAGTAATCAGTGCTCAGACACTACTGATATTCACCTGCTCGGCATGACCACTAGAGATACGAAGCACAGCTAGACGTGATGTGGAGACTGCCAAACCACTGTACAAAATGATTCACTGAAATGTGAGGGCAGTGTTTGGTAAATATAAATGTGAGACTAAGATGTTTTAGGAACAAAGGAGAAAGATAGGCTAACAACCAGCTCTTCTGTTCTGTTCTACCCTTTTAACCATTACAAAAATGGCTCCTATGGACATGGTTCTAAGTGAAACTACTTGTGAGCTTTTGTGGCAGAATAGCAATGTCAAGCTACTTTATATCAAAAGAATGTATTCTTTGTTTCCTGCAGTCTAACATTCAAATGAATGAACTGCATCAACACTGAGATCTGTCCACTCCATTCAAATTGTTCTACACACAGCAGTCACAGAGCAGAATAGACCTTCTGCAGCACAGCTCATATCAATCTACACCAGATATACATGTAGCTACTGCTTAAATCTTTAAAAGAACCTGCTTCGTATTTATTCAACATTCAATCATCTCATAATATGGGGCCATGTGTTTGCAATTCAGTTCAACTATAATCCTATCAACACTTACTGCAAAGGCAGTGAAACAGAAATTACATTTGAAAATGCAATCATGTTTTATTTGTCTGTATATAAAAGGCCCATTCCCTCTTGACAGTTTTTATAAAAGAAATGAGCAGTGTTAGGGAAAAATAAGAACTCAACTATAATGACTCTGACAGAGATAGAAAATTGGTGAACTTGAATTATCTGAAATGATCATGACAATTTACTGTAGCAGTTCTAGACATTTACTGAGCCCATTTTACAGAGAAAAAGACAAAGTATTAATTTCACAGTCTACATTCTTTTTTTTCTCCTCTATCAGGCTAAAGTACACACACGTGTTAATTTGGTTGAGAAAATGTGAACTATTCATCCAAATGTTTTTCAATAAACTGTCTTCACGTGTGTCAGTTAACACGGTGTTATTAGTTAGCCTGTCAAAGGAGAACAATTCAGGAAAAAAAAGAAAAAGAAAATCAACTGTCAGGAGTCTAAAACTTGATTTGCAAAGTTTTACACCCTTGCACTGTTTTCTGTTGCATATGTGCCTGCACAGACATCCATTTGGCTTTGACAGCTGATTCAATGCCAGTGTTCACTGAGGAATTAGAGTTATTG
Organism: Thunnus maccoyii; assembly: GCF_910596095.1. Classification (NCBI taxonomy): domain Eukaryota; kingdom Metazoa; phylum Chordata; class Actinopteri; order Scombriformes; family Scombridae; genus Thunnus; species Thunnus maccoyii. The sequence goes on from NC_056538.1 coordinate 8,828,745, forward strand.
AGAGTTATTGATATTCACCAAGATCGACACATTTGGCAAGTTCTCTCTCTCACTCACTTTTGTTGTGGAGGGTTCATTTTTACAACAATTACTGCTTAATTTTGTGCTTTAACTTCCTTTTTTCCTTGCAAAATAGGATTTTAATGAAGGAGGGAGAAGCTGGAAACTGGAAAAAAGGCTGTGGAAATTAGATTATAATCAGATTAGATGGAAATAAGGGTGCTGGGAAGAAGTGAGGGAGGCGTATGGTTTAGAATCATGTAGAAGACCACAGTGAGGCATTAGGTTGCAGTAAAAAAAGGCTTTTCTTTAGGACAGTGCTGTCACAGTGGTGCAGGGTGAAATGTAGTGGAAGAAGATGTGGGGAAGGTGAAGAGAAATGAAAAGTTTTGATTGAATATGGTCCTTATCTGGGTCTCACAGAACATGAAAGTTTACCAGAAAACTTAACAGATGCTAAATTCTTTGCCCCTAAAGGGAAGCAGGGGGTGAATAAATGGGTCACTTCTGTGAGAAAGAATCTCCAAAAGTTTGAAATGGCAGGATTCATAGCACAAAGGGGCCATGGACCTCTTAGTTTCCTCAAGTCTGTTCTTTTCTCTCTCTCTCTCTCTCTCTTTCTCTTTTCACTCAAAGAGGTCTTGTGTCTGGATGAAATGGTGCCAGGGTTGAGTTACTCTTTGTTTTGAAAGGTTCCAGTTAGAGGTTAGATGCTGTGTTCACTGTGCTGAATGCCAATTGACAAGCAGCCAGTAGGACTTGAGAACCATCACACACTACAGTCTGAGAGACTCTGCCAAAATTTCATTGCGCTGGTGAAATGTTTGTTACTGTAATAAAAAAAACAACCTAATAATACAGCCATTTTTCATAAAGACTTAACAGACATTGTGAGAAAGAGACCTCCATTAAAAGATAAATTAGGAACAGTGTAATTGCTTAAGTTTTAAGTTTGTTGGTTAATGTTATAATGTTAATTAGTATAAACTAAATCCTCTGGAGGGTGACATATATATTAAATGTGAAGTATAATTAAGTACCTGAGAGGTGATATTGAGGATTTGAAGGCTCGTAAACCACATTTTCTGAGTGTTTGGTCCTGACCAGCATGGCACTGTTTACTGAAGAGCAGACACTAAATGAAATATGAAAGTTTCTCTCTCAGAGTCAAAGCACAATGCTTATGATACTCATGATGAAGGTTAATTAAATAAATGGTGAGCTCAAACGGATTGTGTTTTCACCCTGTCTTGTAGTTATAAGTGCTAAGAGAAGATTTTGTTTTCTTTTGTTAAAGTTGAAAGCCATTTAATTAATGTAATTTGCTGCTTGATGTCAAAGAGACCTTGTTATTCCCTGTGTGTGCTTGTGACTGTGCGTGTGTGTGTTTGTATGTGTGTGTGAGAGAGAGAGCTGGGCAAAACCAGTGTCAAAATGGTGTTAAAACAGACTCAGTAATTTACACTGCATAAGAGATGCAGAGAAAAAGAAGCATCATATTTGTTAAATATAACTTCAAAGTGATATCTAATTCCTATTCAAGTTCTACTTTGATCTATTTTCTGGCATTTTTTGCTTTCATTAGACAGTTGGCAGTATAGAGTGGCAGGGAAGAGAGAGGGGAGAGGTGCATGATTGCAATCTCAGGTCAGATTTGTCTCTCACGCTCTCAGATGTAAGTGATTTTTCATTTTCTGTATGACTAACTCACAACTTTACTTCAGGAAATTCAAAGTTTTCACCAATTTACATGTATGTTGTGTAGTGCTTCCTATGTCTGATCGTCAATATGTATTGACCAACTTTACACATCCGCAAAGCAGAGGACCAAGTCACAGTTTGTCCTCACCTCCTCAGATGATAGCAAACTGCAAGCATTTTGTTTGAAGTGTGAAAGGTCAGCTCATCCATCACCACTGGGTGCACAAATTTCAGTCTCGCCCTACTTTGTTGTGTTGGTGAAGCTGAGCATGTGCAACACTTATATTCTGTCATATTCATAAGGTCAGTGCTCTATTATAATCTGCCTGGGGACATTTTTATTATTATTATTTTTTTTTTTTGCTTTGAAAACTTTAATTTATTCTAAATGTTTTTTCTAGGTCTGTGATTACCTGACCTGCCTAATTTTGCTTCCCACCAGTTTACTCTGGCAGTGCAGGTTGCTACACTCAGCTGTGCAGCTGGAAAACCAAAACAACAAGCTATAAGAGGCTAAAAGCTGACGCTAATGTAGGTTTAAACAAATTCATATATATATATGTGTGTGTGTGTGTGTGTGTGTGTGTGTATAACAAGCTTGAAAACTAAAATGGATTCAAAGGGAATTTTCACACAACTTAAACATGATCTTTATTGAAAGTCTACAATCCTCTTTAATATACGGATCAATGGCAGCGTATATAAGGTCTGGGAGAGCAGGCAGGGCTCTAGCCGGGGGCTTTGATATGCAGACAAGCCAGCAGGAGGAGGAAGATGAGAAACCAAGATCAAACACCAAGCAGTGGTACTCTCCTCATACTAACTGATAATGAAACTGCTGCAGGAAGAAACTTCTTCAGGAATAGAGACCTCTTCAGTGTGAAGATATCATCAATGCATGTATAGTCACTTCAATCTTTGCTTATCACTGTCCTCACCTTTATTTTCAAAAATATCTGCTGAGTTTGAGATCAAAGCCAACAATACACTGAATATGATAAAAGTAGGAGAAAAAGAGGATGAGGAAATTAAATATTTTATGCATTTTGCTGTTATTTGATGTTCCCACATCAAATACAGATACATAAATATTTAAGCTCATTTGCAAACAAATATTTGAAAAGTCCAATACTGACACATCAAATTGCTGAATGTGTTACTGTCATTAGGTTTAAAGTGCACCAACAGAATTACAGTAGGTTCAGCTCCCCAAGGCTAAATTGGTCAACTGCTAGCTCAAACTATTCTAAGAGTTCAGTTACTCCACTGAGTGTTGTGTATTCTGTCACTGCAGGACTGCAGTAAAAGCTGTTAACCTGGATGCCTCTCATCATGATTCATTGTTTTTTTTTTGTTTTTTTTCATTTTCATTGCCCATAAAGACAATAGCTACATGACAGTTGCTTAGCTGAATGGCTCTTTTGCTGTGTAACAGGACATAAAAGAGAGCAGGAAGAATGAACTGAATCCATCAGCTGCGCTTGAAGAGTCTTCCTCCTCTTCTTTATTTTTCAGACTGACTCCTCCCTTCTCTACATTGTTAAATATCATTTTTAAAACTAATGAAATAGTATTACGTCTTACATCAATTTCGGCCACACAAAATAAAAATATCGTTTCCCAAATAACAGACAGCTTTGACTTTTCACAACAAGTTGGAGAGGCTTTCAGAAAAAGGAAAACTCACACAACTGAGCCAGATAAAACATAGTCATCTACAGATTATCATGAATTTCTGCTGTAAAGCCCTGCAATCCCCTGCCTGAAAATATACTCTTAACATATATGTTTTCCCAACTGTTCGCTTTATTTAAGAGACAATCAGTGTTATTATTGAGCTGTCTGGAAGAGACTGTAAAAGAGGAAGAGAGTGACAGTTATCCTCTAATAGTGATAAAATAATACTGTTGAATGCTCATCATATCACACCTCACAAAACGTTTTCTCTCTACAAAGTGATTGTTAACAACCCAGTGATTTAAGATATCAATACGCACTATCTGCACAAACAGCCCTCTCATAAACCACAGTGATTATATGTTTCACTGCTTGAATATTTAATCTATTATACTCCACAAAGAAATGAATCATGAGTCACTTTATCAACAAACCGAGGCTGTGGAGCTCACATCTCACAACGTGGGCTTCATTTTTAATGGTGATCTGCACTGAATAGATCTGTGTTGATTTACTGAGAGTTTCTATTTGGATTCAGAGATATTCAGGGTCACTGTCCATCTAGATTATTTCATCATGTCATCTCTCAGACAGAAGATGGAAAATGATGTTTTGATTCACTGGCACTGAAGAAAATAAAATCTAGTTACTGTAACACACTGACTACATGTAATTAGTTTGATGATATCAACAATACAAACTTGAACCAAAACATTTTCTTTGTAGGGAAGGAAAACTGTGATTCATAAGGCATTCACAGTATGTAAAACTAACCGACTGATGATTAGAACAAGAGTTACAACATGTCCAGCTATATCTGCTTTGCTATAAACAACTCAGTCTTTACTGAGGTGGTCTGTCAAAGTAACCCACCCTTCTGCACCACCCAGCCTAATCCACTACAATGCTTTCTCCAGCTGACAAATGGAAACTATTCCAGCTGAGAGGTGAAAGTGAAGAGGGAGCTGTTAAATCAGGTGAACTGTGATGGAGACCTGAAGTGACCCTTCTTCTTCTTCTCCACCACAACAGTTCCATATCTGCTCTCTATGATGATGTCAAACATAGATTTGCTATTAGACACATGAAGGAACAAATTTACTTTTGCATCTTGGAAATTAATGAGGATGTATATCAAGTAAGACAACGTGTGCTCGTTTAGGGACTTTTCGAATGGCTTCCACTGGTGTTATAACACACCGATGTGGCTGTTAACTAATTTGTGATGATATCTCCATACAAAGCAGCAATCACATGAGCTGCAGCCAAACCACAGGCTCTTTCAAATACACTAACTGATCATCTCTCTGAATTTCTTCTTCTGGTAGACATGAAACCACAAGCAATTATCCCTCTGTGTTGGAGGCCAGTTCGGACAGAGTGGACAACTCATACTTCTGGTTGCATGCTGCTCAAGCGAAAACATTGTAACTTCATAATATCATAACATGCTGAGTACCATACTGCTCTAACAATATGATACAACACTGTGTCCTAGGTAAACAGCATCATTGTCATTGAGCTAATTAGTCTCTGACTCTTAATTTCCTCTCATTTGTCTCTTCTTTTTCTACATTTCACTCTTATTGTTTCCAGCAGCATTCATCTGTTGCATGTCCTATCTCTCCATCCTCTTGTTTCCTGCCTACCTTTGCTTCAACAAAGGCATAAAAATCCTGAAATAATAATAATAATAAACTAGGTGCACTGTATGTGTATGTGTGTGTGTGTAAGGTTTCTCATATGAGCAGACCTTTCTAGGAAAGGGACAGTGGTGGTATTGTTGCTGTCTTCCTACACTGCCCTTTGAGATGTGACTCAAACTGCACCTGTATTCTTCTCTCTTTAAAGGCTCATTTCATTGGTTCTTATCAGTCTCACCCCCTGCAGCAGGTACTACACCACATCTCTCAGATTTGATGCTGCTTGTCCAAAGAAACTTAAAAAAGAAATGAAATGTGGCTGAGTTGAGATTGATATCTGTCTGTGAGGTAGGATGAGTTGACATTTAGCAGGAAGGTGTTTAAAAGAGGTAACATCCATGAATCTTGGCATACAATAATCCTTTAAATGGTAGCAGTGTGTGCAAAGACTGACATATGGATGAGACAAGATCTCCCCTTATCATTGATATTAATACCAGAGAGTTTCAGTGGGTGCAGGGCTGTGCAGGAGGCTAAATAAGAAGCAAAGCATAAAGTGCTTACTTCATTTGGACACCAGACTCCTGCTTTCTGGGTACAAAAGTCGTATAAAATGTGGGGCAGCAGTTTACATTCTTATTAAATGACAGGAATATTATTCTTCACAGGATATATGTGACTTAAGAGGCCTTTATAACCAATACATTTGAAAGAGCAGCAGAGGTCAGTTCAGTTTTCCACTGGAGTGGAAGCATCACAATAATCTTCTGTTCACTTTTGAATCACAAAAATAAAAACATAAGGCCTTTTCAGGTGAGGAGGAGCTGATTCTAAATATGAAACAGCAGCAATTCACAGCGATGATATTACTGCTGGTAAGATCTACACATACAGACACACTGAAAAGCAATATCCCACACGCTGTTATAAACACACTCAGCTATAAGACCACCTCCCAGACCAAAATGAGAATCACAGTTGATGCTCAGAGGACTGGGAGGTGGAAAGGAAGTAGGCCAGGTGAGATCAGAGGCTGAAGATTGGAAGACACATTGAAGTCACTTCTATTAACCTGGAGTTCAATGTAGCTTCCTACAAACTAGCAGATTAAATCACAGCAGCTGCAAAATAGTTTATAGACATTTCTAGTGCAATTTCATTACTAGGGAACAGCTAAGTCCAATTCAACTTACTGTCAGATATACTGTACACTATATTGAAAATAAAATCTCAGCATATGTATATTTACTTTAGTCTTTTCTGTGAAATGTTGGCATGAGTCCACAAATGAAGATTTTTGTTAAGGGATTTCTCAGCTGAACAGAGCTGACAAACTTTCCATTCAAACAGTTTTTCCTCTGCAGCTCTTGTTAAGTCATGTAAGTCTTGAAAAATGTTGAGGGAAGAGTGAGCATCTCTCAGTTCAATGTGAAGTCAAGAGTTGTACAGCTGGAGCTCATCAGTTGTCTCCCGAGACTTAGATAACCCTGCAGGGAGCGAGGATGATGCCCCGCTGAAGAGGCACAGCTTCACTCTCCTGTAGTCTTATGGGATTATCAGTTCAGCTGCTCTGAATAGGAATCATATTATCTGAGTTTAGAATAGATACTCTACAGAAACAGTGTTTGAAAGAAGCAAGCAACAAGTTGAGAATGAGAATGCTCAGATGGAGGAAAATGATCTTAAAGGAGTACACAACCAGAGATGAGGACTTTAACAGTAAACAAATCTTCTAGCAATGCATTTGTTTTTTATGAGTCCCTGCTTTGCCTGCATTTCAGTGAATTTGTGTCTTTTGTGTGCATTCATTTTTTAAATTAGCCATCTTGCAGCATATGCACAATTGGTTTAGTTCTGTGTGTATATTTAACTGTGTCTGTGCTAAGACCTCCTGCCTGAGTAATATGGTTATAAAGTTCATCTGCAAAATTAAACTGGTGAAACAGTGAGACAGGGTGGGATTTTGGTGGCTGGAGGCATCACTGAGTCTGCTTGGGGAACATGGGTGGGCAAGAAGCAGGATGAATTTAGGAAGGGAAGGGCGGTTGAATGATGGTGCCTGCTGGTTGGTCTTGATGACACTGGACACTATACCAGATGTCATTTATGGCACCACGCTACCTCCACAAAGGGACCTAATTGAGGAAAAAATTGAGGTGGAGTTCTCCTGCTTTGGATGAGGGCTGCTGCTTTCTATCTACCAGTCAGGGAAGGGCTGCAGCACCTCATCTAATGTGATGACTTTTAGTTTCCAGGAACCACAGGGAGTGCTGAATGAAATGAGCTGTGAAATGAGCTGCAGTATGCCGATGATGCCGCATTTTTTCAGACTAATATATAATAATAATAATAAGTATTATTATTATTATTTTCTGTTGTTGTTGTTGAGTTTTTCAATCCAAGACACAAGACACTCCACAGGATGTTTCCTAAGTATTATGTTAACATATAACTAATTTGCATTGGATAAATATTTTTGGAGAAAATGCGATGCTGCTCAGTGATTCAACTCTTTCCAAGGGCTGATTAAAGTGTGACACTGTTTGAAACAGTCAGACATTTCATTTTAACATAATGTTAATGTCAAATATCCAAAGCCCTGTTTTCATTATAAGCCTGACAAGGCTGTGGCAAGATTTGAGTTTTAGTGACCCTGCTGTTTAATGAAGTCTGTTCTATTATGCAGGCAGAGCATATTTGTTCAAATTAGCATGACCCTGCTTTGAACTCTTGGAGACATCAGTTTCTGTTGGTACTGCAGTCTAATGAATATTTTAAAAAGGCCTGGCATCACAAAACTGTCTGGGTGGAAATAAAATATATTTTAAACACTGTTTTGAAAAATATTATATAGAATTTGACATTAATGATTTATGGTGCCGTCATTTTCAACATCACACAATAATCCTGATGTTACGCACTTAAACAGCATGATCATATAGTAATGTGTTCATGCTGGCAGCAGATTATACAAATCTTTTCATTTATACTGTAAAAGATATTAGTCGATGATTGATTAGTGTCCATCCAAATCATACAGTAAGCACTTCCTCTGAGTCTGATCTGAGATATGAGCCAAGACTCAGAGCTGAGAATGGAGATGGAGCACGTATCAGACACAGCAAGACAGAGAGAGTCTCTTCTCCTCGGGTAGAGTGGGAGAAGCTGTACTCTCATACTAACATTGCCAATGCAATCCACTTTCTTCCAATTCTTGGAAGAAAGTGTGAATGTGGGGTTTGTGTGTTCAGACATGCACAGACGGAGATGAATAGTGAAGTCTGGGGAAAACAAGAGGGGCTCTGCTTGTCTCTGTCTCCCCCTGTGTGGTGAAAACATAGCAGGGCTGGGAACAAATAACAGATAGGTAGAGAGAAAGTTCATTTCTGAAAGTTCAGTTACTGTTTAGCCCTCAGAAATGAATCCTACAGTGAACCAGATCACAGCTACAGACAAGCCTCAGTGACCGAGGCCGAGACCTGATCCCTGCATAATGCAAACTTAAACCCTAGATTTTTATTGGCACAGTAATGAACTCTGCACATCATATACAGTCCACATAAAACTTAAAAAGCAGGAACTTATAGTACAGATATTTATCTTCTAAATAACTAAGAGTGAATGCTACTTAACAGTCTGTCAGAGGATTTATATGATCTTGCTAGAGGGTGAATGGTTTAGTTTTACTGAACTGAGCCAGAACCCACAGAGAGATAACACACTCAATAAAAAGTCACTCTATAGTCACCTTAAACTTCATTAGTCATCAGACTGGACAGACAGCAAATGCTTTATCACACCAGTAAACAATGTTCTGTCACCTGCTTTCAAACAAATATATCCCCAGCTTTTTTTTTTTTTTTTTTTTTTTAAACCTGCAATGCAGCTTTCACATGATAACAGCTCCTGTGAACACATGCATTATAGGAGGGATGGATATGGTGTGTTGCCACTCATTGTACACTTATATAAAGTTCAACAAAGACAAATAGATTGAAGAAAATGCATCTATGACTGGAATTGATACTGACCAGAGTAAAGATGAACATGTTTGTTATCCAGTAGCTAAACTTCACTGATCTGACTCTACAGCCACCATCCCTTCCACCTCCACCTTTCTCCAACTGCTTTCTAAACTGGGAAGCCACCAGCCTCCTGTCAGACAGTACTCTCTGCCTTGACAACACGTGGTGGTCATTACAGAAATTTCATGAATGGTATCAAAGCCAAATGTGCTTAACAACTAAATAGACACGTTAGTACTTTATGGTGAAATTATTGTTAAAAGTGCTGTTCAAATGATCAGTTCACTCATAGTCTCAGGGTTACTATTTTTTGCAGCCTTGCATGCCATATTTAACTGACTGGAAATCCACTAGAGTTGAAATTATTAATTAACCAATCAGTTGTTCAAGATCTCTAGCAATTTTAGTATTTGATTAAATGTTTGGGTCATTTGTAAAGTAAAAATCATCCTACAGTGATTATATAGGCTACATACAGTATATACTGTCTATATCAGCCCATCCTCACAAGAAAAATGACAGTATAGATCTAAAATTCAGGCCAGCAAAAACAACCCATAGTTAAGTTTATGTTATCTAGCGGTCGTTGTAATTATGACCAGGGGAAGTGATGCGCTTCAGATAATGTCAGTATGAGGTGACTTGATAAGTTGATTTTGCTTCATTTGGAGGAGGTGGCAACAAAGTGGACTTTGCAGCAGGAGACCACTGTTCGCTCCCCATTTCCAACCCCAAGTGTCATGTTTTCCACCATGAGTTGGGACATTTTCAAAAAAAAAAAAAAGTAACATCAAGGGGTTTACTGTTGCCATGATGATGAAGGTTACATAACTTCAAGGAAGTATAAACTACATTTCAAGTCAGAATTCTGACTTTAAACTCAGAACTCAAATCATTTTTTCACATGTGGCCCTGATCCTCTTCTGTAATTTTAACTCAAATCATGATCTTTCCCTAACCCTAACCAATTGGTTTAGTGCCTAAACATAACCAGACCTTAACCGGTGTTATCACATCATAAAACCTGATTATTTTTAACAGCGATTTGTAATGGATTTTGAAGCGGCATGTTACGATCCTATGGGTTGTTGTGGAGTGCAGGTACAATCCTGATTTGAAGAACTCATGTGTTGCTCTTCTTTGAGAGAGACTAATCAATTATTCAGTTAATTTAAAAATAATAATAACTGATGAATTTTTGTACCAGCCCTAAAGCCCTGTGTAATCACAATTTATGCAGAATGTATTTCAGTTGGAAATGAAAGGCTACCAAAACAATTTTGTCTGCTTCTAATACTGATCTCGGATGATAAACGATAAATGATAAAGTTTAGAGTTCATGCACAGATGAATACCAAGTAGATAAATGAGTGTGAAACATAAAAATGAAGAATCAGGAATCAGGAATGATTAATGTGATTTATCTAACCTGGTTCACACAGTGATCACCGCTGGTCAGGCATTTCTGCCCTGTGCTCATAACTGAGACCCTCCAAGCAATCAGAGATTAATGAGCACATTAGTAGTTCTCGTTTTGACACTCGACCCAATTAAAGCCCTCAGACATTTGGTGTGTGAATAATAAAAAAGCCCTGCAAAAATTTCCAATTTTTAGACAACAGAATTTGCCGAGAAAAAAGATCACAAAAAACGTTAGTTCCAAAAATGAAGAAATGTTTACTTGCAGCTACTTGTCACAGGTTGTGTTTTAGGTCTATGAGCTGTGAGTTTGATGGAAGAGTAACGTTTAAGTTAATATCAGTTATTCACATGTATAATTTGAGAGTTTGTTATACATGGAAAATGTTTATTTCCAAGTTTTTTTCCAAGTAAAATTTTGTAAAATTTTGGTGTAGTGGCTACACTTTTCTTTACATTTGGGTTGCATATTGTGCCTTTAATCAACTGTGTGTCTATACTGTGTGATTGTCTGTGTGTGTGAGTGAGAGAATAATACTGTATGTCTAAATCCCAGCAGCCTGAAGCCTTTTCCCACAATGCTATGACACAGTCTGTCAGCAGGCCAATTATGAGATAATTAATGTTAGATTAAAGTGGGAGTGTTCAGTGATCTTATTAAAGTTGCCAGGTGAGGAAATTAAAGCTGCTTCACAGATGGAATCATTGGCTTATTGAATTTGGGAAAAAAGATTGTGAGTGACGAAAGAAAAACACTTGGGAACAACTTCTAAATAATGGCAGTGAAAAACTTAAAAAAGACAAACATAATCATAGTGTATCATATCTTACTTTAGCTAACTGTCAGTATAAGAAATACAAAATAATGTTCCTCAATTAGATTAAAGGTTATTATAGTGAAAAGTTGATCTGAAATAAGTTAAACACATTCTTGAGAGTTTGTTATACATTTTCCATGTAAAACAAACTCTCAAATTACCTATCATCTATAATAATAGTATAATGTTCTATCTCTCTATGTTTTGTGATGTTTTTTCCCCAGTTAATTCTATTGTCTAAAAATTGAAAGTTTTTCAGGGTATGCTTTCTTATTCACACACCAAATGTTTGAGCAGTTTATTGGGTCCGGTGTCAAAATGAGAACTGCTAATGCACTCATTAATCTGTGCTCATTAATCTGCTCTCAAGCATAGCCAAATACCTCAACACCTCAGCAACAGTGAATTAGTTTGGTTCATTCTGCTCTAAAATCTTATCATCATGAAATTATCTAATATCTATTCTATGCATACCAGATTGGAGAGGATCCACAAACACAAGCATTGAAAAAAGAAAAGAGCAGAATCCTTGAGGCAACAATGGCACAGCCAGCAGATATGTCAGTACATACTGGAGGAATTTTAGCGTCTCATTTTTGGAAGAAAAAAAAAAAAACAGTTGTTTGTTGAAATTGCTTATCAATAAACTCTCTGGGAAATCCAGGCTAAGAAAAGGCCTTCTATGGGATTTGTGTATGCTGAACCCTCTGTGGTAACAGACTTCTGCTTTCTGTTGTCAACATTAAACACTGCACAAATGGCTCGAAGGGACACTTCGAGATGAAGTCTTATTACAGACTCGAATCTGCTTGAAATACTGGTTTGACAGTTGTCACAGTTTCATAATTAGAAAGTTCTGTAAGCACACTGACAGTGACTGTAAACCCTTTACAGCTCTTGGGTTGTATGTCAATATGCAAGAAATAGATTTCTCTCAGACTAAACTGCTCATTCAGTGCTTATTACACATTCTGATTTCATACAATTTGTAGATTTATGAGTCAATATCTTCAGTAGGAGAGGAAAATAGGGCTTAAACTCTGTTATAAAGCTGTGGTCATTACTATCCAGCAGGAGAATCAACACTGTTAGGCTTTGCTTTGTATAGTTTTGAGCTGTCGGTATCAAATTAAAGTGGCTCAGTGCTGATGAAGGCGCTTGTCTGAGTCTACTGACAAACACAGTCTCATTTTAACCATTTGCTCACTCCAGAACAAAACAATGCAGAGAAATAATTATGTTGACATTCTGAAACAAAAAATGTAGGCACATGATGCATTGCAGTGTATAATATTTATGGCTTTCCGTAATTATGTACTAGTATCACTTTACTTTTTAGTACAGAAAAGAGGCAGCAATGCTTTGTCTTTGTGGGGTGAGATAGAAAAAAACAAAATAAACAAACAAAAACAAAACAACAACAACAACAAAACCCAAAACAATCATTTCAGGGCACTAAAATTGACTTGGCAGCAAGGTGAATGTGGCCCGTAATGCATTTCATTCAAATAATAGATTTTGTGAAATAACATACATATTTCATTATACAGGATGTAAGTTGTGTCCAGAATGCAGCATTACAGTTTGGCATTCAAGCAGACCTCTGAGTGAGAAAACATGATTATTGTATATTTCTGACCTCTAACTCATACTCAGTATCAGCCAAATGAATCCCCATGAGGATGTGCATGTGTGTGTGTGTGTGTGAGAGAGATAGATAGTTATTGTGTCCCTCCACTGAGCTCTACTTCACTGATCCACTACTCATAGACATTGAACAGCAGAAATATGGTTTCACTCAGCTGATATTGGAAAGTTGCTCTGTTCATTATGTGACAAAGTGAATCCATTACTGTGAAACATCACTGGAGTCAGCAGTGATACATTATGTTAGCAAAAGGCTGCTTTGACCGCCATTGACATTGCTCTAACATTACAATGATGATTTTCACAACACATGCGATAAGCCGTGAAGAACGTGTCAGCACTAACAACATTATTGGTGTCATGCTTTGGCTCAGAGAAAATAAAACATTATCTCTATTGCTGGGCACTTGGCTCTTTGTATTTGAGGAACTAAAATAACTTAAAATGCTCATGCATGAGAGTGAGACTGGGAAAGTCAGTGCCAGTTAAGGACACATTAATTATGTAATCAGTCTTATTTTTTTCTTTCTAATTAATGCCATCTCTGTTGGAGATTTCAGCTATTTAACATGCAGATAGACACTTATTCAGACTGAAGGGGGAGAAAAATCCCAGTTATAATTCTTAAAAGAAAAAAAAACAAGAGGGGTGTACATATGTACATATTGGGGGATCTTAGCTTATACGCCCACTGCAGAAACTTCATGCTACACCTGACAATGCAATAAGAGAAGCCTGTCAGAAGGCAGAGTGTGTACAGATAGAATAGAGAAAGAAAATTACCAAATTACCTTATGTTGATTAAACTTGAGAGAAATGAGGTAATAAGATTTTGGAAAGCAAACACACTCTAGGCCCAGTTCAGCCCTTATCATTTACAGTTTATCTCATTAGCTTTTTCTCATAAGGACAATCATTTATTTTAAAGGGACATTATCACTAAATAGGTTTTCTGGCAAATGTAATTGTAAATTAAGCAACATAATATTTCTAACACTAAGTGAAAAAACAATGTTCCCTGTAAGTAAGCAATTGAAATTGTTCCATTAAGAGCTGCATAGCCTATAGGAAGACTTGTTTTATTATAAAGAGAAAAACACTGGGGTCTCTAAATGCTAATTGATTACTGACAGTTCACTAACAGTCTGAAGGCATGCTCAGCCAATTAGAGCCTAATGACAACATATAAATATATAAAATAAGCATATATTACTGATGTTTACAAACCCAGTGAGATCCCTCTGTTCTCTCTGATAGGTCCTTGGTGAAGAGCAGCCAGTCAGGTGCAGAGATTCAGTTGTCACAGGAGCAGTGAAAACGCAGTGACTGATGTTTGTTTTTATTGTACAAGTCATTAAGTGGAAAATGTTTCTGTATTCAGATTTCCCTCAGCTAACTGAGACTGTCAAGGCCGACTGAGTTTACTGACTGCTTGGTCAACCACAGTGTATACATGCTGTTGTTAATTAGACGTCAACGTGATGTCTCAAGTTATATTTTTTTCATGATAGTTTGGTATTTAAACCACATGCCATCTAATGGGAAACCTGACAAGATATATTTTTTTAAAAGAACAAGAAGCCGCTAACTGCAAAGTCTACTGAGTCTCAGTTGGCTGATGCTAAAGATAACAGATAAGTCCACACAGTGTGATGTAAAAAATATTCTGTGCTGTATGCAGTCTTAGGGATTTATTAAAATCTACTCCTTTTATTGTATTTATTTGTTGAAGTTGATGAAGATCTTTTTTTATCTTATTTAAAATATGACTAAATAATGGAGATGAAGTTATGAGTTAAAATTTGAGCTCCCTCATAGAAAGGTCGCCATCTTTATTCTTACTGGTCATCTAAAATCTAGTTTTGTTTGCAGCTTCTCTCTCATTCCTTCAGCAGATATATCACTGGGTTGTCATTTGTACATTATACATGACATTACAGATTCCTGAAGGCTGCACAATATTGGGCACCCTTCAGGTGGACAAAGAGCTGAAACATTCAGAATGAATATTATACCTCAACATTGAGCTCAGACTCCTGCATTTCAAAAACCTGTTGTGGCACCAACGACATAGATAAATAAATAATTATTAACACATTTATATGCAAAAATACATTATGTAGAAGAAATGCAAATTAAAAGAAAAAAAAGCTGTCTAATACACTGTGTAGGAAGGATATTTCTGATAAACTCTGATCTCTGACTAATTAATAAATATGAAACAGAGGTAGAACATGATTAATCTGGTGTTCCTCCCTGAGGCAGTGTGGCTGCACAGGCTTGTTCATTCCTCTGCTGCATTTGGTCTCTGGAGGAAGAAGGAATGAATGACAAAGAGCTCACCAAGGTATTACTGAACAAGAAATACAATCAACTAGCTGTACTTCTCTGTCCATCCTGTCCTGCTTCCTGTTCACAGAGTTTATGTCTCTGGGTCCTGGATGACTCCACTCCAACAGGTCCCACAGGTCCCACAAACACTGTCCTATGTTTTTAAAAGGTTTTGAAAGTTGTGTAATGATCTTAAATCGCTGACTTTGTATAATGCTGTTACCAAAAAAAAAAATGCTTTATGATTTTATGTTGCTGTCTTTTCACCCTGTAATCCTTTTGAGCTGCTGTGGGACTTTGATGTAAACATGAATGTGCTCTGCTTGTAGCTTCACAGTCTGGTAGAAAGCAAATCAACCACAGCATAAATCAGATGTTATTTGGCCCCCGAGTTGTGTTTTGTTCAAAGGATATGATGAAGATCAGAGGAAAACACAACACAAGTTTTGCTGGCTTGTGCATTTCTTGGTGAGCAGGCAGTGTCTCTGGTAAACTTATTCTATAGACGGCAAGTTAAAACTGGTCAACATATATGGACCCTGGAGCTAAAGATATAATGTGAGAAGAATTTCAGGTTGAACATTTTCTTTTATTGTGAAATAATAGTCATATTGAAAGTTTTTATTATGAAGTAAGAGTTATGTTGGGTTTATATTTGAATATATTTGTGAAAGTTTAATCTAATCACATTAGTGTGTCTTTAACTTTATTTTACTACTGGAAGTGTGGATGGTTTGAGAAGGTTGAATCAATGAAGGTTAGATGTCTAAACAGGCGTTAATATGAATGTTAGAGTGTTTGGTATGTTAATAAGAAGGGTTGACTTATTCTTACATGAAATTAATGTATAATGCTAAACTGATTTTTTCTGAATGGTTTGACAATATGTGGTACAAGTTAATGTGAAGTATTCAGGCATAGTGACTCTGAAATGTGAATTTGCATTTAAAACTTAATACCCCTGTGTGAGAAAAATTATTTGTCATCTCAAGTCAAAGTCAGCCACACTTTAACAGTTCCCCAGAACAAAGATATTGAATATTCATCAACAATTTGGTGCAAAAACATTTAAAACACATCCAAAACTCTGTCTATCTTCTTCAAAATTATAAAAACAACCTCAGAGGAACCTCCCTCTGAGCTGGTCTCTAGAAACTCATGAGCCAAGACATAATTCTTTTATTAAGATCTCTCTTTTCTTTGTTTTCAACCAAGTATAGGCATATTTTAATATTTTACAGAAACAAGTTCAATTTGTTTTTATTTTATTTGTAACATTAAGTCTTGTGCTTCAACATATAGTATCTCATTTTTGAAGTTTATATCGTTACTGAATAAAGCTTTGAGCGTAGTCAGGAAAGTTTGTTCGGCACTCAACTAAGATTACAAGAATCCAGCCGAAGCCTGAATCCTCAACTCAAACTGAAACGTGGCTCTGAAGAGGATAGCGACGCTTAAACTGAATCTCGGCCTGCTTACTGAGAGTGTATGGATAACTGGGAGTTAAGACGACAGAGACTCTTTCACGGCAGCCTGAAACATGGCTTGACTCCTCTTTACTGGTGGTTCAACACCACTGTTTCACGATAGACTCATCTGTAACATCTGTATAACTACAAACTAACTCCAGCTTAACCCAAAACAACACCAGACCTGCTGAGACGACATCTCTGCAGCAATGACACTCATCAACAGTAAGGCATAACATGACTTTGTGATCAACGGTTGATGTCAAATATTGTTAAAATTAAAAGATTATTTCTTTAGAGAAGTTTAGAATTAGCTTTCCCTTACCCCTAAGGAGGTGGTGCCCAGACAAACTAGGTGGCCGTAACTGCATCAGAATTGCAGCCAGAGATACTGACCAGTTGATCTGAATGAAAGTTTGTCTACAGGGCACAAAAACCGTCAGGATGGCCACAGACTACAGGGGGCTTAGTTCACCTCCACTGACAGAGCTCATGTAGTCTCATTCAAATTCAAACAACAGATAAAAAGATGAGGTCATGTTGTGATGTAATACACCACACTGAGTCAAACTGAGCGGTGACAAAATTGTCCACACACACACACACACACACACACACACACACACACACACACACACACACACACACACACAGTGGGAGGTTGAGGTCAGGCCTTCAGATGAAAGTGTGTGTGGAGCTGACTCATGTAGTTGTTTAACTGACTGCAAGGTGTGCTGAAGAGAGGACACACACACACACACAGACACGCACACACACACAAAAGCAGGTTAATCCTGAACTGTGTGCCAGCTGGCATTTTCTATTCTAGAGGGAAATGGGCTGTGACAGACATTACTGCAGCACACACACTCTGAATAAGAAAGTAGCCTCTGCTTCTGGAAACACACTCATGGTTACATTACTCTTAATACATGACAAGAGAGAGACAGAAAGTAAGAAAGAAAGAGAGAAGCTGATTACAGTCAAGTCTTACTATGAAATTCCTGTTATCCTCATTTGTTTACTTTTTGGCGACTTATTTAACTAAATGCAAGTTAAATAAAATGAAACACCTTTTTTGTAGGAACTGCCTTAATCTTGAGCTAGTGCATCTCTAATCAGTGTATCCATGATGTAGGCAGTAAAGACAAGTGATCTATGAAGTGATGGGAAGACACAATATCCTGTTTTCTCAACACCATATACACTTAAAGATCTGTTAGCAGGGCAGATTAGTTCTACAACAACAGGACAGGGTATTGTTCAATTGTTTAAATGAATGAATAATTATCGGAGCAAACAGAACACATACAGTACGTGTTTGTTTTTGTATTTGTTATTTAACGAATAACTAATCTTAACCAATCTCATCCAATGATCTTTATGAGACAACAAGGAGCAGTGGAGGACAACTGGAGTTGGCTCACTTATCTGTAATTCCTTCATTTACTGATAATTTATAGCGAGCTCTTGTTGTTGGGCCTTCAAGCACGGCAGTCAACCTAATAGCTTTGGTAAACTTCCAGCTGAGGAGATGAATTTTATTCAAATTTAAACTGTGCTGTGCAGCCACAGGTAAGGCCATCTGTGTTGGCAATACATGAATATTTGGAGAGAAGTTTTTATGCCGGTACCTCTGGTCACTGAAAAAATAATGGGCGTGTCATTTAGGGTTAGGGAAAGGTCATGGTTTGGGTTAAAACAGTAAAATGAGGTAAAAATGTCCCGATGTGACACCAAAAATCTCCAGCTAAGATGTAAACGTAAATGTAAAGATGTCTGGTTGGTGATCTCGAACAGTGCTCTCCTGCTGCTTTTGTAGGCAACTTTTTGCCAATCAATTATCCAGCCATTCACCCAACATCCTCCTAATAATCCAAAAATCACCTTATAAAATAAAAGAAAGTCACATTATATTGACGTTACTTTCCTGGGAAGCATCGGCGTATCACCTGCATGCAAAAATTGGACTTTGGCCTATGCACTACATGAAATTTGAAAGTGTAAAGTTGTGTTATTTGTATACAGCTTGAAGAGATCAGGCTGAATGAACACAAATCTCAGTCCTGGTGTCACTTTTCCATGTAAACATGAGGCTAATTCCTTTAGTAATTGGTAATTTGCCTTGGCTCGAAACAAACATGGGTTTGTGTTGATAGCAGGAAAATCCTCATGTGGACCCTTCAAAAGAGAAAGGTGAAAAAAAATCCCACTAATCTCTCTACTAAAATCCCACAAGAGTCATCATGAAGACATAAAAAAACATCTGTGTGGTGAATGGTGGGTTGGAAACGCAGAGTCAGTAAATGATACAACCAGTCTGGTCGTAATGGTGTTACTGTGGCTATAACAATAAAACAAGCTACAGCTGTTACAGTGAAAACTCTTCCTGGATCCTTTACTCTGACAAGACGACCTTGTCAGCTCTGTAACCACCTCAAAGTGCTTCGGTGCACAATGGCCTGGGCAATATACTGTAGGGCCTGTATCTCAGAATTACTTTTTGAAATCAGACTGAAAGTGAAACTAAGATTAAACACTCTTCTATCTCACAGTGGGACTTGAGAGTTATTCATGAAGCCTCACTCCCAGCAAGGAGTAAAACATTGATAGGAAAGTAACAGCCTGTGGGGCAGAATCCGGCCCCCCAGCAACAATATTGACTCTTCTACAGATGACGTGAAGAGAGACATACGAGCAGAAGACACAGCGCCTCGTTCTGCGTCTCGATATGAACACTGCTAAAAAAAAAAACTGTCCAATGGTTGAATCTAATTGCTGACCCCTGATGGTGAAGTTCTTATAAACCATTATTTCACATGTTTTTACTGTACAGTAGGAACAATTAATATACAAAATAGCACAATATCTTTTTTTGTAATGTTTCAAGCAAGTACGATCTTTTTTGTGTAAGAATTAGGGTCTCGTCTATATACTCGAACAAACTACTCTTTTCAAGTGCATTTGTTCCATCCAGTCTGCTAAAAATATTCACAGTTTCTCGGTAAATATAACACATCCTGCTGCTGCTCTACTCAGACCTGGAGGCTTTTGGAGCAGACACATAATTACATCCATCAAAAGGCCAAATGTACTTTCTGATTGTCTCATTCTTCAGAATGGCCGAGAGCTCCAAAACATCTAAACAAGAAATGTGTCTCCTACTTTACTCTAATGCAGCAGTCAAATAATGCAATTAGTGTTTCACAACTGTGCAATTCATTACAATTAAATTCAGTTAGGTACACTTTTATTTGTTTCAAGGAAAGGAGTCTGCCGGAAATTATTCCCTGAACGTTTTCTCTCTCTCTCTGTGTGTGTGGAGCAACTCATGAGTCAAATATCAGGAAGTTGAAAAACTATTTGAGAGTCTGAAACAGAGAGCACATTCTTCACTGAAAGCCATTCGACAAAAAAAAAAAAGGATGGACATTTGACACTATGGCCAGCTCTCTAAAACTGCACATAATGTTGTCATATTGTAAGAGTTGCTGCTTCTATTTGTTTGTGCTTTACTGTCTTGCCAGTAAAAACAATCAACCTTAATATTTACCTCCAAAAATAGAATGCTTTACACCTTTTCTGTTCGTCCTCTCACAATGAGGCTGAAGCATCGACAGCTACAAGATTTCAGACTTAATGAGGCAACATTTTACCATCACTGAATGTCTTTAGAGCTGCGGTGAGGAGAGATAAGACAAGGACACTCTTCTTGGGATGAAAAACATTTTGACTAAATATCACTTAACAGTAAAAATATACAGAGTATAACCTCTGAGATACAGAGATACATATTCCCTTCCTCTTCTTGGGTGTGTGGATAGTGGACTTTTATTTATTACATTATCCATCACTCCTTTTATTTTCCAGACTCATCTATTGATAATCTTTCTATTACTGTCTATATGTAATGTTACCATATGTACATACATGGTTTAAATTATTAATGTATTGTCAGCTTAAATGGCTGGTTTTCATATAGGTTTTATGAATCTAAAAATGTCCCAATAGACCACAATTAGACCAAGACCTTTTTTTTTTCTGCGAACAGATTATTTGATCAAGAAAAATACAACATACAGTAATGTCTAGCAATGGACTGTGGTGTGAGATCAAATATCTTTGAATTACTTGGCATGAGATTTTTTTTTTCAGACAATTGTATGCAGGAGTGCCATGGATTTCTCTCTTCTTCTCTTCTCTCTTCTTAGCACAACTGGGTTCTTAGGTTAGAAAAGCATGTGAAGAATCTTCCTTTCTTATCTTAATAAAACATCTCATTGAAGTTCCATTACGGTATCTACAGACTAACTTAGTCTTTAATTTAACAAAATAGAAAAGCATGATGGATGACTTCATCTTTATTTATTATATTAGAACTTTATAAACAGATACCACAAAGCCTCCAGATTGTTTATTCAAAGTGTTGATGGAAAGGATTTCTCATTTATTTCCTCCACTTAGCCAGTTTTCATAAAGCTTCTCTGCCAAACAGCATACAAGCTTGTTAATAAGAGTTAATAGCAAACCTTTCAGTGGGCTACAGTAAACAACACTGTGCAAGTTTTAGTTTGTTTTATGAACACACACACACACACACAGTCTGTCTGGATCTCAGTCAGTGGAAAAAAGGCGAGGCAACTGATGAATCCCAGGAGAAGTGAGGCTCAGAGAGAAAAGCCTTCTTATTGTTCTCTCATTTTCTTGGATGGTTTTCCCAGCAATGACACACATCACATACAGCACTGTTCACTGACTGAGGGTGGCTCACCTAACAAGATGACTCTGTGGTGATGTGAAAGACTTCTGGGAGATGATCCGTGTTTAAAAGCTTTCCAGACTCTGAACAGCACTGAAATCAGTCATGAGAGTTAAACACCAGCTTAAAAGGAACCTCAGTAAAAGTGGAAAGGGAGCCTTGTTGGGAGCCAATTTCTGTTTGTAATTTCATTTAATTGATGTACCCGTGTGTTACCATGTCATGGACTGTTGCCCTCACTAGCTGGAATGAGTGTGTGCAGGAAACACATTTTGCAACAAGTTTCTGAGTCAGTATGCTTACTATCTTTAACTTGTAATCATATGAGCATTTACGTTTACAGAGCACTTTATTAGGAACACCTGTGCATTTTAATGTAATCCAATACAACAGCTCTGCCATAAATGCTCCTTTACGGAGCTTATACATTTGTATTCATTTTCATTTGTTGACATTGTCAGAAAGATGATAGTTCTACTTAATGTTTATTACTGAGGTCGTAGTGGGTGGCGGTTGTGTGTTGCATTATACTCAAAAGTGTTAATAATATTTTGTCCACTCCATTAATATGCTTGAGTGATGATGACTCACACAACATGCCAATTGAGTGGGTGGGCTACACAGTGATCAGGTGGCTGGCTTTGATGTCTGATGTCATGGCCAAACACATTCAGAGGTGTAAAAAATGATCAGAATACGGTCGAGCAACTGTTTTCAGTAAGTATGAGACTCTGACAGTGGAAACAACTACAGACCACAATCTGTGGTTTCACGTGGTGCTATTCAATACAACATTCCAACTGAATCCAGATATACTCACAAATAGTGATATTTAGAGGGAGGGTGAAATCGCTCGTGGGGAATATTGTACTGAGAAACCCATTTCATCACTACATTATAGCTTCCTCATGAGACATTGAACCTTTGTAATAACCAACACTGGAGGTCTCATCATCTCTGTGCACCCTAAGGGGTTGTGGCTTACATGAAAGTATCTTTTTAGACAATACCTAATCAGTTTCTCTCACTAAGAGACTGCAGCACCACCAGAGAGCTCACCAGCAAATTGTGGAAAAGAGCCTCTAATTTTTAGCGTTAATTAAGTCCTGAAAAACAAAAAAAAAGAACAGATGACAGATGGTTGTGGTGCTTAATTAGTAGTAGGACTAATAATTGCAGCTCTTTGTTCATTGACCTGCCAGGAATAATTTCAGGATTAGGAGAGGGATTATGATTTGAGTGAAGGTTTAAATAACATTGTGTGTCTTTTCACTGTATTTGACTGTTTGAAACTAACACTCTTTTCTGAGGTCAGGGTCAGGCAACTGAAACAAGATACAAGTTTTCATAAGCGGGAAACTATAAGATAAGAAAAAATAAAGCTTTAAGGTTGATAAACAGCAGGCTCTAGACATCATTACTTACAGCATTTTCCTGATATCATGGTGGACACTCAGTTGGGTTTATTGTATCTGTAGGTGTGGCTGTTGACAAATCTTGAATTGTAGACCTTCTTACTCTTCTTACTGTGCTCTGCAAATATATTTTACATTTTATTTGGTGACCTCTTTTTTGTTGAGTCATTTTGTTTTTCCAGGTCTGTAGCTCCGGACTTTGCTCTGTGTTGTGAGCTTAGTGTAAAGTTTTTTTGATTCTGGATTCTAGTTGATTTTTTTTTTGGTTCTTTGACTCTGTAACTGATCTCTCCTTAGTTATTGCAAACTTTCCATACTTACAGCAATACACACTTCTGTTATCTATTGATTTGACTTAATTGATTGATTGCAATGGGAGAGGTTTGGTTGATTGTTTTGCTGAAAGGAGATCAAATGAAGAAAAGATGAACAGGATCGTCTGGGCTAAAGGGCCAGCTAGAAGGTCAGCTATTGGTCTGGGTTAGTCAGAGATGACTAACCCAATGAGAGAACACTTCCTCTCTATGTGATGCTGCTACAGGCCTGTAGCATGTGATGCTGCTACAGGCTCTGAATAAACACATGTTGCTCTTTCCAAAGTCCCACCTTATCCAGTGTTTCCATTGTTTCAGCCTGGTGTTTTCTTTATAATATACTGTATTACCATCAGTGTCTGCTGCAGCCTGTTAATACAAAGTCTCATGTGTAAGCTACAATACAAGGCTAACACAGGTATCTGCTGGATTCTGCTGGAAGGGGAACTGGTAAAACTAACAATCTCATCCAAGAATCAACAACAAGGTCAAACACCAAACACACACCCGACTCATAATCAAACTCCTACTGTAGCTTTCTTGTTCCTTTTTTTAAACTTCTCCCTGTATTTTTCTTAAGCACTCACAACTTAAAACACCCGCAAAAAAACACGCTGACATTGAGAACCAAGTAGAGTTGCTGTTTCTTCCTATTAGGATTGTCCTTGAATGTTTGTATGGAACGACAGAGAAACTTATCTGCAAAGGAAGCCTGTGTCTTAACATTATCATCTGAGAATACTAAGCAGCCCTCTGGATACACTTCTCTCCTCTTCATAGAGACAAAAAATAACAAACCCACTGAGACATGAATGGTGCTGAAGATAGTGGAAGATCCCTGCTAAATCTCTCCACTTTGTTCTCTCTGTTTTTGTTCTGAAGGAGGTCATTGGCAGCACTTACCTGTAAGACAAGAAGGGAAAAAAATATGTTCAAATAATATGCATCTTTAAATTATTTATTATCAGCTCCTCGATTGTAAAATATATCACTATTTTGTTTACTGTATCAACAGCAAGACAATGTCCTCATCTTGTGCACTTAAACATTCAACTTCAGAGATTGCATCAGACATTAAAGGCTTTCCAATCCAAGTGAAAAGTTTCAATCACAGAGCCGGCAGGATGACCTTGACAGCAGCTCTCATCAGACTTGGTTGAAATACAAATTAGTGAGTATTAGTGCTGAAGACTTTAAAAAGAAGAGGAAACTTGCCCATAGCAATATCTAATCATGCAGTCTTCAGCCATGTAGGTGTTTATTTATTCAGTCTGACCTTAAAGGCAGTGGGAAACAGCATTGATTTTCAAAAGAACAAATACTCTTTCTATGAGAGAAATCACATCCTTATCTTTAACTTTGACTCTGCAAGACTTAAATAGTGGATGAGGACATAATTTAGCTTCAATAATGTTTATAAAATGACTGCCAGAGTGAGAAAATTGTTGAATCTCAATGATCTGAACTGAAGCTGATAGTTGAATTACAGACAATTTTTTAGCCCAGTGCACAGAGAAAATGAAAGACAACATATTCATTTCACAGTTCAGACTCCAAATATCATTTTCCTCTTTGAGGCAAAGGACACAGCCAGTCACACAAAGACATCAGACACAGACAGAGCCATTAGACTGATAGAGGCATTTTCATCAAAAAATATTGGATCCATACATAACCTTTCTCTGCTGTGTATGCAGGTTATTACAGCTATATAGCAGTCACCCAGACCTGAAATAGACTGAATCACTTTAAACTGAATTCCTAATCAGGTGAACAGAAAGAATAGAGAAGAGAAGAAAGACACAGTACTCAGTTTAAACCCACTCATGTTGAAGAAATTACTGACCAAATGAATCAATAGTGGCACATTTAGGAGGCCAAAATGTGTTTTACTTTTTAATATTATGCAATACGGAGCAGCCTATTTACTGAACATGTTTAGAGAATCTCAGTTTGTCCTAAAATGTTAGCAGTCTTCCAAGTTGAGAGCCACATGAAAGGTGATAATTAAAGCAGAGGAGTAAGGAACACAAGGCCTTTAATGTCTCTGCTTAGAGGAGACTGTAACCTAGTATCTACATCATTCTCTACCCCTTCAATATAACAGCAACAATGTTACAGTGGCTGTAATTTCTTAACTATTCTTTGGTAATCCTCTAATAAGTCATCCAGCCGTCAATTTCTGAGGCCAATATCCAGCCACTGCAGCTTCCCAGGGATCCTCAAAGCACGTTCAGAGGAGCTAGGGAAATCTAAGCTCTGTAGTTTGTCCTTGGGGTCTCCTACTATTTGGAAATGTTCAAGAGGCATTGGAGGGTATCATTCAAGGTGCCTCAATCGCGTTAATCGGTTCCTCTCAGTGTGGAGGAGCAGTGGCTGAATGCCAAAGTCCCCTTGAATCTCTATGCTCCTCTGCATATTATGTAGGTGGAGGAAAGCAAGCCAGTGGAGGAATCTTATTGTAGCCATTTTCTGTGTTCATGTGGGACCATCACCGGCCCTGCGAACCTGGCCTCTGTCAACATCCCTGTCAAGAGCCTTTCTGTGAGCCTCAGCTGTGTCTTCACCACTACAGTTCAATACAAAGTCTAGTCTGACACCAAACTCCAGGTCAGTCTCCTGATGTTTGTCTGTTTTTTGTTTGTGTTTTTTTCATCTTCTTCTTCTGTCTTCCTCTACTTACTTTAACTTCTTTTCACCTTTCTTTTGTCTCTCTTTGATCTCACTTCTATTCTAACTGCCATCTGTTCAAATATCCCCCTTTTTTTCTTTTTCTTTGTCTCTATCAGCTTTAACACACACGTCCACTACAGCAAAGTCCACTTAGATCACAGATTCAGCTCCACAGCAGGTTGACTGAGTTCAGAGACATTCTGTTGCTGGTACTGCAGTCAACATGGTTACAAAAAGAGTGAATGATTCATTCATTGTACAGTTGGTGTATGTTTTCTTTCTCTCAATCGAAGAACGATTGAGAGAGATTAATTCTCAATCAAAGTAGAAAATAAAAAACAGAAAAGAAAATCATGAATTTCACCAGTGGGGTACTCAGCCTTCTATGTGTTCTGTCCTCATTCATATGTGGCTATAACTTCTACAAAAGAGCTTTTCTGCTTCTGTTTACAGCTCAGAAAACATATATAGTGTTTATTGTATTCAGAGATCACACAGCAAAACTGGATAAACTGACACGTACAAATATATAGTATTTACAATATATTTCATTTTTTGCACATTTTCTCATTACATAGTCCACTGAGTTAAGCCCCTGCCAAGTCCAATCTACAACACAGCCCACTCTCACTGACTTTCATTTTCCATGTCAATCAGCAGTGGAGGAGGATCAGTGATTAATATTGATTACTTACAGTGGAAATGGCTCCCAGCTGGACCGGAACAGACATTTTTACACTGTAAGTAACACAAAGTTACACCTTTAGGCTGATGGAGGTACCAGACAAAGAGAAATGACTGGGTCAAGGAAGAAGCGTATCATGAAAGTGTGGAACCATTATCCCGACTAGAAGATTGTATTTCTCCTTCCTGGAAGCTGGGCTGCATGTCCCTCTGGGAGACACTGAGACCTGTCACCCACACAACTAGAGAGCAGACTCATATTGTCTGGTAGAGACAGCAGACTACACACTGCCTCACATCTCCCCTCTTTCAGCTGCTCTCACCTTCCTCCCTCAGAGTCTCATTTTGTCTTCATCTTCCTCATGTCATCTCTTCCTGAGAGGAGAAACTCTCATTTTACAGTACCACCATCACCTAATCTCATTTGCTGTTCTCTGTTCCTATGGTTGCTTTTTTGCCATTTTATGCTTCTTTTCTATTTTTCTTTCTCTCTAGAATATAACAGGTTATGACATTCATGTGACTCTGACGGAAACGTTTTTAATTTGTGATTTGTATGAATCCAAATATAATGTAATGGAATGTAAATAATATAATATACAATATTTAGGACAAACAATTAAAACTGATCAAATTACTTTTATTGTAAAGAAATAAATTGACCCTTTAAGTCCATCTTATCCGCTTCATGTTTGTAAAAGGGTGTAGTGCTTCAAATATGTCAATAAAAAGAAAATCATCCCGTCCGATTGTTCTGGACCAAAGTGTTGGATCAAAAGACAAACTGACAACATCATTTCGCTGGATTTGCACCACTACTGTTTGCGAAATCTCACCTAGAATAAATGTTCCTACTATAACAGCTAACTGTAAGAACTGAACTAAATTTTGTTGCTCTAGACAAAGAAACTGTTGGCTTTGAGAGCTGAATTCAACATTAGAATGTTGACAAGCAGAGTTGGCGTGTATGTTGGAGGTCTGAGCCCAAGCGGGTAGTTCTGGGTCTGAAAAGTGAAGCCAATGCTGAGGTACCTTAAACCTGCATTCTCTCTAATGGCCATCAGGGGGTGACTCCACTGGCTCCAAAACTAACTTTGTTTGGACTAAGTTTGTATGGAAGTCTTTCAGAAAATGACCTACTTCTCACTTGATTTATTATCTCAGTAAACAGTTTCATAATGAGTTTATGGTCTAAATCACTAGTTTCAAGTCTTCTTTAATACTGCATAATGTTCATTTTGTAAATTATGGTCCCATTTAATTTAAATTGGACAATAAAGCAGGGTATGCTTTGGGGCGTGGTTATGTTGTGATTGACAAGTTGCTACCACAGCGACATTTTTGGGTAAGTAACGTAAACATGGAAAAATCCCAGATTCAGGCATAGAGTGTAGGCATAGACATAGCCGTCGTTATTTCAGTGTGTTTTCAGTTCATGAAAGTATTGTAACATTTTAGACACCTAAATAAGCCTTGTTCAGCATTTGGTTGTACTAAAAGACCCTCTAAGGAGTCGCATGTTCAGTTTCTCTAGTGAGTACATTTTGTTTTAATGGTTTTAAGCCTGTTTTCGCTAGTGAAAACTAGCATTAGCATTAGCATTATCACAGTTAAACATAGACTGTAAATGCATTGTGCTAACCAAGGTGACCAATCACAGTGGCTATGTTCATTATTTTTATACAGTCTATGTCTGCACCTCAACTTAAGCCCAAAAAGACCTGAGGGCATTGCATATTTGTTCGAGTTCAAGCTAGTCGTCACTTTTATGCTGAGACTGCATCACCTAAAACATAAATAACGCTGTTAAGCATTAAACAATACTTGAAATATTGCTTTCACTTTTGTAATTATTATGATGCATTTACTACAGTGCATACTGATATGTTTGTCCTTGTCACTTTATCTTTCTTACATGAACCACTCTGAAGCAGAATCTGCTGTTCTGAATGAAGTATGAATAATTTTGGTTCTCTTGTCCAGAGTTCCAGGTTAAATGGCTGAGCTGCTCTGCACTTCCTGGTCTGAGGAGGAAACCTATCAGTGGTTTTCGCTACGTGATGTCTGTATGGAATAGGCATGTAACATAAAGGGAGAAGATGTAATTCTTCTGTGCATTTACTAGTATAAAACTGGAAGATAAGACAGATGGACATACTGAGAGGCAGGCAGGCCAACAGACTCCTCACAGGCCAAGCTCAGTTGCCTATTTACTACTATCTGATATCCACTTTATGCATATGGCTCAATCCTTTTTCATGCCTGGGGTCTTTCCCATTCTCTTTTCCCAATTAACCAAAACAATAATTTTGGAAACTGTAATTACGTCCTTTTGTTTAGTAAACAATGGCCCCAAATGCAGAAACAGTAAAACAACAGCTTGTTCGCAGAATTTCCACAACAATGTCCTGATGCTGGAGGAGTCCAGCATTACCATTCAGTTAAAGCTATAAAACACAGAATCCAGTGATAAAACCCAAACTCTTCCAATGGTGGCTGACAGAGGTCATCTACATTAAAAGTGCACTGTGGAGTTTTCCTGCAAATAAAGTTTCAGTTTACATTCAATGTTTGTCAGGAAAATGCATTTTGTGTGAATCCTTATGGTCTAACAAACACATTGAATGCATGCACAAGAACACTAGATAACTGTAACAACAGCGGGAGGAGAGATGAGAGTAGATCAAACTTCTTAAATCTAAACAAACACTGATCCACCAAACAGTGTTGTTCATGATTCAGTTATTGCCTGAAGGCTTCAATATGTTATTGTTTCACAACAAGCAGTAAAAGATAAAGCATTCAGATGTTCTATCTGTCACGTTGCAGGAAACTGAAGATTCATAAACCCCTGCAGTTTAAGTTGTATTCACAGTCAGCAGAGACCTGTGCTTTCATTGTTTCAAATGTTACATTATATCTCTGTCAAGTTAGATCTAGTAGAAAATTATCACCTGTCTTGCTCGAAATTATGTCTTCAAATTGTGTTTCTTGCTGACATGAAGTGAGAAAGGTATGTGTCTACTTACTGACTGTGTGCTTACTCTAGACTTACTATGTGTACCACCAAAGTTTTGCACTGCAGGTTGTATGGCATCAGGGTCTGTTGTTTAAACACAAAAACGCAAAAAAAAACATGCATACGCCATTTCCCAGACATGAATTGGTATTTATAAACACAAAATATGCACCTCATGCATTCTTCAGACCAGGCGTACACATGTTTTTCTAAAGTGATCTGAGGGTGATGTGAGGGTGGAGATGGGATTGGAATGGAAATGGAAGTTGAGAGACGTAATCTTTTAGTAAAACATTGTTTGTTTAGGTTGATAACCGACTGCACCGACTGTGTGATTTTTTTTTTGCGTTTACACAGGGAAAAAATGCCGATCAAAGGCGCATTCATAAACGTAATATTATTTAATTAGACCTACTTTTATGTTATTCATTTTTATAATTTTTTTAACCTTGTAGATATGAGCGCTACAAAGTAATCATTGCTTACATTTCTGAGATATCACTGCTGCTGACCATGGTGTACTGGTCCATGTGATGAATTACTGATATGGACACCTTAAAGAGCCACACAGCTTAATGGTCACATGTAATGACTGCTGTTCTTGGCTGTTTACAGCAGTTTACAGTGAAACACAATTGGTGAAACTTCACTTCTTCTTTCCCATTTGTTTCATTGACAGGTGTGAAAAGTGGTGGAGAAGACAGCAAATTGATATGAAAACGGTGGGTTAAGAGCGTGTCTTCATCCATTTATGGCTAATTGTGAGAGTGGAAATGAGGCTCGCCCATGTATGCCCAGTTCCACAATGACTGAGATTTATAAAACAGAACCATGCCTACACACAGCTTTATAAATCTGATGAAAAGAATACATATGCATATTTCCAGCTTTGTGCATACACAGTTTCAGTCATGAATCAACACAGATTTTTATGCATCTGGCCCCAGGGAGTGGATGTGACCCACAACCAGGTTAAGAGATACACAGCAGGCAGGAGGCCAGGAGACAGCAACACATCACAGTTTACTGCCAAGATTACACACCTACACAACTACACAAACACACACACTGATGGTTCCCAGAGTTTAGTAAACTGGCTGGTCAAAAGACTTCCACCATTGAACCAACCGACTGGCATTAACAGCCTCTAGCCATGGCAAAGGACAAGGAGCAGCCAGTCACAGTGGGAGAGGCCAGGATGGGGACAGTGGGAGAGTAAAGAGCCATAATCTGTCCCAAAGGCAAGATACAAGACTGGTATATGACTCAGTCACAGAGGAGAGTAGGGTGAGGTCAAAGGAAGAGAGAATGGTCCAAGAAGAAGCTGGGACAGATGTACAGGTGATGTATTTTATCGAACACTTTGCAGTGGTCTTACTCTTGGCTGTGCTGTGGTCACTTTCATCCATTTTGCTGTACTGCTCTGGTATTCATCTGGCTTCCTGCCTCAGGATTGAACACGTACGAACTAGCCAGCTGTGAGAGGAATACTGATCTCCTCAGTGGCATCTCCTCTCAGATTTAAACACATATCTGAAGTTTGGTTCTTGGCATCTAGAGGAACCTAAACACTACTTTTTGGCTTTTGATGTTTAATGAGACTGGAATGGACAAAACTCTTGCAGATTTCTGTCTTTGATGACTTTGTTTCATTCTCTGTTAGGCTTGTGTGCCCCTCTGACAGATACACATGAATGTAATATATTAATTTTTGAATTAGTACAACAAACATCGTTACCTGTCATACAGTGTTTTCTCAGTAAAGACAGCCCTCTCCTCTTTAAACATTTCAGGAGGTTAATTCTGGCAAATGGTCTGTTTCAGTGGCTCCACTCTGACTAATTCTATGCTGCATTTGTTTGGGAACAAACATGAAGATAAAATGTGGAAATAGCAATAATCAGCATGTAGTCCATGGGTGGTACAAACTGGACATAGGCAGAAAGCAGTGTTAGCATGCATGCACACACACACACGCACACACACACACACACACACACTTGACTGTGTTCTCAAGAATTCAGCTGACCGGCAAACCGTCCTTTTGGGTAGTAGAAAACTTTGCACTGAAAGCCATCTTATTTATATTCGAATAGTTTCCTAAATATGGTCAATTTGTATTTCCAATTACCAGAAAATGATGTAAGTTGGCTTTCATTGTATGTAAGCCCTTTAAAGACAAAAACTGAACAGAACAACAACATATCCTGATGTTGTAAAAGAGAAATTAAAATGGACTCCAAATTGGTGCTTTCCATGAGTGTGTGCAGCCTGGGATTAAATCCAACAAGCTTTATACCTTGAAGACCTGTATCAGTGGACCTCACGACAAACAATGATACTTGGCCAAGAAGAGACACAAGGCAAGAAGACCAAAAACCACACATGAGGCAACTGACAGTGTCAACCAAACAGTAAACAAAAATACAAGAAATGCCTTTCCACAACAGGCATTGAAGCCCTGAGAGGCAAGTGAGAAAAAAAAAAAAATCTGGAGATCCATTTTCTAAGTCTTATCTAAAGTGTTTTCTCTCCTGTGTTTATGACTTAAGAACAGGTGAAAAAAAAAAGGTTTTGCTGGGTTAATCTTTCTAAGTTACTTTTTTCATCTGTGGAGAAAAAAGTTTTAGCAGGTGATTTCTGTGTGTGTGTGTGTGTGTGTGTGTGTGTGTGTGTGTGTGTGTGTGTGTGTGTGTATGTGTGTGTTTGTGTCAAAAACAGGTGAAGAAGACAGTTATGGCAGGTAATTTTTTTGTGTTGGGAACATTTTTCTAAGTGTATGTTGTTGTGATACTCTCTCGACCACAGGAGGCTGAAGTGCACCACTACCCCATGTTCTAAATAGGACTAAAAGCATGTTTTCTTCCAGGTGAGTTTTAATTTCTCCATGCACTCTAAAAACAAGGTACAAATATTGTAGGTTAGTGAATTATGTAACATTACTGTCATGTTGTCATGTCTTTCTTTTGGCTAGAAATGTATTTTTATCAGCACTACTTCACATTCTGGAAGCAAGAGTTTA
Organism: Thunnus maccoyii; assembly: GCF_910596095.1. Taxonomy (NCBI): domain Eukaryota; kingdom Metazoa; phylum Chordata; class Actinopteri; order Scombriformes; family Scombridae; genus Thunnus; species Thunnus maccoyii. The sequence goes on from NC_056538.1 coordinate 8,861,361, forward strand.
AAGGTTTAAAGGTTTAAAGGCTCATTGCATTTTTGTAACAGAAAGTATGTTGATGTAAAATTGCCAAAAATTTTAGAACTGCTGTTGTTATGAAAATGATGAAAGACCTATGATCTCTATCCCACTGGATATCCATTGAATCAAACCATTTCAGACATCCAATCTAGTTCCTTGAAAAGATTGTATAACCTACTTGAGTTATCCTTATTGCTCCATCAGTCAGTTGTCAGTAGGTTGTCAGCTAGTTAGTCCACAAACAAGTAATGAAAGTAGTTTGCTACAAGTTAGTTAACTTTAGTTGTTCAAAAACATCCACAGCAACTGTGACAATATATTCATCACCTGCTAGCACTGATTAGCCAATGTTTATCTCCCATAGCAAGAATCACACTGGTCCCATAAATTTGTCTAAATTTGAAAGCTTCATGTATTATGATACTAACTTGACATCTCTTTCAATGAACAAAAGGCCACACCCCCTCAGCACACTGAGAGTTGGCTGTGCTCAGAGAGGGTGCACTAATACATTCATAACAAATCAAATGATACATCTGAAGCTGAAAAAAATGGACACTCCTGACATTAACATTCCACAATAAGCTTTTTTTCTGACTAAATTAACACCATTATGTACAGTCTTTAAGGACTGTACATTTGAATATTATTTACTGTCTAAAAAAAAAAAAAAGAAACACATTTTCAGAGTCTCAGTCTGGAAGCATCCAATAGCAACTTTATTGGTAGCATAAAATAACCCTCGGGGTGAATCAATTGTTAGAAAGCCTCATTTACAAAAGTAAAGGCCTTCTGGCAAACAGTTGTAGCAGCGTGTGGAGAAAAGTGTTGCACCTGTGGTTTCTATTGTTTGCTGCCAGTTTGCAACACAATTATGTTTGCTGCAATTATTCTTATACATTTCTCTGACAAAACACTTGTTGCAACATTCAGGTTAGACAAACACAACACACACACACACACACACACACACACACACACAAAACTTTACATACAATGCTGCATATTATAAGCACTATTTACTACTACGTAGTAAATATGTTTTCTAATGACAAATATCTTCATATGAAAAATTATTTGATCATGAGAATTAGATTGAGCAACAGACATTTCAGATAAAAATTAACTCTTGTATACTGCAAACATCCCTGTGTTAAGTCATGTGGTGTTAGGATTGTGAAGCACCAACCACCTCCAGTGTTTTCAATATCACAGACACTCTTGCTTAGGATGAGGTGAAAGGCCTAAAAGATGGATCAAGTAATGGGCTGTGGGCTCAAATGATTGGTAAATTGGTACTATAAGCATACTTGCTAGATATTTTACTTGCCATTTGTACCATTAATTCTGGAGCAGTAAATAGATATTTTGGATATCTTTATCTTCTCTAAAATAAACTATGAGGATGCATGGTAACCAGAGATTTTGTGGCAGAAACCACTTAGTGGTGCATGCATAAAAGCCAAACTGAGTAGAAACATTTTTCTATCAAAGAAATGTCTTTGAAACACAATTTTCTTAGATACTGATGATAGGGGTCCTTTAAGTCTTCAGCTTACTGCTTAGCCGGCATTACCAATATGGAACTGACTTTTTTCATTAAACAGACTTTGGTTTAATTATGTAATATCTTGTCTACAAGAGATTGCATACAGTGAAATTAATCAGGGTGTGTAAATGTCTGATTATGTCCTCAAAAAATCTAGGTATAACTCTAACACAATACTGAAAAGCTGGAAACTTGTCGTGTCTTCATCTGATCAGGTTCAGGTACTTGGCCAACAATGGAACCTTCAGGTGTGCTTGGACCCTTGAGTTGTGCACACCGTATTTTTCCTATAGATTGTATCAAGAGAATGATGATTCATTTAAATGAAATGACTATTTCAATCAGCAGTGATCTTATATTGTATATCATGGCAAACAAAGGGATGGGTTTTAAAGAAAAAAAACGAAAGGGAAGGGAAAAATCCACTACTGAAAGTGATAAGCATAATTATAATGTATTGAGAGAGTGAGCTGAAATTGGGTCTTTTTAATGCACTGCACGTTGTACAATCATTACTATGTTTTGCATAAAAGTATTCATGAGGTAAGACTAACAACACATTCTTATTTTCTCCCTGAGGAATATCATCTGCCAACAAAATCAAGTTTAGCTCACTGTTCCAATATGCTTGGATAGCTTGGGTCATACCTTATAACATCTTATCTATGCACAGCTGATCAGGTTTGAATTTCTCCCCAACAGTGTGTACTGCCCTCTGTGATACAAGACAGCATGATTCAGCGTCATAGTTGCTGTTCAGTATTTTAATCATTAAATAAATAAACAAAGCTTATAAATCTTACATGGCCTCCTCCTCCACTGATGTGGCTTACACCTGTAGGATTGAACTGTTGGACCCACAAGTCAAATGTTGGACTTCCCTTTGGCATATTAAACAAACAAAAATGAGCTGACTGGCCTCAAAGGTGATTTAGATTGGTCTAATTCATTGGTTCTCATGTGGGGTCTGGCAACCCTCAGGGGTCCTTGAAGGGGGTCCCATTTAAATGGACAGTAGTTATATTCTATTCACTAGAAGTTAGCACAATGTATAAGAATGACTATTCTGATCAGAGGTTTCATCCAACAACTATCTTCTCAAATGGGGGTCCACGGCTTGTTAGATATCAATTTGGGGGTCCTTGACATGAAAAGGTTTGAGGACCAATTGTCTAAGTACCAATGGTTCAACTGTCTAAAGAAGCACTGATTAACAATAAGCATTGCACTATAATTGCAATATTAAATAAACAGTATCCAATTCTATATCATAAATATGAATAATAACCATATTAATTTAAATGTCTAAAATCAAAATGTATCCAGAGTGCTTATTCTGTTGTGTATAGCTATCATTAAATGTACAAAATGATCCTGTTCCCTTAGCAAGTGTCTAAATGTCCCACTCATAAAGTTTTTTTTTTTTTTTTTTAATCTTTATTGGTAAAACATCCCACTCTTAAGGGGTGAAGTGTCCTCGTTACCACGACTAACGTTACAGTAAACTAACGTTAGCTATGCAGGCAACTTAATCTAGGTTGTAGCTGTTGGTTAGCATTGAACAATATGTTATCCCACTAGCTAGTGGCTTACATCAGTTAGCACCAATTCAAATACATTTCTAACCAAAAGAAAGACATGACAGTAATGTTATATAACTTGCTAACACACAATACATATATACATGCATAGAGAAATTAAACTCACCTGGAAGAAAACATGAATGCTTTCAGTCCTATTTAGAACATAGGGTAGTGGTGCACTTAAGTCTCTTGTGGTTGAAATGAGTATTACAAGTATTACAACAACAAACACTTAGAAAATTATCCTGATAACAACAACAACAAAATTAAAAAAACAAAACAAAAAAAAAACTACCATAACTTTTCTAGGTAGGTCTGCTGATGGGGTTCACACACTCTAGTGTTGTCAGCTGTGATACTTCCTGGTACTAAAACACACAAGCTGCACTGTTGCATCAGCGGAAGCATCAGCCCTTGTGCATCTTGGGTAAAGACCTGCAAGTCTACCTTTGCAAGGACACCAACTGGTTAGTCCTTTTCTACTATCTATTCACGTAACCTGCCTCATTCACCATGTGCTACAAAGACATCCCTGTCATCCAAGGCTTTCAAAAAAAACGCAAAAAAAAAAAAAAAAAATCTTATTCTATACATTCTATGCACTCTATGCATTGTCTCTGTGCACTGCCTGTTGGCACCTAAGTCCTATTGGACTCAAACTTAGCTTTATGGCACTTATTCGTGTTGTTCTCTCCTGACTAGATCCCTGCTTGTGTTGTATCAGCTCTCAAATGTTCATCACTTTGGATAAAAGCATCTGCTAAATGAAATTGTAAATTGTAATTGTAAAAATTACCCGATTTTTGAAAATTTTCTTGGTTACAAAAACATGATTGGACAACAGAATTAATATGCTAGTTGAAGTTGAGGTGGTTATCAAAGATAATACCGAGGTTTCTGCATGTATCATTGGCATAGAAATGGTAACTGATATTGTGTTTTTTAATAATATGACTAAGTGGTAGCAATGACCTTCCTGAACGATAGTAACACAACCAATCTAAAACCAAACCTGAAATGCCCACCTGATTTTTAAGACATTCAATTAAAATACTATGACCTACAGTGTCAAAAGCCACAGACAGATCCAACAGGAGTAATGCAGTGTTTTGACCACAGTCAGCTGCTAAGAGAAGATCATTTAAAACCCTAAGGACTGCAGTTTATGTGCTATAACCTGCCCAACTGAAATTTCTCAAAGAGACCATTACTGTTCATGAAAGAAATTATCTGTTCTGCTATGATTTGTTCTAAGACCTTTGCAAGAAATGGCAGTTTTGGGATTGGCAGAGAATGATTAAGAGTACCTGGGTCTAGTGTGGGTTATTTAAGGAGAGATTGTACCACTGCTGTTTTGAAACAAACAGGAACAAGGCCAAATGAGAGTACATGAGGCCATGAATAAAATCACCAGAAATGACAGGTTATGACAAGGGTTTCTTTAAGGAAGTGGGTAGGAATAATATCAAGAGAGCAGGTGCAGTTCTTAATTTTTGCAATGGTCTGTTACATTTTCAATTATTAGTTTATCATAGGAAGTAAAGGCACAGTTAGTGCCATAGGAGAGGGTTCAGTGACTGTCTGTATTATTATTGACTGCGTTATGGACTGAGTATTAAAAAGAAGGCACTTATGATCAGATACCACACTTTTTTGGCATACAACATCGCTAATCGTGATGCAATAATACAAAACCGGGTCAAAAGTATGTCCCTTATTGTGTATAGGCTATGGTGGAGCATGAAAAAGGTTTATCAACTAGCTTTAAAAAAATCCATGGCTAAAATATTGTTAGGACAGCACACAGGTATGTTAAAGTCACCTAAAAACAGAATATTTTTGTATTTTGGCATCATGATGGAGAACAGTTCATAAAATTAATTCATAAAACCAGATGGTTTTGGTGGTTTGTATACTAATATACACAACATTTCCAAGGAAACGAGAGAAAGCACAGATGCTCAAAGGACAAAAATATGTCGAGGTCAATATAATGGAACTTTTGACTCTTGTGTTAATTTTATGGAAACACCAGGGGGCATGCAGGAGGTTGAAACAGACAGTAAGTGAAAAATAACAACACACTCAAACTTTACATAACATTCAACTGTGTTGTACACCATTAAAGGAAAAACAAAACAATTAAGAGGAAGGGTGACATCACCAGTTTGTTTGTTTTTTTCTACCAAAAAGGACACCAGCTAATGAACAGAGAAATACATCAGGAGAACTGGTGATAGAAGGGGAATAACAGTGAAGTGAAAAGGTGGAAGGCAAAGATGACAAGGGTGATGATGAGGTGGAAGAAGGAGAACACCACAGAGATGATGAGATGGAAGAGGGAGAGCATCACAGAGATGATGAGGTGGAAGAACGAGAACACCACAGAGATGATGAGATGGAAGAGGGAGAGCATCACAGACATGATGAGCATCACAGAGATGAATAGAGATAAATGAAGACATACAGAGCTCAGACAACAAAAGGGAAATGAGAGTGCCTGGGTTATCACTCAGAGTACCTCAGTTATCAGGAGTTCCATTGGTCACTCATCACGAGTTCTATCTCACACAGGCTCTGCCTCCTACTAGACTCTATGAATAATACTCCACTCCAATTTTATGAATGCAATTGCCCACAGAAATTTGCATGTATGTAGCCAGCCATTCAGGGTGTGCCTCACACAGTATATGCTGCTCTCATCCCTTCTCACTTCAGCAATGGCGAACCTGAAAGATGCATACTTTCATGTTGATATTTCGCTTTTCTAGGGATAGACTATGAGTGCAACAGTCTACTGTTTGGCTACTCCCTGGCTCCCCGCACATTCAGCAAGTGGGTGGATGTGGCACTGCAGCCGCTGCATGACCAGGACATGAGGGTCCTCTTCCACTTAGAAGACCTCATTGTCATGGCCAAGTCCAGTGATTGGGCCATTTTTCACACAGCCAAGTTAGTGTTGACCAAACCACGACAACAGGTGGACTATTTGGGAGTTATGCTTAACTTGATCAGTCTGCGGGCCATTTTGTTGGAACCCAGATGGACAGCCCTGCAGCAGGCAGTTCCCAGACTGGGCTGGGGAGCAGCAGTGACAGCTTTGACTGTCCTGCAGGTATTGGTGCTCATGGTGGTAGGCCATCCAGTCATTTCACAGCCTGCACTTGGATCCCAAAAGGCACAAGCACCGCTTGTTGGCTCCTGAGAGGGACAGACTGATGCGGGCTGGACTGTCTGCACATGTGTTGCAGACCATCCAGGCGGTGAGAGCAGGATCCACCATTGCTTTCTACAAGCAAAGTGGTTGGGATTCCTACGATGGTGTGGGGAAGGGAGATTAGACCCCCTTTCATGTGCAGTGAGAGAGGTTCCCTCCTTTGTACAGTATCTGGTGGCAAAGGGGTGGTCTCATGCCACTATTAAAGTGTATGCAGCAGCAATTTGTTCCTGTCATGAGGGCTTTGGCATCAGATCTGTCTTCACCTACCCCCACGTGAAACGTTTCTTACAAGGGGTTAGGAGACAACGGCCAGTGAGGCATGTCTCCGCCCCCCAGTAGGAACTACTGTTGGTGTTTGAGGCCCTAGTGAGTGATTCCTATGATCCTCTGGCTCGCTCCTCACTGAAAGTGGTGTCATTCAAGACAGCTTTGATGGCAGCTAAGAGAGTGAGTGAGTTGTGTGCCCTGTCAGTTCACCCCAGCTGCCTGCTGCTTCATGGTGACCACAGCAGTACTGCTCCCAGACTAGTCCCCTCCTTTTTTCCTAAGAACATAAGGAGTTCATTTAAGTATTTGATCTATTTATCTAGAGGCATTTTGTCCTCCATCCCATGGGGATGTCAGGGAAGCAAAACTGCATCCACTGTGCCTAGTATGTGCGTTGGCATGTTATGTTGAATGCACAGCCCCCATTCGGCACACTGTACAGCTGTTTGTGTGCTGAGGAGAGGTGTTGCTGGTAAAGCCTTATCCAAGAAGCATCTAGCTAGTTGGCTTTGTGAGTGCATCCCCAAGCCTTCATGCAGGCATGTAAGGACCCCCCCACCATGATCCGAACGTATTCCACACGTGGTGTATCAGCGTCAATGGCCTTATTCGGCACGACAACATCTTGGTCTTGGTCTTGTCTGTTCATAAGGTTCTATCTCTTGGATATGGTGGTCTCCTTTTCAAGGTCCATGCAGGGGCAACTCAGGACTTGTGAAAAGGGTGGTATGAGTGTCAGTTGTGGTTCACCTGATCCAATTTAATAAATATGTTTGCTTTAAACAAATATCTAGTAAATGACAAAGTGTATTATTAGATTTAATATATCATATAATCAGGTTTGCTTTATTTCAGTTTGAATCTTTTTCCCTTTCTACTAGACATATCCAAGTCCAGGTGTGATGGGCCAGCTCGGCTGAAACTGGAGAGTTTCCCAAAGACCCAACAGGGGGGAGCCAGAAGAAGCTTTCGAAAAGAGTGGTACAAAGCCCATTCATTGCTGGAGTACTCACAGTTCAAGACACAGCTTATAGTTTTCCCTTTAGACATTTCTCTCTACCTGATGCCCCCCTAAGTGTTTTCAACCCCCATTGAAGGGTATTGTAATTGGAAAAGGCCACATTTAAAGACAGTCGTTACTGTGCTCATGCCAGATCTGAAAGCCATGTAAATGCAATGTTTGCATGGGCAGAGAACAAAAAAATGAGTGACAAAAATACCTCGCTGTTGGGAGTAATGGATGAACAAGATAAACAGGTGATTGAAAATCAAAACTATGTAAAAGTACTAGTAACTGCCACAGAAAACGCAACCCAGTGGGGTCACAGGGAGTCTCCTGACTCAGTAAGAAAGGGTGTTTTTCTAGCTATGTTAAATGTGCTGGGCAACCATAACCCTATGATTAAAAGAAGACTTCAACAGCAAGCTAAATATGCAACATACACTAGTAAAACTACTGGAAATGGTTAAAGAAATCATTCAAGAGGTTAAAAACAGTTTTCAGTGATTGTAGATTAAACTAAAGATGTTCAGAAAAAAAGAGCAAATCTCATTTATTCTAACAGTGTTAGAATAGTGTTAGAACAAAAATTTAAATTTTGAAAAAATTAAAATTTTCAAGCACAGGCGAGTATAAGAAAAATCTTGTAAGCCAGAGCTACAATGGCGCTCCTCTGATGAGCGGGGCACATTCAGCCGTCCAAGCGAAAAGAATAAAAAGAAGTAGGCAAGCATGTGTTCTATTTTCATTGTAATGCACACTGTTTAAACTTAGTCATAGATACATATATTATCTAGTATATAGTACATAATAGTAGATACTATATTTCTCTAGATCTGTACCTGACCATCACGGCTGTGTCCAGAGATTGCGCAACCCATTGTGCAAACTGCGACAAGCACCATTCAGCAGCTAGGGAGGCTGCAACATGGAACCGCTTCCTTTTGGGAGATTTTGCTGGAGAGTTGTTGAGGGAACAGGGAGAGGTACCCTGCTTCTTAACCCCTTGAGGGGGCAGTCTGGGGGAGAAGATGATCTGCCATTGTCAGGTCCACCAGCGGCACAAAGGAGTTTGACAGCGGGACGAAATCCTTGTCAACCATCAGGTCAAAGAGAGGGAGAGAGACCTTATGACTCTGCCTGACAACAGTAGCCCAGGAGGGCTCACTAACAGTACATCCAACAAAGGACCGGGAGGACACCTGGAATGATGCAAGGCTCCAATGCAGCCATCCAAGAGCCAAGTTGAGCTTGCCACTACAGGAGTTCATTGATCAGACATTTAACCCCAGACAAAAACATCAGCAATAACCATTCTTGCCGATCCTGCTACGAGTCCGGGTTTGGTGGCTTGGCTGTTGCTACAGCTGGCTAATGTGGCTAGGTAAAAACTACAGATGCAACCATTCTTTGAATCAGTGGAAATCCTGAGACTCTTCAAGCCATAAACAGATCAAATCAAAGAGCTTGCAGGCACAAATGGCACAAAGCCAGGCAAAACAGGATAACAATTCGGCACATAGAAGTTACTTAATAAACAAATATAGACTTGTAGATTCTGTGAGCACTTTGACAGTGTGTTCCAAGGAGAAGCTGTAGCTTCAGCAGGGAGTGTCAGCCGCAAGAACTGAGAAGATAAGAAACATGGCCTCTATCAGTTTACATCTCTCTCCCATCTTTCTGTTTTTTTTTTTTTTTTTTTTGCTATTTGTTCTCAACTTTACGAGAATACTAAAAAACAAAAAATGGATCTACTACAGTTGCAGTGAAATTATTCTCTAATCCACACTACAAACACAGACACCATGCGGTTGCTCTGTATGCAGTCAGTGATGTTGTTCTGTCTCTCTTTCCTGGCCTCCTGCCTGCGGTGTCTCTGTTAACCTCTTTGTGCATCAGATCCACTCCTGAAGCCTCTCCTGACACTGTTGCCATGCCCACAACACAGCCAGCATTGACCCTCATCATAACAACAACAGACCCTGTCCACATCTGTGTTTCCTGCTTTGTATGAGTTCAATTAAACTCCCATTCAGTGTAGAGTGCAATCCAACGCGTAAGTGCATAAACAGTGAGCAGCTCTCACAACCTCTCTGACAGGAAAGACAAAACAGTGGGAACACAGGAAGCTTCTTATTTGCTGCTTGAATAAGCTTCTTGAAAGCTCACTTTTTTTTCTCAGTTCTTTGTTGTTGTTGTTTCTTCCTTTGCATTTTAATCAAACCAACACGATTCTCTCAACTTTGGCTGGACTTGGATAACTGGAGTTGTGGGTCTATTTATCCCCAGCTCACCTGCACCAACAACTAGAGGAGAAATCAGTTCTTGGGCCTTGGTCATAACTGAGTTCAGCCTTGAATATTTGGAAATCTTAATCCTTCAAGAGTGCTCACACACTCATCTTGGCCTTGAATTTAAGTAATCTAATCCAATTTGAAGATCAGGATTTTAGTTGATCATTTCATAACTGCGGGCTGATTATTGTGTTGTCATAGTGGAGGAGCTTTAGATTTCTTCTCATTTTGAGATAAATTTATAATCATGCACACTTAACAAAAATAACAGCCATTTAAAGTAATGCATTTCTCCAGACCAAAGCAATTATTAACAATCTAATGTTTTGCAAGATCAATATATAAATCAATACACACTATCACAAACTCTTCTCTGTAAGAACCTGAATATCTATTCTCTTCCCCTTCATATAAAGTAATCCCCATTGCAATATAACAAAACAGTCTTATGTGGCATAAAATGGTGTGAACTGACATTTATAGCAGGTGTTTCAACAAACTCTGTGCTACTGTAGCAATTACCAACTTGACAGACTAGCTATAAACTGCTTGGTCGCAGTGATTCCTGGCATTCAAAACAAAAGCAGCCTTTTCTATCAGAGCGATGAAATGACTCATTGTTGAATATGCAGTGAGGGATTATAAGATACACCTCCACTCCTCACCTCCATCAGCCTCCTCTTCCATCTATCAGTGGTTTTAAGAATTGGCAAGGTTACTGTTACAACATCCTGAAGAAATCATTTAGTCTGATGTGGAAAAGAATCTAGACAGCTATATGTGCCTGATCACACCAACCTCCAATACATTGCCTAATCCACTATGTAGTTTTTTTTTTTTTCTTAACAGACAAAGAGAAACTATTCCAGCAGTTGTGTGAGAGCAAGGAGGGAGCTCTTAAATCTGGTGAGCTGTGATGGAGAACTGAACCGAGCCTCCTAATAAAATCACACATTTATTAGATCATTGTCTTATGAACAGTTACACATTACATTTTGAAGACTAACATAATATGTCTTCAGTTGGACACATCCCAAACTTCCACAGTACTATTATAAAATATTTACCTTTCTAGCTGTCCAAACATTTTGATAGATGTTGTCTTTGAGAAAATATTGAAGCAGCTTGAAACACTGCTTACTGACTACAGTTTAGCTGACTGGTGGGTGAAGTACTTTGGATGAAGACTGAGTGAAGAGATTAGTTGTGACTCTGTGATGTCATAAACCTTCTAAATTCTGAGACTGATGCAGAATGGAATCTTGTAGATCATGTTACATCAATCTTTAAGTTACATGACAAATAAATAACTACAAAACAACTGAAGCAGACAACACCTTGAGACTGAATTTAAGTTTGAATGTAGACTTAATACACCAAGTAACCAAAAAAAACAAAACCCATGCACCAATTTCACATTTCTAATTAAACCCCCCCCCCCCCAAAAAAAAACCCAAAAACTGAATTTAATGGGAGACTCCATTATAGCAAAAGCAACTTAATATGTTTTTGTCAAAATGAACATTTTGACCAATCAGAATATAATTACAGATATCTTAAAATAGGAAAGAAACTATAAACTATATTTTTAATTTGAATGCGGTAATGTGTGATCTAGCACTGTGGCTGCCCACTGCTGATGATATCATGGTTTTCCAAAGGTTTTAATATTGTTTTACTTTAACTTGAACACCTGAAACAAGTAACACTGGAACATTGTTAGGGAAAACGATACTAATATTACTCTCGAGTTTACTTTCTGGCCCGAGAGTGTCCACAAAAAGAGGAAGGCTTTTTAAAGAAAGTTTACATTACAGTTACTTGTTAACACTTGATGGTGTCAGTGGTTGTGTGGTTTTTTTGAAACAGCCTCGTGCTTGTTGCACAAGATTCGATCATTTGATCAGTCATGCATTAATGTTTATTCACATAAGCACTATGGTATAACTTTTCCCTAATAGTATAGAGCAGCAATTCCTACCATAACAAATGAGACATGGTATCACCATGTAGGAAAATCTACAAATTATTGATGGATCATTTTAGAGGCTGGGTTCTGTTGGAGGCAACTCATTAAGAAAAGTATGCAGTTAATCCATATTTCATGACACTTGAGTCCTGAAGACACAACTGCTTACACAGGACTATATTAAAAAAGCAGTGCAAACATTTTAAATTCCTTATAAACGTCACAACACTGATCCTCACAGGGGGTTAGTGTGACTCTAAAGGAGTCTTTTTTTTGCCAAAAATGTGCTACTTAGTATTCAAGAGCAGCAGAGGCACTGTATTTCCTAATAGAGTACAGCCATTAGATTAATCCTTTAATAATGTATAAGATGCTTTTTCGTAACATTTTATACACCAAGAAGCCCCATTGCCACTTCACCACGTAATTAAAGCTGAGGTGAGCATTTTGTAACAGACAGTCTAAGCAGTTGTTTCATTAATATGTAATTCACAGCAAGGAGGTTCATATCCTCTGAAATATTAAATCTACATCCCCTACATGACCTTGCAGGTAAACATCACTGATGACTGAAAACAAATGAGCATTTGATACCAAAGTACACAGGTGGATGTATGGACATGTACAGTTATTAGCTGTACATATGCACAAGCATTCAAGAACCCACTTCTCACCACTAGTCCCACTCTGTTTACTCAACCACATAGCTGCATTCCCACATTTCACAGCAACATGTTTATATTGAGGTGCACCTCCAATTCTCAGAGCACAGAGAAGAGGAGAGGAAATAGTCCAGGTGAGATCAGAGGGGGATTGGAGGACACGTTGGTTAGCTAAAACCCAGTGGAGTGGATCATTGTAAAGCCCACAGCTCCCAGCTAGCTCTGACACAGCTTCCTGCAAGGAGGGGAGGGAGGGATGTATAAAAAAGGCGAGATCAGAGCAGGTATGACTTGAATGTAGCAGGTGAGGAATGAGAGGGCTGGATGTGCTTCTGAGTGCCGACTGCCCTTAACTCCACAGAGGAAAATAATCTTAAGAGGTTTTCTCTACCTCCACAAATGACATGCCTAATATTTATACCAGATCATCCTTTGATTATCAGCTTCATCATTCAGCACCAGCTCATAGAATGACTCTAAGCAGGAATTGCAGGAGTGATTCAGGGATTGGAGCCAACACAAGGACAGAGCTGGTTATTACTGTAATGCTGTACTGGCAGATGAGTGTGGTGATGCTAGGTGTAGATGAGTTGACTTTGGACAATGGAACCAAAGCTAAAACACTGAATAATTATTATGATGCTGAAGATACAGCAGTCCATATCCTCCTAGTGCTGTTGTCTACATCAGAATAGGATTCTGTATCTTCCACATCATTACTACTATAAACTACAATACAATACATGACATCTGTAGTATGTTTTTCTTGCCAGCAGTTTTCTATTTAGTCAGGTCTGGTAAAAGAAGAAGAAGAAAAAAACATGAAGCATTGAGGAAAGGTTTGACAGAAAGAGTTCAAGTGCTGACCTGACCTTGGTATCAAGCAGGGAAGTTGACACTGATGTTTTAAGCCTTTTCCACTCAGTGTCAAATGGATGTATTAACTATTAGGTGCACTACTTCTTCAGCTGTTGTTAATACTGAAAAGGTTCTTCTACAACCAACCTACAACCGAACAAGTCTTTATTTAACCAAAGAAGCAGGTAATGTTGACTGTGAGCCATTATGTTAGTCTGGGAGTTCAAGGTTGAAATATTAGTTGAGAGCTGAGAGGGTGAAATTAAAAATACATTTTCTAGCCTCTTGTTAAATAATTATTTTGGTTGCACAGCATGAACTGTATGGTTTACTCTCATTATTTTAATTAACCCCATTTCTAGCCACTGCAAGTGGCTACTGCAGCTATTGAGCAACAGCCAGGACTTGCTATGTTTCTCATCAGCTTTAACATGTGAGAGAGTCAGCACATCTCTAACGTCTGATGTTGTTTGTCCACAGAAGCTCAATGAATGCAATGTGCTGGTATTAATCAATTAACCTACTCTGCAGCTAAAGAAATTGAGATTAAACTGAAAATCTGTGAGAGTCTGCATGCTGATTTTTGTCCTCCCATTTTACATCAAATTCACAAACCTCCAAATATCCATACAGTACTGCAGGTGGAGACAGTGTGGGACAGACAACACAAGTGAGTTGTGGAGCCTGAGCAGATGAATAATGCAAATGAATCCGGTGTGGACCGGATACTTCTGCAGACTAATACAAACTGCAAATCAGGCCATGATATAGACAAAACCACCAAGTGACAAAGTATGATCATTACTTTAAAGAGGAGCAATATTATTATGACAAGAACTATAAAGGCAATGCAAATCAAGACTATAAAAAAATCTGCTGATAAGAGGAAAACTCAATCCTCCCTCTCTGGTTTTCAGGAACTGCCCTTGAGGCAGTGTGGATAATGTACAAATTCTTGATCACGCTCCCAGGCTCTGCTGCATTTTAAGCAACTGGTTTCTGGAGGAAATGGTGAATCAAAGGACGATAGGAGGCAGTGACAAACAGCAGTGAGCTGTGTGTGCATGTGTGTTTGTAAATGTACCTGCATCAATTGTTATTTCCTTCTTTGTCTCTATATTTAAAGCCATACAGCCATGGAAGTTCATACTTTTGGTTCCTGAAACTTGACTGAGGAGGATGCGGGATGCTAAACCAGGCAGCAAACCTGTCCACAGGGTCTAATCAATCTTATTTTCATGGGATTATACATTAATGAAAACATACTTATGAAAATTACATTCCATTTCTGCCAAGTCCGTTCCGCTAGATGCCACTAAATCCTACACAATGCACCTTTAATTCAACTGCAAACCAATCCATCTATCCTCATAAGAGACAAAAAGAACAGTTGGAGGCTGGAGGAGCAGAGCTGAAGTTGACCAACTGGCCAAATGCTAATTTGTTCATTTTTCTGATGATTTACAATTGAGACTCTTACTGTTGTGCCCTCAAGCAAGGCACTCAACTGAAACGCTTCATGTAAACATCCAGCTGAGGAGATTAATAACTTTATTCAAATTAAAACTGGTGGTGAGCAGCCTCAGGTAAGGACATCTGTGGTGGGAATACAGGAGACATTAGCAGGGAGGTGAGAAAAAAATAACTGAAAGTCATTTTAAGGCAAATGTAAGGCATTGGATATGTAGCCAGTAATGTCCCTTCTGAGCTACCGTAGGGCTGGACAGGCCATAGCACCTCCTACTTCTGTGTTTATAATTTGTTTGGTTAAATAGGCCTATATAAGACATACTGATGAACCCTGGTATGCTGCTTTTCCTCTCTGATCCCTGGTGCGACAGGTTGTGACTGTTACGTGCAATGCTCTGGTAGGGGGTCATTTTAGTTTTTAGGTTAAGGCATAGCTGCTCTGTGTTTTTTTTCTGTTTCCTCTCTTTTATATACTATGGGTACCGCTCTATAGCAACCCCCGCTTCCACATGATGAGCCTTCTGTATGGCTATTGCGCAATAATCAGGCAGGAGAGGTAAGTGCCAACATTATGTTTTCTTACATTATGCATTTGTTTGGCAGCATGTTAATTCATTTAATCTGTTTTCTTTTGTAGACACTGACTGCCACAGCTGTTTTGTTTTGTTTTGTTGTTGATACAGTTGCTTTGTGTTTGCTTTATCTCTGTTTATTCTCGTCTGCATTATTTTGCCTTTAGTTTCATTAGGTGGTTTCTGTTAGTGTTAGTTTCTTTTGTTACATTCTGCCAGGCCTTTGAGGCACTCATTGCTTTCTATCTAGAAGTTAATAATGTAGTGTGCTGCCACACGGCGCTGGAATTGTGAGTTTAACACGTCTTTTCTGTCTCTGTGTGAGTGCTGGCTTGGTAGCCGTCCAGATGGTGGAGGGTTCCTCACCTGTGCTTCACAACCTCATAATTGTGTGTTTGGTCATTTTTGCACGTCCTGCACAATTTACATTTTTTCCCTTTTTGTTTTGTTTTGCTGTGTGTGTATGTGTGTAGGGCATGGCAGCGTGGTGAGTACTCTGTCCCGGAATAACTTTTCTCCTCTCACCGTCTGCTGCTATGGCCAATCATCCTTTATCACTCCTCTTTTCTTATTCTGTGTATTTTTGCATTTTTGTACAGTTTTAAATTGGTTAGATTTAATAAATTATCTGTTTTTAATATCTTGTTTAATTGTAAGTAGTTGTTGAATTGACAAATACATTTTGTAATTCCTTGTCTCTGTCCATCATTTACTGTCACATGTATCATTATAAAGGATCTGTGGGCTTTTAGCTGGTTTGAGTTGAGTATTAAAGGGTCATTGTAACCTAAAATTTTAAAACCAAATCTGGTCCTTGCCAGGGCCTGGCCACATATAAATGTATGTAGTCATCTCAGTCATTCAGTAGTAATGTAGGAACAAAGTAAGGAAACCTCTGAGCATGAGTCCTACATTATATCCTCATCTGCCAGGAGACATGGCATCTCCACAGGGATGACTGAAATGTATTTGACAGAAAAAAGAAAATTGTCTCTAAGTTCACAGTTAGTAAAAACAAAACAAAAAACTGTCAAATGTTTCAATTCATTCCAACTAGTGGACATTCATCTTGACCCTTGTGTTAAGGGTCAAAAATGACCCGCCACTATGTTTAACAGCAGAGAAAATCCCCTAAATTAACTTTTTTTTTTTTTTGACTTTTTAGAATGACCCCAGCTTTAGAAAAAGTGAAACATCATGTCCTACATGCTAATTAGAGTTGATTGATTTATGTTCTTCTCATTTTTTTGTATCTGGTGTATCAGGTGGTATCAGGTGTTGTTTAGACACCTTATGGGTGGGGGCAATGGTTCAAAACATAGAGGAAGACTAGTATTTTGTAGTTGAATTCCTCCTTGTACAGTGTATAAGAATATATCACTATGCTGCCAAAAAGGTTCAAGACTATTATTGTTTCCCTTCAATAAAATGCATTCAAAACTACTTTCTGCACATTTCTGCTACTTTCTTAGGCTATACAAGTGCTATCTCTTGCTAAAAAAATATGTTTACACCTATGCAATACATTTAGCTGTAATAGTAGTAGTAGTAGTAATAAACAACAACAATAATAATAATAATGATAATAATAATAACCTCTCTTTTAGTAAAGAAAACAATTCTGACAGGTGTGCTGTAATAAAAACAAGTGGTGTCCACTGATTAAATGCAGTCTTTCTGCACTGTGAAGAGTGAAAACCCATTTGTGATGAATGACAGGTTGTTTCTTCATGCAAAATAGATTTGGGCTTTAAAATTCAATTAAACTGCTTCATTTTAAGGGTTTAGTAAAGGTGGGTCATGTTTTAACCTAAGGACAAGGGGAGTATACCGACTGTTAGTGATACACAGGTGAAAAAAAGGGAAAATACAGCCTTCAACCTGGCAATCATAACAGCACATCACTATAAACCACAAAGCAAAGCAAAGCCAAGTTCAAATCCATTCTGGAAGATCATTCATTTTTTCCACAAAAAAAAAAAATCAGCCAAAGGAGTTTTACAATTGCTGATATTTGAACATCTCATCATCAACGTCTCAAAGAGAAGTCACTGAATGATGGAAAGTCTTGTCCTGAGGAAATTCAAAAGCTTTGGAACTCATTTAAACCACAGAAATAAATAAAAGGCATGAAAAAGGGTTTTTTTTTGTTGTAATTTTGGAGATTCTTTTCTATCTTTGGTGTCTCAAAACCTTCCCTTTCTTAAGGGTCTTTTCTTGGCATGGATTGGATTTCCAAGAGAAAGATACATTCTCACCTTATGGTTTGTTATTTTGTTCATGTTGAGATTGGCTGAAAGGGATTCCTCGAGCTTAGAGAAAAACATGCAAACACACATACACAGCTACACACCTGCAGAGAATAGCCAAGCCACTCCATCATATTGATTGATTCACAACTTCACCAGAAAAAAAAATCACATGCTCTGTACCTGGCATCATTTAAAAGACATTATTCAAACTGTACACATGGTCCCACAGGAAGAAACTCCTCAACACTGTTGTTATGGTACCTGAAGATTCCCTAGTGTTTCCCTGTTTTTTTCCCCTTCCCTGTGTTTCCAGTGCTCCCCTGTCTGTCTTTCTCTGTTTATGTTGTGGCAGTGGGTGCGTGTGTGTGTTGGCCTGGGTGTGGCTCTCCTGGCTGCAATCAGCTCATCACCTCTCCCAGTCTGCTCACCTGCCTCTCATTATTTCATCAGATCTTTGTTTCTGCCCAAGTGGTAGCTTACACCTCAGGCCTCTCACTTATATTTAGTGATTTCTCAAAGTTTGGACTTGTTACTGGCTGCTTTTTCTCTATCCAGTGCTCCTGGACCATTACCTGCCTGCCTGCCAGCTTGCCCGCTCTCCAGCCCACTACCACCTACTCCCTCCTGCCTGCCCTTGTCATTCTCCCTCACTCCTCTCAGCCCTCCAGTCCTCGGCCTCAGCCTGCTTCATCCCCACTCCACACTGCAAACCACAACAACTGTATTGTCTCATCCTGCCGGTTTTAGGCTCCACTGTTCAGCTTCATCACAGTCTGGCTGTCCTTTCCAGGAAATGTACAATCAGAATAAACAACAACAATAACTGAGATTAAACTGTATTTATTACTGTTTACTGTTGCAAGAATGAAAATTGGTCTCACCATTTGATTTCAAGGGCAGAGCCCCACTGGGATTAAGAATTTGTATAACTGCAGGGATGAATAAATTACTTATTATTTATTATTAACATGTTCTAGTGTGTAATTTTTATATCTGGGAGTGTGGAGGGTTTGCTTGTTTATTTTCAGTATAGTAAGCCCTAACCTGACACTTGGTAAATCTGTAAATACATCTGATGAATATGTCAGACTCATAAACATCATTAAATCTCCATTAAACCATCTCCCATAAAAAAAATACAATAAGTATACTGTGTTTGATTTATTTAAAAAAAGACAAAATGTAGATGAACACATAGCTACTGTGGTGATAATGATGTTAAATCATAGTGATTATCACAGACTCACAGCAGTAATTGCCTCATCACAAGTCGCAGCTACATTTAAAAGCACAACATGAATTTGTTTTCATTTTCATTAATTAATGTTCGATATTAAAAAAAAGTGCTGAATGCTTGTTTCATTGTATCACTGACAAATAGCTTCAGCATCCACAGTAATATCTTGTACTGATCACATTATACTGTATTTCCATCTGTCATTCATTCATTTTAATGTTATTATCTGTCCATTTCTCACTGTGCGGCTACAATACACAAGACCTTATAACACTGGTATTTTAAAGTTAATATATTCTGCACAAATTTCCATCTCACTGCTCCTTTGTATTTTAGACTCATATGAGAAGAATTACGTTTTTATTAGAACATGTCAGCAATAACACAAAGGCAGAAACAAAACAAAGGTTAGCTGGAAGGTTATCAGAATTATATGATGAAAAATACAGTTTGCTGTCAAAGTCAGAGAAGACGAGACCGCTGGTTTTCAAAGACAAGTCAAGTCTTGTTTCATGTCAGAGTCAAAACCGCAAAGGCCATCGGTCAGGCGGATGAAATGTAAATGAGTTCTGCCTTGACATACTCACTTCATGTTTTCATACATTATTCATGACACTACCACATGATATCAGATCTGTT
Source organism: Thunnus maccoyii (assembly GCF_910596095.1). Taxonomy (NCBI): domain Eukaryota; kingdom Metazoa; phylum Chordata; class Actinopteri; order Scombriformes; family Scombridae; genus Thunnus; species Thunnus maccoyii. The sequence goes on from NC_056538.1 coordinate 8,880,948, forward strand.
TCAGTGGTTATAGACACTGTAGTGTAGCACACAATAAAACCTCCTTAGACCTGCTCTTTACCTCTGAACCTTTACAAGACATGGTTGCGCACAGCATGACAGCTAATCATATTGTTTAGGCAGGAGAGGAAGTGGAAGAAGGCATGAAGTTTATAAAATGTGTTTGAATCACAGCTCTGTCAAACAAACATATTAATATGCAATACCTCCCACAGACAATTGTAAGTACTGTATAAGCAGTTCTGAAAATATAGAACAAAGGAAGCATGAAATAAATATAAAAAATATAGATATAAATTGACAATTATAATAAGAGTCAATAAGAGGTATTATTACAACAAACTGTTGGAACAACATGGAAGTAATAGCCAAGGTGCATGGAAAGTGCTTGACAGCATAATTACAAATGGCACAGGAAAATCAGATTATCCAAATGACTTTACTAAAAAATGATCAACTAATCATAACCAAAAAAAACCCCAAAACAAAACAAAACAAAAAAAAAAAAACAGATTGCAAATGAATCTAATGATTACTTTGTGAATGTTGGCTATAATTTAGCAAATGATATTATGGACCCAGTAATGAAGGAGAGTGTAGATGATGACATAACTGATAAAAATACCAACACCATCTTTCTGAGGAAATTGAAGAGAAGGAACTAATTGACACAGTATACAAAAGCCACTGATTGTACTGATATTGACATGACATTATTAGAAAAATATGTATTAGTATATATGGAAACCACTGATGCATACCTGTAACCAAACAGGCATATTTCCCAACATAATGAAAATAGCAAAGGTCAATCCTATCTACAAAAATAGATATGCACTTTTTTTCAAACTATAGATTAGTTTTTCTTCTTCCTCTTCCTTCCAGTCAAAGGAGTTAATTTGTGGAATAGTTTTGAAAAGGAAATGGAAAGGTGTAAAACACTTAATAGATTTAAAAATATATATTTTAAAAATAAGATTATTAACAAATATAAAACTGAGGTGATGAATAGTGTGTATATGAATTTTGTTTAAATAAACAAAAAAATAATATACATATATAAAAAATACATGTATAAAACATATTTACATATATAAAAATAGTCTATCTCTTCTTTTTCTTCTTTCCTTTTTTCTTCTTTCTTTCATTTTCAATGTATACATCTAAAGGGATCTGTACAAAACAATGAATGTAAATGGGTGGGCGTAATAACCTAAAGCTTCAGCCTACACCTCCTCGGTCAGCATAAACTTGCTTTGGTTTGTCACTGCTTCATATTTTTTTATTATTTATTTAGATGTTTAATTGAGTTGTATAAATTGGAAATGACCAGAATAAACTAACCTAATCTGATTGTGGGCAGATTGCAGCTTGAACACACTGGAAGATAAGAATCAGCCATCAGCCACCACAGGAATCTTTTTTTTTTTTTTTTTTTCCTTTGCAAAACAAGTTTATCACCATCAAAATCATCACACAATAACAGTTCATAATAAATCTCCCAATTCAGTTGCATAACCATTTATTTTGTGTTTTTCAGTTCTGACAGTCAGATGTAGCAGAATTCAAGTCAACATGGATGCAAATCCAAGTGCATTCCTTCATTTAAATCTATGAACCTAAGTGGATTATCTCTGGGACTCTCTTGAAGAATTATTGACTTATTTGATTATTTGTTTGATTATATGCCATATTTGGAGAATTCTAGAGAATAGTAATTATTCTTGCTAAAATATGCTGGTAGAATCTTATCAAAACTCAGCAGTAACATACAGTAACATACAGTAAGTTGATCTGTGCTCTGGTCAGCACCATGGACAGAGACAGGGCAGCAGCAGAGCTCTATGTTGTGGAGACAGAGCTGCTTTATTCACTGCAGTATATTATGCTATCATTTATTCGGGCCTGCTTAAATTTAATTCATTCAGCCTTACTTTATAAACTGATTTAGTCACTGCTCTTCTCTCTCTCTCTCTCTCTCTCTCTCTCTCTCTCTCTCTCTCTCTCTCTCTCTCTCTCTCTCTCTCTCTCTCTCTCTCTCTGCTCTGTTGAGTGCAGCTCAGCACAGCAGACTTTTTCATTCTCATTCATCACGCTGACTGCTGTTGAAAGACAAAGTGGAGTAAAAGTCCCCACTTCTAACAAGCAGACCAGAGAGTGACATCACAGATAAGTATGTATCACACTGACTTCAGCCATTTACAAATTGCTGTACAGATTCAATTCCAAATGTATCAACTGTTGCTGGTCTATATATGGTAAGTTACTGGAATATTTACATACAGAATGTTGGTTTATAGACAGTTAATAATGTATTAATTGTTCATACGTTTATTTCAGTGGGAGTAATAATTCAACACATCTACAGGTTCACACCCTGAAGTCTCACACACATTCACATTAACACTGTATCACTAACTGTTTAACAAGGGGAGAGACTAACAAATCATTATACATGCTAAAAAAAAAAAAAAAAAAAAGCTACATTAAATCACTTACAACAAAAAATGTTAATGGTGTTGCAACTAAAATAGAATATTACTTTTTCCCCCAGATTCATAAGAGAAGAGAAGAGAAGAGAAGAGAAGAGAGGAGAGGAGAAGAGAAGAGAAGAGAAGAGAAGAGAAGAGAAGAGAAGAGAAGAGAAGAGAAGAGAAGAGAAGAGAAGAGAAGAGAAGAGAAGAGAAGAGAAGAGAAGAGAAGAGAAGAGAAGAGAAGAGAAGAGAAGAGAAGATCTTATACTCTGAGGATGAATCCAGCCTGCTGTTCCTGTGAACATCAGAATGCACTTTGCTTTCTTTTTGCTCCATTTTGCTCAAGGCAGCTCATGTGTACATGTCTGTGCGAGTGTTATAGGGATAGAAACATGGAACTGATCCACCTCCACATCCCACCATCTCATACAGAGAACACTGAACATCACTGTGTGTTTATAGTTACCTTTGATCTCTATGTAGGGGACTTTTACTCCATAACGTCTAAAATAAGCAGGCTGTAACCAGTCACTGCAACAACAACAACAATATGTGTAGGTATGAACATCAAGATTTGGAAACCATTATCTACCTCTCTGCCTTTGTACTGGGCTGGTTAATTAGTGTTTAGTTTCAAGTGGAATGACTTTGTAGAAGTAAACAATGCAGTTAAGTATCAAAGAATAAACAATGCTGATGAGAAGCTAAAGAAAAAAAATAACAAAGAAAACATGGCCTCTTTTGATTTAAGCCACAGCTTGTGGCTGGAGAGCTTGATTAGACTGTAGTCAACACTGTGTCTGTGGTATTTTATTTGGAAAGAGCATAGAGAGGCAGTAACGATTTATTCAGGTTGTTCTTAACAAGAGAATAAATTAGATGATGGTTCATTTGCAGGTTTAAATTTTCTTGATTGTATGTAAAGACAGTGGAGACCTGTTTACTCCACCCAGTTTTAGAAAACAGTCTGGAGACAACACTTCCAATTCTTTAAACACATGCATAGACTGATAAATACAGAATGGGTGTTTTCATGAAAAATGACTGGATAATTTGAGTGTGAATCTTAACACAAATCCAGGTTCCTTAGTGTAGTAAATGAAAAACAGAGTCTATTATGAGGTGGCTTTATTCACTATTCCCTCACTCTCGCTCTGTGTCTCTCTCTCTTTCATTGAATTATGCACTGATGTGCTAACCTCTATTCTCCCAATTAGGACAAAGTTAATAGGTTCACAACCTCATCTTCATGTGGTTACAAAGGCACGTCTGTGTGTTATCATGCTGTTGCACATTGCAGCATTTAGTACATATTGCATATTGTGAAAACAGGACCTGCCGGATGGCAAGCGTAATTTATTTAGAAGTGGCTGTGATTGAAATAAATTACTGACTTTTCCTTTATCAGGTATCAGGACACTTTATAGAGTGAATCTAAAGCATATTGATTTAAAAATCCTAAAACTATGACACCACATTTCATAGCACCCTCTCTGTTCGGTACAGTGACATCCAGAAGTGAATCATTTGCAGCCAAGTTGCAGATACTCTGATAGATGGTCATATAGATTTCAGTGACTTTGCAGTTCTAGTTTCCTCTGCTGTTGGTCTCTGTCTGAAAATGTCATGTCTATTTCTAGTGTTTCCAGCACACCATACCCCCAGCTGATTACCTGTGACTCTACTGAGTGTTTCATTTAAATGTTTTGCTTGTTTTATACTTTCTATTCCATCTCAACTGGAGCAATACCAGGGCCTTCAGACTTTTTCTGTTTTAGCTTGAGTTTAGTGTGACTGTACCAAAAGTCTCTTGTATCTCTACAGATGTCAAATATTTTAATGGCCCTTCTCGCTGAAAGGTACTAGCTGTCCTCAAGTATTGAGCAATAAGTTTCAGCTCACTGCTTTTCCATTAAAGCACTGCTGTAACCATATAGCCATGAGTTGCTGTGTCTATTCATAAATGAAGGAGAGGAGGAGCAGAGAAGAAGATCGATAGGTAGACAAAACAGAATAGTCTGATTTAGTGGGACTCAGTGTTCAGCCGTCTGGAACAACAAAAGATAGAGAAAAGCAGAAGGTTCATCGGTTTAGAGATGTGGGTGTTGTTATAGTAAAATACACTGTAAAGATCAGTGCAATATTTCATATTCAAAATAGGACTTAAAGATAGGAAAGAACTGGCATGTTTATATACAATACATGGTTATGTTTCTCATGGTTCAGTAATTAGAAATACAGCTAACTTCTGTGAATTTTGTCAGAGAAATCTAGTAAATATTCAGAAATGTTATGTGTTCATGCATCAGTCCACAATTCAGCTGATAAACTGTAATTAACGTCTCGATTTCTGCATCACAGATGAAATATAATTTAGTTTCAGTATATATCAACTGAAGCTCTCAGAGGCCAGTCAGCACTGTGCTGTTGCATCAAGTTTAATGCTGAATAAAGGTAAAATCTTAACCTTTCACACACATTCTCACAAACAACAAATTAGCAACAATCAAATTAGCAACAATCTTTCAAGTGTGAAGCAATATCAGCAACCTTTCTCTACTACTGTGACTCTGCTGACATGCTATATTCATACTCAGGAAGAGTTGCTATAATATAAAAATGTATCATTTACACATCAGAATACTAAACCAACATTAACCATTTGAAATAATCATCCACTATGGCTCAGTTAATCATTAAATGCCACTTTGTGTACAATTAATATTATTAGGCCACATGAGAAGGAGAACGCAACAGAAATAACATAGGATGTAACTAGACAGAGAGAGTGAATGGCAAAAGAAAAGAAAAAAAAAAGCAATATTGGTCTTCCACTAAGCTTCCTCTCATTCTCAGACCGCATGTTAAAAACCTGGATGTCTTTGAGCTGCATAATGCATAGTGACGCCTTGACAGTTTAATAAAGTTAAAAGGTTTCTGCTGTAGAGCTTCAGATCCATACAGACTGTCATGGTTGAACATCTATCAGAGCTGCGCAAGACAGAGAGGAGGAGGAAGAGAAACATTTTTCATAGACTCACATAGAAAAAAAAAATGTGTGATGGATTTATACTAATGTAGTGGAGAAACATTAACTTGTTTTAGAAATGTGAGATAAAAGGTCCATAACCCCAATTTTCTACTCAACACATACACAGTCATGCAAATTCACAATATAGTAATGACAAAGGACACTATGTGGAATAATGTGATTAAACTGTTGCTAATAAAAAAATCATAAAAGTAAATCAATCAATAAAAAAAGTATTTAGAAAGGCACTGCCACTTAAAACTTAATGACTTAAAATTAAAATCCCCAAAACCTCAATGACTTGAAATTAATATTTTACAATGATTTGCATCACTGCTGTCTATTTTATTAACCTGTGGATACATTCCAAACCAAAATTAGGCAGGAATATTTCATCTGCATCGTTGCCCTCCTGATTATAAGTATGATTGAATGATTTACCATAAGTATTAGAGGAAGAAAAAAACGCTCTATCATAAAGCTTGCTATAAAGTCCTATACTGTACAAAGAGTGACATCATCAGTCATGTAGAGTAATGCTAATCTACTTGACTGGTATTTATTGCTGCTGTGATGTGAATACTCATTGTGATTACACAGCTTCCTCATTGACATTCACACTGCTTTCTTCCATGAATCTGCAATATACAACATTAAAGAGCACAGGAAGTTGACAATTTCATTCAAATGTCCAGCAATCCATCATCCTGTCATTCAATTAAAATAATAACATTGTCGAGGATTGAAACATCCTCTACTGCATGGAAAATTCAATAGAAACACATTTAATAAAAATTTGCATTCTTTAAACTTTAAAGTGACGAGTGACATACACACAGCAGACTTCCAAGGTCAAACCTTTGAATATCACAATCCAATATTTATATTGTCACTGTTTTGTCAGATACAGAGATGAATAAAAGAGTACAAAAAATGTTCAGCTGTGTGTGGCACATCAGTGCTCTTATCGTCTATCTGAGTCAGCTCATAAGACCTTTTAATTATTCTTAAATTAGGTTTGCATGCGCAGTTTATAATCTCTGGTTTTATGCCTGCAGCACTGAGGCAGCTGTGTCTATTCATCACATAAACAAAAAATCAGCATATGACTCACTGCCAATAAGCAAACTGCAACTAGTTAAACTCAAACACACCCTACTGGTAGATGAAACTGGAAGTATCCAATGGGTTCAGCTGTGAAAAGATTCACCTAACACTTTGGCTCAAAAATGTATTTATTTTTTCAGCCTCTTGATTTTTTCATGTGTGTGCTGTCAAATGAGAATCAAAGCAGGGGAAATTTGCGTCATGTATAACAAGACAGATTAACAGATTGTGGGTGTGGTGGAGAGATGATGGAAATGCGCACAGGTCCAAACTTCAAATATGTTGGTGTTCAAACAGAGTATCAAGGCTCTCTGATTATACAGAGTGTGTGTCCAACAAGTGAAGAAAATATCAATAGTCTGAACATGGCAAAAGTCTATGTGTTTGATTCTTCAAACCTCTCAAGTCATCAGGCTGAGTGATGGAGTGTTGTCCCTATGAATGTGTCCTTCAAATATTTCTGTGAAGAGCTTCAGTGATTGTGAGAGAGCTTATAATGGACACAAGAGTACGCTACAAGAAATACACTTCTTCACCTCCCTCTGACAAGGAGACAAGGGCACAGACCAGTTTACTCTTTATAGCATCGAAAGTTGGATAACTTGAACACTGATGTGATTTAAAGGAATTTACTCACGAGAAACCAAATGGCACATAATGACATGACAATCACTGACATGTGTACAGTACAAGTATCGTGTAGTATAAGAATATGGATGTTAGCAGTGTAGAACTGGATGAGTGGACTCTTCTTTATGGACATTTTATTTTTATTTTAGCTTATTTTCTTTATCTTTCAGGCCTACACTCAATGACTATTTGATAAAAACAGATCAGTCTTAAATTTAATGATAATTTCCTGGGAAAACTTAATCACCACGTCCGCTGCCTTTACACGGATCACGCATGTTCTGGTTCAGTTGCTTCCTATCTCACAGACACACACACACACACACACACACACACACACACACACACACCCAGATGCACAGGCTAAATGACCCCCTCCACCATGCCCGATAAAACTTAAATTCTTATTTAAGTTTTATTTCTTTGACTTTATATAGTAATGTCTGCATCAGTCTGCATCATACAGCTTCATAAAATGAGGTTTTCACATCATTGCACAGCTTATTACAGAGAGAGGGAGAGTTATTATGTCTGTGGTGATATTAGAGAGGAGTTTAACAAAATATCTTTGAAAATGTTTTGTCGTTCTGTCATTCTTGAATAATACATCATTGGCTTTCTACTTGGAAGAGGCCTGCATTTGACTTCAGTTTATGTGACTGTAGGTTAAGGCAAGTCTTGTAAATTGCATTATACATCTGTAAAACTGTTAACATGATCCTCTAAGACACTCTCATATCACACAAAGTGATAACATGATACATTTAATAGCTCAGAAGACCTTGTAACGATAATTAGGTGTCAAATAATGCACCTTGTGTAACATTTACACACATATACACACACACACACCTCCTCCTGGCTGTCAAATGGTGGCAAGACCCCTGTGGAGCCAGATAATCTTTCAGGGGAGAAACAGACAGACAGTGAAGACTACAACACACACACACATACACACACACACATGCATGCACGCACACACACAACTTGTACAGAAGAGCTAAGTCTTTATCACGACAGCTCTGAAACTGATTCAGTCCTACTGAAGTAATCAGAAACAGCAGGATGCAGCTCTGTGTGTGGGCATCTGTGTGCAAGAAATCAGCATACTACTCCTTCTGACAGGTTCATTTCCTTAGTTGGATCGCTGAGCTCAAACCACAGTTAGCCTCTGTCTCATTTGACTGACAGCTGCTGACAAATCACATCACATCAAAGCAAATACAGCATCAGTGTGTGGAAATGGTTGATTATAAAATGATCCAAGACCATCTCATTGCAGTTCATTCACTACTAGCGTCATCATCAGCTGAAGAAACAACAACATCCTGGAAGGCAGAATACTGAGTTGCATTTTGCCACTTGTGGCTTGTAAACACAGAAAAAAGCCTCTTCCTGTTTAGCTCAATAAGAAGTGAAGCATTCACACCAAGAAATGTCCTGAACATTCTTACAAAACAGGATATCTGCAGACAGAGTGTGAATGTTTACGCTGTTTAAAGGGTGGAAATCCTGCTGATTCTACTTTTGATGTTTATTTAATGAGCATGCAAATCGTTTCACATTTTCAAGAATTTAAAACATTAAAACCCTTAATGATGTTGAGGCAATCCTCCAAATACTAAGCTTATTGCAGGAAAACTGTTAGTGAGGAGGAGGATATGAACGAAACACATTTCATTGGTGTAGTGCACAAAATATGATTATGAGGAAGAGCTTGTTAACAAAATATACACATTTAATCCATAACCTAAGGAAAGAGTGATGCAAGCAACAAAATACTTTTATGTGAAATATTTGCAGTATTGTTGCATTTGTTATTGCTGGGTTTTTTTCTGTGGGTGTGAAGATGCAGTCTGTATAGAGACTCATTGAAAGTCAAATGTTTGTTGAGTCAATAGCCTGTTTTAAACAGAGATCCCACAATATTGCCATAAAGAAGACCCCTCATTATGCAGGCTTTGTTTTTTTTTACACTGAACCACACAAAGCCAGTATAATGCTGCCCACGTGTGTGATTTTAGATAGCATGCTGGCATTCTGGAATCAGAGGCGTGACGTGTAACACAACAGCGTCGGCGTCTAGTATTGACTGTCCCACCATGCTGGCTCTCCCTTTTACACAGACATTGATTTGACAATGTGACTACCTCCTCTGCCGGCTTAATGGTGGAACAACAATGCCCCCCCATTCTGTGTTCATACGTTTTATACAGAAAGACGAGGCGGAATAATGGCGCAATATTCCCACCTTGAACAGGCTGTATAAAGGGGGTTAATGTGTCATTGAGGCAGAACAATATCAACTATCAACAATTCCCTGAAGAGGAGCTGATCTCACATGACTTACCAGTCATTTTCAACCTTTCTCTCTCAGGCAAACACACAGTATGATGTGATCATTTCTGTGCCATCATGCAGAACAGAGGAGGGAATCCAAGCTCCTCCACTGCAAACAAATGACTTCCTTCATTAAAGTAGAGAGATGTCCCCTGTTTTCTTTGAGGTTTTATTAAAATGAAACTGAGTCCTACACTTGTCACTGCATATTACAGTTTTTTGCATGAGGATAAATGATTTTCATTTATAGTGAAAATCATTTGTACCATTGTTCATTATGAACATAATACACACTCACATAATAACAACCCTCTCTGTCCTCCACTCTCTCACTCTCTCTCTCTCCTTTAGTGGTTATCATCATGTGGCTCACAGCCCAGCTCATATCTGAGGGAGCTGCTGATTATGAAGCACCATCAAACCTGAAGAGATGGAGCCAAGCACAGCAGCATTTCACACTGCAGCGGCTACGCAAGAGTGGCCGGGCCTGTTTGTTTGCTGTGTCATCTCCTGCAGAGCAACAGGCAATTTTAAATGGAAATGTTACACCTATGACATGATTGCTGTAAACTGGGAGCATTAGATTAACATACATTGTAGTATAGATGGAGGGTCTTGAAAGCCTTCTTTAAAATATGTCTAAGTTGAACAGCTTTCCCCTTACAGGCAGGTTTTCTCTGTGTACTGGTCAAACCATATTTTGTTTCTGGGGGAATTTCATGGTGTGGATGTAATGGTTGAGTGTGTTTCAGAATTATCCAGTTACTAATTCAAATTATTCAAATTATTCAGTATCTGTGCTTACCCCATGATAACATTAACTGCAAAAATGCTCTCTTTATTACACTAATTATGCATACTGTGTTTGTCTGCAAAATGTGCACGGCTTGCAAAACAGGAACAACTGGCAGCCGGAGACCTTCAAGGAATCTGCGTGAGCATAAAACTAAGAAGAAATGAATTCAGTGTCCAATAAACCAAAACCCTGAGCACACACTTTCTCCAAACCTGTTCTCTTCAGTAACTTTTATTGGTTTTCTGTCACTGAAAACCAATAATAATGTCTGTTTTCTGTGACACAATTAGGCACAGGTGGAAGGGGAGGACCTGAAGCTACATATTGAGCCGCATAACTGTTGCTGTAACAGGCTGAGCTCTTGCGGTGATATTTATGGTTTTACACACCACTGCTTCCACTCAACTGCCAGAGGCCACACTGGATTCTCATCCACCTCACCACACCACCATGGGGTTAATAGCCTCGCTTGACTTAGTCTATGTCTGGACCAGAGAGAAATAAATACATTGCTTGTGTTGCAGATTGTGGATGTAAAACTTCCTTCAGTGACATTCACTCACATTAGTAAACAAAGTTGGAGTCAGACAACATGCCAGTCTTTACAGTGAACAAGATCCAAACTTTATGTTTGGTTGCCCAAAGTGTTCCTAACAACTTACTGGATTAAAGGGTACTTTTGCTGACCTGATCACAATAACTGCCAAGGTTCTGAATAATTAGCTCCAAAAAAATGCTAAAAGATTGTTCTCCCTTTCTAAAACTTTTAGTGTACAAATACTGCTGACTATTGTATGGAAAAGTGATTTTTATTGTGAGATGTATCCTCTTTTATGCTGGCCAATTGGACAATTACTACCAAATCATTACCTTTTCTGTGGGTCACTGCTTACTTCCTAATCCCTCCATCACCTAATCACATGCACACAGTTCTTGTGTCTTTTTGTCTATTTACTAAAGTTGTTTTTCCTTTGAAAAGAACATCAGCATGACATCATGTCATTAGAAGTGGAGCCACTGAATCACTCCATTTGCCAATGTTACCTCCTGGCAGGCTCAGAGACAGAAACAGTGTACTGTCTAAGAGAACAGCACTTGTGTACACAAACAAACACTGCTTGATATCATGATTCAGAGGAATGTGCTTCTGTAGAAATGAATCCGTGTTTCTGTCTCTCAGCAGGCCAAGAGAAATTAACAGAGAATAAAACAATGTGACACAGAAACAGACCCCTGCAGGATGTTACATGTTTACCTTATTAAATATTCAAGCCTGACTTTAGTCAAAACTGAAATAAGAATCTTGCTTCCTTCAGAGGTTGAAGACCTGCAGGGCAAATAACAAATATCTGTAAATAGAGTGAGGTCCTCTATGATGAGACTTACAGTTGGTTTTTAGATTCATCCCCTGCTGCCATTTAAAACACTTCTCATGCATGTAATGATGAAATTTTGTTCACTGCCACTAAAGTGCTTTTCACACACTACTTAACTCTGTGATAATGTCTTTCTCAGCTACATCGCATATGACTTACAGGAATAAAGAACATTTCATGCTTGTATTTTTGACAAAAAAAGGAAACTGCTCAGCTTTGGAAACAATACTTCACATCAGCACTGAGTGGAATCTTATTACTCTCATAACTGTATGGTCTGTACATCATACTTCCAGTTTGCCAGAGAGATATCAGAGCATGTAGTAAAATGAATGTCAGTGATCATAACACAGCAAATGGTTATCTGTAAGTCAACTGCAAAATGTTGAATAAAACATACTGTAACACCTGTATATATGTCCCTCTCTTTGCCTTGTCTAGCCAGTTTCCCTCCTCTGTGAATGAGTCAGATCCACAGTGCCAAATTTTCATTTAAAATCTTCATTACTGCCTGTGCCAATCTTGAATTTTACCTTTGGGACAGATTTGATCTTTGCTCCTCCCACTGTTCCCATCATGCCCTCTCCTACTGTGACTGGCTGCTCCTTGTCCTTGGCTATGGCTAGAGGCTGTTAATGCCAGTTGGATGCTTCAGTGGTGGAAATCTTTATGCCAGCCAGCTGAGTAACCTCTGGCAGTGTGGCAGTGTGTGTGTAGCTGAGTAGGTGTGTGAACTTGGCAGTAGATTGTGTTGCGTTGCTCTCTCCTGGCCTCCTGCCTGCTCTGTCTCTCTTAACCTCTTTGTGGGTTACATCCACTGCTGGAGCCTCTCCTGACACTGCCATTATGACACATGACATTAAACATGACATACAACCTGTGGAGAGTGAACCTCAAGTCAGTTTGACTACAGACCTGTGACTGTATCTAATGCTTGCTCTCAACTCACTGCAGTGATGCAGCTGCCAACAGACAGGGATGAATGCATTCAACACATATCATGAATTTTATTTTTATAGTATTTTTCAAAAATAAGTCAGAAAGTGCTTTTCAAAGACATAAAAACAAGAGAAATTACCAGATACAGTTACAGTAATAATGACAAGCAAGGTATGGATTACTAAAATGCAGTAAAAACAAGTAAAGTAAAAACAAAAGAATAACCAATTCAAGAGAAAGCAATTCTGAAGTACCCTGCCTCATTTCAAATAGTATATAGTTTGAAATTTCACTGCTAGTTGCTGCAGCAAAAAATATAGACTACTTAAGCCCCCAAGATCCTGCGAACTGTAACTGACCCAGGAACAGCACACTAGTTGGTGTTTTCCATTGTGTGTTTTTCACATCAACATCCATCATCTCCTTCCATCTTCCACCCCTCTCTTGTAAATGTAAATTTCTTCCACCCACAATTTCTCTCTCCACCTATAAGAAAGCCAGCCAGCTGATCACATGATATTGCGCTTTACTCATTCCTAGTGGGAATCGATGACTACAGTTAATCAAACGGCTGGAAACGAATGACTTTAGTGGTGCTTATGGGCAGAACACAGTGAACTGCTTTAGATCAGCATCAGACAGCAAAGATAAGTGCGTGTGGCTACCCCTCAGACATTATCTGTCAGGGTGCTCCAGTTGACGGGCTTCCTAACAGAGATAATGTCCACACTGAATCACACTGATGGTACAATTCTGCCAAAACCTAAAATAGATTGGATTCGTTGCTCAGTTGACCATTTCATGCCAAAGATATCAAGGGTCTCATTATCTCACGGATTAATTACCGCTGAAATCAATAAGCAGTTTAGATACTGAGTAATACAGAAAGCTAAGGATAAGTATAAATGTAGATAAAAGTGGTGTAGGAGTCAGAAATTACAGCTGAGCCATTTAAAAGTGTTACACACCTAATTTGCACATTTGATTATCTTAGTTATATACTCCCAGCTGCACACTCAGCCCTGAAACAAGTAGACTAGATACAGTGGAGATGTTGCTACCTGCCAAATGGTCTTACAGATTTCTCACAGTGTAGCCTGGTGTCATCTGTAGTCAGCATTCATACATCAGTGTTTTCACATTAGAATCAATGTGGACATGTATTGGTATGATTATTTTTGTTATTTATGATGCAAACTCCATACATATGTGATCACTTAACAACACAATCTAACAGGAATTTAATCTATTCAAATATAATGGGACATAAATAATCAACTTAAAAGAGACAATACAAAACTATTACAGACAAAAATCTCACATAGCCTCCTTGTTGACTTTAATCTTTCAGCTCATTAAATTTGGCTAAGTCAGCAATTTTATAATCAGCTGGTAGTTGTTGTTCAGTTGGTCATTTATTTGTGATACTGGTCATTTGACAGTAGGGATTTCTCAGCATAATTGAGTTAAAGTAAAAACAACACAATTAGCACCTAAAATGTGAAAGTAAAATTTTGTCATGGATCTTTATGACTTTGAACTTCTTGTTACATGTGTTTGAGTCCTGTTACTGAAACCATACAGAATTTATAATGAAGACCAGGTAGCTCTGCTGTATATTCACTGTAATGAAAAACATCCTTTATAAGATGACAGAAGAGAATGAAAGTACTAAGCTTCAGCACCTCACATACGGCAAAGAAAAGCAGCAAGAGAGGGTTCACTGAGAGTTCAGAAAGCTGCCAACAATGTTGTTCAAACTTGTTGCCACTCCTACATGTGGCTCTTACCCTCTGCTATTCATAGTGAGATCTCCAGTACTTCTTAAAGAGGGAAAAGTCTTTGGTATTTAAAGTTGTTTCACACCCCGTCCCTTGCTTTAGACCACAAAGATATTGCCACAAGGTCAAAATGTAGCAACCACACAAACAGAATATCTTATTTTCATTCTACTTAACTGTGGTTACTCTAATGCGTGATGTGTTTCGTTGGTGAATTACCATATAAATAACTGCCACTGCTTATCAAGCTTTATTTTAAAAAGCCTGTGGTCAGAAAGACAGAGAGAATGCCACCAAAATCTATTTCTCTCCATCTGATTAGACAGTCTCTCTTTCTTCATCTGTCTTTGAGATTGTGCTCTTCTCTCTCATATGTCCCTCTGCACTCTAAATGCGACCAAACAGTCCACGAGGTACTTTAAGGAGTGTGTCACCTCAGTAAATCATCAGCTGGATACAAACAGAGAGACCGGACAACCTTGATGAACCCAAGAAAGAGAGAAAGAGGACAAATAAAAGAAGGGTGGAACAGAGCAGGATTAGAAACAGGAATATCAGATGACAAAGTGTCCTTGCTGTCTCTAACAAACATGAGTGTTCTCATCCAGTAAAGTCATAAATCCCTTCCTTTGACCTACAGACCTGCTCTCTCGCAGCATTTCTTTACTCTCCCCCCTTCCTCACCTTTATTTCCTTTTAATAGGCATCTACAGATAAATCCTGTCCTCCACACATTTATGCTGTGTGTGCATGTTATTTTGTCTTTTTTAAACAGTTAATTATGGTGTCATATCCCCAGTCTTCCTTTCTGGCTCCCATTAACTGCTATAATAAGATTAAACACTAAACTTGTTTCACTGCAGGAACATGATTCCCTTCTACTTCTAATTGACCATCAGGAATCCTACTGTCATTTAATTCTATTAAATATTTCAGGGACTGAGAGATTTACTGCACTTCAGAAACATCGATACTCAGCTACAATGCAATGACAAAATAAATAAATGTATAAGTAAAATAACATAAATATCATATTTAGATGTTTAGCATGTTAAAACACTTGGCTGAGACATAATATCACCTATTGGAGGTATTTGGTGATATTTGTACAAATAATAGTGTTTTATGGGCTGTTGGTTGTGCAAGGCACAACAGTGTAGACAAGCCAGACAACTGAAACAAAATGTTGATCAAATTTTATGAAGGCATTCAACTCTTGAGCTCCATCTGTTTTTAACAGGGACAATATTAAAGCAGCAACAGTTATCTAGATTGTAACGCGACCATGTACAATCATGTAAATAATACATTATTGACCCTCCTCACAGCAGTGGTATATGTAAATGGACTGCTTGGTATTCAAGAGTGGTTTTATTGTGAAAAACAAAAACAAGGGTACAGTAAATCCCCTGATGATCAATCCATTGCATACATACACTTCATTGATTAGTAAAAGCAAACCATTGTTGGACACCAAGCATGTATACATGCACACACACACACTGAATAATTTACCATGGACCTATAGTCTCTCCTGCGGACACTGCTGGATTCATACTGTCCACACTTAATTTGTTTTCTAAGAGTCACTGCGGATGGTCAAAGTGCAGAAATGCCAACAGGAAGTAGACTAGGTGAGATCAGAGGGAGGTTGGAGGACATGCTGGTGTCATTGACTATAATGTGGAGTTCAGTGCAGCTTTCTACAACCCAATGGAGTGGATCATTGTGACGAGGAGCTCAGATCTCCCAGCTAGCGCTAACACATCTTCTCCGTCCAGCGTTGACTTATGATTTATGGGAAAAGAGATTTCATATTCCTCATAATCATATAAAGCAACTTCCTGGGTATCTCACATGTCTTTTTAACTATAGATAACTATAAATCATTGTCACAGTACACTAGGTCCCAAGACTATTTTGTCCTTGAAAATAACCATGTTAGTACTAAGATTGGGAAACTGGCTTTAAACACTGTGCTCCACACAAGTGGAACAATCTGCAGAGGCTTGTAAAATTAGACAAGCTAATCCCTTTTAATCAATTTAAATCTCTTTTGACTGACATACAGCGGTGTTAATGCATGAGTTTCTTTTTTTTTTTAATTGATGTTCTCCCTTAAGTGGATGTCTTTGGCCTATTTGTTGCATAATCTGTTGATGTATACTGTAACTTCCATGTGCATTTATTTTTATATGTTTTTATATGTACTTTTATTATTTTTATTGTTCTTATATATGACTTGTTGTTGATGTATACTGTAATGTTTGTGTGCTTATTGTTTTTATATGTCCTTACAAGGAAGTCCTTTTACAAGGGTGTCCTTGTAAAAGAAAGCTTGCTCTCAATGGCCCTCCCTTATTAAGGGAGAGAGAGAGAGAGAGAAAGAGAGAGAGAGAGAGTGTGTGAGAGAGAGAGAGAGAGAGAGAGAGAGAGAGAGAGAGTCTGTAGTCTGTGAACATTTTTGATGTGTCTTGCTTAACATTTTGGCCTATAAAAATAGCTTAATAAATAGAAATTGATTTGGTTGGCTTACCTTTCTAAACAAAGTAAAGTGGGTTTGAGCAGAGGTGAGAGGATGACAAGAGGATATTAAGGAGTTTCCAACATTTTGTGATGATGGATGATATGACACACCTGAAAAACATTTAGACTCATCACATAAAGCATGGAGTCTCACAGAAGAGAACAAGGATATATCTTTCTCACTGCCATTTAAAGGAAATCTTTACTTTATTTTATACAACACCCACAGTTCCTGCTGACAGACTCACTATACGGCCACCTGTTATAACCTAATATAGGTCCACCATCCGCTGAATGGAAGACAGATGGCTATCGGGTAAACCAACAATAGCTGTCCAGCAAAGCATGCTTACCACCTGACACCCATACACTGCCCAACAGTTTATATTGCTTTGAGACAAGAGAAGACAATGACAAACCACAAAGGGAAACCAAAGCGCAACAAAGGAAAACCAATCTGCATTTTCAACTACTTTTGATTGTGATTTCTCTCAACTAATCTCAGTTTTACTTCCTATGTCCCTCTCTCTCTCTCTCTCTCTCTCTCTCTCTCTCTCTCTCTCTCTCTCTCTCTCTGTCTGTCTTTCTCTCTAACACACACCCACACACTTCTCAAGCTGGTCCAACGGTGATGTGTAAAGTATAGTAATACCTACATGAAGGCACTGTGGTTAAGGCTCTCTAAATGGGAAAATACACATTTATCTGTCAGTATAAATTTCACTGAAGTGTTTATAGTTTAAATGGACTTCACAGACCGCCAGTTCACATAATTAAGGCCTTTTTCCAGTCTGAGTCTGGAATATATCACAAGGCCATTGAAACGGTTGTCAAAATTCAGAAGTAATCTCTGTATAGACATATACTAGTTTAGCATTTAAAGGCCAGCTAACACAACAAGTACCACAATGAGTGAGAATGATAAAGATAAACAATAGTTAGGCCATAATTGAGATGAATTACCTAGAGCTTTGTACCTGAAGTCCACAAATTAAAAAAATAAATAAAAATGGAATCAATTTACCCTCCTAGGTGGATCAGTTTTGTCAAGTAAAGATGATGTTGTCCTTCATCATCACTTCTGCATTGTGAATATGCATATCCACAAAAAGTCTCTGTGGAACAGGTGTTGGATACAAAAATCAATGAATGTGCAATACAAGGAGCAACCGCACACTAGACTCACATCTCCCTTCAATTTAGTTTCATAATGCTTCAACTCCTAAGGCAAATACCAACAGGAAGGAAATTAGCGATATTAATAGCAAAATGACCAGTGACACCCTAATCATCTAATCACGCATATATCACACTTAAGAAGAATGCGATTAGTTGATGATGATGTCACTGATCATGCTATATATACCCCTTATTTCAGCTCATTCAGCTCTTAGTCATGTTTTTTTTTCCTGGAGCATGTTTTATGTTTGCTTCTTCGCCTAGGAGGACAGGAGGATATGGATGGCATAGCACTGCTCCTTAATTATGGAGTCTGGTGAATGTTCATTAGCGTTCGCTGTAGGTCATCTTCAGAGTCCTCCCAGCCAGACATTTGTCACTTCCAGGGAGCCTATGTAGAAGTATCCTCTTTGTTGCTGCAAGAATGACAAACCATTTACATTCTTTGACTAAGTGGTTGATTTGCCTCCTCCTCCTCTCTCTCCTACCAGCTTTGCCCTTCAAATCTTTGGAGCCTGGTGCTTAAACACCTGCCTGCTTTCTCAGGATTTCAATTCAAGCTATAACCATGAAACAGCATAATAGTTCTGAGGAAATTCTCCAGCTTTACACCACTCCTCAGTGGTGTTCTAAGCTTAATGTACTCCATGGGTTAAATTGCATTCTGTCAACTGGGAGACGGGTCTCAGGTGAAAGCTCTTTTCACAGTTTTCAAAGTTATGTCAGTTCCAATATAAAAACTGATCAAAGGAAATTTACCAGCTTGTTTTTTCCCCTTAAGAAACGAAAAAAAGCTTCCTATGTCAAGCAGCACTTTTTAAATTTTTTTTATCAGGTGCTACTCAACAGAAACCACAGTCGTTTAGTATCTTAGGATAAAATCAGTTTTCTTTGCACAGTCAAGCTCTGATACCAGAGGAATCAAGCTTATCTCAGCTCTTGACATCCTTAATTCCCTCTCTCTGCTTCCCATTATCTGTCTGTCATTCCTTATCCCTTAGTTCTCATTTTAGTAACTGTATTCTCCATCACCATAATCTCTGTCAATCGTCTCTCTCTCTCAGTCTCTATCAGAGCTACATCATTAAGTACACTCATGCGATACATATATTTCATCCATACCATTGCAAAGGTATGAGAACAATACCAGCACTACAACATCATTCTCATGATGTCTGACAACCATCACCAGCAGGGTACATTAAGCTGTGCTCTTCCAAAGTTAACAAGTGCATGTCTGGATTTTCTCTATCTATCTTCCTCTTTCCGGAGCATCCATTTGAATCTTTATCAATAACAAAAACATGAACAGCTGAAGTTTTCCACCTAAGGAATATTTCATGAATGCATTTTTTCTGCATCAGTGGCAGATGGTGAAATAATTGATCATACATTGATTTCATGATGCCAATTGGCTCCCAATTCAAGCTGAAGCTAATCTCTAAGTACTACTTCTATAGTCAAATTTTGTCAATGTTTTGGCTTCCCTTATGTGCCCATTTTATCTCACTATGAAGTGAGTCTGGCGAATCTTTAAATATAGACATCAAATATGTCTTTGTTATAGAATTCATAGTTCATAATGTGTGACTACTCTACCATCCTACCATCTGCTACCATCCTCTCATGACACAGGAGACATATGAGAGAACTTTGGAGCTACATAGGGCTTATTGTATGTGTGAGTGTGTGTGTATGTGTATCGACTCTGTGCTCCAAAGCCACTGTAATCCATGATGCATGGAGGGAAAACTAATGAGGAGACAGAGAGATTCCCACAGAGGATTACACACTGACTCAGACATGCATACTACACAAGCAGCTAATTTGTGGTCTCAGCATCACACAAGAAGATGTGTGTGAATACATTGACACTCTGGAGCTGTTGCTCACATCACATACCTTCCCGCACACTACTGTAAGTATGGAATTTAATAATCAACATCATTGTGATGATTGAGTGACAAATAGAAGCCATCAGTTTCTACTGCAAGAGGAATCAGTGAACTCATTGGAGTCTTAATCTAGTGTAAAATCTCTTTTGGATTTGACTGAATGCAAAGAAGGCTGGTGGAAAACCACATTCAGAGAGAATAGAGCAACTAAACTAGTATAGTACAGTGAGGGAGAGATTCTCCAAACCTCAGAACTCCATCTTTGTGTCTCCATGGTCAGTGATTGCTTCAGGAAAGGCAGCCAGTCTGTCAGTAATAGAAATGTGAAGACTGAAGAGAGGAGAGCAGAACTTGGAATCTGGCAGATCCTGCTCACATTTGCACCAGAGGAACATAGTCTATACATGTTTGTGTATTTGAGATTCTGTGACAACTAGGTATTGATTTTTTAATGTAAATTAACAGTTATTCTGGAGCAGGCACTTGCGTCAAGGTACCATGGCAAGACTTGTTTGATGTGAAGGTCATTTCAGTTTGTACTAGCCCAATTCGGGTTTGGGGTCAGGTACAACTTATATTATCTTTTAGGTTCTCATTTTAGAGTCCCAATTAGCGTCACATATGGTCCCAGACAAAATGATTTCCCTGCAATCAGACTGACACATGTGAAGAAATTGCACAAGAAAAAAAAAACAATAAAAGAAAGCTTTGATTTGATTATCAGTGTAACAAAGAAATATCTGAATTATTCAGACCAACCTCAAGTCAATCATATCATCATCGACGAAAGTGATTATATAGGGTTTACCTGCTCACTGCTGTGTTCTGCCTGTGCTTTTGCAGGCTTGACTTTAAGAACTTGTTACTAAGCCAATGGCTCCAGATTAATGTTGAACCTGCTCTGAAGAACTGAAAAAATCAGGCTCATGTAAAATCACCAACAATCAAATCAAGTTAATTGAGGTATTTATGTATGAAAAACTGTGCTCTGATGGCAGATGCGACAAAATGTCAAAAGACTAATTATCTTATTTATATCTTATAAGAGTTCCCAAAAAACAGGATCATTGGTCCTAAATACCAGACAACTAACATCATTACTAGTGAACTTTATACTTGCCATTTAGATTTCTTCATTTTCTTGACCTCACATAAATGGTTATGCTGTGTTGTTGTACATTGAGATGCTGTTGTGTCATATGTAATTTAAATCAATCTGATTTGATTTAATGCAATGCATTGGTTTCCAGTACCAAAGGTTATAATATTGTAAGCCTAGTTCCATAAGCACAGACGGAGCCCTCTACTGGAGTCTATGGGTAATACTCTCCTCCATCCGCGCAATCGCCCACTGAAATTTGCATGTACGTTGCCGGCCAATCGTGTGTTCAACATAACATGCCACACTGGGCACAATAGATGCAGAACTGCCTGCCTGAGGTAACAATGGGGTGGAGGATAAAATGTCTTTTGCTGAATGTCCTCAACCTAAATGAACTTGGGAACAAAGGGGAGGTTAGGTCTAAGAGGAACACCACTGTGGTCACCACAAAGCAGCAAACAGCTGGGGTGAACCAACAGGGCGCATGGCTCACTCACTCTCTTAGGTGAAGTCAGTGCAAGCAGCAAAGGAGTCATGTGCAAGCAATGTCTCCTAACCCCCTTTAAGAAACATGTAACGAGGGCGTGAGTGAAGACAGGTCTGTCACCAAAACCCTTATGACAGGGAGACATAGCTGCTGCATACACTTTTACAGTGGCTTGAGACAGCCTATTTTCCACCAGATTGTGTTGAAAGGAGAGAACCTCTCCCACTACACATGTCAGGGGGTCTAGTCTCTGTATTTCACACCAACGTTGGAATCCAAACCACTTTGCCTTGTAACAAGCAATGGTGGATCCTGCTCTTGCCGCCTGCAGACAGTCCAGCCCACATCATCCTGTCCCTCTCAGGAGCCAAGCCTGGAGAGGTTGGCCCAATGTGAGCAGCGCACCTGTTGAGCCTGCCTCCTGGGACATGGCCCCCAGACTTGGGGGATGGACCAGGGCTGGGCCGCCAACATCTGGGTCATCTCTGGATACCACGGTGCTGAACAGCGGTCCAGGGCTATCAGGATGACCGACAGCCACTCTTGTCTCACTCTACAGCAGAGTGGGAATGAGATGAAGAGGAAGAAGGGCATAAAGCAGCCTCCTTGGCCATGGCATGTGTGAAACGTGGCAATGAGTCCACCCCCAGGGGTGGATCATCTTGCACCGTCAGGGAGAACCAGAGTGGGTAGTTGGTGTTGTCCTGCCTGGTGAACAAATCCACTCCCATTTCCCCGAACCGTTTCCAAATCTGCTGCACCACCTCCAGGTGCAGCTTCCACTTGTCTGCCAGAGCGCCACCTCTCAACATGAGGATGGCGCCCCAACCATAGTGTGGTTGCCTACATCAACAGGCAGATGTCGGTTTTCCCTGAAGGCCACATATCATCTATTGCTCTCCCCAGGAAGGTGCCCCCAACCCCACCAGAGACCCATCTGTGAACACTGCTATGTAGGAGGTCACTCAACCCAGCGGTGTCCTTGTTGACAGATGCTGTGGGGACCTCCAATAAAGCAGGTCCTCCTGCACTGATGGGGGGACATTCATCATGCTGTGCTTGTGCCTCCTGGGATCCTCCTGGGCATGACAGTCAAAACTGTCACTGCTTCCCAGCCACAGTCTGAACACTGCCTGCTGCAGGGCCATCCATCTAGATTCTGACAGAATGGCCCGCAGGCTGGCCGAGTTGAGCATGACTCCCAGACAATCTGCCTGTTGGTGTAGCAGGGGAGTGCTCTTCTCCCAGTGAATGGCAAAACCTAACAAGGTTAGGTGCAGCACCAACCTGGCTGTGTGGAAAATGGCCCATTACTTGGCTTGGCCATGACAATGAGGTCTTCGAAGTGGAGGACCCTCATGCCCCGGTTGCACAGCGGTTACAGAGCAGTTACAGAGCCACATCCACACACTTGCTCAATGTGGGGGGAGCCATAGAGTAGCCAAATGGTAGCCTGTTATACTCGTTGGCTATCCCCTGTAAAACGAAACGCAAGAACTTCCTGTGTTTTGGCGCCAACTCAGTGTGAAAATATATATCTTTCAGGTCGATGGCAGTGAGCCAGTTGCCTGGTTGAACCAGTTCCAGCAATCTCCTGATGGTTAGTATGCAAAACATCTTTCGGGTGATGCGCTGATTCAGGATGTGGAGCTCCAAAATGGGTCCGAAATTTCCTGTCTTCTTGGGAACCAGGAAGTACATGGAATAAAACCCTCTCTGTCTGTCATGAGTGGAAATGATCGATCATGAGTGGGAACGAGTGGGAACAGCCTGTTTCAGCGTGGATCTCCTCGGAGAGATAATCTATCTCCTCTTGGAGGGTAGATTTATCTCCTTGATGCCCAAGAACGGAGGAGAAACACGGCAGAACTGGAGTGAATAACCCACTCTCAGAGTTTTGCCCATCCACTCCATTAATGCACACCTATGACGCCACTCCTCGTAAAGCTGTGTCAGAGGGCGGGTGGCAAGCTGGGAGGCAGAAGCCAGGAAGCTGTGGTACTCCGATTTGGCCCTCCCCACCACCAAACCTACCATGAACGGAAGATTGGCCCATGGGGGCCAATATCAGAAGGGCCGAACTGATGGTGTGGTCCATGAACACATCATCACAGCATTTGATGTTTTGTCAATGTGTTCATTCCCCTCTGTATTTCCCACGGAAATAACCAGAGGGGAGCAAAACAGACATGCTGTCTCCTCTCCTCAGTTTGTGTGAGGGCCTGAGGCATTATTCCCTAAGAAGGAGATAATGTCCGCGCCCTCATTAACCTAAGAGATAAGCTGCGTATGCTGGTCCTGTGAAGGATAGCGGTGAGAACAGTGGGAGATAGTGTTGACACTAAGCAGACATGTAGTATCCTCTCCTCGGCCAAAGTGTGGGTGTAAAGCGTTATTCCTCAGTGAGGAAGTAGAGGGCAGAGCCTGTGTGAGATAAAACTTAGTAGATCTCACAGTTTTGCAGTTTTGTTCTCTTCTTTCACCTTGTGTGCTGTTTTGTCAAATGAAAATAAGCAGAAATGCACAGCTGAATATAAGAATTTTAGAATCAGTGATTTGGCTTCCTTCAGGCTGGAAATGAAGGCAGTTCTACTCTCCATCCTGAAAAGCTGATTTTTGAGTGTTTCATTCTAAGAGCTGTATAAAATCCATCTACTTCTGTATTCCAGTTTTGAAACTCCCTCTTGAATTTGTTCCTTTTGGTTTCATTTTCATGATATGTTAAGTAATATTCAAGTCAAAAAGAAATGAGATTCATACCGCTTTGCACCATTATCTCAGATACACTGAATGTTATCCAAATGCAGCTCATGTTTTATTCATTTGGCAGTAAAAGTGCAGTATTGAGAACAGTCAAAGTCACTGGTAACGCGAAATGAAAATTTAGAGTTTAGAATAGAAATTTTGCTCAAACACAGCAGGAAGTTAAAGTGGAATATTTTCTTACGGAGAACACACAAAGCAGTTTTAAATACAGGATATTCGCAATGTGTACAAACAATTGACCTGGTAGAATTAGATTGTAAGCCCTAGTAAATCATGTACAGCTCTACACAGCTCTTTATCCACCACCATCAGTCAGAGAGCTCTGTGAGATCCAACTGTCAACACACTGAAAGAGTAATCACAAATACAATTCCTCTACTCAGACCTCACATACATATTTATTACCCAAGTTTCTCACCAAGCTGCTCCTATCATTTACTTTTATTACAACCTATCAGAGGAGACCATGGAGAACTAGAAATTGTGTGTCAAGATGGCACCCACTCATTCCAATGCAAGTGGCTTGTCATGGTTTGAAAACTCTCCAAACAAAAAGTATTAATTGTGCAGTTTGAAGTTTGCTGTCACAGTTTCTGCTGCAAATATGGCACAACACTGTTTGCAAAGTATGTGCTTCTGACTGTCAATAGAATTTTTATATATCCAGACATCTAAATTCAGCATCGCCCCACTTTTAAATTTTCTGATGTGGATTCTGTACAAGTATTTCCTCAAATGAAGGTTTAGGTTTCTCTATACTGGCTCATATCGCACATCTTTGTCAACAAAAAATCTTTTCTGCAACTTTCTTATACAATATCTATTTGATTTCTTGTCTTGCACCTGTGTATGTTATCTTTTTGAGCATTTTGAACTTTGCTATGTTGATTCATTTCCCTATTTTGACTGCATCTAGCTCTACATAATCAGAGCACATAAGTTTCTGCCATAGGATTACGCGTGACTAATAATGAACTCATTTGATGGTTATTCCTGTGTTTGATGTCTATCAGTTCCCCTGTGGAGGTAAAGTCCATGCATTATTGTGGACTGGCCATCTTGGTGGGTATTATCCCTTACTTAACAGCAACATATTTTATTATCTCTCACAACAACAAACACAAAGTAGCTGCAATGTGTAGGTGTATTAAAGGCCTTCAAAGAAAACAACAACATGTTTCCAGCTTGTGTATTGTGGTAATGATATGACTGTGAGCCAGCTTTGAGGAGGGAACCTCAACCTCAATTAACTGACTGTCTAGATTATGACTATTATCATTAAGTATACAGTATGACTATTATCATGCACAATGATGGAATGCCCCATGGTCCTATAGTTAATTATGGTTTTTATCAGTGTCAAGAATAATTTTTAGAACAAAACATGACAAAAACTAGACATGTGTACTGATTTTAGACAACAGCACCCCTCACCAGTCAACACTGTGATAAATGGTCAGGTGGTAGAAATCATGGGCTCTTATCAATATATAAGTAAAATACCTATGGACATACCGCTGATAGTGATACAAACGTGATCCACAATAAAACTAGCACCTTTTTCTTTTTTCTTTCTTTTTTTTTTTTTGAGAAAGCTGTCTACGTTTCATGTTGACAGGTTTTTAATGTGATTGTTTCATAGGTATGACATGATATGCCCATTCAGGACCCAAATTATAGATTCGTATGAATATTTTAACTTGATTTCAAAAAACTGCTTTAGCATTGTTTTACGTATATTTTCCTATATGCTTTTTCTTCCTACTTTGTATTTATATGATGTGTCCATGTACTTTCATTGCTACAATATCCCCTTGGAGGAGTAATAAAGTCAGTGATTTGATTGATTGCATCCTATCATTTGCGAGCCAATGTTCACAGGTGCACCCAAACCTGCTCAATGTTAAATACTCTTGAGTGAAGCAGCTTAAAGCTTTCACTGTCCCCCTCTGCTGAAAGGTTTCATCATCATCACAGCTGTCAACATAGAAACATACACAGTGAGTTTAATATGATGAGTGTTTTGTAGTTGATTCTACAATGTGAAGATACTGACTAAAATACGCCAAAGTTCAGCACTAAGTTTAAGCAGAATTTACTTCTGTTCATCATGGTCTGAAAATGAGTCTTTACATCAGATGTTCACGACAGAGCTCCTGGTTTGTGTAAAACTGCAAGAAAGAAGAAATAAAACAGCAGACTGTTGCTTGTTTGTTTCTTTTCATGTCTGGGATTGTGGAGGCTTTCACTGTTCAGATGATGACTTGACACCCAAAAGAAAAAGTCATTTCTAACATCAGTACAGGATCCAGAGTGTGTGCAGTGTACTCGATCGACATTGTTTTTCTTTATGTCTTTCTCCTTCTATATTTATCTTCTCTCTGGTTGTGTTGTTGCCATACTGTTCCTATTAATGCTGTGTGCATATATAAAAGATACAGTATGTAAATGTCAATGTAAAGCTGACCTGATAAGGTACTCTGAATGTCCTTATACAACTTATACAATATGTTTTATCCTTGCAGTTGGATCTAAATAATGAGTTGTCTTTAACAAACTAGCTTGTTTTCTTAATACTGTAAAGGTGTTGCCCTTAAAACTCTGACATTTTCTGCTCCTCTTTTATTTGGATGCAGTTGCTCCAGTATCTCAGCATCACACAACTGTCTCCAATTATCTAATATTGATATTATACTATCTGATTTTTTCTATTCCACACATGTTCTTTTCTGACTGAGTAAATTTAGTGTGGCAGGATTAAACCAAGGCAAAGGCACACAAGACAAGGCAGGGAAATCAAATCAATAAATAGAAATGGTAAAAGTGTGCACCTCAGTGGATATATTCAGTCTACTGCGGGGACTCATTAAATTAATTAAATGCCTTACAATAAGGATGTCAGATAATACATATGGCTTGTATTTATCTCAGTAGCATTTATATATATATTATTATATAAGGTTTTGAATAACAAAAAATAATATAAAAAGTAGATTTCATCACCGTTTTCCCATCTGCTAGTTATTTACTGGCTCTCGACAAAACACAGATTTATATTGACAGAAGAAAGAAATTGTTTTGTGTGATAATAAAAGCTGAAGCAGATTGAGCAGATGTGACTCTTTTATCATCTTAGTAAATCAAACATTCAAAATCACAGCACACAGTTTTACAGGAAATAGAAAACATTTTGATGATCACCTGTCCCCATCTTTATCTTTCTCCGTCTCCTTCATACTGTGAAGGAAATGTGCAAAGCATCTACTTATGAAAATTACACGGTGCAATTTGTCCTAATTAACTAAATGTAACCATCAGGAGAGGGAGTCTCTGGTACCCTGCTGAACATGAAAATATTGTGATCAAAGCTTTAAGACGACTCTTTGAAGAGCTAGAGCTGGGCAGATGCATATTCTGAGAACAGAAATACACTGTCCTGAAACTAAGAGAGAGAGAGAAGGGGTTCTGTCAATCTATAATACCAGAGAAATAATGGGAGTTTGACCCCAGATGATTCTGAAAAACAGGGATGAAATGTATGCCCTGTTAGCAAAAATATATCAACACACATAAATCTGTTTTATTTTGTTTCTATATTGGAGGTGGTTATCTCTGAAAAATGACAGGTGGTGTTACATACTAAAACAACACATAACACAGGTATAATTTATATCTCTGAGCCTACACCTCATTGATATCTTTATGTTTTCAAAGACTCTCTAGCTCACTCTCTGAGGCTGAATTCCTGACAGCTAAAAGATGCCAGACTCACTGAAGCACAAACTCTTGTATACAGCATTTCGCCTGTTTAAAACTGCAGCCAGAGAAAGGAAGACAAGAACACTTTTATCCTCCACCCTGGGATGTAAAAACTAAAACCTGTCATTAGATATTACTCAGCTACGCGCCTCAGAAGACCTCAGTGGTGGGAAACAGATCTCTGACATACAATGCTGATTTACGTTACTTCTATAGGGTTGATTTGTGGGTGTACAAACACACAACCTGCAAGCGTGTAGCCCATGAAATATGCAACAAACTGAAAAGTAGGTCTTCATCTGACTGGGTTATTCCTAGCAAAGTGGTGGAGACACGTTCTCACTCCCAACTCGTCACATACTAAACCTTGGTCAGAACCCCGTGGCGTGACTTTTTAACATGCTGGGTACCCCTTTAGCCTCATTTTCCAACACGTAGTATCATGGTAGTCATTGTTAAAAATAATTATGTTTTATGGTGTGACAATGCAGTGGTAAAGGTTTGGTTAGGTTTAGGCACAAAAACCACTTGGTTAGGGTTAGGGGAAGATCATGGTTTGGGTTAAAATAAAAAATAAAATAAAAACGGCAAGGTGGTCTCAAACCGTGCTCTGTGCTGATTTTCAACTTTCTGCCAAAAACGTTGCAAGCCATCCACCAACCCCTCCACCTCCTAATAAGAAAGTCAGCTTGTATAGATGTCATGTGAAGTACGTCACTTCAGAAATGTTGATATGTATTGTTGAAATGTTAATATGCTACGTATTACATGTGTTGAAATGTAGATATTCAACGTATCTGTGGTTTACAGAAACGTATGATGCCAACATTTTATTATGGCGACCAGGCTGAAATTTGTCACCTTATACAGACATCATCGGTCTAATAGTGTCTATTTCAGACGTTGTGGGAGCTCAGCAGAACTTTAAAAAATGACGCTAAAGGAGTACCCAGTGCATTAAAAAGTGACACCACGGGGTCCTGACCAAGCTCCGGTATGTGACGAGTTGGGAGTGGGAACAGGCTGAATAGGTGCAGTGAAGCGTTACTTAGACTTGAGTCCTGGGTCACTTTTGGGGGCACTACATAGACTTACATTCATGCCTGGAGACTTACCCTAACCCTAACCTTAACCACTGACCCAAAAATCATCTTTTTTCCCAATTGGAGACACATCTTTTGTCCCAAGTTGGACAAGCTGTCCCCAGTTAATTGGTCTTAAGCCTGAAATTTGTCCCCAAAAGTAGCATGCACACACACACACACACACACACACACACACACACACACTTCTGTTCTGAATGACAAACAAAATCTACAGCTACCACCATCTCACCGTCTTGGATAGATCATGAGGCTCATCACCAGACAGCACAGGTTACTGACTGTGTTGATTATGTACAATCAGCTGTTGTTTACTGACCGAAAATGGCTTTGTGGTTGTGAGATGTTTGCAGACAGTGGGCAGTGATTTATTTCCATGGGAAAGAATCTGCAGTATTACTAAGTTAAAAAGCAAACTTCTCATAAGTCTCTGAGAGGAAATGTTCCAGCAGCATCTTAAAATTCAGACAGGCAGCAAGCTTTACACGAGCTGGATCAAAAAGAAGACGTGGGGGCGAGAAAAGAAGAGAGTGATGTGTTTTAGAAGGCAAGAGACAAAGAAATAAAAAAGAAGTGTTATTAAATAATGAGGGAAGACTCATTTCTCATTGTCTGCTCTGTGACACAACATTACAATTATATCCATACTGATACATTCACTCATTGTTTTTAGTGCCTTATATATATTTAAAGCAACAAAGTTAAAAGGGTCTTCACAGTGTTCATTTGGCAGAAGGAAATATAACATGTTGGATTATTTACTAGTCAAATACAGTATTATTTCCCTTTCAGACATTTAATAGATACTCTTGTCCAAAAAAATATAATAGTAAATTTAAAAAAAACGATACATTGAGCGTGAGGAAACTTTAAAAACTGATTCTTACACCTTCATAAAGAACATACTGAATATCATGCTCATAGACAAAGATGATACACCTATAAAATGCCTATAAAAAGTATTTACCCCCCTTGGAAGTTTTAATGTTTCATTGTTTGACAACTCTGAGCCAAAGTAGATCTAATGAGTCCTTTTTGATGCTAATCGACAGGAAAAAGACCCTTTAACGCCAACATGAAAACAGATCTTTACAAAGTGATCGAGAGTAATTACAAATATCAAATAAATATGCATGTTTACATAAGTATTCACCCCGTGTGTAAGCCAATATTTAGATGCAGCTTTGGCAGTAATTACAGCCTGCATGAATTCCAACTGAGCGGCTTCATCACTGCTTCACTCGCTGCTTCTGTCACTTTTATTAGTACAGTCATGGCTCGAGTGAAAAGAGGTCGTGAGGCGATGTAAATGAATGGAGAAGAAATTCAATGTAAATAAGACTGTCATCTACAGTGTTGCAGAGTAACTCTGGAGCATTTTAATGCCTGGTTAAAGTAAAACAGTATGTCATAACACTATACTCACACAGAAGACAACAAATAATTTCCTGGCTGTTACACTTGTTTTCTCATTCTAGCTTTACTCTAAACTTAACCTCCCTCCATAACCAAAGGCAGATTTCATAAAGCTATCACCTGATAGATACAGTGTGTGTGCAGGAGTGTATGAAACACTCATCCAGTCCTCACATAAGTTTACAAATGCATGAGTGCATCTCCAGCTCACTGAGCACTGCCACTTTATTTCACACAGGATATTTTTGATATTTCAAGCTGCCAACAGCCAGAAATCAAAGTACCACCACAGCCACTAACAAGCAATCAACACTGCCACAAACAACCTTACCAAAAATTACACATGGTTATTTAGACATTTTAATTTCTGTCACAGATATGTAAAATAGAAATGGTATGAAACAGCCTTGCCTTTAAATTCAGAGAGAAATGTGACCCTGTATATCCTGAAGTAAATCATGCCATCCTTAAATCATGTTGACAAAATGAGGTTCCCTTATGAGGGTCAGAGTCCACAAGTAATGTATTATGTTTGAAGGTAAAGAACTATCCCCTGGAAATAAGCTGAAGTTTCATGTGTATTTAGTGCACACAATATGATGCTGTCCATCATTATGACATAACATGACATCATTCAGATCATTTACATTGTTATTTATTATTTATACTTGCTCTAAACTGTTAGAAAATCAAAGCATTCGCCGTGGTTCATGTTTATCATCTTGGTAATATTTTGCATATCCCAGTCAAACATTTTGAAATTGCCTACATAATCAAATATTCATTAATGACTACCAAATGATTTGTAACCCATAAATAATGAAAACCAAAACAGCTTTCTCTGCTTATTGTTGATGATCTCTTGGGCTCCCCTGCAGCACAGAATGATGGCATCACAGTTATAGTCAGCAGCAACCTGGAAATTGTCAATAGCAGCTCTGCCATTGTCAGCAGGAAATATTTCATCAACCCTGGTTGACAGGCACTGCTTGGTTCATGCATACAAGGAAATTGTGTAGATCAAAATACTTCCTGTTTGGGTAAGAGTTCATCAGCCCAAATCTATGGCACCTCATTTCCTATCATATTTCAAACTGTTCATTTTCAGAAGAAGCGACATGATGTTATCATTTACACTCTAGTGAATAGTGCCAAATGCAGAAGTCTGCATGGTGTGTACGCTCCCAAAATTTTAATGGGAAATTCCAATTAATTTTTGCTAGGAGCCACAAAGCCAGACAGAAGTGTCATTGCTTTATTCAGGTAGCCATTACTTTAAATTAAAGTAATTACTAGAATTAAAGAGGAAAATGTTTCAAACAATGCTATAACACACACACTGACACACACTTTCTTCAGTTACGGGTGAATGAATGTCTTCACCTTCAAATCCAAACTTATTAACCATGATGCCGAGGGGCCTTAAAGCAAAACACTGACACTCTACCAGCTACAAGTGAGCTTTTGTATAATTAACTATGAGCTCTGACATTTCCAACATGTTACTATCCTCTGGAAGCATACAGTATTTCAGAAGAGGCTTTAATCTACATTTTTCTACAGGCCAGAGTCTTCCTTGTGGGCGCATTGATGAACACTTGAGCTGTTGGAATAGACAACAGTGGTCTTTTGGAATATTACTGAGTTTGTGCAGGAGTATATTTAATTTCAGTTTAGGAAGCAGAGCAGACAAGCATTCCTAATCACATACACCATCTATACAATATGTTACACTTAGAGAAAGACAACACATATATGGATATATGCTCATTCCCACTTTGACTATATCTTCAAACTACATATTATAACAGTTTGCCTGTGTGTGTTTGTGTGTATATGCTTTTTTCTTAAGTCTTATTGAGTCCTTAGAACATACCGTGGTTTAAAGCTGTCAGGGCGCATGGATGAAATATTGTGTTTTCTAGTGAGAGACACTTAATAATTCAGGTAGCATGAGAGAATAGTACAACACTTCTCTGAGAACACAGCATACAGCAGCACTGGACACTCATTCATCCAGCTTGTAAATGTTGGAGAACTGTAAGGCGAGTCATGAATTATACAGACAGAGAAACGCTGTGTCTCTGCTGAGAGGAAGTACATGTAACAAGCTTTAATAGTTGGGAATAAGGAGGCACATAAGTACATAATGTAAGGCAGTTCACAAGGACAAAACTTGTAGTCTGTCTGTTCTCAGGATGGCCCAGAAAGAACAAGACAACTATGTTCATAGTTTACAAAATATGTCAGGACTTAATTTCAGTTCACCTGATCTGGCCGCAGTCTGATCACATTGTTTTGACCAAATAAAAAGAGGTAAATGTCATTTTAATGGAGCTCTTTTCATAACACCCTCTGGCTTTGCTAATCTCTATATGCTTCTTTTGTCGAGCTCCATCAGACAGAGACAATCTTACAGTATACACAGCTACATTGTTGTCAAAGTTCATTTAAATTTGCAACATGTTTTAGTCAAACCTAATTGTTCCAAACAAGTGAGTTATGCCAAAAAAAGAGAATACAAAACATAATTTAAAAGGACAGAGGATACGAAACAAAGTAAAGTGTGGACGAAATGAAATCAGTTAATAAACCAGTGATGTGAAAAATGATAACAGAGCTTTTTCAGTAAATTTTGTCACAGCAGTAAAGCACAGGTGGAGCTAATTACACTAACGCTGTCCCAGTAAGCTGTGACAGTGATCCAGCATGTACATCACCATGGCGATGGAAGTGGGACATCCAAATGTGCTGCAGCCATCGTTAACATTATTAATGACACATGCGCTTGTGTGTCTAACTTTTTCCAGTCACCTTTTTTTTTTTTAGTAGTCTCACACACTGTGTTTAAAGTGCATGTATTCTTCTTTGACTCTCTAATTCTCTTCCTCCTCCTCCTGTCTGTCTTGTATACCTCTGATAGATGTCAGACCATGACAGCCTAAAGTGTAGATCTGAAACTCCACAGCAGGAACCTTTTAACTGTATTAAACTGTCACACCACCATTCTTCATGCAGCTCACTGACATCAAGGGTTTTAACATGGAGGCTGGGAATGGGAATCTGCTGTACAGAGGACTAAATTTCCTCCCACTCCCCCACCTCTCCACCTTGTCTCCCTTGCTCACTCTCTCCCGTGTGGCCTGTTAAAAGTTATTGATGGTGATAAACACACGTGTAACATTAAATGACGTCCTCAAAATCATTAGTGGCCTTTCATAAGATGTCAAGAACAATCAGTGATATAAAATATCAGTCTCCATCATTTTAGTCAGCAGTAGTTCATAAAGTTAATGCTCAGGTTTAGTAAAAAAGTTTGTTTTTGTTCCAATCTGTAAGTGCTCACTAGATTATGTAAACGAGAAGCTGACAGGGTGGGAAAAATATGAAACTATAGCATATTACTACATAGAAAGATGTGACATGAAGTAGTTGTATGTAATGTGAAGTTCTCATGAGTAGAAAATGATATTTTCATGTGAGGCAGATACATTATACTATATAAGTAGATTCAGAGCACTCCAGTCTGAATGCCAGCTGACATTTTCCTCCCTGAAAATGTTGCCCTACATTCAATGCTGGATGAAGTATTCAGATCCTTTACTTGCGGCTATGACTCAGAGGCAGAGCGGGTCGTCTACTTATCGGAAGATCGACAGTTCGATCCCCGGCTCCCCCAAGTTTGCGTGTCCTTGGGCAACATACTGAACCCTGAGTTGCTCTTGAAGGCTGTGCCGTGAGTGTGTGTGTGTGAATGAGCATTAGAAGTCCTGATGAGCAGGTGCCAATGTGTGTGTGAATGGGTGAAGGTTGGCATGTTGTGTAAAGTTTTTTGAGTGGTCGGAAGACTAGAAAGGTGCTATATGAATGCGGTCCAGTTAAGTAGAAGTATCCTACTGAAGTAAAAGCACATTAGCATAAAAATGTAGTTTAAGTATTGCAGTAAAAGTAGTGGTTTGGTCCCTCTGCCTGATATATTATTATATAGGACATCATTGGATTATCAATATTGAAGCATCAGTGTGTAAGCAGCATGTTGCTGTTGTAGCTGCTGGAGGTGGAGCTAGTTTGAGCTATTTTATATACAGTTAGATAGTTTAGTCCAGTGATTCCCAACCTAGAGGTCGGGCCCCTCCGAAAGGTCACCAGATAAATCCGAAGGGTCATAAGATGATTAATGGGAGAGGAAAGAAGAAAAAAACAAAGTTCTGATACACAACTCTGTTCAGTCTGATCAGTTTTTAGACTTTTTCTCTCATCTTTGATTTTTGGTGAAATATTGGATCATTTGAACATTCATTTAAATGAAACCATGTGAGAAGTTTAGAGTGAAAAGTCAAAAAGATTGGAAACCACTGGTTTCATTTTTAACAATGAGTTGTATTTTAAAAGCTTGTTATATTATCCACTGTTTCAAATCTTCATCTGAAAAGTAACTAAAGCTGTCAAATAAATGTAGCGGACTAGAAAGTACAATATTTCCCTCTGAAATGTAGTGGAGTGGAAGTATAAAGTATCATCAAATGGAAATACTCAAGTAAAGTACATGTACCACAAAACTGTACTGAAGTACAGTACTTGAGTAAATGTACTTAATTACTTTCAACCACTGCCTACATTCACTAACTTTCATTTGGGAGGAGCTATCATCTGGCACCAGCATGAAATGAGGATCCACTGTAATTTCTACAGAGTGTCATGAGAGACATGTCAGAGAGTCATGGGTCAAAGGTAATGATACAAAATGTTCCTGACAGACTCAGGACCATTTGGCTTGTCTAGTTGTGTTTTCACTTGACAGTGAAGCATTTCCTAATGGTGCAGTGTGTCTGTAGGGAAAAAGACTGAATTACTAAAGACAGAAAAAAAGAGGAAGAGTTTTCATTCATCTCAGAAAGTCTTAGTGGTGTGAGAGGATGAGTATGTGTGTGTGTGTGTGTGTGTGTGTGTGTTTCCCTGCAACATGGATGCAAACCTTTGATAAGACTAGTTTTCATGTTACCAAGTACAACATCCCTGGGCTACACAACATAAAAGGCTCCTGTTCTCTTAGGCAGTGAAGACACCAACGGGTGCCTGAGTCTCAAAATAACTTCTGACATTTCAACCTGTTTCTTTAGAGAAGATATGACATTTGACAGTTTGGTTTTGTTAGTTATTAAATATTTCTGTCAGTGAGCTCCACAGGGTGTGGATGTAGATCTGTCAGGTTGGAGTCACCTGAAGTCTCAACTGAAAAGTTTGGAATTGAATTGAGGAGCAGAAGCTGACCTGCAGATCTGTAACCTTCCTGTTGGTGAGCAAGCTGACAAACGCACACTGTATTCAGTTGTTTCTATAATATCTGTTGCTATAACATCTACAATCACCATTCAGCCTTTTATACGTGAACCTACACCTACACACTGGCTTAATCCTGTCTTTCCCTCTCTGATTCGGCTTCTGGATTCAGCTGCATTTCTTGTACTGATTTGGAAAAGGAGAGACCTCAGCTGTTCTCCTGAGGATTCTCCCGTTGAGTCTCTGCAGACTTGTTAGCTTGTTCACTTCCACATCTCCTGTCAGACTGAGTGCTCCCTCCAGATTAAGACCACCAACCATGTTGGCCATGTCAGCCATGTTTAACTTTGTTTCTGATGTGTATTTTCTATGTTTTATCTGGGTCTATCAAACACTGCCATTATCTCAGCTCTCAAATTCTTTTTTTTTTAATACAAATATGTGTTTACTCATAATTTTGTGCTTGTCATGTCATGTGCATGCTCATTTCTGTGAATAAAATCCCATTATATTGTTTAATGACATTGTGCTCACATTTAGAACCACCCCTGACCAGGTGTATCAACATACCCCCAGGGGTACAAGGATAAAATCATGAGTAAACCGATTCCTAAATTACAGATAAATTAACCAACTCTACCGTCAAGCATGTAATAATGGATAGATTGTAAACTGACGATCCTTCAGACACGCATTTCCATTTTGTATTTGCAAAACAAGGTAATAATCATGTATTTTCAAGTATGAAATGATACAATTAATGCCTCTATTTTGTCTTGTTTCTCTAGTACTTCATCACTGGCTTCATATAAAAGATCCAGAGGACCTGTTAGTGACATTCAGTTATACGGCATTCTGTATGTAAAGGAGCCTGTAAATGAAAGAGCAGATGACTGTAGAACAAATGAGAGTTATTACCGTTTATTGTGTGAAGCTGTGCACTTGTGCCTGTGTTTGATAAATACTAATTTTCTTATTCATAAAGACAATTCCTATGCACACATTTAGTACGTCCTCTCTGCATGGACCCTGGAGTGTCTGTTCACAACATCCTCTCAGCATAACAGTTTCTATGTGCAATGCAATATTTGATGATCAAGTTATCTGATGTACATGACCAAACTATAAAAGTAATGCATTCACTTGAACAGGACTGCAGTCATATAAAAACATGTTGCTACCCATGGTCCAGATGCAGCAGATGTGTAACCACACATTTTGGCAGCCCTATCATCACACAGCTGTGTTTCAGTGTGAGCCAGACTATAGTTGAGTTAACAACATGAGCATGGCAGAAACACATGACAGTCTTTTCCTGTGAGATAACTCCCTCATTACAGACTGCTCTGCATTTATACACCAGCTTGTTATGCATGAGCTATACTGTTATGAAGAATTTAATCAGCTGCTTGACCAACATTTAAAAAGTCACAGCAGGGCCAAATCTCACCTCCTCTCATGAATAATGACAACCTGCTCTACATCTCCTTTGACTTTGACTCCGCTGACCACCTGCAGCATGAAACAAAGGACCCTACACACACACCTTTTTAGCATTCTGAAGACGTGGTCTGGTGTGCAGCCTTTATTGTGATCTTTGGGTTTAGGCTGTAAACAGTTCTGCCAACAGTGCAGCTGAACCTGACGAATGCAATTCATCACACAAACTAACCATATGGCTGTCACTGCATGAGGTGAAATAACACAAACAAGCTGCAACTGCTGAAACTCAACACAGTCCAATGTGGGAGGAAGCTGAGAGGACTGGAACATAAAACAACCTTTCTTAAAAAATAAAGAAACAAGTATCCATTCTTCAAAACTGAGCCAAGTAAGAGCACAGGGGCCAGTAACAACAAGATACCTTGGTTGGTTACACACTGCACACACACACATAGATCCTCGCACACATACTTAAATGTTACATATGACTTGTGTTTTACCTGCATTTCAAGATCAACGGATGAAGTTTCAGAATGTAGCAGATCAGGAAGCAGCACAAGGAAAGACAGAGAGAGAGAAACACAAATAATTAGCAACCAAACACAACACATGAACTGAATTATCTTGAAACCAGGACAGAAAAAGAAAGACCAGTTAAGTTCATGAATTAGTGGGAGGTCAAAAACATCAGACAGGAATGACAGGACAGATGTGTTTTTTTGTAACTTCAGCCCAGGTGATCTAGCTTTATGCTCCTTTTCCATTTGTTCTTTCAAAACAGGTAAAAGAAAACCTGAGCAAGACTGCATGCTGCTGAAATGAAAATGGTTGCAAACAGAAATGTGAAGCATCTTTACAGATGACCTTTTGTAAGAAAACAGTTAACTGTGAAATCTCAATTCTAACTACATATAGTATATTGACTTTTGTCTGAGGTCACATTACTAATATATGGTGCATTATATTAGTTTTTTTTAATTCCTTTGAAGTTAATCACAAAAACACATCAGTATATGTTTAGCAGTATATATACATATACTTCAGAATTCATACAATCTTCCAGCAACATGAAGAACAATAATTGTGTTGGTGGTAAAATATTGTATATTGCTTTTGAACTCTAAAAGAAGAAAACTGAATATTTCACACAGGGAAAAGAACGTGTATGTGAGTGACAAAGAGAGTACAGAGAACAAGAGAGAAAAGAAGCAGAAGATAAAAGAGAGAGAGTAGGAAGAGTATGTTTTTTTTTCTACAAACTCAGAGATGGCTCAGCATCAAAGAGACAGTGATTAAGACGAAACTATGACTCTAAAAACCAGAATGACTCAAGATGAAAAGAGAATCATTCTTCTTTGAAACTTGGCCGCAGCAGAGGAAAGGTGAGTGAAAGAAACTATTGTCCACTCAGATATCTCTTCTATGACCACAAATGTTGGTCTGCGTAATCTGGAGTGTTGCATAATGACTTTTCTTCATTTGTGTGTTTAGGCTGTGTGTGGAGGAGCACATCATGGAGACTCTCCTGCTGTTTTTTTTATCTCTTAATCCTTCTCTGAGTCTCTGTATGTCTCTCCCTCTGTGTGTTACTTCCTTCCTTCCATCAAAGTTACTGCAAACCCTGCAGACCTTATTAAGTCCTTGATATCTTGATATCTGTCAGTCTGATGCAACCTCTTATTCCTCTGAAATCCAAACTGTTCTATGAACTTACACTGAGCATGCTCCATAAAGAACAGTGCACTAAATATACTCATTCTAATTACTCATTCTGTCCTGCAGTTCTCCTACACAGTCTAGTTCAATATCTCTTTTGTCTGACACTTGGTTTACAACACAAAACTAGTTAAGTCTGGGCTGAATCCAGTTCAAATACAATCAATAGTGGACATAACCCTGAATGACAGAGCTTCTCTCTTCTCTCTTTATCCTCCTGTGTTCCACAGCTTTCAGTGGACTGAAGGCCATATTTACTAAGGCTTTTGTGTCGGTTTTTCAGGTGCAGATGTGACACATTCTACCATAATTCTATGAGTAAGTGGAGTTGGCCAAAGTAAATATTTTGAAATCAAGCAGCAGCCCACACTTGCCCAATGACATTTTCTTAGTTAATCTGTCCCCGAGTTGTCAAAACTAAATCTGTATTTAAGCATGTGATCTTAGAGTCATAAGAAAAGAGGCAAATAGGTCTCTAATGGTAAGTCATACATGATTCCTCATATTACATCACTGTCTTGTGTTATGTGCTTCAATATTTTAGAGTGTACAATGTGGATAGTGGAAGATTAGAACGATAACCCTGTAAACATCATAAACTCAATGACGACAAACTGAGTTCTCAGATAATGCCAACGCTGACAATGAAACATGTTTTTCATTTTCTTAACCAACTATATTTGTGTGGATGTCGTCATAGTCTCATCTAGTCAAGGTCTCTGTTTATATAATATTAATTAAGATTATATAATATTAATCTTCACCATTATCTTAAACCCAACGGCCATTCAGTCACATTGAGCCTCTGAACATAATAGTATGAAATATAAACAAAGATATAGCGCAGACTTTTCAAATTAATAAATAAAAGAAGGAATAAATGGTGCAGCTTTACAGTAGTGAAGTGGATCTCTGCTTTGTTCAACTCATTGTGTGAAAATGTTGCATAATTACAGAACTTTTTCTTTTATTTTTTATCCATCTCTGGAACACGTCTGCCAACAACCTCGCCAGAGATCTGCTATTTTACTTTGATATCTAATGTAAATATAATTTCAGCCCTCATGTCCAAAACCATTCACAGCCAACTCCAATCCAACCGAAGCTTTGTACCAATTCACACCAACAAACACATACAGCTGCACATACAGTACTGGTCAAAATCTTGGACACACTCCCATTCCCTTGAATAAGAAAGTGTGTCCAAACTTATGACTGGTACTGTTTACTTTTCAAATAATGCCACATGAGTGTAAATTCTGGCACAATTCAACTGAATGAAGCATGTTCGTTCATTTAGAGAAACAAGTGATTGCAGAATACAATCTTTACAGTTTTAGATCTGCTTTTAGTGAATGCAAGGCACACACTACTGTCAGCCACTATGTCTGGTTTTCTATGGTGCTATTCATTACAACATTCATCCTTGATCCAGGCTTATTCACAAATATTGATTCAAAGGGAGGGTGAAACTGCTCACGAGGGATATTGTGAAGAAAAGACAATTTCATTTACATTTTCTCACAACATTATGGCTTCACATAGGCCATAGTAACATCATAACCAAACATTGTGATGGTAGTCAGTAGCCATAAAGGATCAGAGTGAACATTAGGGACTCACCTTTTTTCTATCACTGCTTCTAAAATACATTTTTCTCTCTCTTGTTCCCTTTTTCTACCCAAATACTGCCATTTCAGAAACTCCAACAGACTTTCCCATAAGCGTATGACATGTCTATACTGTGTGACAGGATGAGGGCCTATATAGAAAGCATTCATATGTTTGCATATTTATCATGTGTATATACTGTATGTAAGCACAATGAAGAAAAAAGATGTTACCCCAGATCGACTGCTCAGGCTTCCTAGAGATTTAAATTCAAATCTCTGAGATTTACTTTGAAGCAGGATCTAAAAATAAACTCCATACAGTGCTTTCCTCCAGCAAGGTCGGCTTAGTCTGTACTGGTAGATAAGAAATCAATTCTAAAATGATGAACTCTGAATAAACCAAAGAACTCTCATAAAGAAGAAGTAGAATAATAAAAACTGTATAAGCCTGAACCACACAAAGGTGTGTTTGCACGAGCGCTACTATATGTAGCACTGATGCTTTGCTCTTGACAGCTTTAGGATAGCTTACCGATCCTTTCTGCTGTCTGTCATGTGATCCTTGTCATGCTCATCATATGTCCCACTAGAGTCCCCCTCCCCACTCTTGGAAGCATTTCTCAGTCTCTCAAGTCTCAGTAAAGTGCAGCCACCATCTTGTATACCTATTTTGGGGATTTAAGGGTATTATAAATTGGAAGGCCCATCCTTTGTGCAAAGGCTGAATATTAATCGACATGCATCTGGTCAGCTATTATTAAAAAATGTATTTTAACAACCTGTTCTTATCAGTTCTGAAACAAAAACAAAACAACAACAACAAAATCACCTACCAGCTTCACAGGTGCAATCTGACCTTGTTATCTAATCCACTCATTTGGAAGTGAAAACCAATATGTGTACTATGGATTACCCAAAAGATCATGGTTTGGGTTAAAAATGATCACTTGAAACGTCCAGGCTGGTGGCTCAATACATGAGCTATTGTGTGAAATCTAAGTCCCACTAAACTTCACTGTTGGAAATGTAGCCTTCATAAAGTGAGCCTCATACAGCACCAATAGTTATTCCTATAACTGGTTCAACAGAGAGCTATAAACCAAACACCATCCTGACAATCAAAACACACTAAACCCTGTTTGTCTTGGGAGAGAGAGATAAAGTTTGCAGATCACGCTTGAATAATTTCCTCTGCTCACAGTCCTGATCAGATCTTCCATCAATATCAATCAAAACAGAACAGGTTTTCTCTCAGCAGAGAGACTGAACCAATGAAAAAGTGAGATGAGATAATATAGAGATTGAAATCTGTCACTCTGTCACATTTCCTCCAACATTAAAGTCATCCAACAGTACTGAGTTTTTAGTTATTAGGTTGAGGTCTTTCAGTCACTTGAGTGCAGTTAAGAGATGAGATAAGAGGCCAGACCAGATTCAGGAGAGTCCGTGCTCCATCAGCTGTGAAGGATAAGCAGACCCTATGCAAGCTTTCAACAACCCTTCCTCCATTTATTTTAGTGTTTAATTGATTCCAGGCTACCAACACGGCTCAGATTGGCTGATCAGTCTGAAGCTTGAGCAAGTAGCGTGTCAGACTGGCAACTTAAAGGACCAGTGTGTAATATTTAGTGGCATCTAACAGTGAGGTTGCAGATAGCGACTGAATGAATGCACCTACCCTCCCCCTCCCCTTCCAAGCATGTAAGAGAACCCACGGTGGCCTCAAAACTCGTGAAAAATGTGAAAGGCCCTCTCTAGAGCCAGTGTTTGGTTTGTCCGTTCTGGGCTACCGTAGAAACATGGCGGAGCAACATGGCAGCCTCCATGGAAGAGGACCCACTTCCTATGTAGATATAAAGGGCTCATTCTAAGGTGACAAAAACAAAATGATTCTTATTTTCAGGTGATTCTACACTAATTAAAACATACTTATGAATATTATATTCAATTACCGCCAAGTCTGTTATGCTAGATGCCACTAAATCTTACACACTGGTCCTTCAAAGGTGTGAAAGCAGAACAGATGTATCATACAACACACAGGGAAATGGAGGATGGAAACATTTGTCTACAACTCCTGGTAGATTTTTAGGTTCACATCTAACTTTAATTCTTCACCTTCATTTTCATACACACAGATTAGTTCTCCGTTCCAGTGATAACGTTTTTAATGTGGACATTTCATAGCTGGCACTAAATAGTAATGAGCCTTTACTGAGTGGATGAACTGTATGAAAGAATATACTGTAGGTTAAAGAGGATACAATGAACTGAGAGCTCAGGGTGAAACACCCTTTTTATGTATGTGCTGACAAATTGGATAAACAATCCTGCAGGTGGACAATCTGTTTAGGCAGAAATTAACTGATACTGACTCATTTTGCTTTTAAAATGTGAAGTGCTTAATAAACTGATAAATGACATAATATCTGCCCTAACCGTCCACTAAATTCTGCTGGAATCAGATTTCTAGGTTTTAGAGAGATTCTGCAAAAGAACAAACAGAAAAACAGAAAGAAAAATGTAGGGCATCTGCCATTCTGGTTCATGCATGTGGAGCAGCATAAAGTGCAGAGTGAAGGTGAATACAGACTGGAGGGCGTGGTGATTAATAAATACACTCTGAGCCAGTCACATCACTGGTCTCATAGCTCAGCTGTACCAGTCACAGTGAAACATGACAACAAATAAATCATCTTCTCCACAATATCATATTGTTGTCTGGATGGTGTAGACTGGCATGACTTGAACACATAGCCACTAGATAAAGCACTGTACAATGACAACAGAAATAAAACATGAAAAAAATATGTTCAAGCAGTTCATATGATAACATCAATCGCTATCTTGGTCATAATCTCACTGTATCTCACAGACAGACATGGATGCTTTAGAGGAGGTTCTTCCACATAACAGTACAACCTCCAGTGTGGTTGATGTGGGCATGAGTCTAACGAGACATTGTACCAAAGGTGATGTTGGGGGATAGAAACACACTTGGCATGACTTGACCTTTT
The DNA here is from genome assembly GCF_910596095.1 of Thunnus maccoyii. Taxonomy (NCBI): domain Eukaryota; kingdom Metazoa; phylum Chordata; class Actinopteri; order Scombriformes; family Scombridae; genus Thunnus; species Thunnus maccoyii. The sequence continues at coordinate 8,924,724 of NC_056538.1, forward strand.
CCACACTGTAGCCCTGCAGGTGGTTTAGATTCAATAGTTGTCAGTATATCAGCAGGAATGACCTTATTAGCCAAACCTAAAAACATCCAGTGGCATGTATTGGCACTGAGCGCAGAGTTTGCCCAACCACTTTATCTTTATTGTGCATCTCACCATCATGCATCAGCTAGGGTAGCTTCCCCACTAAATGAGTAGATAACATTCACCTCAAAATCTACATTTCAGCACCAGTCAACCTCTCGTGTCTCTTTTGCTTTCTTTATAGTAAGCCTGTGCAGTAAGCCTCAAAGGGCTGATTTCAAATTTGCATTTAGAGGACAGTTGAGGCTAATTTCCTTTAAAGGGTGGAAGGAAAGTGAAACCTCAAAGTAATCTCTCCTCCTGGACTTTAACATTGCAGGGTCTCGGAAGAGACCATGTCCAGAGGGTTCAGAGGGATAATAGACGGTCAACTGTGGACACCTAATCTGATATCAAGCCTCTTCACAAAGGTGATCACTTCAGTATAATTAGACATCATTAACAAAGGAGAGAGCTTTAAACAGGTAGAAGTGAAGAGGTTGTCAACTGAAATGGAAGAGTCAAGAGAAAGGTGGAGAGTGCTTATAGAAGTATGTAAGTATGCACTTTGTGAAACATGGGGAGTATTGCAGAGAGCTTTAACCCACACAATCATTTTAAATTGGCAAAATTTCAACCACTCATAATAATTTTTCCCTATAGCCTCACAAAATGACAAAACAGGTGGTTATGAGTTAAAGGGTGCCTTAAGTCTTCAGTTTTAAATTAAGATATGATTGTTGTGAACTGATGTTTGACTGTTGTTTCAAGTGACTGCATTCAAATATCCATTTTAACTGTTTTTGTTAATGAATATTATGTTGTAAGATGGTGAATTATATTTTAGTGTATCTATATATCACCTTTAGAAGTAAAGAAAAAAAAGACAAAAATTTCTGAGAACTTGTTGAAGAACAGTCATCAGCAATTAGAAGATATCAGCCATCCTGATCAGATGAAATTAGTCTCTGCTAAAGACCTGATTAATTCCTCTGAGAGGCAGAAACATGACTTAACATTTCCTTAAGGGATGACATGACAGCCAAACAGCTGATACATCACATTGTACTTGTTATCGCAAAACTCTTTCACTTCATTAAACACGTCAATGATGCATAAACATTTACTGGTTAATTCATGCTTTACCTCTCATTCACACACACACACCAATGGTGTGGAATTGCTATGCAAGGTGCTAGGCTGCCCATCGGGAGCAACTTGGGGCTCAATGTCTTGTTCAAGAACACTTCGACATGTGGACAGGAGGAGCTGGGGATCGAAACGAGATTAGTGGACGACCTACTCTACCGTCTGTGCCACAGTCACTACAGTACAATTAAGAAGATAGGACTGTTTAATTTGAATCCGACAGGTAACAAATTACATACTTCTACTGTCAGTAGTCTCAGACAATGTAGACAATTTCGCATTGTCTTTAGTTGACTCTCTGAGAATGATAGAAATGAGAGAAAAAGATGGCAAGAGACTGATATTGTGTGTGTGATTGTATGTCTGTGTGTGTGCGTGTGTGTCAGTAATGAATGGCAAAAGTGGAATTGAAAATGAATGGATAAAAGGGGATTTATGTGGCCAAATGGAGTCTTTTCTCTGCTGGGAAAGACAATAGCCTGAAGCTGTCCATCCTCTTTACACCATTCCCCACCTCCACTTACTACATTGAGAACTCTGAAAGTCAGAAATGTAAATTAGATGAGGAAGTAAAAATATTTCAAACTTTCTGTGAACCGTTTCATCTCAAGGTGAGAAAAGGACAACTTTTATCAACATGACTCTCTCTCTCTCTCTCTCCCCATCTCCCATTCTCTCTCCCTCTCTCCCTCCCTCTCTCCTTTCCCCTTCAACCTTCGATGCTAAAAGCTCAATAAATGACTTCTTAAAGAGGTCTTACATTCTATCTCTATCACACACTGTGTTACATCAAAATAGCTTAAATAGCTGACAGTCATCCATCGTCTACAAAGGGTATTACTATACAGTTGGCGCTAATCTAATTAATATCTTGTAACCTGCAGTCTGTTTCATTTCCCTCTCTAATGCTGCCACCCCTGGGCTCTGTTGGATTATGTGTATTTAGAGCTGCTCAATAAGCATTTGCACTTCTGTTCCACCAGGAAGAATGAGGCCTCCTGACTTAATCACATATCCAATATGTAGATACTGAATGGGAAACTTTGTTATGCCGCTAATTTAATATAACTTGTAAAGTATAGTGATCCGTATGTGAACCCATAGACTGGAGTTGACTCTCAGACATGAGAGTGCAGCACTTAATTGTATGAGTCATAGCCAACAAAGCAGACTTACAAAAAACAAAAACAACAACTCACATCCATCAAACACAGAGGAACATGAAGATTACATTGAATTTGTGCTTCTGGCCACCTGATGAATTTAAGTCAACAATCACTCCCCATCAATCTCTGGTTTGGTTCATTTACCCAAATGCTGGATATTCAACTTTCTTCAGTTGATTTTCTTACTCACTTACTTCTGTTGTATGAAAGGCACTTTTCAGCCCTTTCATTATTCTGCTCTCTTCTACTATGACCAGTAGCTCATACAACAAATGTTTATGATTCTGTTTATAGCAAAGGGAAATACAACTGTGTTTGTTTAAATTAATTCATTGACCTTCAGCCATGATGGAAGTTTTCCAGCCCACACTTAGAAATTTTAGAAATGGCTTCTTGCTGGACCACATCAACAGCCATATTTACACTGTAAGTGATGAAGGTTCCGATATTGTAACCCTAGTTCTATATGCACATGCAGAGCCCTCTACTGGACTCTATGGGTACAGTAGGCGGAGCCCCATGAATGTTTACCCTACTGCAACATGTCATCAGACTGCCTCACTGAGCCTGACCGGCTATGGGTTAGTCGCCGCAGCCTTCCTACTATTTTTTTAAGCCTAGAGCAGTAAGGGGCCCAACCCAGTTAACATGCACATGAACTGGTTGAAGACATGGCCTTACCTCACAGGGGTCACAGGTCATACACCAAACACCCTGTACATCCCATTCCCTGAGACATCTTGGATCACTGGAGAATGACGGCGTATAATGCACTCACAAAGCCAACTAGCTAGGCGCTTCTTGGATAGGGCTTTACCGGCCACTCTCTCTCCATAGTACACGGACAGAGGTTTAGTAAGCCGAAAGGGGGCCGTGCATTCAACATAACATGCCAACGCATGTACTGGGCATAATAAATGCAGTCCTGCCTTTCCAACATACCCACGGTGTGGACAAAATGCCTCTAACTGAATAGTTCTTGACCTAAATGAACAACAAAGCAGAAAATTTCAGCAAAGCTGTCTTCAATGACGTCTTCAGAGAGGAGCACTCCAGAGGCTCATAGTGATCACTCACTAGGGCTTCGAGCCTCAACAGTAGTTCCCACTGAGGGGCGGAGACACACATTGCCGGCTGTTGTCTCCTAACCCCCTGTAAGAAACATTTCAGGAGGAGGTAAGACAGGTCTGTCGCCAAAGCCCTCATGACAGGAGGAGACAGCTGCTGCACACATTTTTAACAGTGGCATGATACAGCCCCTTTTCCACCAGATATTGTAGAAAGGAGGGAACCTCTCCCACTGCACTTGTCAGGGGGTCCAGTCTTCTTTCCTTGCACCGGCGTTGGAATTCCAACCACTTTGCTTTGTAGCAAGCAATGGTGGATCCTGCTCTTGCAACTTTCATTTTGGTTTAAAGACACCAGCGTAACAGCCAGCCAACCCAAACTTTGGCGCAGCCTGCTGCGCACTCCGCTGGACAATCTTGTCAAAATATTCTATCTCCCGTCATACAGTAGTGGTGGTAGTGGCTTCGTGCTTGCTAACCAGCCGGCTGACTGTGGAATCAGGTGTGCAGCGAGGGTTGCGTTAAGCGGGGCATGCCAGGAAAAGTAGCATCCATGCAGACCTACACTCTAAGAAATCCCGCCAAAACCTGTGACTGGGGCTTTTGTCTTAAATGGCTGTCGCTAGGATGCCTCCACACACTTCCTGGGTAAGCCTGTCCATAGAAACCCTCATGGAGAAAGTTACCGGCTTGTGTGGAAGCAGGGGGGCATTGTTAGCCCAACATGGAACACTGCTATGGTCATCACTTGCAGAAGTCCCGGTGGACAGACCCCTGCAGCTGGGCTCTGCGGGACACTGACTTACTGGACGCTGATGAGATGTTATCTTCATCATCTGCAACAAAGCTGTCGTCTCAGCAGAGATGACCAGGAGCAGCAGTGGTGTGTTGTCAGCTAGAGCAGGGGACTTGGTGTCATCAATCACGAGTCCCGACTCACTCTCCTCGCATCAGAGCATCACATCGGGCGCCGAAAGTGATCCCACCGCTGCTAGTATCTAATCGCAGGCAGCTATCGACAGCTTGCGCAGGATGGTGGCTGCTGAACAACTTTTTCTGCGCAGTCTCGTCCGACGCACTTGAAGCAGAGGACATGACAGTGTGTGTTGGGACATGACAAGTGACAATTGACAAGTGATGAGCGTTGTGAAGGGGCGACTCCATCCATAAAGAGGTAAGATCAGTGAGCAGATTCGCTGTCGCTGAAGTAAGAAGGATGATGAATGGCCGTGAGACGTAGCTCATGTAGTGTGTGAGACACACAAAATCAGTGGGCGCGTACTGACTGGCCGGCTACGTAAATGAAAATTTCAGTGGGCGATTTTGTGCATATGATTGGAGGAGAGTATTACCCATTGAGTCCAGTATAGTCCATTAGAGAGCAGAGCCTGTGTGAGATAGAACAAAGTGGTTATACATTTAGGCTGACAGCTGTTGGAGGAGAAAGAATAAATCGGTTCAAGGAAGTCTTATTATTAAGAACCAGCTATAACAGGCAACTGATCTCTTGAGGACTCAGCTGTAGATTTAGATGATTTATCATCTACTGGCTATCATTCAACCCTCTACAAATTTCTCTCCAGGGGGATGTCAGGTGATATTTTGTCAGTATCAAAGTATTCAAATGTCACATTGTCCAAAAAGCAACAATTTGCTGAGAATGTGAGTGTGTCCAAAATTTGAGGAATTTTATATGTCAGTGTTGGCATTTAGCTACATAAAGCAATCGAATTATCTGTCATGATTAGTTCCAAGTGTCTGCATGTGTTGGTGGAATAATGAGTAGATAGAAAATAAAGACTTACTTTCTATAGGTAAACAATAACCTAAAGTAGAATGTGATTTTGAGTGGTTTTAATAATAATATTAATATTATTAATAATAATAATAATAATAAGGCAATATGAGGCACACTGTAAAAATTATATTATTTCCTGAGGAGGTGGCAGCTCTGCTGTTAATGCCAGATGGTTGGTTCACTGGTGGGAATCTTTATGCCAGCCAGCTGTGTAACCTCTGGCAATGTGGCAGTGTGTGTATAGCTGTGTAGGTGTGTAACATTGGCAGTAGATGCGTTGTATTGCTCTCTCCTGGCCCCCTGCCTGCTGTGTGTCTCTTAACCTCTTTGTGGGTCACATCCACTGCTGGAGCCTCTCCTGACACTGCCAGCATGACACATGACATTAAAACAGCAGACCCCGATGCAATACAACCTGTGGAGCATGGACCTTGGGTGTTACACACAGTGTCTATAGGCCTGTCACTGTGTCTAGTCTGATTTTTGCTCTCAGCATCTTACTACAGTGACACCATATACATACTTTCCTTTCAAAGGAAAAAAAAAACAAACAAACATGATTTATGGAGCAAGATAGCAGAGCAGAGACTGTGCATGTAAATCTGACTATAAAGAGGCGTAACGTGGCATTTTAAACAGTGAAGGCAGATGCAGAATGGGGTGCAAGCAGCAGAAGAATTTGAGTTACATCAGAAATAGCTGAGGTTTATGAATGTTCAGCACTCTTTATAGAGCTGGCAGATATAAAATCAGAAGCCTTTATGTTGAAACCTTTTCACTGCTCATTGCTAAAGCAACAGTATGTGAAACCCTCAGGCTGCTGGAAGCTGCCAATGAGTCAGGAACAATAGGGTGCTGGATGTCTTTCAGTGTGTGCGTTTGTATTTCACATTAAGCTGTTTCATCTCCTCCCACCTCTCATCCCTCTATTGTTAATGTGGACTTCTACCTCCCACAGTCCATCTCTCTCTCTCTCTCTCTCTCTCTCTCTCTCTCTCTCTCTCCATTAGAGAGCTAGCAGTTCGGATCAGGTGATGCTGTTCTTGACTCATTTCCTGTGGGAATCGATGGACACATTTAATCAACTAGCTGGAAGCTAATGGCTTTAGTGGGGCTCAGGGGCGGGGCCGGAGTGCATTGGCTTAGGTCAGCATCAGACAGCAAAGATAAGTGAGCATGGACATCCCTCCTGGTAAGAACACTTGAAGTGACTTAATAGTGATAATGTCCACCACTGGTGACAAATTCACATTGGAATTGATGTGACAATACCCCTTGACTCAATGGAACAAACAAACTAAAGGCCTCAGTCATAGAATTTCTGTTAAAGGCCATTTCATGTTGTTTTTGCACAACCGGCCAGCTTGTTCACTTCTGCAGGTCTAAAACATTTGCAGAAATTTTAGTAGTTTCACCAATTTCACCTAGCCTAATGTCTAACCCTGACAGTTTTCTTTTTTCTTTTTTTTTTTAAATCAGAGGTTTCATTATAGCACATCAACATTGCTACCAAAAGCACACAACTATGGCTGTTAACCTCCTTCCTCTCAGTTGAAGGTAATCATGCATTGAAAAGAAGACCACAACATTACCACAACATTATCTGTGAAATTCATCACTCGCATAATGATATGTGTCCAACATTATGCCAGTTGTCTGTTTTTATTATCTTTTTCTTTTCTTTTTTTTTTAATTATTATTATTTTTTTTTTTTTACCAGCAACTGGTTTTCAATGTCAAAATAAAAAACAAATCAAACAAAAGAAAACAACAAACAAACAAGCAAACAAAAAGTTCTCTTACACACCCTTATAGATTAGATGAGACCCAAAGTTCAATTTTTAAAATAAATGCTTTGCTTTTTTGGTTTGGTATTTTGTTATTGACAGTATCAAAATTCATACGTTTTTTTTTTTATTTTTAGTTGTTATAACATTATATATTATAGTTATATTCTGTTATATTATATAGTTATATTCTGAACAAACATTATATTCTGCAGTAGCAGGCTGTTTCAACACAACAGTAATATTTCTCTCAAATGAAAAAAAAGCCTCTGAGATATTGTGCATGTTCACAATGCTCAATGTAGGTTAATCACAGGGATATTAGGATTACAGGAGCATTGTATTTATTTAATCAAATATGCAGCAGTCTGGAGCAGTGTTAACTGTGAATATATATATATGTGTGTGTGTATACATATATATATATATATATATATATATATATATGTGTGTGTGTGTGTGTGTGTGTCTGTGTGTATATATATATACACACACACATATATATATATAAATAGATCTGAATGGATATTAGGCTAAAGCATAAAAAGCAGCCCACCTCTTCTTTTTATATATCATTCCACCTTTGCTATGCAGTGCCACTGAACGCTTTACTATTCATTAAAATTAGCTCAATCTTCCAAAGAGGTGCAACACTTACAGCAATTTTATGTTAATAACATGTTTCTCAAATTGGAGAATCACAGTGAAGCAGGTGGGAGTTTAACATGGGTTAATATTGTTGTCAATGGCTCTCAGTGCAGCTCTGAAGGTTTCTTTTCAGACGCTTCCCAGTGTCTATCGACGCTTCTCTGTTTGTCATATATGTCAGCATCGATCTTTAAGTAGCTCCCCACTCCGATACACTGAGGGGAAGATGAGAGATGGACAGGATCTAAAAAAACACTTCTTTCTTTTTCCTAGTTTTCACCACAAACACCACTGTGTGTTTTTCTACAAAGAGAGCATGACCAGATGAAACCCGCTGTGTAATCACATGTGACATAAAGTCGTTTGGTATGTGTCTCAGTGTTGTTGAGTCCCAAAGATCAGTGTCAATGTCAACATGAAGCATCGTTGATTTGTGTGACACGGAATTCAAAAGTGACAGAGCAAAAATTGTGCCTAAAGGAAAGATACCCTTGTACATCTCCACTCCATTCATCCCCAGTCATGATCAACAGCAAAGGAAAAAAGCAGTGAATTAACATTTGAGGTCTGGGAGAGCAAGCAGGGCTCTAACTGGGGGCTTTGATATGCAGGAGGAGGAAGATGAGAGACTAGATCAAACACCAAACAATGGTATTCTCCTGTAAAACTGCTGCAGGACAACATGGATTATTTCTCAGGAAAGAAGGTGCACTGCACGACAATTGCAGATAGGGGACTGATTTGAGATCCAGGTCAAAGCTATTTAAAAGTTAGCACTAAATCAAAAAAAAAGGAAACATCATCCATATTCCTCTTCAGTCTGATCATTTCAGGAGTGTGTCACTGCAGTTAATCGTTAGATGTAAACAGAGAGACCAGATAATCGTCACACATATCCTCAAAACATATATCAGACAACAGATGAGAAAGAGAGGGATGAGAGAGTTTGAGAGACAAGAAAAACAACACATGAGAAGGTTTAAAATCTTTCTTCTGATCTGCGAGTCTTCTGCCCTTCCTATACTGCAGGATATCTCCAAATAACCACATGCATTTACTGTGGGGGTGCTGAATATTCTAAATTGCAAACCATTATCTGTAACATTCAACTTAAAAAAAAAAAAAAAAAAGACTCTACTCAAAGAGTGATGTGCAGGAAGACTGCTTAAACTGCTAAACAACCATCAGAGAACCGTTTTAAACTACATTAAGACTCTCAGGCGGTCTAAGGTTGGGCTCCATTAAACTGACAGGGGTCTGGAGTTCACACAGTCAACCAAATGTCCACAAAACCTTTCATGCAGAAATACTGTTTCAACATAACCTTAATATCATTAAAATAACAAATAGTGTCCCAAAATTAAGAAAGTAGCTGAGACTCGTTACTGTAACATTTGGCAATCTGGACACTGTTCAAAATATAAAAGGAGGTTTGATCAAAGCACTGTATTGAGCCTATTAAATGTCTTTGCAGTTGTTTCACTTTAACTGTAAAAAAAGCATATTTTTCTGTGTTCAGTTTAACCTGATTACTGGAAAAAGGCGGAGAAGAGAGAAGGAGGAGACAGTGATCCCTGAGGGGCGGGTGGTTTTAAAGTGGATCAATGAAAGTCAGAGGCATTTTACACGAGTTTGGTGCAGGTCAACACTCAACACGGGACTAACGGCTCTGAAAAGTTCAGCTTTTACTTCTACATACACAGAGAAAACTCTGAATTGGAATGCCAATGTGAGACCAGAAAATAGTTTCATGAAATCATGAAAATTGGTTTAGTATTGGTGTAAGTGCTGCAAACATTTTAAATAAAAGCTGCACAGTGGATGATGATGGTAATGACACTGGGCAAATGATTCAGCTTAATGGTTGAGGTTCAGGAATCTGTAAAGTTCCCTCTTCATAAGAAAACCGTCAGCTCACATCACAACTACAATCGATTCAACGCTCAGAAAATGAACTACAGTTGACCCTGACTATGATCCTCTGTATGAACATGAATCAATGTTTATTATTATTGAATGGAGGTCTAGTAGAGATCATTTACTCCTTCTGAAGACTGATTTAGTCCTTATCGACTCCAATAAATGAAAGCAGAGAAGCAATGCCCTGTCAGCATCCTCTGTTTGCTCAGAAGCTGTCCATCTTTTCTTTCCCACTATATTATCTACCCTATATATTCTCAGAAGCTCAGAAAAATACATACAGGCAGTATAATGGCTGTGTTGTAGTCAGAGGACTTAAGTGGTTTTAAATATCGGGTTTTATAGCTTCTGCAAAAGCAGCAGAATGCTGAAGATTGGACCAACCCAGTGACAGCACGGTATCTGACTTCCTCTATAACATTGTTTATGGCCTTGAAGTATTGTATTGAATGAATGTGTTTTTTTTTTTTTTTTTTGTTACAGCAGAAATCTGGACAGGCAGTCATTGGCTGTTTGTTGCAACCTACCCACTTACAGCATTCTGTCACACTATGTATGCCTTTACTGAGGCATTTTATCACACATTGAACACTAATATACAGGTCAGATGTGGTTTGTTATCTCAAGGATACTAACACAGTGCACCAGAGTATTCTTCTCACATTCTTCCTCAAAGCTCTTGAACACGTTTGTTGTGCCTTATGTGTAAAGTCTCAGACCAATTTTACAGTATGTTTCCTCTGGGCACATGCTTATAAAGTCTCTTTTACACTCACAATTCTCAGACCAGAACTGCTCAGACATTCAACTACGAATTCTGTAGCATTTCAGGGGTAGACCAAACATGATGTAAATAACTCATATGTGTAGGGATGGGAATCGAGAACCGGATCCAAATTGTCCAATCCATTGGAATTGTATGCCTCCGAGCTTATCAATTCCTTTTGTCAATGCCAGCGTGTTTTTCTGACAGAAAATTGCACATTACGAAACAGTGATGTCAAACCCATGCATCTACGCTGCTGGGAAGTAATAGTGGAGACACACAGACTAATTTCTCATGTTGCAGCTAAACAGTACACTAAAACATGTTTCTGAAAATATTTGAGGCGAGAAATAGGCAATGCAGTAACAGAGTTTTGATTCATATTTGATCAGCACTGCCCAGTTTGACAATTTGATCCGTGTATTGTGAGCCAAGTGTGTTGCACTAGACAGATTCATTTGCATAAAGTTGAGGTTGAGACATGATTATGCAAATAAAACACACCCATAATAACAGGGAAGACTCGGTGCTAACCTGCTACTGTGACCGGGCTGGGCTGCAGGGAGTGCTGCTGTTCTGCTAGTCTGCTGCTGGAGCTAACGGAGCTAACGGAGCTAACTAACAGACAGCTGACCATCAGCTGTTAACAACCCGGACTAACAGGCTAGCTGACAGGTCACTGGCTCACCATGCTGCAGTGCAGCACAGTAATACCGAGGGAACTTGGGGTTGATCTCCAAACACTCCATTCTCTGAGTGGAATCACTTGGACCAGCCTGCTGTGGCATTCATGCCTTTTTTCTACTCTTTTTCTTCACTGTGTTCAGACTCACAGATAGTAAAAGAGTTGCGTTGATTCTGAAAACCTGTGTAGGCCTACTTTTTTCCATAGAGATAACTGATCAGGAATCAATAAGGGAATCAATAAAGAATCACAACGATCAGCAGAATCGATAATGGCATTGGTATCGATAAAATCTTATCAATTCCCATCCCTATATATAAGGGAGACTCAGCCTGGTCGTCAAAATAGAGCGTTGGCATTGTGCGTTTCTGCAAACCACAGAAACATTGAATATCTACGTTTCAACACATGTAAAATGTAGCATATTAACATTTCATCAAAATGTAGCATATCAACATTTCTAAAAAACATAGCATATTAACATTTCAACAATACGTATAATATCAAAATTTAAACAAAACGTATCATATCAACATTTCCAAAATATGTATCATCTCAACATTTCAAAAGTGATGTAGTTCACATGCGATCTATATGAGCTGACTTTCCTATTAGGAGGAGGAGGGGTCGGTGGACGGTTAGGAAGTTTCTTGACAGCAAGTTGGAAATCAGCAGAGAGCACTGTTTGAGATCACGTCTCCCCGTTTCAGCCAACAAAAGCGGGTGTTTTTAGCGAGACGTCAGGACATTTGCATCTGTTTTTCTGGCGAGAAAACTGGGTGTTTTTAGTGAGACATCGGCTGTTTTTATTTTATTTTATTTTTTATTTTATTTTAACCCAAACTATGATCTTTCCCCAACCCTAACCAAGTGGTCTTTGTGCATAAACCTAACCAGACCTTAACCACAGCCTTGTCACGCCATAAAACATCATTATTCAACAGGTAGAAATGTTAATATGCTACGTTTGTAGAAATGTTGATATGATACGTATTACACGTGTTTAAACGTGTATATTCAACGTCTCTGTGGTTTGCAGAAACATTCAATGCCAACATTTTGTTCTGGCAATTGGGTTGGGAGACTTGACCTGCTGGCCCATGGGGAGAGCACACAATCTTGAATGTGTCTGTTTATGTCCATGTACATGCTTTATCTGGTGAGAGCGAATAAGATCTAAGAGGGCACTCTCTGCCTCCTGTTCATGTGGAAACCCTGAAATAAGAAAAGAGCCTGTTCATGAATAGATTTCATGAATATTGTAGAAATGTCCTCTATTTAGCGCGAGCTGTTGACAGTGGTTTATAGTCTCTCTTCAGTTCAAGGTCCTCACCTCTGAATGTAAAGCTACAATATTTTACACTTTTAAAATAAAATCTGAGTTTTCAAGTGCTGAACACATTTATTTAAATAGCATACTTAGAGTAGTTTTTTTTTTTCTGAATAATGCAATTTACACTATAAAATCCAGTCTCATAATATGCTGCTCTGAACCCACATTCTCACACTCTTGATCCTGGCATCCTACAATGCAGAAAACGCACATGTCCTCTTAATGCATCATCTCCTGTATTCATTGCTTTCCACGGGGAATAGTTACAAACCTCAAGAGCTATCTTCACTGCAGAAAAACAATGTTCGAATGTCTCTAAAGAAATAGTTTCATCTTTACTTGGAGGCCTGCAGTTGTTGGTTCAGTAAAAGTTATTTCTCCACAGGGTCCGTAGGGTGTTGGTTATCTCTAGCTGTTTCTGCTATTTATGTTTTTGAACAATGGGTTTTTCCTGGGGGGTTGTGGTTGGTAGATCAATAGATATCTCTTTCATCTCTCTAGTATGGGAAAGCTTTACTTAATGTCTCTATGCCCTCTTTGTAAATCATTTTGCATTTTCAGTTTCATCTTCTTTTTCTTTTGTGTAAATTGTCAGTTTGTGGAACTACAGTGCATTGTCCATCCCCTGTACTAACCATGTAAAACCAAAACACAAGATTGTGAAAAATATGTCTTCAGATTCTGACATTTCAACAGAAATAACAAGGACTAATGGGAGGGAATGGCTTTTCATTTAAAGCTGTGGTTAACTCTGTTTCTGTACTTTTGAGACAAAACTGATTGAATTACTTAGACAAGACCTGACTGTGACTGGTTGGGTTCAAACAAAGTCTGTTTGAATCCACTGAAATCTAACAAACACACCATTATACTCCTGGTCCTTGTCAACAAAATACTGATGTATTTGTGCAAAGTCAACAGTTTGAATAGAAACCTGCTGAGAGTCAGTACATACAAACTGTTGATGCCGATGCAGACGGGAACTTGATGCAACTGTAGAAATTTGGAAACAGGATTAGGTGGAATACAATATCAGAGAGGGGTTGGAATCAGCCATCAGTCAAAGCACTACATTAAAAGAGATGACAAATTTGTTTATCATGTTGCTATTTACCCACAAGATCCATTGCATATGGAACACACATACAATGAATCTTTCTGAGGATTAAGGATAGTGATGCAGCAGCCCCTTAGAGAGGGAAAATCAATTGAGGCCTGAATCCCATTTTAACAATGCCATACCTTCAAAATATTACGCAGATAAGTGGTTAAAAATAATATTATATTATTAAACTGACACAACATGTCATAACTATTCTGCACCACCAGAGAAAAAATGAAAACTCTTGTTTGCTTTATGCCTCAAAACTAAGACAATCTGGTTCTGGCAAACAATACATCACAGATAAAACTATTAGATAATGTGTGTGAGGTGCTTTGCCATGACTGAATATGACCCTAAATGAGCTTTAAGGGCATTGTACTGTATCAAGTTGGCCTAACACTCTGGATTAATCTGTCCCTGTGGTTTCATCTGCCAAGTTGGTGGCTGCCACACAGACAGTTTGACCAAACCATTGTGACCTTGTGACATCATGATATAGACTGAGTCAAATCATTTATCTGACCACTTCCACTGTGTCCAAACATGCTTTCTTTGATGCTGAAGTTGAAGGCATCAGTGAAACTCCAAATGGGAAGAAGGTGGGAAAAAAAATCATTGCTCTAAAACTTTTTTATTCTCCCTTTGCTGGTCCACAGCTGCCGAGCAGCTGGTTCTTATCTCCCTTACCTGGTGCCATGCCACAGCTCTCCAATCTGATCCCACTTGATCAGTAACTCAACGCTTAGTTCAGTAATTACCTCTCATGCTGGAGGGGTTGCAATCCAAGCAGGTAAATAAAAAAGCCTTGAAATGTTGAAATGATAAGTGTGAAATATTCTATAAATGGCGACAAGAGTTAGAATTGATGGCTTTTTATTGGGGATCTCATCTCCAGTGAAAATGGCAAAATGTCAGAGGTTGAATGAGGTTTAGCACACAGAAACAGCTTAGCCCCGCTTGGCTGAGAGCAGACAGACCTGGCATATGGATGAGACATGATCTCACCCAGTGGGAGATTCTGCAATATTGATATTAATAATGGAGTATTTTAGGGGCTGTGTGGCTGTGCAGGAGGCTACACAAGACAAGGGAAGCATGCAATGCATCCATATTTCATCAGGATACTACAGACCTGAAGATACAGCTGCTTCCAGGGTCAATATTAAAACAGCAGTGGTCTCCATTTTACTTTATAACTTTACATTCTTGGTGAATGTCAGAACATTGATCCTCGCAACGCAATTTTTCAATATTTTTTTGCCATGAGGGACAGTTTTGGTGAGCAAAGGTGTGTATGAGAGAGAACACACACACACACACACACACACACACACACACACACAGGAGAACAGGCCAAAGAACTAAGTATTGTAGCTCTCATGCTTTGCTCAATGTGTAGGAGACTGAGAGGTTTGGGCTTCCACTATCTGGCAGTTTCTTTTTTAGTATCTAGCAGAACATGTGCTGACCAGCAAAGCTGGCTGGTACAACTGAGTACTGTCCTCCTGACTATGATTTACAGTTATGAGTAGTGGTTTCTACCATCATCATTCATGCTGTCTGTGTTGTCATCATGAATATTCATGTCTGCATAATGTTTCAGTGAATTAACTCTCTGTAGAGTCTGTATAAAACTACTAGTGAGTAATCCACAAGACATGCATCATGTGGGAGTCAATGGCAGAGCATATATTTTAAAGTGTGGAAATAAGTCGTTTTTATTATTTATATCTTTATTATTTATTATTTGTCAGCTTCTTGGGCTGTAGAGGTCCTCTCTTTCTGTTGACTGTTTGAATCATGAGCCCTTCTGTCAGTTGGCTCCAGAGGTAACACTTCATAAATCAGTTTGTACTCATGGTATGGTACTCTTGAGTGAGCATGCCTTTGCCAGGTTTGTACTCCCTGTACACTAGTCCTTCCCAGCAACCGACCATCTTTCCAGCTGTCACCATTCTTTCAGGATCATCATGCTGTCTGTTCCAGCTTAATGCTGAATATTCAGTTATTGAATTTACCAAGGATGGGGTGATTGCGTGGGGTGGTGAATATTATTACATTGGAATAGAATGTTAAATAGAAAAAAACAATAAACTATACCAAGGTCTTTGGGTTAGATTTACCAAAAAAAAAAAAAAAAAAAATGCTGCAGCCTTGCAGGTGTCATTGAATTTGCAGCCACAAATTTCATGCTGTAGTCAGCTCCTGGACTGTGCCTGGAACAGTTCTCCACTCTGCAAATAAGGGTGCAGATCAGCAATGGGATCTATATGAGATCACCAAGCTCAGAGAATAAATAATACGTGATCTTGATCACAAAATGTGCAATTCATGGTTCAAATACACCTAAGACTTACTATTAGGCTAGGCTACTGAAAGGTAAAATATTATAGGAGGCAAAAAGGAGATGGGGCGACACAATAAGAAAAAACACGATGCACAAAATAAACACAAGAGCGAGAGAGAGTGTGCGAGCATCAAGTTGAAAAGCTTTGAGTCGAGCAGGTGGAGGTGGCATTGATGTGGATGTTAATAATGAGGTAAATGCATCCTGATTCTCACTTTAATGTCTTTTGTAAAGCATAGCAAATTGTGTGACCTTTTAATCATCCTCTCTTTACATGTCGCCTCCTAGTATTTGCACAATCCTCCCTTAAACGAGGAGAGAGTCACACCTTGCAAACGCTCACATAAATGACACGCAAACTGCAGCTTCAGTCCGGTGTGTCTGATAAATACAGCACGTGTGTCAGGGGCAGAATGTGTTACATCAGCCTCAAAAGCTTTCATTAATATGTCCCTCGGTGTATTATTCAACATATTATTCAGCAGCAAAGTTTAAAATTTGCAGAGATTACTGTGTAAGAGAGTAGAGCTTTTGATAACCTGGAGGAGGGATCTTTCTAATCTCTCTGACACACTTCATTTGTCTCGTTAATTAACACTTAATCTGCAGATTTAAATGACCTCAGAAACACATTAAATATTTTGGTTGGTTCTTTTAAAGGTTATGTCTGTTAGACTGTGGGTTTACTACTGCTACACCTGTACACTATTTACTACTTACTTATTACTTTCTTAGAGCTGTTTTGTTTGTATGATGTGAACTTGGGACATATGTAAAAGACGCTCAGATTCCTTGATGTGGTCTATCTGTTAGTAAATAACTGTTTAATGAATTATATTTCTATACCAGAGTGACTTAATGGAAACATGTGGTTGTCTGAGAGGAAGGGCAATTCTAAAATTCATTATTTAAAATGTTATCATATTATTTGAAAAATTCACCACAGTGATACAAAGTAAACACAATTTGTAGTGAATGGATTGAAACGTGTCTCTTTACATGCCTGCTGTAAGCAAAATACATGTCTTGTGCTGGTGGCAAATTAGATATTTGGATGGCAGGAGTCACACCAATAATTCAGGTATCAAATTTACTGCAGGCAGTGATGGTGGTGTGAGAGAGGGAAATTTGCCTGCTAGTTTCCTTTTCTTTGTCACTTCATTTGATTTTCTACATTTTAAGCCCCTTTACTGTATACTTTTGAAAATTATGTTCTTCAAAGACTTTTCCCATTTACATCGGCCCTGCTGTGTCTCATGTTTGTTCACTGCCTTTTTGTCTGAATTTATGATGTCCTTCCATTCAAATATCTACTAGTAATTTACTAGTATTTTACTTTTTGAGAACAGGTGGAAAGAAAATATCACTCAGAAATATTTCTGTGCAGCTGTATTCCTGTAACATACATCACTGTAGCAACAACAAATGGCACACAAATGGTTTAACTTTCACTTTCAGCTCCAAATCTCATTCAAAACCAAGCTAGTGAGAACTCCCTCCACAGCAGTAGTATTGTATATACATTTCCATGGCTTATCATCAATGAAAGAGTCGGGTTAAGATAGAAAAAGATCAAACAAACCAACTTTAAATCCTCTAATTTAGCTTTTGTTCCCTTTTAGTTGCAGTTAAGTAGCTTTAGATGTCCTATTAGAGTGGAAAAGAAAAATTGAAAAGAGGTGAATAACTATAAAATTCAGCATGTGAATCCATCAATAACATCAAAGGATGACAAAATTCAGATGACCATAGTGTCATCTGGTTTAGTTCCAATTAATCCCTGCTTGTGAGTATACTGTATATTTACAATGAATGACTCAAAGGGAGGCCTACTATTACATGAGATTACATCTGACATTCAATATCATTCATCCTGTTTTATTCCAGGAAAACATATCAATATATTCTTCTTTATTTTCCTCTTCCCTTAACCCTGACATTTGATCTGATTTTCTCCTTCTCCTCAAACTAATTACCAGGATTTTCATCTTTCTTTGGCCTTTAATCAATGTTTACTCATAAAAAACAATCTGAACAAAATGGATCTGGCAAATGAAATGTAACTTCAGCAAGGCCTTAAGAAGGTAATGAAGCCTTGATGCATCTATCTATCACTGTAGGGAGGGAGGGTGGTAGACAGACGAATAAACTGACACTGAGTACAGTTTACTCCATCCAAGTTTCTAAACAGAGATGAAATGAGTTTCCTCCGGAGAGTGTCTGGGCTCAGGCTTAGAGAAAGTGAGGAGCTTGGGCATCCAGTGGCAGCTCAGAGCAGAGCTGCTGCTCCTTCGCATCGAAGGGAGCCAGCTGATGTGGTTTAGGCACCTGGTTAGGATGCCCCCTGGACGCCTCCCTTTGGAGGTGTTCTGGGCACCACTAACTGGTAGGAGACTCCGGGGCAGACTCAAAGCATGCTTGAGGGATTACATATCTGTGCTGGCCAAAGGAATGCCTTGGGATCCCCCAGGAGGAGCTGGAGGGCGTTCCCGGGGAGAAGGATGTCTGGGTTTTTTACTCAGTCTAATGTTACCGCAACCCATTCCGGATAAGTGGCGGAAAATGGATGGATGGATGATTTTATCGCAAAGGCTTGAAGCATGACTTTCACTTCAGGACAGGATGTTTGATTGGTTGGCTTTCTACAGACACTGGTCCTGTGCGTTTGTTCTACTTAAGCTGCTTGTTCATACCTTTGTTGATCTGCAAAAACCCCAAGCCTAAACTTCCTCTTTATTCAATACTGACTCTCTTCTGTGATTTCCAATTACTCTGCACAACTAACATTTATCCATCTAGGCAGGAGATGTAGTTCACACTGTGAATAACAAAACACAAGTCAATGTGATTAGGAATAGTGGAAAATAAGACTTTAAATATATCAGACAACTATCGTCAATACAGCAGCAGTACAGCTTTTTTGAAAAAAAAGAAAAGAAAAGAAAAGAAAACTTTCATCAGCTGTTGGCATAAAGTTTACTTGGTTTTTTATAGGGGGAGAAGCTGGGCTGCAGCTCCAGAGGATTTCCCATCCACCCACTGTGCAATAACCATCTAATCTCATTTTAAGAAATGTATAAAAATAACTAATCACAAATTGACAGGCATGAGATTTTGAAAGCAAAAGCCTGCCAATTTCAACTCTCAGTGCTCGCTCCCTAGATTGTTGCCATATATAACCTATTCCACCAGGGGTGAAAACAATGCCAATATGAATCATGCTGTGCTGAGAGTGGTCAGCCGTGTTAATGCTGATAACAGGGGACACATTAAAGATAAAGAGTTGGTTTGAGCTTTGGAGCTGTGAGGCTGTTCAGGCTGGATAAAGCTGTGTTTGATATTAATTTATTACGCTAATTTAGCTGCTGTATTCCCTTAGCTAAAGCCCAAATGAGGGGGTGTGATGTGAAATGTGTGTGTGTGTGTGTGTGTGTGTGTGTGTGTGTGTGTGTGTGTGTGTGTGTGTGTGTGTGTGTGTGTGTGTTTGTATGTGTGTGTGAGTGTTCACTGAAAAATGTCATTTTTCTGCTGCTAGTGTTTATTTCATTATTAATGAAAGATGATCTCTAAGTGAGAAATAATAATCATTGTACATCTAATCTGTCTCTCACATGCACTATCAATTAAGATAGTTGAAGAGGTGAGCACTTGAGTGTCAGGGCTGTGGACTGATAGCTAATGTTATTATTACTGTCTATTTCCTAACTGTCACCCATTTACTATGACAGCTGAATCCCCTCATGAGTGAAAGTGTGTGTGAGAGAGGATTGACAGCATGGAGGCTGCAGAAATGGGCAGATGAAAGTCAGATTGTAGATTGACAGCTCATATGAAGACCAGTCTAAAAAGAGACCAGAGAGACCATCAATCCACTGAGCTCTACTGCGACATACCACTACCCATGAACCACACCAACTAATTATCCACAGTCACAGTGAACAGCAGATGCATGGTTAACATTCAGCTAAGTTGCTCTGTTCATTATGTGACGCAGTTAATCCATTACTGTGAAAAAAACAGCATCACATGAGTAAGCAGTCACACATCATGTTAGCAAATAGCTGCTTTGACCGCCATTGGCATTGCTCTAATATCACACTTATGATTTTAACACATTTAACACATTAGATAAACTGTGATGAATGTGTCATCGCTAACAACAGCAACAATGTAGCATTGTCGACATATGAGAGTAAAACTAACAAAGAGCTGATCACTCAGTGAAGCCCAATTAAACATTGTATAATGGTACATAAAGTTCGGTATGTACCTCGGTTTTGAGGGTCACAGTTCGGTATGATTTTGAAACAGCAGGAAAAAGAAAAAATGGAAGAAGAAAATAATATTTTTGTCCTTAATTTTGAAAAATGTGAACATCCAACAATAGCTCATTGACCAAAACTATCACTGAAACAGTTTAGTTGTGCTGCAGTTGAAAAGGAAAACAATCTTTCTGTTTCCTGCAAGGAATCTGCACACCTGCTGACAGCTGTTTTATGATCATTTATGGTTGCTCAGAACTGATTCTTATGACATGCTGTCTGACCACGTCAGGAATCAAATAAGTTTAAAGTTGTTCTGAACGGCTTCACTCAAAGGAGGAGGGAAAAGTCAACTGCAATAGGGTGGATCTATGGGCGGCAGCTACCCCAGCTGCCACCCCAGTTTTGGACAATCTAATTTGAAAATATATATATGAAAAGTTGTGGCTGGTCAGAAATTTACAAGAGTGAAACTCTGATGTCTGAGTGCAAGTGAATGCAGCAAGAGATGACACCACCTGCTACTACCTCTCCCTGCAGCAGGCAGCAGCTCCTTTTTCTCCCAGCCCCGGCAGCTTTCTGTGCAGCCTCTCCGGGGCCCGACTGCACACAACGACTGCTGATGGCTTTTTTTTCCTGCTAAATGTGTGTAGGGTTGCCAACTTCCACTAGCAGAAATGCATAATAGCTGCAGATTAATCACATTAGAAGCCACATTTGTCAGCAATGCAGTGACAGTTCATTCAAAGCGTACCTGAGAGTTTGCACTTTCACCACATTTTCAAATTGAAGCTCAGAGAAAAGGGCGTTTGCCATTTAATCAGCATTACTGGATAAACACTAGATATATTGGATCATTGGCAACACTTTGTTTGGCTTCACAGAGTATAAGTGACACAATTGGTGACTATCGTCTTCATATGTAGGTCTCTATCTAGGAGCCAATTTAAACCCTTAAAAAAAGCCTGCATTGGCACAATTACTGATCACATTGACTCTTATTTCAGAAATTTGTTGGGAAACATTGAGGGGCATTTAGGAGGTTGAAACAGACAGCAAGTGAAAAACATCACACATTCACTCAAACTTTCCATATATTCAATGTTAAGTTGTACACTGTTATTAATAATGATGATTATTACAGGAAAAAAGAAAAAAAAACATAGTAGTTAAGTCACTCTGAATCTTGTAGGAGACACAGAGCTAAGCTTTGGTTGAGTGGTCAGCACAGTTGTCCATGGTCTGGGAGACAGGGTTCTGAGACCCGGTGTGGGAACCCCTACAGATACAAATACAAATACTGGGCTCTCTGCACATCCCTAATATATATATATATATATATATATATATATATATATATATATATATATATATATATATATATATATGCCGCCCTCTTGCCATTGCCACCCCATGAATATTTCTCCAGATCTGCCCCTGGTTGACCATCACAGAGAAAAGAGGGGGACAGGGAGACGTGATATTGTTTAAATACAGGGATAACAGAACATATTTTAATAATAATGATGGCAGCAACATTACAGGGTAACCAGGGTAACTTGGCTAAGCCGGCAAGCATGCGTCCATGATGTAGCATGCTACCAGCATGCCACAGCTAAATGGTGCACTGCCAAAACATTCCAGGTGGAATTCAAGTGCAAGAATTATTGTTACACACATTGGAGTAAGTGGATTATTAAACTATTTTGACAATAACTGTTTGGGTTTGGGTCAGGGAGCATACCAAACCATGGAAAGTCGCATACTGAACTGAACGTCTTGTACCGAATGGTTTAGGATGAATACATGACTGGTTACACCCCTATATTACATTATCAGTCTTAACAATGTCTCATTAACACCATCTATGTTAATCATTCAGCTGCTCAACATTCAGGAAGAACAATTTGTTGTTCATCAGTGTGTTCAATTATTCGTCATAAATTAATTTTCACCTTGTGAGAAGAAAATAAATAAATCACAGTCAGAGAAACATATCAGAGGAGACTGGAGCATTTATAGCAACAAACGGTTACACAGTTGTGTTTGACTGATGATGCTCTGCTACATTTAAATCTCTCTTAATGAATCTAAGCAGCATGCCAGAGATTCTGCCAGGAGCAATAACTCTCAAATGCAGGTATATAAAACAGAAAGGAGCTCACACATATCACAACGGAATGACAGACACATAACGCACACAGCAGGAGATGCCATAACAAGTATAATTACTAATGAACCACAGTTTGAGGATTGCATGATAAAGAGAATCAGACCAATAAAACTGCAGTATGTAGCAGTTAGCAATAAGAGCAGCGACAGGAGCAGCATGACTGGACTGCATGTATCTGCTAATGGTGGCCATGTACTGGTCTGCTCTGAAACTAGACACACATGCACATACACACCTAAAAAACACACAAGGCAGGTCTGGCAGGATGCCATGAAAATCCTCCTGCAGATGCTGCTATTCTTGAACTGTAGAGCAGATGTCAAACACACACACACATGCACACACACACACACACACACACACACACACACACACACACACACACACACACACACAGACGGCTGTGCTGATGAGCACCTGAGTAAACTAATATTGTAATGTTGAGCTCTGGGTGTGTTTATTTTGACAAAATCTGGAATTCTAATACTGCAACAAATCAGGTCGTTGTACCTTAATTTACCTTTAATTTGCTTTGGTTAATGCCAAAAGCCAAGAAAATCTGACCAGATCTGCTATTTAACAAGAAAAGCTAAAGTTCTGATGGAGTGAGTTGGATCTAATGACAGCAGCATTGGATAACTGGTATAGAAGTGATGTGAGGTGAGTAATAAAAATGACATTAAAAGCACAGCCGTGTCTGACAGTGGAAGTACATAGCTTAAAAATCAATTAAGCAAAAATATCTTGTTATTAAGTTACAGAACTATAATCTCCAGAGCCTGAAATACAGCTGCTCTGAATGTTTGAACATAATTTCATTAAATATAAATTAGTGTGAGATGTGGCTTTTGCTATTCGCTTTTGCATATGTCCAATGGCACAATCAAATTTGCCTCAGATAAGCAAGCAATAAAAGCAATTGTTAGCTTTGCTGCATGTCATACTCCATCTCTCCCACCTCATTTCCTGTCATCTCTCTCTACTATCCAATAAAACGTAACAACCCACCCCAAAAAAACAAAAAACAAATCAAATAAATATGTATGTAAACAGTATATTCACAAATAATGTTATGTTTTAATTGTTTGTTATTTTATAATAACCCTTATTATAACATTCCTTTCATGAAGAGACTTTGGGTGAGTAACAACAAGATAATGAGGTGTAGTGTCATATTTCAAGTTGTTGTATCCATATGGTATCCAGATGCACAGAACCTGTCGTGTCTTAGGCTAATGTGATGCTTCAGAGACTGTCACATCAAATAGACATACATACGGTAGATGCAAATTGTTTGGCTCTCAGTTTAAAAACAAGTTTGTGAAACTCCATCTGCTTATGGCTGAACAGCGGTTCCAATTTAAAGGTATACTATGCAGGATTTGTCAGTTGGCGTTTGTAAACACAGCACTCAAAGTTGGCCCGTCCTCCCCAGCTTGACCAGAGCGAACTGAGAGCAGAGTGAGAGAGAGAGTGTGGCAGCGGTCTAACAAGCTAGAGAGTGAATGAGGAGAGCGAGCAGCGCTGGTGAAAACAAAGCAGTAAATCAGATAAATAATAAGTTATTTCCTGATTGTTTCATGGCGGTTACGTGCTAAAGCACAAATAAACATGCCCACACCTCCTCAAAACCCTGTGGGAAGGTGCCACATTGCTGGATTTTGTGTGAATGCAGAGCTTCATCCTGTGGCCTCTCTGCTGTGTGTGTGTGTGTGTGTGTAGCTCAGCCCTGCCCTCGGTCAAGCAGACACACAGACCTGCAGCTCTTTCTACATCACAGAGACACAGCAGAGCGGAGCAGAGGAGAGAGATGGAGACAGCGATGTAACCTGGTTGCTACATTTTTATAGAATCCCGACCTCACCTGCACTCTGTTATTGGCTGGGGGCAGGGTCTCTGCAGATAAATACACCGCCACACATTTCTAGTGGGTGATAAATGATGATTAAGATAAGTGATGATTGAGAGGGATTATTTTTGTATGAGTCTATACATTGTTTTTTGTTTTTTTTGGAAAATCCTGCATAGTATACATTTAAGCTACAGATATCACATGACAGAGGTCATCATGTTATAGAACCGAGGGTATTTGAAGAAAAATGTTTTTCAGAGCTCCATCATGTGTGACGTCTGTCACCACCACCACACTGCTACACACACACACACAAATGCACATATACTCTGGGCCGAGGTTACATACAGTATGACCTCATCACCGTGATGCCAGTCACACAGTGATGACACTCTATATCCGCTTTTTCTGCCCTCCTTCACCACGGCTGGATGATCTTTTTATGTTGTCACAATAACAGACAGCTATGAAAGTGGCCATAAACTCCTCACTTTGCCAACTGATGAGTACATCGAGTGGAGACCAGGAATCACAGTTTTATCGTTTTTACACACATCAGCACATTCAGGAACTTTAAGTGAGGCAATATGTCAACGTCTAGCTCTTAACACAGCCTGTGTTATATCACTCCAGCATACAGCAGCTACAACTAAGAGATTACAGGCCTAAATATGAAACAATCCTCTCCCTCTACTTGAGACTGTGGATTTAAATGATGGAGGTCAGTTCTCAGTGATGTTAGGAATAATTTTAAATTTGATGTATTAAAATATATTTTACCTGTACAATAATGTGTAATGTATATAAATTGGTTTCTTGATGCCTCAACTAGATCTGCTAAATATTTGTTCAAGTGTGTTGCTGTGCATTAATTCCAAATATGTGGGTTATTTGAATTAAATAACCCACATTTGAATTATTATTATGATTTGAATTAAATTTTATTGCTATTATTAGAGGACATTGTTAGAGGACATTGTGAGGAGACATAAAAAGCTTTTAATACATATTTCAATAATGTGAGTAACCCCTAATGAGAGAGGACAGGATGATGTAAAATAAGAAACAGTTTGACCAAATTCATTTCATCATGTCAAATAACACAGTCATTACAGACCTCTGTGGGGAGGCAAAACTAATTCCTGATTAAGCACTTCATCAATGACCATGTATTTTAATTGATAATGTCACTGTGTCCTTGCTGTGACAAACAAAAAAAAACAAATTAAGAATCAACATGATAATGTTATTCGTCAATACCTCCATTTGCACATGAAGCTAGAAGCAGCTAAACACAATCTGCAATCAACGCTGACAGTGACTACACACAGTGAATATCAGCCTGTAACTTCCACCAGGCCAATTAGACTGAAAATGTGATGGAACGATGTAACTGAAGTGAGATGAAATTATAAAATGGCATGTGTATGTTAATCTCCAGCAGTGGTGATTACTGTTATTAAATCCTGAGGGTTGTTAGTAGCAGCCAAGCAGCTATATCACACTAATGTACATTGATGACCGAGATGAACATAAACAGATTACAAACTATTAAGAAAAATCACTAATCATTTATGGCAGGATAAATTATAGAGCTGATATGTGTGGATTGTAAAAGAATAAAACATCCTCTAAAACAAATATATTCCACAGTCGACACTGGTGTATGAAGCATCAGGACATAAATTCTCTGGTGTTTATGAAATCCTGTGTGGCCACACGGGCTTCTTCATGCCTCCAGACTTCTTCTGTAGAAAATGCTGGCATAAAAGAGACAATCAGAAAGATGTCTGTCTGCTGTCTGTCTCCATCCATTCAGCCCTCCTCCCTCCCCTGTTATCCCCATTCATGTGTTTTAAGCTGCGGAGTTGTTTTATAAATCATAAAGATGTTTAAAACATCAAAGTTTCACAGTCTGGTACAAACCAAATGAATCACAGAATAACTCTGATGTTTTGATCAGAGGCTGTAATGAAGATCAGAGGAGAACTGCTCAGCAAGCCCACACACAGCTTTGTGCAAATTAGTAAGGGAGAATAACTGCACAGACACCAAACCAAAACTGGTCAAACTTAAGACAATTGAAAGT
Organism: Thunnus maccoyii; assembly: GCF_910596095.1. NCBI lineage: Eukaryota > Metazoa > Chordata > Actinopteri > Scombriformes > Scombridae > Thunnus > Thunnus maccoyii. The sequence goes on from NC_056538.1 coordinate 8,950,931, forward strand.
CCCTGGACATGATATATCTGCAATATGTCGAATTTGTATGTGGTGCAGGGATAACAGAATAGCAGGGCAGGAGACATCGAAAGTTTTCAGACTGTAACTGACTGATTAAAATGACATTCAAGGTGTGAGGTGGTGCTGTACACACTGTTATTAAGGGAGCAGATTAAAAAACCTAAAGTAAAGTCAACTGGACCTCTAAAATGGAGAGAAAAGCATATTGGTATCTTGGTGACTCGCCGTGCGCCCCAGTGAGAGGAGAGGCACGCTAGAGGGTCAAACAGATGACAAGTTATCACACACACACAAAAACAGTTTTATTCCTATTAAAGAATTAATGCCAGTGACACAGATTAAACAATAATGAGTGATTCTCAGAGCTCTGTAATCCGTAACAGGTATCTGTTCCCACTTCATTCCAGAGTGAACTAGATCATGTTTTTGTTTCCACTTTCCATTTATTTATGTTACCACGGTGGTATTTAACTGGTGAATGTTATTGTTAAAAGGGAAGGAAGCCTCAAATACCTATAATATATAGTAATGTATTGTTTTTGATTCACCTGTATCCAAGTGTCCCACAGGTGCACCAGATGAGCAAGTCTCATGTTGGCATTCAGAGTATGTCATAGCCTACTGAAAATACTGGATGATATACATTTTTATATATCAGTGTATATTAGTTATACACTGATATGGAGTGAATTAAAAACACAGACTGACAGTGTAACACAGACAGCTGCTATAACCCTGCAGGATTTTATCTACCAGAAAATAGTTTGATCCCACTGTCAAGAGGCCAGCAGGACAAGACAAGAGAAGCCAGTGAAAGTCCAGGACTGACAGACTACAGGAGGCACAGTTCACCTCCACTGACAGAGAAAAGAACAAATACAAACGCCGTGACATGAAACATCGCACAGAGTCAGTCGCTGGGAGGTGACTGTAAATAAATGGCTTTAAACACACTGAACAAAAGAAAAAGAAAAGAAAAATGTACTAACACTAAATTATGTGTTTATTCTAATTAATTTCCACATGATATATTACTCCTAAGAGTTAAAGATTAAAACATTTAAATCAGTTTAGTGATAGTTTTTAGTTGAATTAGTATATTTCAGGGACAGGGTGCTTGATAAAGTACCAAAGGCTAAAACAACAGGAGAGTGTTGAATCATTACCTCCCTGTTTGTTTTCCTGTTTACCTCAACTTGGTCCATCCATCAACATGACAAAAAAAAAAAAAACACAACACATCACAGTCCTCTGATTATAAGCTCTTTTAAAGGCATATATACTTTTCTCTAAGATACCCCACACACACCCACCTATGTGTCCCACAAAATAACGAATTTGAGAAAATGCTCAAAACAAGACTGTGGAGGCATGCGTTTGATATTTTTACTTGCATTGCACACACACTTTCACTCCCACACACGGATTGTCACAAAGCTCTCTTTATCCACTCCCTTCAGTCAAGAGTTCATTGAGATCCAACTGTCAACAGACAGAATGAGTAAACACACAACTAGTCCTCTCCTCAGTCCTAATTTGCACACATGACAACAGATCAGTCTGAAAACACTGATTACATGTGGAGCTGATGTGTCTCCCAACACATCTATTTTCTACACTATATGTCCTGTCTGAGAAGATGCAGGTGTTGTGGACATTTTTTTTTTTTTTACAGTTACTGACATTGTGTACATCATTCTAAATATATGGATGGCCCCTGTGGCAAAATTATTCAACAGGGTTCAAGCTCTTGTCATTTTTCAACCTGGCCTGCAGTTGTCATAACAGAAATATGAAGTCTGGATGATTCCACAGAACTCTTAAATATACTTTCCTCTTCAATCAGTCTCTCTCTCTCCCCTATTGATTTCATGAGCAGAGCATCTCCTTAGATAAAGAGTTTGTTTGACTGCAGGCTCTGATATCCAGCTGAACCCACAGTGGGCAGTGGGAGGCCGAAATGCAGCACAACTAAAGCAATGAAAAAAAGGTGCAGCTCTAAAAGTCCTAGAAATATAAGTGGGTTTTTTCTTCTGGAAACTCTGAGTGTCAAACCATTTCATGTTAAAATACACCAGTAGAAGAAGAGGTTTTACTGACAGTTTATTAAACTATAACTTATCCTCTGCAGTTGGTGAAAGTGAAAAGCCTTAAAACTGTAGCACTCTTGATAGAAAAGCTAATGAACTGTTTGATAAGAGGCTCCTGCATGTGCAGTTCACACAAGCTCACTTTCCTTTTTTTTATTATTTTTTTATTATTAACTACATAGTAATGAAATCAGACTCCAGTGAATCTGAAGCAAGGCAGATTAAAGGCTTTTAATATCATAAGGATTCACATTAGATTAAAGTCATTTGAGGGCACCAATTAGTGTTTTGAGAGGATACTTTACATTTTGAGAGAAAGGGATGCTAATTTGAAGGGACAATGTATTAAAATTATATCTTGGGGGTGCTTTAACATTAGAATTATTAAACTTCACTCAAACTTTATTTCCACAGAGAAAACATTTCTCACTCTGCCCCTCCTTCCCTTTTATGTCTTAAAAAAAGGGGTTAAAAGGGACATCTTTATCTGACACACACACAGCTTTTCACTCTTCTGTGACAGTCTGTGATCCCTCGCTCTCCGCTGAGCGACGGCCTGACTCGACCATTCTCTCTGTCCTCATCTCTCCTCCTTCCTCTCCATCCACAGAGTGTGGCATTAGCTGCCTCTGGTAGTTTTGTTGATATATTGGTTGACAGCTAACTTAGTTCTCCCCAGACTAGTCTAATGTGTGTGTGTGTGTGTAACTCTGGTCTGACTCTGGTCCTGGAGATCCAGACTGAGCTGTGGGAGAATCTCTGACTGTCTTGCTAGTACAGCCGGCAGTAAACTCCGAACAAAATCAAACCTGGCATGTTTGCAGAGGCAAAAAGGTGGGATTGCAGCCAAAACTAATCACTGCATTTGGCTTTGATCAGCGCAGTGAGTACAGGCTGTCCAGCTGAATTTGCAGCAATTTTCACACAACCTTGTTTGCCATCATGTGACTAATTTATATCCAGCTCTGTCGGTTCATCCCGCAGCAACTTGAGCCCCTCCGTCTGTTGCTGGAAATCATTCATTGAGCAGACCTTGAGGTAGTTATTATTGTACCACATAGACACACATTAAAAAAAAAGACCCTTCATTCTAAGAGATTCATTAAAATGAGAATCCACCAGCATGACACCATATCAGAGGTGTTTTTCCAGGATTACTTGTTTGAATGAAGGATTAATAGAAACCGGATGTGTGGATGTATTTAATGGTTGAACACTAAGCCAAGCAAATATCTCTAATCCTGTAATCCTATAATACAGTCTCACCTCTGATTTTTATTGACTCTTCAGTAAAGAAAACAAATATCCAGTAAGAATTAATCATTGAAGACCTGATAGCACAAGACATTTGTTTTCATCATCATGGTGTTGAAAGAATGTACAAGACAGCTTCCTGATGTACACTTTGCAGGGAAATACGATGTTATGCAATATTACATTTGGATCCAGTGAACAGTTTTAAATACTCTCATTGATGCTTTAAATTGCACAGAGCCTGTAGATTTTTATGAGCTCTTTAAAATGAGCAGTTGATGTCGTAAATATCAATTACAGGCAGTAAGTACTTGTTAGAAGCTGAAGGGAGGATGTCACTTCCTCTGTTGTCACTCCAGCTGTAATGTGCAGAGGCAGCGTTCATTTTCTGAGCCGCAGTCTATACAGTCATGAAGATGCTAAGCCTCCTAAAGTGAGTGTGGCAAGCACTTAACAATTAGAAGTGTTTCAAAGGGAATTTACCAAAAAAAAAGTGACATATGATGGAAAAATGCCTAAATATATAAATAAACTAATAACAAGAGTGGCCTTTAAACAAAGGCATGTATTACTCAAACTGACTTCCTGGATCATATTTCATCGTTACCTGTTGTTTTCAGTCTGATCGCCCACTAACTGCCCTTCCTCTCGAGAAAACAAGCTACACTGAAATTCAAATGTATAATGTTTCCAAATTAAAATGATTAATCTGAATGAGTCCTTAGTAGGCAGAGTCAGAGGTGAATAACTTTTAAGGAGATATGGAAAAGGATATTAAATGTCTTATATATAGAGAGAGTTGCAGACAACCAGATCATGTGAATGTTCCTTAATTAAACTCTTTAATAAATGATTTCAAGCATCATTAAAGCTCCAAAAAGCTTAGTGCCTAGTTTGAAATTAGACAAGTCAGACAGTGATAGACGGGAGTGAAGACTTTATCTAAAGTTACTAGAAACCTTTACAGATCTTTTATTCTTTGTGGTAACACTTTTTCATGGACTTGCTAAACTTAGTGGAGCAAATAAATGAGAAACCAAACATAGTAATAATAAAATACAATTCCCTATTTACCAGCTGACCTTGTTAGAGGGAGACAGAGTGGGTACAGTACCTATGTGATTAAAATTGATGCTCTGCAAAAGATAAGTGCTTGTTAACTGAAAAAAGTAGCTGAGTTTACTTACTTTAATAAGAAGGCAGAAATTTGCAAATCAGTGTTTTACGCACACAAGCTCTACTTAGTCAGCCCACCAAAGTATATTAATGTACATCCAAGTATACTTTGCACGAGTGCACACTGGCCTGAACAGGTATTGAAATAAAACTTCCAAGGAAATGATTATCAGTTCATCCTCTGTCTCTCTGTCTCCTGCTCACTGGTTGCACTTTGAAAAGCCTGCAGCAAACAGAGTCAACATTTAAATCAATTAAAATCTGAACAGCTGACAACTTTGAAGTAGCTCTGCAGTCAGATGGACATCACTGCTCCCCTCAGGAAAAAAAAATAAACAAACAAACCAAAAAAAAACAAGTATGTCAAGATAGGTATAAACAAAAAAATCGAGATGCTTCAAATCGTGAGTGCCATGGAACAGAGGTGAAGGACAATGAGGCAAAGTAAACAAAGTAAAGAGAGTAAACAAAAAGGGTAGTTTCTGGAGTTTATCAGTATAACAATGAGAGAGGAGGAGTGGGAGATGGAGGTGAACTAATGAGGAATGTTAGAGGGAAGTGGAAATACTGAGAGAGGATTTCATGAGAGGTAGTGATGGGAATTTCAAGCATGGATCTTTTATTTAACTCTATTATGTTCCATCTCTCCTGAACAGCTCAGTTTTTCCAGCAGATAAGCACAAAAGGCCGCTATCCTTTACTGAGCAAGAAAAAAAACACACAAAGAGAAACCGGGAGTCCAGTTTTGTTCTGGGCCTGAGTCTCTGAGCCATCAACTCAAAATGATTTCCCCTGCAAGCATTCTTCATATCTACTCTCCGTCCACTCTGAGTGCTCTGTGTTTATGTGTGTGTGTGTGTGTGTGTGTGGTGTGCTGCTGCGCTGCAGTGAAGCTGTGAAAAGTGTCAGCTGTCAAACAGCATTGCATTTACAAGCTTCAATATGTTGTCTCACAAACCATCCTGCAAAACACAAAAGCAAACATGCAAAAAGGTATCATAAAAAGATAATGTTAGGGCTTCTTTCAACAAAAAGCTCCACTTTAGCAGTCGACTCTCAATTCTCCTGGAAGTCAGAGGTTCCTTCAGCACATCAGAACACCACAGCAGCAGAGGAAAAACGCTATTGTAAACTCTGAACAGTGTTTTTAAAGATCCCAGAGAAAAGGAGAAGAGACAATAAACTCACCATTCTCTAGAAAACTACTGCACTTATCAAATGGTGACTTTAAAAGCAGAAGGCACCATATCTTGAGCTGGGTATCATTACAATTTGGCAGTACATGTGAAAACAAACCTGGGTTTCCGTATTGATACCAAAAGATACATTGCCTAAAACCATTTTGATGGCTTTACACTCGTGGGTTTTTTTTTTACAAATTTGTTTCATACAGAAATTTTAAAAAATTATCTGTTTTTGGGAGGAAAAAAAAAACTCAGGTAGGTTACACGGCTATCTCATTAAAGGCCTTCTGGCAAACAATTATGTCTATCAGCAGGTGTCAAGGAGGGGAGTCACATCAACCTGCAACATGATGCACATTTCCTTATTTGGACACCATTCCCGCAGCTGGGGGTGTTCGCCAGAGATAAAGCTGAGCTACTGACACAAGCGAAGTGCTTTCAAGGGACTCTACATAACTTGTTGTTCCCCTTCTCCTTTCCACAAAGTCAGGTTGTAAAAAATAGGCAATAAATGAAAAGTGCAAAGCAATAATCGCCTTTGAAGTTCTATGATCTGGGAGACTCCAGTTCGAGACCTCGTGTGGGGACCTCCTTCATAAGGTAGTTTATTCATGAACACTTAATTGTAACACTTTAATTTTCTCAAATTAAAAGCGTAATAAAAACAAAAAACAGGATTTTTAAGCCTCTTTCCACTTTTATTCGAATGCAAATACAAATACAAATAATTTTGCTGCCTCAACAAATACAGACACAAATACAAATACTGGGCTCTCTGTACAGCCCTAGTACATAATAATGTATATAATTATGTACAAATTCTACAGGTAGGAGCATTAAAAGTTGGATATTTACCTATGTGCAAGAAAGAAGTTGGAATATACTGAGCATGCAGAAAATTATGATGTGCATTATGCTGTAAGAGCGTTTTGAGAAGTTTTTTCTAGTTCAGAAATGAAAACTCATCACCACTCTGAAGGGCAAACATCAACTTTTATGGCCACACTAACTCACAGCCAATTCATTAAATAAATGAGCATGATGTTAATCCAGTCATCTGCATCATTTAAAGGTGGATGAATGGGAATGGAGATCTTGCCTCTGCATATGTGTGTGTGTGTACAGTATGTGTGTTACATCTTTGTGTGATACTATAGTGACTGGACACTTTTATTTCCAGCACTGACCCTGAAGACCTGATGGTGATTTTTCACTCAAACTGATTTCTTCATGAAGTCAAACTGAGCAGCTGATGATATATCACTGTGTTGCCTCTGTCACCACTCAATTACCAAACTCTCAATTCATTTCACAGCTGATGTACTTACAGTCTGGAGAGCATCATTACTTACTGCTGACATTTAATTACAAAAGTAGACAGGGGAGGAAGGCATGGGAACTATTTTTTTTTTCTATTTTCCATCACATATTGCTTCTTTCTCTTCCCTTTATCCACACGTATCACACATTCCCTCCCCCATCTCATCACACTAATAAAGCTCCTTGCCAGCATAAGAGCCTGCAGTGCCAAAGAGAATCCAATAGGTCATGACTGATTGATCAAACTACCATGTAAACATCATGGTTTAAAGAGAAGGGATGTGTTTGAAGATAATAAGGTATTTCTATTACACAAGCTAACTGGCAATTGTTCTATAATATGAGCCACTGAGATGCAGACTGCAAGAGTGGAGCTGACTGTTGAACAGCATCCACATGTTTCTGCATTACTCTACTACTATACTGAGAGGAAGCTCTACTGAAGCTGTCAGCTGTACCATCAGCCTCTATAGCTGCTCTCTTCTCTCTGTCACACACCGCTGCTGTACATGAAGACTGCTGTCAGCTCAGCTCAGCAACATCACTAACTTTATTCAGACCAAACACAGCTGTACTGTCACAGTAAACAGTATTCTCCACGAGGAGTCCAGTTCTCTGTCATGTCAGGTGTTCTCAGGAAGGGAAGTCACTTCACATACCTTCATAACTCGAGTCAGAACCAGACGGACAGACGCACATTAAACATCAATGGCAGTTTCCTAGTGGAAAACGTCAGCACATGAAATGAAAAGACTGAAACGGTTCCCTTGCCTTGAAATCCAAAGAGGAAAGCGGTGACGGGGATCCACGCGGTGTGTATCCAGAAGTAAAGCATGGTGTCCTTTAATCAGGTGCAAAAGCTCCGCGCTCTGCCCGACGAAGATCTGTCTCCAGTGGTTAATTTCCAGAAGAGAAAGCTGCAAATGAAGCCGAGTGGAGGAAGAAATCCCAGTCTGAAGAGTGCTGATGAACAACACAAGAGCCGGAGACTCTGTCACTTCTTCATCTGCTGCTTTCACACAGACATCAGCGACCCCTACCGAAACTCTCATCCACAGAGAGAGTGTGTGTGTGTGTGAGACAGTCCTCTCTCTCAATGTGGTCAATGATTCTACTAAAGCAGGGTTTCATGGTTCAAGACTCACAGCAGGACTAATCTGGACAAGTCCAACACATTTCATTAAGCACCACGACCACGGTTTTCTCACACCAAGGCTCTCACTCTTCTTCATCTCAGCACATTTACTGCTGGACAAAGCAAAGCAAATGTGTTCGCTAATCACAGATGGGATGTCTTAGCCAGCAATTTGTAACAATGTTATTCAATATTCAAACTCAGGTGGAGTGTCTTCAGTGGATCCTCCCTAATGCCTGCAGTCTGATACTGTACATGGCTCACAGTGTGATTGAAGACACTTTATATCAACTCTTTAATCAGCTACTAAAACTGTAATAATTATATTTTAATGAGACTAACTTTTTTATTGACTTTGTTGGGAACTTCTCCTCCAGACAGAAATGTAGTCGATTCTTACACAAATCAATATAAAACACTCACATACTGTAGATCTGCCTTTATAAGTGATCTGTGATTGAAAGTAAAGCAAAGACAGCTCATAGAATATTTGCACATAAGCAAAGTGACATTTTGTCTCTCACAAAATGTGCAGAATACCAACATGTCCCACTTTTGTCATGATTGTAATTAGAATATAGAAATGGATGCCTGACTATTGATCTTCTCAGTGAATGATCTATAGGAGCTCCTTAGCTATGAAGTCACATAATAACAGTTCAAAATGAAGAAAGTTGGTCTCACTGGAGAAAGCCAGTTATCTGAGTGCATACAAGTTTGGTGTTTTACCCCAGACATCCTGACAGCAGATATATTACATAGTTCTCACACAACCACTAGAGCTGTTGCTTTAGTTTTCATTATGCACCGTCTTCTGCTGAGTCTGGTGAAGTGAGAGCGTCTAAAAAGAGCAAAAACAACCCCCCACCCCACCCTCTGTGTAAATGCTAAGGCACTAGGCGTGAGTTTGAGTCATTGTCTTCACATATTAGCCTAATATTGAAGCATAAAGTGACAAACTGGTAATTTATACCAAAGAGAATAGTCCAACACCTTTCACTGCAAAGCAGAGAAACATGTGAGCTGTGAAATTCTCAACTTTTTTACTACTAAGCTGACTCTTAGCTTAGCTTACTTCTTTCTCCAATTCTTCGCCATCCATTTGTGGCTTTTCTTTTTTCTAATTTGGCATTTGATATGGAAACACCATGCATAATCTCATCCTATACAACTGTAACTCATTCATCAGCTATGAATTAGAATTAAGTGTCTACTGTCCTATTTAGAAACAGTTAGAGTAACATTTCTGAATCAATCTGATCATATGGACAAAGTGGAAACAGAATGAACAAAGTCAAGTGTAACACTGTGGTTCAGTGTTATTTTTACACTGACATATTGTTTGAAATATATGGAAACCTCTCCTGTCGCTTGCAACTACATTTTGCACAATTGTATTTGTATTTATGTGGATTTGTATTTTCAGTTGCTTTTTCATTTTAGTTTCCATCTGTGAAGCTTCCACCCACGAGACATTATGGCACAGGAGGACTGTGTTTGGAGAGTTTATTTACATTCCTCACCTGCTTCTCTCACACTGCTCATTTGTATTTCAGGCTCAGAGGAGAAGAATAACATTTTCATTATAACATGCCGGCAGCAAGAAACAAAGCAAAGATTAGATGGAATCCCACCAAAACAGTAAGATGAATATAGTTTGCTGTCAAGAAGTGAGACTACTGATTCTCAGAGACAAGTCAAGTCTCATTTCATGCAAAAGCCACTGGTCGTATGGATGAAATGCAAATGATTTTTGCTTTCAAACACTATTCATGATCACAAGATATCAGATCTGTGTGTGTGGGAGCGTGTGCTTTGTAGGTTAGAATTCAGTTATCTTAATATTTTTGTTCAATCAAGTAACACAATCATAATGTCAATCTTCAGTCTGAACATAGTAATCACAAACCATCTCTTATCCTGCTGTGTGAATTATATACACACATTAACACATCTCAAATCGTCTGCATACACACTGAAAAGTAGGCAGAAAGAAAATAAAATCAGTTTGAAACATGGCTCCCTGCAACAAATTGCATTAATATGCAATGCTTCCCACAGACAACTCTTTGTAATGAGTTATTCTATTGTGGGCAGATGGCAGCTTTAATGTGTTTGTTGAAAATTATTTCACATTAGCTTGTGCCACTAATAGCTTCACAAAATGCAAATTTATTACCAATGTTGGAAGAAGAAATGAACATCACATGATACAAGAAATGTGGAAAATGTTCCAGTTCTTTCCGGTCTATAATTTCAGATGATTTCTCCGGCTTTGCAGTTCTGCAATCAGAGAAATCATCACTTTAGGTGAAAGAAAGTCCTCCTCATTACATTTTCTCATTAGAGAGAAAAATTCAGATTCATTTTACAGCGTACAGTCCAGTTCATGTCTTATACTGAATACTAAGTTCAAAGCTCCTGACCTCTAAGTGTCTTGATTCATAATTCATTTCCAGCCCACAGTGTTTCTGTCCTCCAGCAAACCTTTGGATGTCAGTGTGCAAGCCTCAAGATGATGTTGGTGAATTTGGGACTGTGTTGAACTATGGCAGTGGGAGTTTTTGAGACAGCTTTGATCACTGGCATGATACAGGATGAATTGTTCATTATCCAGGATGCACTCTGAGATTATGTGGCATTTTGGAAATGCAAAGTAGGCTGCAGTTTTCTATTGATCAGTTACACATAGATAAATACGTAATGCAACAAGAAGAGAAAGGATAAAAATGAAAGGCAGAAGAGAAAGACAGGAAAAAGATAAAATAAGACTCTGCATTACACTGTCTCGCACCAAAGACTCCCAGCTTTGATTCATCTTCCCCGGAGCCACTTGATGGACGGTCAGTAGACAAAAATTGTTCCTCCACTCTGCTCCCGGCACCTCATTTGACTACCTTCCAGTAGCTGCCATCTGGAGATACCGCAAGAGGTTTCTGGTCAAGGAGTAGCTACTGATGTTTTAGAAGATTTTTGTTGGGTTTTTTTCTAAGCTTGGATGAGGGATTTTGAATGGTCCCTTTTATTGAGGCTTATCCATTCATTTTGCCATTCTTACATGTTTACTGTTTGACCTGAATCATGGCCTTGCTATCCAGGACCCTTCAGCAAGCAAGGACAGCAACAAGATCAATCAGCACCAAATGCCTTCGCTCCTGAAGTGTTAAACTACCCTGACTGTATGGTCATGTGTATGACATTGCTGTTGAATAGACATATAGGTCCTAAAATTGCTACTGCATGAAGGGGTTAATATCTCTGGTAAAATCCAATGAGGACAAACTTGCCAAACAGAGGGAAATATGACTCATTACAGAAGCTAGTTTTAGAAAACAATACTGCAAATAACCCCATTTGAATGTGTTGGAAGTTTCCGTTTACACTGATGGATCTCAGTAGTGCACTGAAACTTTACTGATATGACATCATGTGGCATAAATGGCATCATGTTTAGCTCTGATGAACATTAGGTTTTATCACAGTTTATATGGCTGGTGCATGGGCAACCTACACAGTTCGGTTTTGTCCATAATGCTGTGCCTTGTCAACAGTGCTGTTTTTATTTAAGACCATCACCCAACTTGAGGCTAACACTGTACACTACCATGTCCTCCCAATCAGCACCATGGAAAGAGACAGAGCAGCAGCAGAGTGCTGAGCTTGGTTCACTGTGGAGACAGAGTTCTGCAAAGACTGCTGCTTTCACCACAGTACATGAGAAATTATCAACATTATATTTTTTCTTTTCCTACTGTGATTTAAATTATTCATAAATGCTTAAAATGAAGTCACTGCTGCACAGTACATCAGCAATTAGCTGTGTCCCCATACATTATTGCTCTATCGTTTATTAAAATGTTGTGCCTTCTTTAAAAGCATTATTAGTAACAGTGAGTGATTTTCACTGTTCACTTTTTCCTACTTATTTCCCCCAATTTTGGATTGACACATTCTCCTGCACTGCCGTCTTTGTCATTGCTAATTCTACTGTTGGGGAGGGTGTAGGCAGATATATTTATCCTCTGATAACACACACTGCATGCCAGCTGCATCATTTCGCCAGCCAACAAGTAGCTTCACTGTGAGGACATAATATGTTCACACACGGTTCACATGTTGGGAAATAGTAAACTTGTTGAAGAGGAGGTGAAGGGGTTGCCAAATTCATTATAATTCCTCCTCAGGCTACCATCAATATCTACCAAAATCCAGAAATCCTGTTGTGAGATAACTTGGCAGGTCCAACACTATGTTCCTGTGAGACATAAAAGTGTGAAAGTGAAAGTTGCTTAACTTTCTATCCATCAAGTATCTGGAGACAGTTCTGAAAAAAGGTCTATATTGATATTCTAAATATGACACCACATTGCACAGCACTCTCTGCACTCTGTGTTGTGACCTCCAGAAGTGGATTGTTTACAGTAAAGTTGCAGATACTCTGTGGTACTTGTACTCTGCTGCTAATGACTCTTGCAGCTCTAGTTTCCTCTGCTGTTGGTCTTTGTCCTGAATAAAAAAGCTCCTCTGTCTATTTCTAGTGACTCCATCCCAGTGGTTTCCATCACACCCGACCCCCAGCTGATTACCTGTGACTCTACTGAGAGAGTTTGATTTATGACTGCTTTGCTCTTATTATACTTGAGTGCTCTGCTGTAACAGTGTAGCTCTCAGCTGGCAAGTAAAACCTGTGAAAGCTTCCCTAAAGACTTTGTCTTGATAACAATTTGCCCCTGACGGGGAGCCAAGTGGCTGTAGAGCAAAGCATCACTTTCTGGTTCAGATCCAGTTAAAAGTGTGTTTGGTCTCTGTCACCAGGCCTTTATTCCACAGAGAGAACTGGATCCCATTTCTAACAGAAGTAACCCTAAATATCCAGGCAGAGAGAAGAGAGTGAGTCTATATCTACAAAAGTATAATTAATTAAAAGTAAATAGAAAAACTGTTATTGTGGAGATTCTCTTTCTGCTTCACTAACTTGGTGAATGGCGGCCTTTTTTTGTGAACAGAGCCAGCAGCTGCAGTGTCTAGTCATAGATGATTTAGAGGTGGGAGAAAGGTGATTACAATCTCCAGCACTATTGAATATACAACACCAGTCAAAAGTTTGGGCATGCTTTCTCATTCTGGGGAGTGGGAAGGTGCCAAACTTTTGTTTGGTACTGAAGGAATAGAGGAGGTTGTTTTACTTCAGTCCAGCCAATCCAGCTCCTGAAAACTGTTCTCATCACACTTCTGTTCTCGAACAACTCCAGTAAGAGGAACAACTTCAAATTCTAGGAAAAACATAGATATGTTTTTAAAAAAACTACAATTCCCTACAGTTGCGACATGCAGCTTAAAGGTATAATATGTAATTATTCCACATTAAAATATCTAAAAACAACTAGACCTATGTTATATATTTTGTTGAGTTGTGTACTTACATTATCCCAAATGTTTCCAACAATTTTCAAACCCAGAGAAATCTGTAACTTAATCAAAGTAACGGATCATTTCATTTAGTTGCATGTCAATGGCGTCATACCTCCTCTACCAAAGAGTAAACACGCACAAGATGCATACGGCGACGCTATGTTTGTCCGCTACAATGGCGTCTACCAAAGAGTAACTTACACACATACAAGATAATACATCAGCGTTGTGGTTGTTCCACAGAAACTGTTATAAATTGACTTTTATTCACTTTTAAGCCACATTTTCATGATAAATTTAGGTCGCTTTTAACTATATCTTTTAGCCGGAAGAAGGATTTTAGTCATTGGACGTCTGGATCTTAAGTTATCAGAGAAATAAACTGGGCAAACGTTAACAGCAGCTTGGCTAACAGCCCCTCCAGGAAGTCCAGTGGTCACCAAACATCGTCGGAGAAATATTGATTTTTTAGGTGAAACAGCTTTAATTAGTATTTACAATTTTAATCTGCGTGTACGTTTGTTTCTAGAGAGGAGGAGACCTCTGCGGATAATTCGGCTCCTGGGAGAAACCGACCAAACGTCTGGATCTAAAGTTATAAGAGAAATAAACCAAACAAGTATTAGCAGCAGCTTGGCTAACAGCCCGTACCGAACGTCCGGTGCTCGCCAAACATCGTCGGAGAAACACTAATTTTTTTAGGTGAAACAGCTTTATTCAGTGTTTTTACCTGTAATCTCCGGGTCCGTTTGTTCTGAAGAGGAGACCTCTGCGGGTAATTCGGCTCCCGGCAAAAACATCCCAAATGATTAACACTGGAGTAATCCTATCCCGGTGAAGCTGGTTATTTAACACATGAATGTATAAAGAGAACTGGATACAGCGTCAGAGACAGGGCCCCGTTCATTCCTATGAAAGTTGCTCAGTGGCGCATGAAGCAATAAATAAATCAACTTCCCGGTGTGAAAGTACCCGGATCTTCCGCATTGTGCAGCCCACAGTGCATGCGCGCTAGTGACTTTCGCTCGTTCTCTTTATACATCCATGATTTAACAACGAAGAAAACAACTCCCATGATCCCGTGCTACTTCACACTGTCGTCACACTCTGTCTTTTGTTATTGTTTTGATTAAGAGACCCCTAGTGGCTGAAATTACATATTGTGCGTTTAAGACAAATCAGTCCGGTTCTTCCAGTTTGCAAAGTAGGGTTGTAAATAGGGTCATGAAATTATATATATCTATTGAAAATATTAAATAACTAGTACAGCTGAACTAGTAATTACATTGCATCTAGATGATCTATGTTAACAAAAAGTAAAGATGTTGGTTTATTTCAGATATAACTTTATTTCTCAGAATTGAAGGACAAATAATTAAAACGGATGGCTTTAACATTAACCTATCAAATTGTTGCATTATCAAGGACACTTTCGTGTTTTTGTGTTGAGAAATGTTAGAGATACCTTTAAAAGAAAACCTTAACATGGTGACAATGAGGACAGTACTTCCGGGCGGCGGGTCTTCTGGTCAGCCAATCGCAAAGTTTCAGATTCTGGATTTCAAATTCAGTTCATCCCTGGGGCGCTCCAAAATCTACATTTTTTATTGAAAGAATATAATCAAACAGTTCCATAAAATAATAAGAATACATAACAGCTCAGATAACTACACAATGCAAAGACAATGATTCAAACAAAATGCAACTACATGGTTTCAGCAACAGCAGCTTCCATAGCAACCACCATAGCAACGATAGAAAGCCTGAAAAAATCTTCATGATAACTAACAAAATAAAAATCATATAGAAACTATCTTAAAATATTGCATTTTCCACTGAAAATAAATGTCAGCCTTTTCTTTTTTTCACAGACAGAAACTTGACAGTCACATGACGTGGACGCAGGTAAATATAAAACAACAAGCCAAAAAAATGTAGGAATCTCACAATTTCAGAGCCGTTGTTGTGAAACTAATGTTTTGCACTGTGGACCAACGTAGCCATTGCACACTTTGATGTAAGATTGGGTTGGTAATGGGTACTTTCATGTAGTCTTTCTGTCCATCTCTTTCATTTTTATATGAATGTAGTTCTTGTGCATACAATACAAAAGAAAAATGCATAATTTATCAAAGATGCACACAGTACAGAAGAAATACACAGATATAAATTCTACATCAAACACATAGGCATTCCTTTTCTGTCTCAGGCAAACGCCCTCCTACAGACTGTCCTCACTCCTGTTCTCTGTGTCGCTACTTTGTGTTATAACACTGATAATTAATTTCTGTGGGATGCTTTGTCTGCAGACTGTAGGTACTTGTAAGTGGCAGTTTTGAAACTGGCATGCACAACAGGGTGTCCATTGTTTTACTGTACATCCAACATGTAGCTGCTGGTCAAACATTTAATACTGAGACGCATTCAAGAAATAATGTTTTCTGACCTTTTTTACACAACAAGCTTGTATACAGACTTTGTGACAGGTGTGTGCATTTGTGTGCATACAAATAGCAGCCTCACTGACTGCTTGCGAGGTGATTGGTTAACCTTCCAGACTGCAACAAGCTGCATCAATGTCAACAATCTGAGAAAGTAGTGAGTCAGATCCTTCAAACCTCTCTGAGCTAAAAAATGTCACAAGTTGAGTGATGAAGCTCTTCTTCTTGAACGTGTTTCCTTTAAAATGTTCCATTTCAGAGTTTTAGTGAATGTGAAAGGACTTATTATGGGACTGACAGGAACGCAAAGACACATTGCAGTCATTTCTACCAGACTTATCAGAGGGCCTCTTTACCTCTCTCTGACAGAGGGATACAGCCCAGTTCAGCCTCTGTGAAACTCTGAAGAACAAATTACTTGAAAACTGCTGTGATGGAAGTGTACTCCACTGGATTATGAAATCGTAAAACTAGCTGAGATGTCAGTCAACTCATATTGGGAAGTAAGCATTTATATTTTCAAGCTGGAACCAGTGGCAGAATATTTTTGCCACTTTGCAACAGTACAATTAAAGTGAACGCACTTTGACACAGTCCCTAAGAAGAAACAGACAAGCAAGCACAGACAGCCAGAGTACAAAAACCCATGTACACACATGTTTGTCTTTATATCCTTGTGAGGACACTCATTGACATAATGCATTCCCTAGCTGCTTACCTTAACCCTAACCATCACAACTAAATGCCTAAACCTTACCCTTACCCCAAACTGAACCTAAACCCAATTCTAATCTTAACCCTAAAACCAAGTCTTAACCTTCAAATTGCCCTTTGAAGTTGTGAGGACCGGCCAAAATCTCATCACAACACAGAAATGTCCTCACAAAGCTTGTTTTCAAATGAAATTGGTTCTCTGAAAGATAGACACGCACATCCATACACGTACACAGTTACCTAAACCATAAAATGATCATCACTGTGACCAATCAAAATGTATCCATCTGGTGTCTCAGTGGAAAATCAAGTGTTAAAATGTGTAGGTCTGGTGTTGTTAGTACAGTCACAGATGTTACAGTAACAACAATCGGATTGGGATTGGTGTGTGTTCATGCTCCTACATCTAGTTATGTAAAAGAAATGGTGGTGGAGGTGTTTTTGTTTCCAGTACATGTACAGTACACAAACAAGAAAGGTGATACAATATTTACAAAGGGTCCCTGCTTTTAAACAGGAGGAGAACATCTCTTCACACTGCCTGCTGTATTCAAATGTTAGAGCTACTTCAGTGTTGTTAGTGCTTTGCAGGTTAAGGGCCAAGTAACTGACACACTGGTGGTCCAGCTAAAGTGATTGAGGTGTGGTGTTACTCCTGCCACTGTGCAGGGGAAACCCCTACACGGGTTGAATCTGCCTGTCATGGCATTAGCATGCAAATTTCAGTGGGCTAAGCTGAAAGGATGAGTAACTAAGCCAATAAAGTCTTGTTTGAGAGAGAAGGGTGTGTGAAATGGAAATGTGTGCAATATTTTCTTAAGAGGAAGCAGACACTGCTTTGTCAATATCATAATATGCGCTCTTTTCCATGACTTAGAAATACTTGACAGCTTTATAATTGGGTGTCAAATAATGAAATTTAAAAAGGGGAAGACAAAATGATTCACCTAATCTGTGACTGTACTATGCTTTGTACTGTGCGTGACCACATTTAAATACTTTTATATACACAGTATGTTCTTGAACTGAATGCCTACGCGCATGTGGGAGAGATTTCCTGTAAATGTCTTTGTATGTGTGTGTGCGCAAGTGTTTGTGTGTCTGTGTGTGATGAGTGAAGGGGGGAGGTGGGTCATTTGGGCCACGTCACACAGATGGATGTTATATTTTTTCAATTTTATTTATATAGCGACAAATCATAACAAACACCAGACTAAAAATGGCACCCATTCAGTCCTATAAGAACTGCTCAGCTGGCCCATATGCCAAAAAAGTCTCTAGCTTCCAGGTGTGCTTCCACATTATGTGGCCCACTGAATATGCACAGTAGTGTTTCCCCTGCCGGCCCTGCCAGCAAGTTCCTGCTCGGCCTATAGACTTTACACTGTGATGACGTCATGGATTTTTAAATCGCTTTTCTCAGCTTGAGGAAAGTTTTACAAATATAAAACTTCCATGGATCATAAATTCATGACAAAAAGAGTCATCATTGACATTGTTTGCAGTTCAATGTGTCCTGTCAACAGTTTTACAGACGTCTCTTTTACAATGGTGGTCTAAGGGGAAGATGCTTTTTGGGCCACAGGGGGATTTTTTCTGCAATACCGCGTGCTAGTGGCAGAGCCCTATCAAGCTCTTATTATACATCTATAGTTTAGCATTATAACTTGAGTCCTGCAGCAGACACAGTGATGACAGAGAAGCATTCAGAGCTCAGACACTGACAGAGACCCCAGTTTTTCAAAAAAACAGTTAAAAAAAAGATGTAAATTGGGGAGCAGAAAAGGACAATAAAGTCTCTGAAATTAAGAGAAATAGACAGAAACAGCAGGAAAAAAATCAGCAATGAATGGAGAAATATTTTTTAATGTCTTTTTTTCTCATTTTCTTGAATTTTGTTGTTGGTAAAACTTGATTAATTTGTCATCAGTTCAAATCTGTCAGTGAAAACCAGATATGTCTAAATTTAAAACATGGAGCTAAATTGTTGTCTGTAGCCAAATATTGTAAATTATAACTCCTTTCAGAAGTTCATACATTGATTTTGTGTATTAAAACAAAATAAGATTGGAGATGCTGCTTTAAGTAATTGTAAATGTTTCTATGGTGACCTGTGCCCTTGCAGTACAGTTTCATATTAATGTACTATGTATGCTGCCTGCTGTGGTCCTGTTTCTGCTCCTGATAACCTGGTCTGGAAGATTGTAGCATGCTGAGTGCGCCAATTTCTCCAGCAATCTCTCTTGTATAATTGTAGAAATAATCGTTATTAGTGTCTGTATATTTCTTAGTGTTCCCCATTGTTAGTTTGCTTAGTTATGAGTCAGTAATTCGTGCCTGATGAAAAATGAAGCTATCCACTGCGGAGTAGCAGTGGACCACAGTTTTACATTTATACAGCTTTGCTCTTCTCTCTGTTATGTTCACATTTTAGAGAATGTAATTAATATTCTCCTCATTAATGATGTATTATTTCACAGCCACAACCCATCTGCCATTAATCAGAATGTAATTTTTTACGACCGGACCCGCCCAATCCGCAGATTACCCAGGGCTCTAACTGCAATCCGCCCATCAGTACTGTCCATGTACAAGCTATGTTTGATAAGTGTTTTAGGCTTAGATTATAACAAAAAGACTACAATAATATATTGAAATCATCTAAATGTATGCTTTAGCTAATATACTTACATACAGCCAGGGTAGTGCTGCGTTTTGGTAAACACCAGTGCAACATATGCAAGGTCCTACCAGCAAGTAATTTGTAACTGAGGGGACAGATGGACCATTTCAGGTCTCACTGCGTAACCAGCCAGAGATAATAACCATAGTAACAGCATGAGAAGATGCACTCCATTGTAGTCAGTGCTCGGTTCAGTTTGTCATTTGCTAAGGGATTGTTTAAAATAAATAAATGAACAAATAAATAATTATATATAAAATCCCTTTCGTAATGGAGGCATCCTGGGGAATATCAAAAAGTGAGTTCTCAGAGTTAGAAGGATCATGAAAACCCCATTTGAAAATGTGATTGGATTTTGATATTATATTTTCAGAGTACAATAAGCATGTCTGTTATTTTGACAAATAAAAGAGAACTGTACTGTATATCAGTTTTGCTAACTAGAATGTCAAAATTTTGAACCTCAATAACTCAAAACCACTCAGAATGCAGATAGAACTTGATAATTCTAAGGCGTCAACCTGTTATTTTCCTGTTATGGTACAAGTCAAAATGCGTGTTTCGAAAAATGCTCATATAACAAAATCACACTGCAACAGAGGAGACACATCAGGCTTTCAATGACAAAAATTATTGACAGCACAGACAAAACTACCTATTTCATTTCCAGCTCACAAACAACAACAATTCAGGTTTCTACTCAGTAATTCTCATTCTTTCCATCTTTATATGTCCATTGTTGTATTTAAACTCCTACACTCTGAATAGTCCCTGCAGCTCTGTCCTCCTGCATCCTGGGTCACACAGCACTGTGAAAGTGTCATGTAACCTCACAGAGCTTCCAGCAGTACAGGATGTCATTATGCAGCATACGAGACCAAGTTCACACTCAGACCAGCAGATCTTCCCTGCTTGCAGCAACCAGAGCTGGAAGCTACAAATTATCATCACTTCTAGTACGACACATATTCATCACAGCATGAGGACTCATTACAGATAAGCAGCACTGTTGTACCTTAATATTACTGATAGAAACATATGGGTGGGCAGACAGAGACAACACAATGACTCTTCTAGGTGATTCAATAAAATGTGAAAGCAGTTTAATGTGTTTGGTTCAACTGCTGTGAAGACTAATGGTGAAGGAGATGATGATGGAAGTTATGTGATTGCCACTGGCTCTAAACAAACACATGTAGCTCTCTCAAAAGTTCAATATTTCAGCCTGTATATCTCTTAACACCAGCACTACAATAAAGGCTATTGAACACAGTATTCTCTTCATAGTTCATGAATACAATAATTACATTTGTCAAATTTTTAGCCCTGCCACCAACATAGTTCTAAGGATGGTCAGTTGGTCTTCTACTTTGGTCCAGACTGAAATATATATATAACTATATATAACTACTAGATCGATTGCCATGACATTTTGTACAGACATTCACATGTCCCAGAGGATGAATCCTACTGACTTTTGATAATCTTTCCTCTAGCACCACCAGAAAGGTTGACACTTTTGGCTTTTAATGAAATGTCTTGACAACTATTGGATGGTTTGCCATTTAGCACACATATTCATGTTCCCCTCAGGATGAATTTGAAAAACTTTGGTGACCCCTTGACTTTTTATCTAGTACCATCTTCTGGTCAAAATTTACATTTTCCCAATACTTTGGTCTATGCAACTGGAATTTCTACTACTCTCAGTTGTAGGATACTTTGTGTTTACTGCTAATTAGAAAATTGGAGTATGCTATCATGATGCAAGATGTGATCATGGTAAAGATTACACCTGCTTATCATCAGCATGTTAGCATTGTCATTGAGAGTATGTCAGAATCATGGATGTGGTTAGCATGCTGACTTTGGCATTTAACTCAATGCTGTGCCTAAGTACAGCCAGACTCTCGCCCTTGCTTATAATTGTATCACACTCTCAAAATGTGAACGGTACATCTGCTATAAATTAAAATGTAATTATGGTACAGAAATTTATTAGTTGTTCCCTATGATTGTTGTCATAAAGTATATATCAGAAGTTAAGACAGTAGCCTTGTAGGTCAAAGAAGTACATATTTCTGCTGGAAGAGCTGGTTCTGTGCCAAGTTTGACGTGTCAGGTTTTCAGGTGACAGTAAGTAATTAAATGAAGTACACTTGACTCAGAGAATGACTAATTTGGAGGGAAAATTGTTGCCTGCCATGTGAGTGGCCATTTGAAAGTGCTTCCTTAAAGACCAGGGCCATGTTTCCCAATAATGATCCAATGATGATGATGATCCGCAGTTTTAGGTTTAGGTTTCGGTGATGTGCATGTGACTGTTCTGTTGACAGAGGAAAAAGCTGATGCAGTTCATGATTGTCAGTTGAATCAGGTTTATGATGCCTAACAATATTTGTATTGATTCCGAGATGCAAAGAAACTTTTCTGTAAATTGTAACATCTTCATAAAATGAAGGTTTATGAAAATAGTAAGATTCGAAGACCCTGTTGGTGCTGAAGACACTGGATTAACCTTCTGGGTTGCAATTCCCGTGACAATAGGAATTTCCTAATGGACAGATTCAGACTGACAGATTGCAGGATGAGAGCTGATAGTTATGGTGACATTTGCATTTTTGAATAAGAGGTTTTTAGCAATACCAGTGAAAAGCAGGAAATCACAGTGACACTTGAAAATCAGTAAATAAAGACTCACAGTAAGGCAGAGTGGAAAGAATGAATCAGAAACTCATGGTTAAATATAAAAGAGGAGGGAGGAATAAATGATTTTGCTCTTTGGGCTTTTTCAAAAGCTTTATTTAAATCTCCATTCATTGATTTGAATAAAACAGTATGTTATGTTTTCAAACTTTAGGATCTGTCCAGCTGTCACAACTAATAAAAATGTCAGTGGTTAAATGTATCTTCCCCTGTATTTTTTTATCTTAACATTCAAACAGTATAATATTCAAAACAAAAAAATGGTTTGTCTGGTGCCAGTAAAGTTCTTCTCAATGTTTCTTCCTTTTCTTTACCTTAGTCAGGGAGTTTTATTGTCACCTTTAACTGGTCTCGAGTTCTGTTCTCAACTAGACTAAAATTATACAATTGAAGGAGGATCACTTAAGCTATGTTTAAAATGAAGTGCATTAAACTTCTAACATCAAAGAAACAGCATTATACACATGGAGTTGGTATCCATGCATATACATTAAGAAAGAGGAAGAGTGTGAAATGAGAATAGTTTTGAGTTGTATTGAATATCTACTTGGCTCGATGAAATCTTGAATCTTTAGCCGCCTTTCCTTTAACCTGAGAGTGTACAGCCTATGGTACACATCAGCAACCTGATCAACATTAATTGGATACACACTGCTAATGTAAGACTGGGAAGACTTCCCCAGACTTGTCTTTAATCGTTAGAACAGGCCTGATGGAGATGACCTGAGAGGCTCATAACCACTAAGCAGGCCTGAGAGCTGTTGTGGAGCGAGAGCATTTAGTGCTTTACAAACAAGAAGTAGAGAGTTGAAGTCAATTCTAAAAGTCTAATAAAAGCTGATAAAGTGATCACAGTTACACACACTACCACGAGGGACATCCTGTGAAAAGGCAGTGTAGTGAAAGAACCTGGGACACTTGCTTTCAGCAGGTTCAGATGGCTCTGCAAAAGATCAGCAACAGAATGGACCAAGGATCAAGGGGATAGACTGAACAAGCTAAACGTAATTATTACTTAACTCTTAGAAAACATTTGTCATTACCTCTGTTAACTATTGCTATGGGAGAAGCAGATTGGAGTGGCAGTTGTTTAAATGTTTGAAGGCTCCTAACTTCAAATGGTTGCAGGTTCAGTTCCGAGTGCTGGTAGTGTTCAGTCATTGTCAGCTTATCTGTTTCTTTTGCTTTTTCAGATTTGGATCAACAATCAATCAGTCAATCTTTCCTGGAGGCAACAGAGAGCTATTGTACAGCCTCTAATATACCAACAACCCTTCACCGATTGCAAATAAAATATCTGCAATAAAACTAGCAGAGGAGCAGTTTTATTGTAGAAAAAAAGGGTAACAATGTTTATGTTGGCATACTGCTGAGAGTCTCCTCTGTGCTTGGCAGGGTTGGACTGGGGATAAAAGTCAGAGAGAGTCAGATAGATGAGAGAGGTGGATGGCAACCGCCCAGAACCTCATTGGGACAGGCACAATTCCCTTTTCCATCTCTCTCCAGCACTGTCATAGTTCCGCTGACATGGGATCCACTGGGCACAAAATAATTTAAAGTGAGAACTTGCTAAAGTTCACAAACAGTTGAAAAATAGATGTTAATTTCTAATCAGCATTTACAGTTTGTGTGCAAACTAGTAGTCCTATATATGAATAAGCAGGGAGTTTCCAAGTCAGTGTGTCTAAATATTGGATATGTGATGAAGACCAGCGGTCTTGTGCTTTCTGGTGGAGCTGAAGTGTAAATGCTCACTGAGCGGCTGTAAATACATCTAGTGCTACAGAGTTAAGCTCCTCACTTCTGAACAGCCCATGTGAAATATTGGTTTTGCTGAAGGTGGTGAAGGATGAATTGTTTCACTCTGTCATGACCTGCATGACAAGGACATTACAGCAAACTAAAGCCATGTGATACTGTCTGTCTTTCTCAAAATCTTTAAGTATTTCTTTGCCTTTTACCTATCTCTTCTTTCACCGTTATCTCAATCTTTCTCTTTGTACTCATCCTTTCTGTCTGCCTTTTCATGTGTTTCCTTTTATCACTAAAAAACATTTCCACTGCAATATTTATGCATGTTGAGCATTTTCTGTATGCGGATGTCAAGCTTTTGTTCAAGAAAAATAGAGTGAAAACCGATTTCCAATTTCACTGTTTTGTTCATCCATTCAATCGGTTCTTTTCTTCCACCTACCTTTTTTCTTTTCTGCTGAGGGTGATAAGGAGGGTCAATTCAACTCATTTCAGACGGTTGGAAGAAAAACAAAGTTTCTGTGACTAACACTGGTGAACCTGATGGATATCTGAAAAGAGAAATGTTGCTGTTGTATCTGGCTCTTTACAAGAAAAATGCTGAGGCTGTCAGTCTTTTGAGATGTTTGTGTGCTTAAGTCTTGCAAACTGCAAATCTGCACACAGCTCAGATCTTTAGATTTGAGAGAAAGTCCCTACATCCAGTATTGTACACTGTATTGTTTATAAAAAATACTTAAATGTCATTACAACATAAAATATGATGTTTGGAATTTGGGTAAACTGTTTGCTGCAGTATGTAGAAATGTTCTCATTATTATTTTGTTCTGTAAAATCTCCTGTAATACTCGCAAAAACTTTCCTTTTACTTGAACCAAAACACTGATAATGTGAGAAATCTCCTGCTGTGATTTGATGTAGTGTAGAGGTGATGTCATTATTCTTTCACAGAATCAGAGGTGATTGAATGATGATAATAATCACAGAGAGAAATTGTTGAACTGGATCAAATCCTCATTAATCTCCCCACGCACATTCCCCTTCACATCTGAGGCCATGTTCATGAGTGAAGTGGGATGTGTGGCTCCTGGTTAAGTGGATCACACTTTTCCTCCTACATCCAGTTTCTATCACCCAAACACACCCAGAGTACCTCCTGTTCTTATATGTATCTCTTTTCCCTTGATGCTTGTTTCCAAACAGAAATGCAGCATGAAATGATTCAGAGTGGAACCACTGAATCAGTCTGAAAGGATTGAAGAGGGAGAGGCTGTACTCACTGAGAAGCCTACAATTACTGTATGTATGAAAACGAATGCTGCTTGATGTACAGAGTCAGGGATGAATGTGTTGCTATAAGAGTTCTGCTGTATTTATTCCTGTGAGTGTTTGTGATTTCTGCATTAGGAACTGTCAGTAAAAAATGGGTCACAAAATGGACAAACCTGCTGTTCAGTTGTCTGGTTAAAAATGACCAAAGACCATATTGACACATGCTGTATTTCTGCAACACACCCCTGTATGTGATGGGATTATATGATGCTATTTCCAATTTAAGCTGCAGTGCAATCAATTTCATGGCTCACTTTCACATTCAGTAGTCTCTACAGGTGCACTGAGGCCTTCTCAGAACAAAAACTCTAATTTAACAGTATGACAGACTGAGGAACAAAAGAGTTCTGCAGTCTGTTCAGTTAAGCCATTAGGACTCAAAAACGCTGTCAAAAGCTGATATTCTCGAAATAAAATATGGAAGGGACCTGATATAATATTACCGACCAGAGACAATATTATTTTAGTATAAGCAGTTTGAACTTAACTGAAATGTTTGACCCACAACCTTGAGCAGATATGTAGCAGTCTAACCAGTCTAGCTTTAAGCTGAACAGAGAGACAGCTGTACCATGCACTTATTCCATACTGCATAACACTGCATTACAATTTGGAAAAATAATAACATAATCTGTGTGTTTGCTCCAAGTAGCCTCAGTCTCCTAAGACAATGAATACATTGTTGTGCCTTGTTACAGATATACCCCAAACATTAAACACTCTCAGATCAGGAAATTTTGGTGTCTATTAAAACAGTACTGAAAAGCTTAAAGAGTATGTGTAGCCTGCTGTACGTAAACCTCAAGTGAGAACTTCAGCCGATAATGACTTTCATTAGAATGTTTTATAATATCTTTGCCTTCTGAAGGTTAGTAGCTTCGAGTTGGTTGCTGCTTGAAATAGAGGGTTGTATATGCAGTGCGCTCCAACCACATTTTTTTGCAAGAATGATGAAAACATAAAAACTCTTCAATAGGTTACCACAGACTTGCATGTTCTACTGCTCGGCAGGATGCCAATGGGATATCACAGCAATATTTCAAAATGAATGTCAGAGATCAGAGCACAGTCAAGAGTTATGTGTAAGATCACTGCAGAGTTCTGGATAAAAAAAGAAAAAAAAAAAACATCACCTCTGCATTCTCTCCCTGCTCTCACTCTCTCTCTGCCTCTCCTCTGGGACTGAGTCAGATCCCCAGCACCAGGTTGTCATTTTGAACCTCCATCACTGCCTGTTCCAGTCTTGTTTCCCAGTCTTGTTTCTTGCCTTTGGGACAGATGATGGCTCCCTACTGTTCCCATCCTGCCCTCTCCTGCTGTGATTGTGGCGGCTTCTTGTCCTCTGTCATGACTGTCAACTGGTTCGATGGTGAAAATTGTTATGCCAGCCAGCTGACTAACCTCTGGCAGTGTAGCGTGTGTGTGTGTGTGTGTGTGTATAGGTGTGTAGTTGTCTAATCTGACAGGGATTAACTAAACAGATCCTTGCCAAAGACTGAACAAATACAGGGGTATAAACACATATCAAACTTAAATCACTGTCAACAACACTGATATATGCAAAATACAGGAGAGATGATGAACAGCAGTTCTGGTGTGTGACTTAGATTTTTTTTTTTTTTTTCCTGTTGGTGGTTGGGCCTTACACAGTAACTGAAGGAATGTTTTCTCCATCATTATAATTTTAAAGATAACCTATTATGCTCATTTCAGGTCTATATTTTTATTCTGGGACTTCACTTGAGTAGCTTTGCATGATTCACAGTTCAAAAAATTCCTGATTTCTATTATACTGACTCTTTATCCAGCCTCTGTCTCTTAACAGGCAATCTTAGCTCCTGTCTCTTTAAGGCCCCCCTCCCCATGAGCCCACTCTGTTATGATTGGCCAGCTTTACGGAAGCCTGCCAAGGAACAGCTGTATCAGAGTCATGTTAAGTTACCGCTGATGCAAACCCAACATTTCCTGCCTTACAGCGTCATACTAAAAGCTTTTAAATGACTAAATAATAGGAGATTTTATTGTGAGGAATTTACCGGAAATGAAACGTGTTCCTCACCAAATTAGCAGAGCTTCATTAGCAGTGCTAAAAATCAGTCAACACAAAAACATGGAGATATTTGGAGCTCTTTGTTCAGCAGATCAGTTAGAAATAATGCAGGGATGAATTGCACAAGCAGAAACAGCCACAGTGATGATGATATTTGATGAGGAGCTGCAGATGACCAGCACACCTCCAACAGGTAAACTACTCATTTTACTTTGCCCTGCTGTGTAATGATTACCCCCAAAACTTGGCTCGGACTGAAAATAGAAAAAAAAAACCTTGGAAACCGAGTATTCAGAGCAGTCTGAAGCCAGTGCTTTTTGCTCACAGGGATTACCTCCACATAAGTTTACCTCATTATTTGACACTTTGACAATTTTTAATATGAAAAGATCATTGTAACATTACAGATATGACTGAAAATAAGGAAAAGCATAATACACCCCCTTTAAGTAAGGGGCAAATTGGCAATTAGTGCACTATAATCACATTTACATCTTGTACACTAATTAACCAGCATGCTCATAACAACTACTGCTATTACAAATATATACTTGTAATTTGTTTTTGGTGAGGTCATGGAGTTCATCTGCTATAGTGGTCTCTCTTTCTCTCTCTCTCTCTCTCTCTCTCTCTCTCTCTCTCTCTCTCTCTCTCTCTCTATCTCTCTATCTTTATCTCTTCTATTTCAATTCACCTCCAACTGACATCATTTTGTCTCTTTGTGTTTTTCAAGATTATTGTACGACCATATTGGGAAATGAAATGAAAAATACATATTCATGCACAACATTTGCAGTAAACTGACATTCTGATCCACAGTGCAATTATAGACAGCACACATGTTCTGTCTCTCTCTCTACTGTGTCTCTGTTAACCTCTTTGTGCATCACATCCACTCCTGAAGCCTCTCCTGACACTGTGGCCAAACCCACAACACAGCCAGCATGACCCTTATCATCACAACAGCAGACCCTGTCCGCATCTGTGGCAAAGCACCCAGCATGTGATGTGTGTGTGTGAGAGAGAGGGAAGGGGGGAGTGCAAGTGTGGTTGTTGTTGTTTATGTTCTCTGTATGAGTCTAATTAAAGTTTAGTTCAGTGTAGAGTACTACAGTACATTTAGAGTGCTAAACACAGCATTATTCTCAACCTGACAAACAGGAGAAAGGCAGTGAAAACAGGCAGCTTTGTAAGTGCTGCTGGAAAAAGCTTCTGTGAAAGCTTTCAAAATCCACCTATCTATTCTCCACAACAGTACTTACATTGTTAATTAAAGTATTTTTGAGTATTTCAAAGAATGTATAACTGTCCGTTATAAATAATAATAAATATGGAGTCCCTTGACAGTTGTGCCTCTGACTGAAATAGTAATATTAATACTATTCACACAGTTATTGCTTTGTGATTTCTTTGTGAGACACTTTGTATTGTAATCTGTACAGACATAACACATAATATTCAGTAACATTATTAACATTCACAAAACCCTTAGAAACAGAGACTTGAAAACAAGGACATGCTTTACATTCCTCAGTGCTACATCTGTACAGATAAGTCAGTGCCATAGTAGAGCTGTCTGTACCATTTAGTATGGAAATCAAAAAATAATATTGATACCTGCAGCCCTTTGATGAATTATGTCTAATGGTGCCACCATATTCAATCTATTCCCCTCCAGATAGAAAATAATATTCCATTGTATTTCAATAAAAAGACTGTGCTGCTCAAATCTTAATTTGATCTTTTTGCTCCAACAACATGCATGAAAAGTAGACGTCATTCATTTATCACTCTGCTCTCAGTTGTATCAGCATGGATGATTATCACACAATCAATAAGCTGACAGATCACCATCGTTTGTTTGTTTTTTGTTTTTTTTGGAAAGATAGCAGTAGAAAAGATGTGTGGAGCACTTTACAGCTGCAGCAGGTCCTGACATACTGACCTCCAACACAGACCAAAGGTAAGGTATGAAAAAATATAAAATATGAATATATATATGTGTGTGTGTGTGTGTGTGTGTGTGTGTGTGTGTGTGTGTAACTGTATGCTCCTACTCATCTAGG
The DNA here is from genome assembly GCF_910596095.1 of Thunnus maccoyii. Lineage (NCBI taxonomy): Eukaryota > Metazoa > Chordata > Actinopteri > Scombriformes > Scombridae > Thunnus > Thunnus maccoyii. Next base: position 8,980,258 of record NC_056538.1, read on the forward strand.
CTCTGTGACAGATGACCAACAGTATATTTTACATTTTTTACAGAAGAGTGGGATGCAGTAAACTAAACCACACAGAGGAGAGACAAGGAGTCTGAACAGGGTAGAAGAGGAGGACAGCAGGAGAAGATCTTTGAAGATGTGTAAGATAATACTATGAAAATTACTCAAAGTTTGAAGCTTTTCAAGAACTTGCACACACAATGTAGCTGAAAAAAAGAAAAATAAAAGTTATATGTATATACAAACACAATCCTCTAAATATATCTGCAATTAAAATGATACATTTCTTATTTCTCATCCAAACAGAACTGTCAAAACATCTTTCATCTCAGGGATGATGGGAAAGAGTGATGTTTCGCATCTCTGAGTTCAATATGCAGTGACAAGACATACAGTTTGAGCTAAACAGATAACCCTGCAGCAAGCTGGGATTGTAGTTTTACCCCCCGTATAGTTTAATGAGATGATCAATTCAGCTGCTTTGAATAAGAATCATATTATCTGTCTGTGCCAGAGGAGATATTTCAACAAAGGCAACAGAGATGCAAAGTATCAGACGGCTCACTTTAACAAAGACCACACACCACAGATAATCCTATGATGCACAGGCCTACATATTCATTGCAGGATATGCAGGATGTCTTGGTAAGGGATCTAATGGTCTGTGATCTTTGACAGAGTGGAGGAGAGCACATGGTTTTGGAGGATAGGCCATTTTTTTTTATACATTTTGACATGTCACAGTTGTAAATACTAAAAGGGTCCTCGTTTTGTGCATGCTGTCTCACTGTCACACTGTCATGGCTCACTGGGACACTTGAATATAACTGAGCCAATAATATTATCAGTCACACCTGTGTTCTCCATACTCAAATTGTCTGGATGTACTTGATTAAAAACATCTCTGATTCAACACGTCATGATGTATGATTTTGATAGGTTGACACTGTTGCTTATAGGCGGGAAACCAGAGTTAATATTTTGTCCAGAGCTGTCTTTGGATGTAAGCTATTAAAAAGAATATTTACTCTCTATGTTGAGTGATCGTAGGATGTGATAAAGTCACAAGACAGGCCCTATCATTCACAAAGTCAGTTAAATATTATATTGCCCTAAATAATGCAAGCACAATTTATCTATCATGGAGCCTTTTATACGTCACCTTTTGCTATTATTTTCAATTATTTTTGATAACTTTGAGGTTCAGAGATGGTTTAAAAAAACAAATGAGACTTCTAAATAATTCAGCAGATGATACTGGAAGAGGCTTGGTTGTCTTCAGCAGTAACTGTGTTCAGAGGCTGATTCTCTGAGGGATCAAAAGTGTTTATGATGAAATGATTACGTTTGCAGGCCATTAGTCAGAATTTTAATCCATGTTTTTTCTGTCGACAGTGAAAGCCTGACAGATTTGGTGGGCCAACACTTTCTGAGGGTTAAAAAAATCTGTCATTTTATGATTCATCACATTAACTAATTCTGTACACTTTGCATTACTGTCAATCATTTTCCAAAGTACACCACAAGTTAGTTAGTTTTTCTGCCATCCAGGCTGGTGATGCAGTTGATTGATTTAGAAACAGTTGATTGATTTAGAAACATGTTCTAGTCGATTCAATTTTACTCCAACATCCAAAAATAAATATATACATACATATATATATACATATATATATGTATATATATATATATATATATACATACACACACACACACACACACACACACATATATATATATATATATATATATATATACTGTTACTGTGTATATATATATATATATATATATATATATATATATACACAGTAACAGTCAAAAGTCTGGACACACCTATTCATTCAGGGGTTTTTCTTTATTTTTACTGTTTTCTACATTGTAGAACAATACTGAAGACATCAAAACTATAAAATAACACATACGGAATCATGAAGAAAACAAAAACGTGTTAAACAAACCAAAATATCTTTCATGTTTTAGATTCAGCTTCATGAAGCAGTCAACTGGAATGCTTTTCCAACAGTCTTGAAGGGGTTCCCACATATGCTGAGCACTTGTTGGCTGCTTTTCCTTCACTCTGCGGTCCAGCTCATCCCAAACCATCTCAGTTGGGTTTAGGTTGGGTGATTGTGGAGGCCAGGTCATCTGATGTAGCACTCCATCACCCTCCTTATTTGCCATATGGCTCTTACATAGCCTTGAGTTGTGTTTTGGGTCATTGCCCTGTTGAAAAACAAACAATGGGCCCATAAGGGCAAACCAGATGGGATGGCTTGTTGCTGCAGAATGTTGTGGTAGCCATGCTGGTTAAGTGTACCTTGAATTCTGAATAAATCACCAACAATGTTAACAGCAAAGCCCACCATGCCATCACACCTCCTCCATGCTTCACCGTGGGAACCACACATGAAGATACCATCCGTTCACCTTCTCTGCGTCTCACAAAAACATGGCGGTTGGAACCAAAAATCTCAAATTTGGACTCATCAGACCAAAGTACAGATTTCCACTGGTTTAATGTCCACTCCTAGTGTGTCTTGGCCCACGCAATTCTCTTCTCAGTGTCCCGCAGTAGTGGTGTCTTTGCAGCAATTCGACTATGAGGGCCTGATTCATGCAGTCTCCTCCAAACATTTGATGCTGAGATGTGTCTGCTACTTGATCTTTGGGAAGCATTGATGTGGACTCTGATCTCAGGTGCTGCTAATTGGTGATTTCTGAGGCTGGTAAATCTAATGAACTCATCCTCAGCAGCAAAGGTAATTCTTGGTCTTCCGTTCCCGGGGCGGTCCTTATGAGAGCCAGTTTCATCAAAACATTTGATGTTTTTTGCGACTGAACTTGAAGAAACTTTCTTCTTGAAATTTTCCAGATTCATGTCTTAATGTAATGATGAACTGTTTCTCTTTACTTAGTTGAGTTCTTGCCCTAATATGAATTACTATTTGCTGTATACCAACATTACCTCGGCACAATACAACTGATGGTCTCAAATACATTTAGAAGACATGAAATTCCACCAATTAATTTTTGAGAAGGCATACCTGTTTGAAAGCCATTCCATGTGACTACTTCATGAAGCTGAATAAGATATTGCCAATAGTGTGCAAAGTTGTAATCAAGGCAAATAGTGGCTACTTTGAGGAATCTAAAGTATGAAACATAGTTTGGTTTGTATAATACTTTTTTGTACATTATATGATTGCATATGTGTTCATGTTTTCAGTATTGGTCTACAATTTAGAAAAGAAAATTCCTTGAATGAGTAGATGTGTCCAAACTTTTGACTGATACTGTGGGGTAGTCTTGGGATTGAACCCACTCAGTTGTAACTCACCCTCCTGCCACCTTTTAGCTTCATTAGTCATCGGGCAGGAAAACAAATGATGCAACTGTTAGCTACTCTTCACAGTGAACCTCAAATTACTTCTCTTTTTTCACTGCTAGGTTCATGCTGGTTCATATTAGACTTATCGCGTACTCATAAAGTGCCAAGCAATAGAGCACACATATCTGAGAAAGTCCTCATGTTATTTACATATTACTGAATATACAGGAACCTATCAATGCCAACCCCATGCATTACCCACATATCACTGAAAAATATCATAGTGCTTTTGATTCCTTCCAAATTCTCCAATAAAACAGCTTGAAATGACACATCTAGGCAGTTTTTTTCTCTCTCTCTCTTTGTATGAGGGCCAGCAAGAAAGAGATGGAAATCAAATCAAAGAGTCATCAGGAATGTTGATAAGAAATTGAGGCAGGATGGAAATGATGGAAAAGTAGGCAAGAAACATAGCAACAAGCTGTTTCTGTGTGTGTGTTTGTGTGTGTGTGTGTGTGTGTGTACTCTTACTATCTCTTTCCAAGTTCAGTATTTCCAGGCGGAAGAAAGACAAATGTTTACACAAAGTAGGGTTGGTTCAAATATGTCCATCTTACCTGAAAAAATAGAAAAAAACAGAGAGACATGTTGTTAAAATGCGCTGGATGAGACTTTTGATTTCAATCAAAATCATATAATAAAGTGGCAACTTTACAACAGAAATTCTGTAATTTGTTTCTGGAAGAATTCCTCTCTGTGTCTCTCTGGATCCTGCCAACTGACCAAACTGCAGCTCCAATTAGACACGTTTTCTGTGAAGAAGTGATCTATTGCTGCTCATTGCATGTTAAATGTTTGTGCAGGTGGTGTTATGAAAAAAAAAAAAAAAACACTCAGTGAAATACAATTAAGCATAGTGTAATGCAGTGTGATCAATCATATCTGGGTAAAAACATGTTTTGGGATTCACCCAACCCTACAGAACCATTTTTGGGATAAATGCTGTACAGAGTGGTAGATAGGGTGAGTACAACACTGCAGAAGTATTGTTTACTAATGTGGCACTGCCTGGCTCAAATAAGAACGTTTCTATGTATGATCCAGGAGCAACATATCAGAAGAGAAATGTTCCATTAAATACAGTGACAACATCTAAACCTCATTTATTGTTTAATCTGATCTAGAAACATTCAACTTTACAGTGTCTTTCCTTCACTTTGTACACAATCTCTCTTGTACATCAAGCCAGTCATATTGGTTTAAGATACTCTACATTTTCAGTCATTATTTGTCTCACTTTAAATCCCAAATACTTAATATACATCGAATTGTATTGATTTTTATGATTAATCAATAGCAGAATTGGTGTTAACTTAGCATGTGAGATTTATGTCATATACTTCTGTATGATAATGATTATCAAATTCATGTGTGTGCCTCTAGTGATTTTGACCATCTGCTGTGTATTTTTATCTGGGAATACATACGAATACGGAGACACGTACACACACTCATAGAAAAAAGGTAAATACAACCAATATATACAGTATGTGTCCTGGAACAATAAGCTTGAAAGTTTATTTCAACATTCACTCTGATGTGCATTCACACTTACAGACACACACATATTTCCTGAGTCATGTAAGAAACTCTGACATATTCCAAATCAGACAGAAAGATGGATTTTCACTGCTCTGGGTTTCAATTACATGTAAAGTGAAGCCTGAAATGAAGAGAGGTCGATGCCTTGATTTAACAGGAAATCACTGCTGCTGCTAAATGTATTTGCCACGGTCAATTCCTGGTTAATGAAATGCATGCTAACTTATGAGATATGTGATTGCTTTTCAGTACGGGTCTGGCTGATGGATCTTGACATCTGTAGTAAGATATAAGTTTCAGAATTCAGCATATTTATTTATTATTAAGTATTTTGTGTCTCCATGTCATTCTTTATAAGAAGTCTAACAAATGTCAGACAAATCTATTCAGATGCCGTGTGTATGAGAATGTGTATGAAGAAAGTGGATTAGGGTACAATGATATGTACAGTACCGGTCAAAAGTTTAGACACACCTTCTCATTCCCTTGAATAAAATAGTGTGTACAAACTTTTGACTGGTATTGTACATAATAGTAAGCAGAAGTAATCCCCCTTATTTGCTGCAGGGAGAGGATTTGCATTAATCTGCTCCCAGAAAACTTCTCCAGCTGACGTGGATAATTACCAACTGAATCCAAAATATTCATGTGTTATATTTATTGATTTATAAATAAGGCAGATATGATGACAAACTTACACTGAAAAATTATCTCAACCCAATTTATCTATACTGCACTGTATACCTATTTAAATGTAAATTCTCTGAGGCTGAAGGATTTGTTACAGAAATGCCCTGTAACACTTTATAAAAAGGTATCAGAGAGGAGGGAAGAAAGGTTGTTTTTGCTTTAAACCTCAAGTAGACTAAAGTTAAAGTATATTCTTTACTCTTTCTTTGTCTTTCTGTGTATTTATCTCTCTTTCCCTGTTTGTTTCTAAATTTCTTCTTAAATGTGGAGGTGAATGAAGTGATTGGGGCAGAGCATATTGTTGTCACAGACACCTAAAGATGAGGAAACCAATTTTCCAGAGTGCAGGAGATAAGTAATTTGTTTTTAGTAAGATGCAAAGCAGGGCTGTGAAAACAGAAAGACAGAGAAAAAACATCATTCTCTTCCTCTTTCTTTGAGCCCTAAAGGCACTCGCTGATCACTTTCACTCAGCTTAATGCAAACTTTAAGCATGAAGGGAGCAGCTTTTAAGGAGAAACTCAAGAAAGACCAACCGGAAGAAAAAACATTCCCAGAAAACACCAGAATTGATCCTCCTTTTAATCTGTCTGTAATGATGAAATATAAAACATACATCATGTTTCATATTCATAGATCTTCAAACGTTTGCACAAAATGTATATATCTTTATTTATCTCCATCTTGTACACCTGACCTTTACTAAATTTCACCATACATCCCGATATGTCTATAGCAAACATTGTTCTATTGTATTACTGCAAGTCTAAAAGCAGAAAGTCAGTTAAATCAAAAGTAAACTGAAGAGGAGGTAATAAACATTAGATCTCTGTCATCTGAAGTCATCATTAGTCAATCTAATCTCAGATTATCATATTGATTTATTGTGTCTTACTGAAACCTGGCTGTGTCATGAAGAATATGTCAGCCTAAATGAATCCACTCCCCCCAGTCATTTTAATACTCACATTCCTCGAGACACCGGCCGAGGAGGTTGCAGTCATTTTCAACTCAAGCCTATCAACCAACCCTAGACCTAAACTTAATAATAACTCATTTGAAAGCCTTGGTCTTAGTCTTTCACACCCAACTTGGAAAACTTTCGAGACAATTCTATTTGTTATAGTGTACCGTCCTCCTAGCCCATACTGAATTTTTATCTGGATTCTCTGAGTTTTTATCAAACTTATTCGTTAGTACAGATAAAGTTATTATGGTAGTTGACTTATTCATGTGGATGTTGATAATGATAGTCTTAGCAGTTTGTTTATCTCTCAATTCTCAATTGACTTCTCTCAGAGTGTAAATAAACCCACTCACTGTCTCAACCGCACCCTTGACCTTGCTCTGGCATACGGCTTCAAAATTGAACACTTAATAGTCTTTCCACAAAATCCTATTTTATCAGACCATTACTTAATAACTTTTTAATTCCTATTACTGGACTACACACCTTTAGACAAAAATGTCTTCACCAGTTCTCTATCTGATAATGCTGTAGCTAAATTTAAGGAGGCAATTCTATCAGCACTGGATTCATTTCAGTTCAAGAGTCAGTGTGGGGACCTCCTTCGTAAGATAGTTTATTCATAAACACTTATTTTAACACTTTAATATTAAAAGCATAATAAAAACAAAAACACCTTTTTACACCTATTTCCACTTTTATTCAAATACAAATACAAATATGAATCATTTTGCTGCTTCAACAAATATAGATACAAATACAAATACTAGGCTCTCTGCACATCCCTAATCTCCATGTTATAACTCCTAAAACCCAAATCAAAGCAAACATTGTGAAAACTTGAAAGGATATGGCTTTTCACCAAACTGGAAGAATCTCGCTTAGTCTGGCAAGATTGGCAAGTCTTAAATCATGTAGGAGGCCCCTCTGTCATGCCAAAGCTGCCTATTACTCATCATTAATAGAGGAGAATAAAAATAGCCTTAGGTTCCTTTTCAGCACTTTGGCCAGACTGACAAAGAGTCATAACTCTATTGATCCATGTGTTCCTATAGCTCTCAGTAGTAATGACTTCATGAGCTTCTTAACTGATAAAATTCTAACTACTAGAGACAAAATTCATCACCTCCTGCCCTCAACGGGCACCGATTTATCCCCAAACACAGGAACCTTAGAAACCTGATATACATATAGAGCTCTCCAATCGACCTTCCTGAACTAACTTCAATGATTTCTTCATCTAAACCATAAACTTGTCTCTAAGACCCCATCCCTGCAATTTTCTGCTACTAAACTCAGACAAAACCGAAGTTTACACCTTAGAAACACATTAAATAATGATATGGCTACTCTAGATGGCATTACCCTGGCCTCCAGCACCACTGTAAGGAATATGAGAGTTATCTTAAATCAGGATATGGCCTTTAACTCCCACATCAAACAAATTTCAAGGACTGCCTTTTTTTCACTTATGTAACATGGCAAAAATCAGGCACATCCTGTATCAAAAAGATGCAGAAAAACTAGCCCATGGATTTGTTACTTCTAGGCTGGATTATTGAAATTCCTTATTATCAGACTGCCCCAACAAGTCTCTAAAGACACTCAAGCTGGTCCAGAATCCAGCTGCATGTGTACTGACAAAAACTAGGAATTTTAGCTTTGCTGAACTGGTTCCCTGTAAAATCCAGAATAGCATTTTAAAATCCTTCTCCTCACCTACAAAGCCCTTAATGGTCAGGCATCACGATATCTTAAAGAGCTCATAGTACCCTATTACCCCACTAGAACACTGTGCTCCCAGAATGCAGGCTTACTTGTGGTTCCTAGAGTCTCCAAAAGTAGAATCTCCTATTCTACTCTTGAGCGTTCAGCTATCAGGCTCCTCTCCTGTGGAACCATCTTCCAGTCTCGGTCCAGGAGGCAGACACCCTCTCTATGTTTAAGAGTAGGCTTAAAACTTTCCTTTTTAATAAAGCTTATAGTTAGGGCTGGCCCAGGCTTACCTTGACCCAGCCCCTAGTTATGTTGCTATAGACCTAGACTGCTGGAGGACTTCCCATGATGCACTAAGCTCCTCTCTCCTCCTCTCCCTCTTCATCTGTATGCATTCAGTTCCCATTAATGTATATTACTAACTTGGTTTCTTCCCCAGAGTTTTGTTTTCTTGTCTCGCAGGAGACCTTTGGCCACCTACTGACTGCTATCCAGCTTGACACCCACGCTAATTATTAGTCATATTTCTATTATTATTATTGTTATTATTGTTGTTGCCATGCTTCTTTGTGTCTCTCTCCTCCCTCTCCCCCTCCTTCTCTCTTCTGAACCTAACCGGTCAAGCAGATGGCCGCCCACCTAGAACTCAGTTCTACTCAAGGTTTCTTCCTGTTAAAGGGGAGTTTTTCCTTACTGCTGTCATCAAGTGTTTGCTCATGGGGGAATGTTGGGTCTCTGTAAATTAAAGAGTATGGTCTAGACCTGCTCTATGTGAAAAGTACCCTGAGATAACTTCTGTTGTGATTTGGCGCTTTATAAATAAAATTTACTCGACTTGACCAGAACACAAGATGCTATAACAATGCTGACATGGAGGAAACAGGTTTCTTTTCATGTTCAACTGAATGGGACTGTTTTCAGAGCAGAGATCCTGTCACAGTTTCATAAATGATTTACAGCACTGAGAGAGAGTCCTAGATTTAAAAAAAAAAAAAGAAAGAAAAAGAAAAAGAAAAAAACATCCATGTAGAGTGGTCTATCTCCACTGCCCGACATTTCTATTTATTTCATGGCAGGAGTCTCGGTGACAAAGCAGGAGAATCAGTGTGCAGGACTTCTTTTCTCTCTGTAAATGCCAGGTCCATATCAGCATGACTGTAGGTAAGGCCTATTGAGCACAGTACAGCCTGTGTTGAATGAAGCGACTGTGGAGGCTTTCACACGGAGGCTGACTGGAAGAAGCAGATTAACTGAAGAGGTTGTTCATGTTATTCATGAGGTTGAGCCAGGAGCTGATAATTTCAATTTCCCACAACCTCCGGCATACAACAAGTATGTGAAGCTGTTTTGTATTTGCACTGGTGTCTGCTTACTCCCATAGGAGGATTACAGGCTTTATCTCACTGCCTGTGTATCTTCTTTGTTGTCTCTCAAATCAATTTATGGATATACTGAATAATATTTCTAACTTTCTTCTCCCTGCTTTTGTGTTCACATCACTGCCTTGACTTCTACAGTATAGCCTTCACACAGTACGGATGGGCATCCTATGTGCAAAAAGAACAACCATAGATAAAAAAAAAAAAAAAAAAAGACACAGAATAGTGTTGACATATTAACTCTCTGAACACATGCATTAAAGATGATCTCTAGACTCACCAGAGGTCAACATGTGAAGGAAACATGATCGTTTAAAGAGCGCCGGCTCTGACACAAAGAAGAGAACCAATAAATGATTGAATGAATATGGTGGAAAAGCTGACAGAAGCAGAGTGACAGTGAACTCCACTAATAGACTTTGCTGTGTAACTTCCACCAGCATGATCAGATTATTAGGATTATTATCATAAACTCAAAAATTGTCTCTCCAAAAACCTAAGACTCCTGGACTCTCCTTTATCATTATTATTGGAGCAATGAGTCAGGCAATTCACAATGTCACACTACACACTTTCAACACGAGCAGAGGTCTAAATAAATGTGAAAATAAACTAACATGAGACCATGACAAAATAAACCATGTGCCTTGTGACTCTCTCCTGCTCAGTCTGTCATTACTGAACACAACAGAGCAGCGGGACTGTTTAATCATTGTGTCATAATACTAATGCCTTCCTGAGTCTTCCACCTATTGTTTGTTTCATTAACACACCAACACCTCCACACACACGGTTATACAAACAGACTGAAACAAAGCTCATCCAGTTCCATCAGAGAGTTGAGTAGATATCCACCTGGAATATCCACTGATCGAGTAAACACACAACTCTCTTAACCTACACACATAATTTATTACCAACTGTACGTTTGAATGCAGCATAGTTAGCTAGAGAATTAGCACAGAAACCCATCGATAACAGGCCAGATGTTGACTCCACACATAAAGTTTCTGTTTTTGTCTACTGTTTAATATCAAAGCCAAACTCTACTTTGTTTTGACATCCAGCTGAGCTCACAGTGGGAGGCACAAATGCAGAACACCAGAACAATGAACAAATTGCCAGTTTGTTTTATGAGATTAGTTCCTATCAGGAGTAACCCCCCTAGCCCCTCGCCTCTATCTGCATGCACATAGGGCCACTGGCTTTTGTTGTTTTTTGTTGTTGTTGTTTTTTTTTTGTTTTTTTTTCTACATAACTGCACAATAGATTTATGAAATATTTGTGGAGTAGATGGTTTTGAAATGTTGGGCTTCATGCAGCAACATTCTCTTAAAAAAAAAAAAAAAAAAACGAGAAAAAGAGAACTCAACTCCAGATGCACCAAAAATTCTTAACCAAATCTGCTCTTACCCAGATGTGCTGAATGATAAATCCCACTTGATCATAAATTGGAGGCGCATGGCTGATTGTTTGTTATTAGCATATAACGCCCCCTAAACACTATATAAGGACAAGTGTTGTGCTGTGCGCAAATACTCTGGTACATGACCAAGAATTGGAGAGATACCACCAAAAAAGGCTGTAAGAAGAAGAAGTACTTCAGCAGTAGTGAAATCAACATACAGTTAAATAAGCTTAAGCAAAGTAAACATAATTAGAGTGTCAGTACTGGCATAACAGGAAAATCAAAAAGCCAGCAATGGCAAAATGTATGTGATGCTGCAAATGCTGTGTCAGCAGAGGGATGCAGAGTAACTGAGAATAAATAAATTAAAGAAAATGGTTTGACTTGAAAATGGAAGCAAAATAATGCATTGAGATGTTTTTTGTTTTTTTTTCTTATCTTGGTAAGAGTGCTTCTCATACCTAAGAGAAGAGCAAAAATAAAAAACATTGGTGAATCCCAGAAATCAGTGGGTACTAACAACATGAGAACAAATTGTGGATACGAACAAAAATTTGTCCATATTGTGGATACGAACAAACATTTGTCCATATTCCTGCATGAGGCCCCTTGTCTTTTCATGTGCAAATACAGTAGGCTGTATGATAGCTTCTGCTTCATATTCAATTATCCAAAGCCAGTGGTGGAAAGTGACTAAATACATTAACTTAAGTACTGCACTTTGAGGGAAAGATTGTACTTTCTACTCCACTACATTTATTTGCCAGCTTTAGTTACTTTCAAGTGAAGATTTCACACAATGAATACTATAACAAGTTTTTAAAAAACATTGCTAAAGATAAAACCAGTGGTTTCCAATCTTTTTGGCTTTGACATTTTACAAAAAGCAGTGTGTAATCGGAGTCACATTTCAGATGTCTGTGAGTTTTTAACAGCATCACCAAATAGTGATTTTTCCCTCTAAACTTCTCACATGGTTTCATTTCAATAAATGTTCAAATGGTCCAATATTTCACCAAAAATCAAAGATTAAAGAAAAAGTTCAAAAACTGAAAACAGATTTGTGCATCAGAATTTTGTTTTTTCTTCTTTCCTCCCATTAATCATCTCATGACCCTTCAGATTTATCTGGTGACCCTTTGGAGGGGCCCGACCCCTATGTTGGGAACCACTGGACTAAACTAGCTAAATGTAATAAAGTAGTTGAAACTAGCTCCACCTCCAGCAGCTACAACAGTAACATGCTTCTTTAACACTGATGCTTCAGCATTATTCATCTAATGATGTCATATATAAAAATATATCAGTCAGACTAGTAAACTAGTAATTTTTCTTTTATACTTAAATACTTTTTGCTGCTAAAACTAATATACTTTTTCTTAAGTAGGATTTTTTCATGCAGGACTTTTACATGTGATGGAGTATTTTTACATTGCTGTATTAGCACTTTCACTTCATTAAAATATCTGAATACTTCTTCCACCACTGTCCAAAACTCAGGCAACTGAACAGTGACTGTTTTTTTCACAGCTGAAGATTAACTGAGCTGTTTAAAATATCAATCTGATCTAAAAACAATATTACATTGTTATTCTGTATAGTTTGTGCCCCTCACATCAAAAACACCTAGGGGAATGGGGATGTAGCATTAATTAAGCATTTTAATGAATCCTAAAATGCTAAATAATGTCTGAATATTAAATTGCAGTTATATTTATCAACAACCTTGAACCCAAACCTGACCCACACAAAAATAAAATACATAGGACAATTGAATCTGACCCAGTCTGACAGGTGACCTAACTGGGTGGAAAGGTTCATGACTGTTTTCAGAGATCAGAGGAACTCAAACTACAAGCTCCAGGTCAAGTGTTCAATGTTAATTTTTCTTATTATTTGTTTGTGTGAGAATTTTTATTGTCCTAGTTTTGATTAGCTGCATCTCATGTTTTGATCTTCACCTCATAAAGAGAAAGAAAACACTGACAGAATTAAAAGCAATACAGTGAACACATGCTAATGTTTGAGACTGAAAGAGGAACAAATGGTTGGAGGGATGGAGAACAGTAGGGAGGATTCAGCAGAGGATGTGTAGAAGCTAAAGACTCCAGTTTGTGTGTGTGTGTGAGGAATATGACAGTTGCAATCATTTCTTTTCCCCAAGGCCATTTTAAATGGCTCTCAGTAGATTGCAAGTATCCAGTGACCAATACCTTCAGCACGTTTTGTACAGCTGCATTCTAGCTGTATTCTATATTTGGAGTCTCACAGTAACACTGAGAACCTGAGAGCCACAAACACTGAAAAATTCAAGGAAACTTTACACCGTTTTACTGAAGTGTGATTATACTGTACCTGTCTTTAGTTTTATAACTAGACTACTGCTCTCCGTTATTCAGCTTTAAATTCATGATATATTGCATTATCTGTCAACAATAACCATAGAAATTAAGTAACACAATAATTTACAAATTTACAAAACACACCTCTTGTATTCAAAGCAATTGGTCTAAAAACAGATGGAACTGGTCCAGCTGTGTTTCAGTTTAAAGATAAAAGAATGCAGGATTAAAATCAGAACATCTGGGTTTTACCTTTTCTGAAGGCTATGAGAGACCACTGATTTGCTGTTACTCATGAAAACTGATGAGTCTGGATTGAGCTTAAGTTGGATATTCATTCTATTATCTTCCATTCATATAACAAAACGCCAGAAGAAAACAAAAAGGTCTGCAGTCCTCAGTACCATGTGCAATGCATCTAACTTTGGAAACTAAACATCAGAATAAATAATACTAGTGCTATCACAACTGCTGCTGCTACGTTCTCTTAAGCAGAGTCACACAGTAAAAATATTTCCAAGTGGAACCAGTGACACATCGAGGTGGGAGAAAAAGAAAATGAGAGAATGTCACCCGCATGGTGAATGCTGCATTCAAATAAAACTGCATGTGTGGTGGGAAAAAAAGATAGAAAAAAAGTGGGCTGATATAAAATAAGAACCCACCAAAACATCAGTTGGCTGTCAGCTCCACCTGTTTTTATATAAAACAACATACTGTGGGTATGACACAGAAAGCTCTGTACAGACTATGGTAATCTGCAAAATGGAAAATGTTTTTCTTCAGGAAAAAAAAAAAAAATACTGGATGTGATGCAATGCAATTGAATCGCCTTGAAGTTGTTGCTTCATATGTTTCTGTGAGGCTGAAGCCCTGACAGTTAAAAGATGTTGGACTCACTGAAGCGCAACTTTTACAGCACTTCACCTCTTTAAAGCTGCAGCAGGGGAAGAAGACAAGGACACTTTCATCCTCCACCTTGGGATGTAAAAACTAAAACATATAACTAAATATCACTTTGCTCCTGGCCTCAGCAGTGGAAATACATACTGATCTCTGAGACACTGATGCTACTTTACTTTCCCGCGGTGTTGGGCTATGTGTGCTAACATCCAGCCAGCCAGAGAGGGGCCTATGAGATATGCAACAGCCAGAAATGTATTACAGGGTCAAAAGGTTTCAATCCAGCTGGGCTGTTCCTAGAAAACTGAACAGATGGCTGTCTGGCTGAACTATAAGGTGGATATAAATGGAGGAGGAAGCCTGGAAGTCTAAAATCTGAGAGCAGACAAAGATTATGACGGGCGGTAATAAAAAGTAATGGCCAACATGTAAATGTGTTCATTAACACAACTATACATGTAAGTATAAATTCATTAAAACGCAATATATAACAAATTGAGTGTACCTTCTGTCCACCCTCACCCCACCATTCTCTAAACAGGTAAAACTGGTGAATGATGCATCTTTTTCCCAAACCACATTACAGCTCCATTAAGCCACCTGCAGATAAACTCAGTTTGATTTAAAAGCAGAGAAGAAGTACAGGGAAGTATAATGGATGACTGCCTCATTTATCTTTTTTTTCAATTAACCTGGAAATGTGGAGACACTGTTGTATCCACACATATTGTTTATCCAGAAAAAACTGAAGTGGATTTTGCCTGAAGAAAGTATATTGATTTCCTGCATTGTGTTGACTTTAATAAAGCCCCTCAGCTGGCATTTTTAGAGCAGTAGGTGGAACAGTGTGCTTCTGTACCTGTGTGACTACAATGATACTCAGCAGATGATGGACACTTACTGAGAGAAATAAGTGGCAGGATGAATTATCCACATAAGAGTGTTGAGCTGCGCTCAGTCAAGGCAACCAAAGTAAACGGTGGCTCTCAATTCAAATGAAAATTTTCAAATGGCAGTTTGCCATTACATTTAAAACACCACAGGTAAAAATCTGTTTCTGAAGTATCCACATTTGGTAATGTTATGCTGTTGCTGAGGCAATGAATTAAAAACTGTACACATAACAGTACATGAATGCTCAGATGAGACGCTGATCATCAAATTTGACTACTGATTGAAATGTATTTACAGTCATTTTCAGTCTATTGGTTGTAAATACATTAATGTAAAAGAACAATACATGAGGTGATTCTTTTTGCTGTTTGGTAATTATGGAGTGCCACTGTGGCTGTGTCACATTTCCACTCTGCTGGGATGCCACAGACGATCTGCAGCCATTCTAGCCAGTGTGTGTGTGTCCACCAGGTGCATGAGGCCTTCTATGCACCTGCTCTATTTTAATACAGCCACAAAGCATCTGTCACCATATCTAAAGAAGCTGTGAACATGTAAAACAAGAAAAAAAAACAACAACAAAAACAACTCCAACTCTGAACTGATATGTAGCAACGTCATCATGCAGAAACCTACACCAGGAAAAAGGCATTTTGATGCTAAAACATACATACTTCAACCAACATTTGAGAACTACTGGGACACTACCAAATTATATAAAAACCACAAAATAACAAAAAATAATGGGCCTGCCCTTTAAGGTCAAGATAGTTATTCACACACCATTTTCTAAAGTACCTGGTTAATGCTCTATGAACTGCATCACCCCATCTCCATAATGTAGCTCACAATCATTGTGTAATCAGATAATATCATCATGTTATTATAGCTAAAGGGGAAAGGAGACTCAACTTTCACCTGGAGTATAGATGGAAGTCACAATTAATGCAACATAACATAAAATAAGAAATTCAGCACTGTCCTCTTTGTTCCACAGGTGCATGTATGTATTTTACCATTATACCATATTTCTACTAATGTATGGGAAAAGAAATACAGGGATATATATATATATAATGAAATACAGGCTCCTGATTAATTCCACCGGGGTCTTCTGCTTGATGTCTAAACATCAGCTTTTCAGATAGTGACTAGTTTTACAAAGAAAGTTTTTCATAAAATAAACACATGAATGTTCTGCTCAGCGGGTGATGAATTCTTTCCACATTTATTTCACATTGCTCTAGTTTCCAATTTAGTTTTACTTGATTCATATTTGCCCTACCCAATCAGTATCCTCAGTCCCCTCCCATCTCTGTGTTTGAAATTCTTTTTAAACATAATAATAAATAATAAATTCCAGTCTCAAAGGAATGCATATTTGTCCCTCAGCTTTGTTCAGCCAGTTCCATATAACAAAGTTTCTTTTAATACCTCGCTTTTATGGTGTTCTTATTTTTCAGCCCCTAAAATGCAAGACAAATCCAAAACTACACATTTATAACTTAGAAAGAACTCTCCAAAATATTTTGAAGTTAGTCTCAAGGATCAAATTCAAGTATAGAAGTTGTCTCGCACAAAACCAAAGGGTGCCACAGCAAAATTGACCACATAACCTCATAAATGGATAAAACAAAATGTATTTTCTGAATATCTTATTAGCCTCAAATGCATTTACATTTTGTTGCTAACAAGTAAATTTTAAAGAACCTGTTTGAATTTGTTAATACATGATGTCTGTAATCTGCATAATAGATAATTTCCATAAACTATTTTCTGACATTCATTTCCCTGGAATAAAATGTCAGAAAATTAATAAATGACTGAATAAATAAATAAAAACAAGTCACCACAATGATTTACTTATTCATTCATATTTTCTCTAAATTGCTTGTCATGTTAAGGATCATTGTTAGTTGCAGTCTGTCCCAACATCTGTAGCAGCTGGGTCAAATCCACAAGGAGAGAATATAGACTACAGAAAGGCCATTGTGCCAAAAAAAAAAATATATATGTTTGCTGAAGGTTGACCTGTACAGAGTGGAAATGTTTTCCAATATCGCCTTACAAGACCCTCTGTCACTTTGGTTTATTTTGTAATATTTCAGGCAGCACTGGTACAGATCTCTTTATAGTCTAACAGTGTGACCTTGCTCATCATGTTCCAACTTCAATCTCAGTCTCACTGATGTGGTGACAACAGAACTTTATCACACATGTAAACATAAATTCTTCAGCAGCATTAAATATTTCCTGTCACATCTCAGACCTTTGTTCAACTCCTCTTCCTCCCAGTATTAACTGTCAAAGACTTCCATTTTATGTCTCCTGCTTATCTTTTCCTTATGTTAACCATTTGTTTCACGAATTCACAAATAATACACGTTTCTCAGGAAACAAGATTTTTCTCATCTTTCTTTTTTTTTTCTCATTTCCCTTTTCATTTCCTTTTTCTAGCTTGTTATTTTATTTTTACGGGCACAAAAACATCAGATCTTATTCAGTATTTGTCATTCTCCAGTCCTAAATGAAATAATTCCATACCCTTAAAGGTCTTTTAGCCTCTACTGACTGACATATGACCACTACATGTGATGTGTAGGCCAATATGCCATTTTTTTTTTACAGATGGTCTGAAATGATCGGGTGGTGCAGACAGTCCCTGAGGCAGTACAACTGAGCAGCAGGTATCTTTGTTAATATAATCAAAATGACACTTGAAACCTCCCTCAGATCAGAGAAGGGTGTGCATCCCTTTGCTGTTAAACATGAGGGGAGCAGATTGTACTGGTTCAATCATTGTTGACATGGCAACAGCTGATGGCAAAGATGTCAGCCTCCACAGCAGCAAGCTCTCCACGTCAACCTGGCAGCCACCTACGAGAGCGTTGACTCTGTCAAACAATGTAAACTCGCATGTCGATAAGACTGTATGAGCAATACAGCAGCACTCAATATTCCCATTTATTAACCAGGAAAGAAACAGATGAAGCCAGACAGGGCTTGTTACATAACACTCATTTCACTGCTGCACACTCCCTCTACATCCCCCTCTCCAGTGGTATTGCTGATATTAAATCAGTTATTTCATACACCTACAGCCTGCTTTGGGTTTCAGGGACACAGGTATCTTTAAATTAGACGAACATGTACACTCAGCTACCTGTTTTGCACATTCAGCTTTTGTTGAGAGATGTTGATCCAACTCTGTTACAGCTTCTGTGTGCATATGAATGCCTGCATTTGAAATGGTAAATAGGCTGCACTTATATAGTGCCTTTCCTCCGACCACTTAAAGTGCTTTACACTACATGCCAACATTCACCCATTCACACACACATTCATACACTGATAGCAGAGGCTGCCATGCAAGGTGCCAACTGGCTCATTGAGAGTTCTAATGCTCATTCACACACTCAAACAGCCTTCAGGAGCAATTTGGGATTCAGTATCTTGCCCAAGAACACCTTGACATGTGGATCGAAGGAGCCCGGGATCGATCGTGATAGGATCCTGGACGACCCGCTCCACCTGAGCCACAGCCGCCCCAAAACACATATATGAGTGTCATGTCATATACCACTGGGTTAGAGAGACTCTAACTTCTCTGGCTGACAAGCTGGTCACTGTGTTTCTTTTGCTAGAACTCCATTACCAGGCCCACCTTTTAGGGTTGAGCTACCTACAGTTTGAAGAGCGTCATTAATGCTGACATTCAATTACAAAGGTAGACAGGATAGAGGGAATCAATTGAACCATGTTTCCACTCACGTTCGCTTTATCTTCTCTTACTCCCGCAGTTCTCTGAATTCTCTTATCCCTTCCCTCTGAGTTTGTTTGTCTATGTCAGTCTCATTCTTCTGTTTCTCATCAGCCCTTTTTGCTTCGTCTCTGTTCACATTCTCTCTTTTCTCACCACCAAGGCTGCTCTCCAGCATCAGACCTGTGCCAAAGTAAATCCAATATCTTTTGTCAGGGTTTATGCTAAGTTGTGTGGTTCAGTGGGAAACAAAACAAGCTTCAGCAATAAAAGCACGGCAAATGAACAAAAGAGGAGGCCCAGCCTTAAAGGATTTTTTCAGTTCAGTTTTTTTCAAGTCTGTCACAATCAGAGTCTTTGTCCCTGTAACACTTCTTTCTCTCCACTGTGAGAGAAAATCGACAGCCCTCGTTCAATGCAAAAATGCAATCCAAAGTCTGGATTTTTTAGTCACAATGTCATGAAGCATGTGTCATTTTAAGGATTTTAATTAGGTAATTTAACTTGTTTTTGTGGAACAACCTTATCAGACACAAATTATTATCCCAAGCAGAGTACTTTAATATGTCCTGAAACATGCCTGGAGGGGATCTTTAAATTTAGGCAGTTAAGGAGCTGTAGAGTTGGCTTCAAGATTCACATGAGTTGATTATCTGTATTTATCTCAAGATCTCTGAGGAAAAACAGAAAGTGATTGGCTGTCAGCACACCATCTGCAAAGAGGCATAATTTAGCCTATAGTGAGTGAAAGCACAAACATGCTCATTTAAATTATTGTAAATTAGGGTCTTGCAGCCAAAAACATATGGCACTTGTCTTTTCGGGATGCTGGTGTTCAGAGCACTGAATGTAAGTTTATCACTGGGTTAGTTATGGTGGTGGCCTTACCTTTAGCTGTGCAGTTCTTAAACACAAGAGAGAGGATGATATATGACAGGTAGAATATCTGTTGAATAGGGACACATTTACAAAAGACCAAATTTCATCCCTGATAACCATTAAAAGGAAGGGCCTTGAAAGTTATTTGACTCTGAAGTTGGTACTTGATGTGATATTAATACTATTTATTTTCTATCATATTCAAAACAAATAAATAACTATAATACCTGTTAATATGTACTCATTTCAATAATTTGGTGTGGCAACTGTAAGAGACAGGAAGATCAAGATACCTGTCATGTTTACAGTCACAGCAGGAATTTACACCATTTTTGAGATATATGATCTTGGTGTTCATGTTTCTAGTGGCAGATTTAAAAGGAACATGACACACAGCTGGGTAAATAAATGTAACAATCTTGGACTACATTTGTTGGAGTAACTTTGGCTGATGGATCTGGAGCTGTGCATCTCCGGAGCTTGTATTTTACTGTAATATTACCACTAATTAGAATGCTAACATAGCTTCAGGGGATAACTGAGCATTTGAGATTGATAAAGAAATCAAAAACTTGTTTGTGGTTTAAGCTGGGCACAGATGGGATAGTGAAGACATCATTTGGTCTAAGTGTCATTTGGTCCAAGTGTTTTTGGGTAAAATAAGAGCAACAGGGGTGTGAAGCAAGTTATCTTGCCAGCCTAATGCCTGCTGGAATGTCGGGTATGAGATTGTCCTCTTCCACTGAGGAAGTATCATCATTCCAACTATTAGCAGGCATCATTCAGTCATCAGTGATATTAAATTCTGACCAACTCTCTTTCATATCTTTCAGATAAACTCTCTGCATACACAAACACTCACAATTTATCTTCCATTGAACAACATTCATTGTACATCCCCAAACTCTGAACAACATTACCTGCCCAACTTACTTACTTCTTACATTGGAAGAACAGACATTCAATGCAGTTCACCTTGTCCCATCATTCAACAGATACTGCAGAGTGGGCTTATCACATTTAAAGAACTTATTGGCTTTTCTGTTTTTGATTCAAACAACAGCAGACTTATCTCATTTATATTTCTCTCTTAAATTCTTTTCTTGCCACCAGCACATTTTAAATTATACGGGTCAGAGGTGGCCATTATCCAGTCAAAGCATACAGTATTATTGATAGTGCATAGTGTCTAATGCTGCTACCGATTCAAATGTTAGACTTCTCTGTAATGCTTGGAGATGCCTCCTCCTCTTGTGTGCCTCTATTTCATGGTGTCTCCTAGGGTTCTCTTATTCACCATTTACATGCTACCCCTGGGACAAATCATGCGTAGCCATAGCATCGATTTCCATTACTACACAGATGGCACCCATCCGTGTTTCGTGTATTATGTCCTGCCTCACCGAAATTAAAAATTGAATGTCCAAAAACTTCCTGCAGTTGAATGACTCCAAAACAGAAGTCATTATAATTACCTTCTCTGGCCCCAGCACTAGCAGCATTAACAATCTCTCCTCGAGTCTGGGTGCCTTATCTAATAATGTTCAAAAAGGGAGGTTATTTTTGACTCTGATTTGACTTTTGATGTTCAGGTGACCAAAGTGCTGCAATCCTGCTTTTCCCAATTGAGACAGCTAACCAAAATCGGGTCATTCCTTTCATCTGCAGACTTAAAAAAGGTCATCCAAGCTTTTATCTCCGCCAGACTTGATTACTGCAAAGCACTTTATTCTGGTATCAGCAGGTGTAACATCCAAAGACTGCAGTTTGTACAAAACACTGCTGCTAGGCTTTTAGCATGTACTAAGAGAAGCAACCACATTTCACCAATCCTTGCTGCCCTTCACTGGTCACCTGTGAGTTTTAGAAATGATTTTAAGATTGTATTACCTGTTTTTAAAGCCTTGAATGGTCAGGCTCCTGCCTTTATCTGTGATCTACTAACTTATGAGCCTAATCGCTGCTTGAAATCCTCCACCAGGGCCCTACTAATGGTGTCATCTGTTAAATCACTTCTTAAGACTCACTTTTATTGTATGACTTTTTCTTAACTGAAGGTAATTGTTGTACTATTTAATTTATTTTATCTTGTCTGTATCTTTGTTTTGTATGTTGACTTGCATTATCTGTTTTTATTATAAAGCACTTTCTAACTCTGTTTTTGAAAGGTGCTATAGAAATAAAGTTATTACTGTTATTATTATTATTACAGTATAAATCTAAACATGATGATCTTGTCAGACACCCTCCAACTATTGCAACTGATTCAAGAGAACTGTTCATCCTGCTCATGTACTGTTCATCTTATAATATTATACAATCTTATACAACAAAATGACAGGCTATGACGTCAAATATGATTAAAGTTAAACACAATGTAAAATCTAATAATCTCAATTTACTGTTGTGCTTGTTTGTTTTATGTCCTCTATTTTCCTACTATTGTAAGAAACTGGTGATATCATTCTTTATACCCAATAAAATGCTGTTGAAGAGGAGAAAAATCTCATGGTGTTACTTCTTTATCTCCTCTTTATAATTCTCTCTCTCTAAATATTTATACTCATATCCTCTCTTGTTTCTCTGACACTTCTTCTCTTCCTGCTGCTCTTTCCCCTCAGTGATGACAAACACATCACGGCTACATTACTTCATCCAGCCTTCCTGAAATGATGTGTTTCATTTGTCACAGCCATTCTGCTGCATTCACAGTCTTTTTGTGAGTAAATAAATAAAACATGAACAATTAGACTGCCATGACTGGTAATTAGTTTGTGGAGGGTGAGTAACAATGAGAGAGATAGAGCATTGCAATGTAACTTCTCTGTGTACTTTTCTAAATGTGACACATAATTGTCTATCTTTGTGTAACATGCTTTGTAAAAAAGAGAAAGAGGTTCCCAACTGCCCTGTGGTTATAGATTAAGTGCATGAAGTCAGAGGCAGTTAAACTCTACTGAACTGTTTCCACACGTCATCATAAATGAGTCAAAACATTGCTCCCATCAGTCAATCAGGACAGACACAGACTTTACTATTTAGGCAAGGTTGGGGCCTCCAACTAAGAGGGGCCCACCTAAGGTTTAGATTTATTATGATGTTTGGATATAAAACGTAGAAATGTATGTTGCTGTTCTAGCTATTTTCATGTATGATTTGTAATAACTCACAAAATTCCCTCCAAACACTTCCTTTATCATCACATGCTATCATCACATGCAAAACTACATGTGGCTAAGGATGCTGAAAGTCCTGTCATGAAGCCTTGAGGTAACACAATCAATATGAAACACTTACACTGAGTTCTAAAGAATGACAGAAACATTATTTTGTCTCCATTCTAATTTGTCCTTTTGGATTTGTTTTCATTTATTAAGTATGAGATAATGTTTAGAGCTCCCTTAATCAAATTGACAGTGTTGTGTTAAACACACTCAGATCAAAATTTGTAAAACTACCTGTTGTAAAAATAGTAACTATGAGTATGTGTTTATATTGTGGGGAGGGATCATGCCAGTATCATGCCATCATTGAGCCACTATTTCAGGCTGCCAAAAAAATCCTGAACACAGAAAACTTAAAAGTTTTCCAATTCATGAGTTTAAATGTATTTTTTCACAAAGTCAAAGATGATCAACTTTTGGTTGTGAAAGTGACGGAAGTGATAAGTTTGAAATGGGATGAAATGAAGAATTGACATCAGCAAAAGCTCATCTGTGAAATACGCTATTTATACGCTATTAATGCTGTTAACATTAAATTAAGTATTGGATACTTGTTGCAGTTTAAATGATTATCAATTATTAGGCTATTGATTCACACTCTCATTGCATTCGTGTACATACTGTACATTTAGGGTTATTTTTGGCACTTAAGCTTGATCACAGAGACTCCTACTCTTTATTTTAAATGGCCAACAAGACTCAAGTACAACCATATAGGGCACATGTACAGCAGTAGCACAAAATGCATTTTCTAGTATAAATATATGAACAGCAATATTTAGAAAGAAATAAAGACATTTAATCAAAAATTAACAATCTAGAAAATTAAATATTTATTCACTTTCTCAGTGGAATCCAAGTCAAATGTTGCATAACTAAAACAGCTTCGAATTATATTTTAGGCCTGACTGCTGGAGGGTGAAATGGCTGTATGATGAGCTTCAGAGGTGCTGATGATTCAGTCTTTTGCAAGATTTCCACTTATTACATCGGTGGCACCATAAAATGTAATTGCACCTCCACTCTTTATGTTGTTTACAGTTTAATTAAAATATAGAATAACGCAATCTTAGCTTTCATGGCTGTAGATTGAAGAGGAGGTTTCTAGGTATCTGAATTGCTATTAGCTATTCCACTGATGTGTTAGTGGTGCAGTATTGTAACAAATTCTTCAACATCTCAGCTGGATCACACCTTGCTCTATGCACCACCTATTTGTTATTTAGTACACATCTTGTAAGTTAATTTGCCAATAAAGTTATACACCAGCATGCAATTGGGTGACCAACCTTTTTAAGCCTGCCGGTTAAATGACTTATTATTGACTGATTACTACCAATCTAAAGGTTTCATCAGACGTAATTAACAAAATCTGTAATATAATAATTGTAGGTGTGTGTCTTTGTGCTGTCACATCATGATAAACTCTGTCTGATTTGTTTTGTGGTGTAACACTCAGCATTAACTCAGCATGAGGCTGATATATTAAATGTGAACATTCTACAACAACTGTTCCCTCAAATGTAATACAACACTACCACACACTGCAGCCTCAAATTCATTTACTGGTGTTTACTGCAGGGTGGTTTCATAGTTTCAATGTGCATAATGTCCTCTCAAACAACTGGGAATGAAACTTTTTGCATTTTTTTAAAGCCAACAGGGGGAAAAGGAAATGGGAAATCAAATTACTGTAGGACACTGACATATACTGTAGCTTCAGATACATACGCCACAGTGTGGCATAATGTAGGCCTTTTAAGCAAATACAGCAAAAAAAAAAAGCATGCAACTGATGCCAAGAGTTAAGGGAGAGCTATATCCTTTAGTATATCTTCAACTGTTCAGCTGCATTCACACAGCACACCATTAACTGAGATTTGCAGCATGTTGCAACGGGGTGTGCCCCTAGCAAGATAGCATCAAAATCCACATGACAAGAAAAAACAGCATGTACATAGACCCTCAGGCTCAAAAATATCAGCCTTGTTCCAGCTGACCATAAAGGAATATCATTGTGTCTGCAATTTAACACAGATAAAAAGAAAATGGAGTCTGGTTTTATATATTTGATTGAATACTGACACTTTGGCCATCAGTCTTGTCTAATACAGTAGACATGACCTTTTCTGACAACCAAACTGTAAAACCAAAAACTGGTTTGTATGTGTGTAACAGCATTGTCACAAAAACACTACAAATAATTCAAATACATTTTTAAACTGTTCACACATGGTGCAACAAAACACATGTAATATACAATGACTGTGGAAATAACTGTTGACATTTTATTAGCTGAGACATATTTGGATGTATTTGGAGCAGATACATAATTATATTCATCACAGTGGAAGTGTAGGTGAGGTTCTTTTCTCAATTTTAGAATAGCTAAACAAGAACGATGTGTGCCCCATTTCACTCCAACACAGCAGTCAAAACATCTCATTAGTGCTTTGGGACTGTGTGATTCATTATGGGAGATGTGACTAGATTAAGGATCCAACAAAAACCCAGTTTACTGACAATCAGTCTTCCCCTTGCTGTCTCCTTGTCTCTGTGTCTCTCACTGTGAACTCAAGAAACAAACAAATCACTCATTAAAATGACAGTTTAATTTGTCCTAATTAATTGATGAATCCTCAAGAAAAGGTCATCCATGCTACCTCAATGAACAGTAAAATACCAAGCAACAAGTTTCAGTCAGCTCGGGGAGGATCAGTGCAACACAAAGGAGACTCATGTTGGTATCAACTGCAGAGGTCTTAAAAATTACATCATGTACTGTGTGGTATCAAATTTGTTATGCTCCTGAACACACCCTCATCTGCATCACTTCCACCCATCACCATAGCTCTTAATTCTTCTGCCTTGGGGAAACAGAAAAGAAAAGAAGAAGACAATGAACAAGAGAATGATCAAATCTAAAGGTTTGCAATAGTTTAGTGATTGAAAGAAAAAAAATCTCTTTTGTCCTGGCTGTCTAAAATCTTGCTGTGAAATTAGCATTTCATGTCACACATACGTACAATATATAAACCCTGTCTGCTTCATGCTCATTTTACGTCTACATTTTTATTCTGGGACTGCACTAGAGTAGCTTTGCATGATTCACAGTTCAAAAAAAACTCTTTATTTATCTTATACTGGCCCTTTATGCAGCCACTCAGTTCAGCCTCTGTCTCTAACAGGCAGTCTTAGCTCCTGTCTTTTTAAGGCACCCCCTCCCGATGAGCCCACTCTGTTCTGATTGACCAACTTTCAAGCCTGCAGAGGGGAAATGTTATCAGATTTGTATTAAGTTCCGAAAACCCAACTTTCCAGCTTTACTGCTTCATATTAAAAGCTTTTAAATGACTAAATAATGGGAGACTTTTATTGTTTAGAATTTACAGGAAATTAAACGTGTTCCAAGTGAAACAACAACATCTGGAGATTTTTTGGAGATCCTTGTTCAGTGGATCAGTTAGAAATAATGCAGGGAGGAATAGTCCAAGCAGAAATAGCCACAGTGATAATGATGTTTGATGAAGAGCTGCAGATGACCAGCACACCTCCAACAGGTAAACAACTTATTTTACTTTGCCCTGCTGTATAATGGAAAAACTCTAACAGTGTGCCAGCGCGACTCAAGTCATGGCTCGGCGTGACTACCCCTCTCACAGGGATAACTTCTACATACGTTTACCTCATCATTTGACACTTTGGCCACATTTAATATGAACATCTGACATTGTAACACTATATACACAGTATATGACTGAAAATAAGGAAAAGCATAATAGTTCCCCTTTAAGTCATTGCTCAGCATTGTATTACGTTGCTTTCTAAGAAACATCATTCCAAGGTAAGCAGATATTATAAAAAGTAGACAAAGCTTAAAACATAAGAGAGTCTGTAAAAAATAAGGGAGGAAGAGGTGAAATACAAAAAAAAGAGAGTGAATATAAAATAATCTAGAAGTGTGGAAAGCTTGTGGGAGGTAAAAACATTTGAACAACTGAGAAAGGACACAGTAAGAGAAGTAGTGATGGGAATTTTAGAGTTTCAGCTCTGTTTTGTTTGTTCCCTCACTGCTTACCAGCTGCTTGCCATACTGGTGTTCCATCACATAATAATTACGATTCCCTGACAGGAACATGTTTCTAATATGACTGAACTATAAATGGTCAATATTATTACACAAAATCCATATATCGCTTTACCCTCTTTATCCATATATTGCACTTTAAAAGTTTGTGACTGAGACTTGAACCTTGAACTCCTCTAACTGACTAGCTGGTTACTTCTGTTTCTAGCATCAAACATGAAGATCTAATGGTGTTTTCTCACTCTGATTTTGCTCATCAAATTCATCTGAGCACCTTTTATTGCTGATGTATTTCCAGTATGAAGAGCATCATTACTTACTGCTGACATTTAATTACAGAGGTAGCCAGAAGAAAATGCATGGAAACAAATAATGTCCCTTTCTAAGTGCCTCTATTTCATTTTTCAACCTCTCTCTGTTCTCTTATTGTTTCTCATCAGCATTCCTTGTTTTTTTCTGTCCTCTGTTGCTCTCGTCGTACTTGGCTGATGCTGGCTGCCTGCCAGCGTCAGAGCAGTGTCAAAGTGCCAAAGTACATGTTGTATATCCTGATATCCTAAATGTTTGAAGGTATATTATACTGCAGGTAGTGTGGTTCAGAAGGATCAGCTCCATCATCAGTGGAGCAACCCTGTCTCCTTGAAATTATGTTTATATACTACTACTACATTTTGAAGGAAATGTAAGTAGTATGTAAATGTAGATGCTGAATGTATCAGTAAAATGTTCACTGACCCTGAGACAGGGTTGAGAAAATATAAATGTGTGACAGATGAAACAATGCAAAATAATGATGTGTTGTACCAGTATGACTGCTGTCAAGTCAGATGCACAATAAACAATAATCCATGGTAACTATGAGCCTACTTTTAAGTCATCTATTTCAAATACCATCATAGCCATCATATATGTCATATTGTGGTGAGAGACTAGAGTGCACTTGAGTACATCTTGGAACTACTATTTATTTTTAGAGGAGAATTCATTAACGCAATACATTTCCCACTGGCAGGTGCAGGTGATCAATAATCCATGTATAAGAGAAGTACAAGTTTAAATATGGGAAGTGTGAAGGTTAGCTGCTGTACCAAACCTGTCAATATTACTTTTTTTTTTTTTTTTTTTTTTTTTTTTAATTGCTAACAAGCATCGGTCAATACTGGAGCCACTTTTTCAAAACTCATAATACAGTCTGCCTTACCAACGTGCATCTTGGCCAAAGTTAATCTCACCTCCAAAACTCACTCAAACCACCAAAACACTTCATACATGTTTCAAAATAAGCTCGTTCGACCATAACACTGGCAACAGTTCTCACTCAGAAAGCATACATTGTCACTCATACCACACTCACCTAAAATACATTAACAGGGAGCATTACATACATTATCAGCTTTGATCTTTGAAGTTTTAATGTTTTTTCACATAAATCAGTATTTCATTATAGAATAAGAATAACACCTTTTCACTTTATTGACTGTACTAAAATATATTTAACAAGGATTAAATCAGAAATGCAGCAATTTGCTTCAATATGCTTGATTTCTTGTATATCTTTACATATAGAAAAAATAAAAAATAAAAACAAACAAAAAAAGCATCAACAACATGTATAGTATAATCACTCATACTGTACAGTTCTAGATCTCCCTCTCTCCTACATTTGGCCACAAGTTCTCAACAACATCACATCTTATTTTTTCTCTAGCGATGCATCTTGGAAAGTATCTTCAGGTCATCCAGAAAAGGAATGAGTTTCTCTGTATTGTAGGGGCCAATAAGTGGTTTGTGTAACAGCAAACCATCACTGGACAGTGCTACACACATTGTGATGTTAGCTTCTCTCTGGCCTGGGACATGCACGGTCGGTCTCTGTCCAATCACATTTCTTCCCATGTGGCGTGTTTTTGCTAGGTTGAATCCAGCTTCATCCATAAAGGTGAATGTATGTGCAGTTTGCCTGGCTTCCATCTCCATTAAAAATACAGTAAATCCATAGTTTTACAGTATGTTACATTATGCATAGCTGTGTATATACCCTGTTTGGTTATTGAACAGATATCCTCCCTGGACATAATTATACCTGAGTTCTTTCACACGATCACCGTTTCTCTCAAAGGGTACAGTGTGCAACTTCTTCATCCTTATTTTATGTTTCTCTAGGACTCTGGCAACTGTTGTTGTGCTGACCATATTCACATTACGAAAAGTGATATTGTCTGCCAGCACTCTGTCCCAAATTTCCCACTGTTTTATTGCATTGTACCATGTCAACAATGGCAATTTCCTGAGCATTTGAAAATATTCTGTCTCTCCCTCCTGTGAAAGGCAACCTTTGGATCCTACTGCAAAACACAAAACAATCAATATATTTCAAAATGTCAGAACATGTAAAAATGTAACATTCTATATTGAACTGTAATGTGTAGTTCTATTATCATTAAATGATGCACATCTCACTTGTTTTGCCAGAAAATTCATACTTTTGATGCAGCTGTTGAACATTGCAGATTTGGTTGCACCCTTATAGTTTTTTTGTTTCTTTGTTTTTTTACAATTGCTAATAAACGTTTACCTATATTTAAGATACTTTTATCTAAACTCTCAACACAGCAACACACCAACATCACACAATAAGCAAATAGTTAATTTTCTGCTCAAAACCAGATTTTGTTCATTAAATACCAACTCTACATTTCAAAATGCAAAAAAAAAAAAAAAGTTTCTCTACATACACTAACTCTATAAAAATACAGCAAAGCAACTCAGTATCAAATCATTCTTTCAAAAAACTAGCATATGTTTTCTATCCAAGAGGAACACTTTTCATGTTTCAGTTCTATCTGCATACAAGAGACAATACAAAATCTTTTAGTCTTCATTAGTCATTTTTACTTTATAGAATGTACAGTAAAAAAAAAATAGTAAGTGACAGAATTGCTGCAGTAACAGCTTTATTAGCAACATGAAATTGCTGCCTGTGATATTTGCTCCTCTCTGACCCGGTACATGAACGGTGGCCCTTTTCCTGATGATGTTTCTTGCCTGCTGATGTGTTTTTGCCAGGTTAGATCTCATCTACATAAATGATTTCATGCCTACAACTACCTGAGTCTGAAAAAATCAAACACAGTATGTGTAAATGCATTTCAGTATGTCTACTGTATTTACTGTAACCCATGTAGAGTAGCGCAGTGTAAAATTCACTATAGAGCAAGACATAATGGATAGACACTATACCTGGATATATTGGTGCCGGAGTTCCTTGATCCACTCATTGTTCCTTTCAAAAGGAACTTTGTACAACTGTGTCATTCGAACTCTGTGTTTGGTCAGAGTCCGAGCAATGGTGGTTAGGCTGATGCTTTCCAAAATGTGAAATACCAGGCTGTCCTCTACAATTCTGGTCTGAATTTCTCTCAGTTTTATTGCGTTGTCAGCTACAATACCATGCTCTTGGTCTTCGGTGAGGAGCTTTCCTCCTCCCCCAGATGGAGGAAGATGGTGCGTCCTTTAGAGGAACAAAAACACAACATATGTAATATCTATCATTGGGACTGGTAGCCTACGTTTACTGTGGGACATAGCAGCAGTAATGATAGAAGAAGCTCTTGTGAAATGCATTACTTCCCTTTTGGTTTGTTGAAAATTGCAGATAATGGAAGCCACAGTTGACTGTCTGAGATTTGGCTGGACTCTTTCACCAGCCTCTCTCAGTTATAGACCACAGTTTATCACATGGTCTATGATGATGGCTCTTATTTCATCAGTGACAACAGCTCTTACTCTCCTTTGACCACCAAGCATTCTTACTCCTCTCCCCCTATCTCTCCTTCTCCCTTGTCCTGTTCCAAATACTCCTCTGCCTTGTCCAATGGGTCTCATTCACAAACAGTGGATACACAAAAATCTGTACTTAAACCGTGCAAACGAAGGTTTTAAGGAAAAATCTGGGATTCATCAATATGCTCTTATCTGAATTTGTTCTTACTCTGCAAACAACTTTATAACTGCCTCAGACCATGCGTATGCACTTATCATAAATGTCCCACATCTTAAAAAATGATGTAGTCAATATTTATTCAATGTAAACAGTATATTAGTACCACAATTATTTAAAAAAAATATTGGGCCTAAATAGACAATTTAGATTTAGATCAATTCCACACATCTACACATTTACCAACTTTTTATTTTGTTACAGACATACTGTGTGGTAATGGTGCAACAGATATGCATCTGGCTTCTACTTATGTTTGTATTTCACTAGCAGTAAAGTTTTTCTACAGTTTCACCATCACAGTCCTCTTTGCAATGAGTGACAGCTCTCTCCACTGCTGCACCGCTCCAATAGAGCATTCCTTATATAGAGAAATGGAGACATGGTAGTATGCTAATCACTGATAGCAGGCATGTGCTTGTCAATTTAGAACGATTCAGATTCACTAACATACGCACGGTAGAAAGAATGAAATTGGCTGGTGCGCACGTGTCATGAATCTGATGGTAATTTTGCATGTGCACTCATTTTGTGCGCAAAATAAGAACATTTCTACGCACATATTAGTGAATGAGGCCCATCCTCTGTGTTGTTCTGTATCCACATCAAACAAAATCAATCCAGGAAGTCCCCTTTTTATTGTGTATGTCCATGTAATTGAAAGAACTTCAACACCTGGCTATGTCTCCCATTGAGATTGGAATCAGTTGTGGTTGGGCTGTTCTATTTTACACAACTTAAATCAGCTATTTCTCAACGTTTCAATGAGCTGTTCATTCTAAAATTCTTATCAGTTTTTGAGCTGCTGTTGTTGCAGAGCAGAAGTAGTGGTTTTATACTACACTCTTGAGTGCTTTTTGATGTATGTTTAGGGTCATTATCCTGCTGGAAGACCCATGACCTGTGACTAAGACACAGCTTTCAGACACTAGGCTGTATGTTTCGCTCCAAAATGCCTTGATTGTCTTCTGATTTCACTGTGCCCTGCACAGATTGAAGGCACCCGGTGCCCGAGGCAGCAAAGCAACCCCGAAACATCACTGAGTTTGTTTCACGATAGACATGGTGTTCTTTTCTTTGAAGACTTCATTTTTTCTTCTGTAAATACAGGGTTGGTGTAATTTACCAAAAAGCTCTAATTTTGTTTCATCTGTCCAAAGTACATTCTCCCATAAGGACTGTGGCTTGTCAACATGCATTTCGGCAAAGTCCAGTCTGGCTGTTTTGTGTCTCCCTCTTAGAGGTGGGGTCTTCCTGGGTCTTCTACCATCGAGCCCATTTTCATTCAGACAGCGACAGATGGTGCCACTTGAAACTATTGTACCTTGAACTTGAAGATCAGTTTGGATATTGAAGTTTTCCTTAGTTCTTTCTAAACCATTTGAGCAATCCCTCTGTTCAATCTCGGGCCAATTTTCCTCTTGCGACCACATCCAGAGATGTTGGCTACAGTTCCATGAGCATTAAACTTCTTAGTAATATTTGAATAGTGGTCACAAGAACATCAAGCTCTTTGGAGAAGGTCTTGTAACCTTGACATTGACAATACTTTTTTTCTAATATCTTCAGACCACTCTCAAGTTTTCTATGTTCAATGTTAT
The DNA here is from genome assembly GCF_910596095.1 of Thunnus maccoyii. Taxonomy (NCBI): domain Eukaryota; kingdom Metazoa; phylum Chordata; class Actinopteri; order Scombriformes; family Scombridae; genus Thunnus; species Thunnus maccoyii. The sequence goes on from NC_056538.1 coordinate 9,013,038, forward strand.
GCACACAGTGGCACAAAACAGCAGAATGAGTAATTTTCTCCTTTTTAACTGACTGCATGAGTGATTATAAGATTGAAAACACCCGTGATACTAATTAAAACACAATAGTCTGCTTAAAGTATTACTACAAATCAATTATTTCTTACAACTTCTAAAGGGTGCTAATATTTTTGTCCAGGCTATTTTAGAATGTCTTTGTAGAATAAACATGAATTCAGTTATTTTCACATCTTCTTTCTTTTGTCCCACTGCAAACCAAACATAGACATGCACTGAATAAAATACCTTTTAAATTCAACACTGTTCAGGGTGAATGGTGCATTATTTTAATAAAATGCATAGGTACCAATAATTTCAGCCACATCTGTATATTTAAGGTTTTGAACGTTAGGTTTTCATTTCTGGCATGCTGTGTGCAAGCATTTGTAAATAATACAAGAAAGATCCATAATTTTGGTTTTGCTTTTATGTAAAGAAAATTTAAGCATTTTAGAAATGTGTTAATTGACTGTATATTCTGTGAAAACAACATGATTTGTGTTAATGGTATGGTCCACAACAGACGGATGTTGTGCTAATTGTGTTTAGAGTTTTGAAAATGTGACTACAGATTGTACAAAAGGATGTTAGAGATTGTAAAAAAAAACTGTTAACCGGCCTCTCTCAAACAGAGACCATGATTTACAACATGGTCAATAATTGTGGCCCTTATCTCATCAGAGACAACCTCTCTTGGTCTTCTTCTCCTTTGTCTTCCACGCATTCTACCTCTCCCTGCCACTCTTCTTTCCTCACCAACCTGTCTTTCTTGATCCATGTTTCCAAAGAAAATCATTCTGAAGCCATCCCCTTTTGTCTGTTTGGTCACAAGACTAAAAACAGGACACCTTTCAGATGAAATTGCAATCAGCTGTGTTTAGAATGATTATTTCATTTTATTGTAAATATTCTGCTAAGATTTTCTATATATTTCCATATGGTTACTGCAGAAATGCACAAAATTTGCCATCATTCTGTTTTGAATGTGTTTTTAACAGTTTGAAAACAATGTGTTAGGATTTGAAAAATGTACTGCAAACATAGTGTTTTGCAGGTGGAGTATGAATGAGAAAAGAGTTCATGGATTTTGGAAAATGTGGTCATTGAATGAAAAATGATTCACAGTGTGGTCTCCATAGACTTCTGTTTTGCTGACTGTGTGGAGATTTTTGACGTGACTTCAATTTTGATCAGTGTATGTTAGCAATCGAAAAAAAAAGTGTAAAGCAGGAGGTGTCAAACTGAGGATCCAGTCTCAGGCATAGTGATGAAAACAGTATAAAACAACACTATGTTATCCAAAATCTCTTCTTTCTTCTAATACAATAATTAAATGTTTGTTTGTCATAGCCTACAGCTTATTGATGAATTTTAAAATGTATTTGACCTTTTCGATCTGTAATGAAACAGCCTAAAGCAATTGTAAAATTTATAAACCCCATAAACTGAATTTTAAATAGTTATTTTGTCAAGTCTTACTTATTATTCAAAAAAAATGCATGAAAATGAACAATTTAACTGCTTCAAGATATGACATCTTTGTGATTTCTGACACCGTGACGCCAGGATAAAAATGATCACTTTCTACTGAGAAGAGTAGGAAGGAGGAAGTGGTAAATAAAGAGAAAAAATCAGTGCACACAATACAGAAAAAAACAAAAGAAGAAATGATGCAATTTTCATATTACAGTTTACCCATTTGGGGCACTATTAGCTTTCATGATTGCAAATCCATCTCAGTATCAGTTGGGAGAAAATGGAAACATATGAGAGGACAGGTCCGAGGACAGGACACTGATGACACACACAACATCCCTGTGGCTAAACGAAAAAGAAGCACAGAGTTGGAATTCCAGTGAGGTGATGTAGCATGTTGACATGTAGAAGAGGGTCTGCTGACTCAACTTTTGTTAACACCCTTATTACATCCAATTCTTCATGTTACATTTGTGTCTGAGATGTCGGTGGAAATTAGGCATCCAAATGTGTTCACTAATCCTCCAGAGATTTACCGACTGCATCCTTCCACTGGTCCCATACCTGGACTAACAAATTACCTGTGAAAACGAGGGTGTATTCAAAAAAAAAAAACACAACCCCATTGTTTTCACAACTTTGAACTTGCACAACCTAATGGAGACTGCTAGGTCAAACTGTACTCAATGTTTACTGAACATTTACTGAATGTACTGAACGTTTACTGAATCAGTGTTTCTCCTATAATTATAACAACACAAACCCCTGCCAGACCCAAAAAATATTTTTCAATGCCAAACAATAATGCCGAATTTCCATTCATTTGGAAATCAATAGCGTTTGGGAGCATCTGTGCAGCGCTGTTCCAATATGTGAGTCAACCTCTGTGTTGCTGCCTGGTAAACTACTGGTAACATAGCTCTGTTAATTGCATAATATGTGTGTGTAGCGGGTCAGAAAGAGCTAGCGGCATAAAAGTGACAGTGAACAAGAGCGGAGCAGAGGAAAAGGTCAGCAATAAGTTGTCACTCTGGCAGTAAATGTACAGTACAGACTACAGTGTAACAGTTAATAAATGCTGCAACTTCTCAAGACCAAGAAAAGTCACGTCTGTTGTTTCTCTAACTGCTGGGAAAGTGAAGGGGCTTGGCTCCAAAGTGAGCAACAATGGGTTAGCCTAATCTGAAGATGCTAAACAGAGGAATAGAGAACAGAGAAATGTGTGGCTGCTGAGTTCACTCTGTCCCGTAATATCCAACAATTTTTTTTTTTATTTCCTTCCTACCTAATTCAAACTCACAACATTTGATTTTGGATGATGATTTGAATTGTGCAATAGACCCCAATTTAGATAAATCAAATTCTAAACAGAATAAACCCTCTAAAATGGCAGTTTGACAATTCCCTTCAAACTAATGAGAATAATGAAGAATAAGGTCTAATAATCAGTTCATTGGCAGCATTGCTGAATTTGATTTTGAAAAAAAAAAAAAAAAAAAAAAAAACTCAATATTGCCTGAGCTGTATAAAGAGATGTTGGACCGTCAGGTGCAATACAACCTACTTTCAACAGAGAAAATGGAAGTTATTACTACGTTCACACAGACTTTGTCTATTAGCATGGTGAAAAAGCTGGTTGATTACTGGCTCACGAGCTTAAGTATAAATCTGACTCCCAACAGATTTCACAGATTATGAATGCTTCCCAAGAAATCACAACAATCCCATCTGAAATCAATGATACATTTAAAAGATTCTACTCTGATGTATATCCTTCAGAATTTCCCTCAGATAAAGCAGATACGCTTTTTTTTTTTTTTTAAAAGATTTAAACCCACACACCTTAAACTGTACACAGAGAATGGAAATTGACCAACCAATACAGATAAAAGAAATACTTAAATCAATTAAAGTGACGCAAAGTGGGAGGGCCCCTGGTCCAGATGGCTATCCACAATCAAGATTTATATGACCTTCTTAGACACATTGGCTCCCCTCCTAATTGATATGTAATTGGACTCTTTGGACCAATGGACCCTACCGCAAACACTCACAGAGGTATCAGTCACACTTTTACCAGGGCCAGACGAGGACAGTTCAGAATGTAGCTCATTCCATCCGATCTCTCTTCCCAATTGTCTCTATAAAATAGAGCCTGTCCTCAACAGAAAAACAACCCTATAGGTCATAAATTCAGTCGCATAACACAACTTATATTTACATTTGAGTGACAGACGACATCTAGCGGCTGTAGTAATTGTGACCCGGAGAAGTGACGCAGTTCAGATGATGTATATATAAGGTGACTTCCTTATTAGGAGGAGGCAGGTTGGGCAGATGGCTAGATCGTTAGTTAGATGGCAAAAAGTGGACTTAGGTGATCGCTTCCTGTTTACAACCGCAAGTCAGGAAATTTTTTTAAAAAGGTGTTTACAGTTGCCATGACTACAAAGGTTGCCTAACTTTAAGGAAGTACTAACCACGTTTCAAGTGATCATTTTAACACAAACCATGATCTTTCACTAACCCTAACCAAGTGGGTTTTGTGCATAAACCTAACCAGACCTTAACCACAGTGTTGTCACACCATAATGCATAATCATTTTTTAACAGTAATTTGTAACAGTTTTACACTCCAATGGGTTGTTCTGAAATAGGCCGTTCTGGAGTGCGGGTACAAATGACCTATGTGGTCATTTAATTTGGAGGACTAGTTGATAAAATATTAGCTAAGACATTAGCCTCTTCTCTAGAATCAGTTATGTCTGATATAATTTCATCTGACCAAACAGGTTTCATTCATAATCGCCATTCCCATTCCATCTCCAATATTCATTGCCTTTTAAATGTTATCTATTCTCCCGCATCCAGGGAGGCTCCAGAGATGGTCATCTCCACATCCTCCCTAGATGTGGAGAGGGCATTTGATAGGGTGGAAAGGGATTACGTATTTGAAGTTTTATATTTCTTTGGTTTTGGTCAAAAGTTATTGATGGGTTTAAAAGAAAAATATATGTTGATATTCCTTCACTGTGAAGTTTGCTCAATAAAAAATATTCTGAAAAAAAAAAAAAAAAACAGAGTTCACAGTGTCAGAAAGCTCACATCTTGTGAGGATACAGCCTTCATTTGACCAGATGAATGCAGGGTACTGACCTACATAAAACACAGTATTCATTTGAATAGGACTGTTCTGCTAGTCAGAACTGCAAATATAGTACCTCATGCAGGGTACGACACAGTCTGAAGGCTCCCTTAATGGAGGTAAAATCCAATCTAATTTCTATTATCGTGTGGTTTAATGTTAATTTTCTCCATTATGAACAGTCATCAGCTCACCATCTGCAGGGCTCCAGTGTGACCTAATAGGATCAGACAGGTGTGGAGACATGCAGGATGAAAAAAAAAACCAAAACAAAAACTAACGAACAAACAGCTCTGCTCCGAGCGAGGTAGCTGGACTGAAATCAGAAAAGCTGCTTCATCAACTCCATGATGGAGTAAAGACAGCAGAATACACAAAATTTCAGACACTTTGTAAATGTTACGATGTACTTTTTGTGTCAAATCTTTATTTGTTAAAGCACAAATAGTGTTTTTATTATGAACATTTATTTTGTAAAAATATTTTAAAAATTATTTGTTTTTGGGAAGAAAAATAAAACATGTCAAATACCAGCGTGCAGGTTGGTTACATTGCTATCTCAGTCTCTCTCCTCAGCAGGTCTCAATGAAGGGAGTCACATCCACCTGCCACATGACGTACATTTCCTTATTTGGACATCACTCCCAGAGTTGGGGGTGTTCCCCAGAAATAAAGCTGAGCTACTGACACAAGCAAAGTGATCTCAAGGGACTCTCTGCAACCTGTTGTTCCCCTTCTCCTTTCCACAAAGTTAGGTTGTAAAAAATAGGCAGTAAATGAAAAGTGCAAAGCAAGAATTGCCTTTGAAGTTTTTCGCTACATGTTACACACTGTGCTGTCTCTATGTTATGGGTGTATAAATAGATAGAGGTCTGGCTGCACATTTGTGACACACTTGGTTTTAGCTCAGTAGTCAGCACAGTTGTCTATGATCTGGGAGACTCGAGTTCGAGACCCAGGACCAATCCAGAACATGAATCTTCTTCTTCCTCAGCCATTCCTTGGTCTTTTTGCTGGAATGCTTCGGATCATTATCATGTTGCATGATCCATTTTTGACCAAGCTTTAACTTCACAACTGACGGCTTGAGGTTACTTTCCAGGATTTTTACAATATTCCTCTGAATTCATGATTTTCTGGACTATGTGGAGTTGTCCAGGTCCTGAGGAAGAAAAACAGGCCCAGATCTTAACGTTCCCACCACCATGCTTCACTGTTGGAAAAGGTTCTTTTGGTGGCATGCAGTGTGACTTTTCGCCAGACATGGCGGTTTTGGTTGTGACCAAACAGTTCAATTTTGGACTCATCTGTCCACAGAATGGACTTCCAGAAAGCTTCAGGTTTCTCCAGATGCTGTCTGGCAAAGTTGAGACAGGCAGATTTATTCTTTTTTGAAAGCAGAGGCTTCTTCCTAGCAACCCTCCCATGCAAGCCATGTTGTTTGAGTTTTCTTCTTATTGTGGAAGCATGCACATGTGTCCCAGATGCAGCAAGAGAGGTCTGCAAATCCCTAGATGTTATGTTTGGGTTGGCTTTTACCTGAATTATCATATTTCTTGCAGCTCTTGCGGATATTTTAGAAGGTTGTCCACTTCTAGGCAGACTTACAGTCATTTTCAGTGCTCTCCATTTGTAGATGATCTGCCACACAGTGACCCTATGGAGCTCAAACTTTTTTGAAATGAAAATATAACTTTCCCCAGACAAATGTTCTGTCACTACCCTCTTTCTGAGGTCCCCTGAGATTTATTTTCCTCTCAGCATGATTGACCTGTATGGGTTCACTTTGTTAAGACTAAACTGACCTGGTTTGATCTTTATTTTAAATCAGCGCTGCCCAATTTTCTTCCCTAAAGATCTCTCATTTCATTGGTTAATATAGCCACCAATTTTGTCCCACCTGAATGTATTTACCTGCTTGTTTTAAGCAATGAAGTTCAGGGTTCACTAACTTTTGCACCTACAAAAGGTTACAAAAAAGTATTTTTAATTTAATCTTTTCACTACACAATTAGTTTCCTCAAAAAATGTATATGGAATTGATAAACATACACCTGTTATTTCATATAAAAATACTGGTTCTGATTAAATAAAGAAATAATGGTAAAACAACAGAAAACTCCAAGGTGCTCAAGAGGTTCACATACTTTCAAACAGCACTGTATAAAATACAAATACTGGGCTTTCTGCACATCCCTGCTATCTAATAAGGTTTTCTTTAAGGGATTTGGGATTCTTAGGCTCTGGTTATGACATCTGGTTCAGTGAGCCTAGTCTTCAGATTGAAGTATTTGTTACAAGACATGGTATAGATGAAATCACATAGGGCAGGGAAGTGAGGCTGACCTGGGTTGAAACATTCAAGTACAGTCCTGCTTTCTGTCACTGATCAAAGGTAAAGAAGCTGCTGATACATCATTTATAATGATGCGGCCAGGGGTGCAACATATTAGAACGTGTCAGCCCCTAGAGACCAATGCAAGTTTTTACTTTTGTTCTAATGAATTCCAATGATAACCAAAAACTGATTGTCAACATTAAACACAGAAACAGTGATATATGTGCTCCCAATCTGTGCTTTTTATGTCTTTATGGTAATTCTGGACAGACATCTCAGCTTCAGCTTCCTCCGATGTTGTGACAGGTTGTATGTCATTGTCATCTTTTTTTTTTTTTTTTTTTTTTTTTTTTTTTTGAGAGCACCAGAAATCCAATAAATGACAGTTTGAACTGTATAACAGAGTCTGAGCAAGCAAGAGTTATGTGTCTAATACCTCAAACCTCTCAACAGTCAAAAGTCTGAGTGATAAAGCTGTCTTCTCCTTGAATGTGAGTCCCTTGAAAAAACATTTTTGCAATTATGCAGAGGTTTTAGTGAGAAAGATGGATCATTATGAACTGAAAGTAGTCAACTCCGAAGAACCCCCTTTACTATGACTGACGTACCTAAAAAAATTCAATTTGTACATCCCCAACTTGAATATCCAATATGTGAAATCATAATGATGTGCACTCTGCATCAGCATTAACTGTAAAATCTGTCACAGCAGAGAAACCTGTAGCACTTAACAATACTTGAACAATACTTAAATACTTGACACAGTAACACAAAGAGACATTTAGACACACATGTGAGGCTGAGTACACACAAATTCTCTGTGTCGGTAACCCCCAAGATCTGGAGAACCATGAAATCAAATTGCATTCATCTGGTGTCTCAGTGGAGCGACACATTTTATCAGCGTGTTGAACCTTGTAGAAGGTTGTTGCTGTTGGTGAACTCAGATGTCAACAAACCAGATATAAATTGGATTTGTGTGTGTGTGTGTGTGTGTATGTGTGTGTATGTGAGTGTGTGTGTGTTTAATTTTACACCGGCAGGGCCAGAGAACTTTTCTTTTCATTTTTAATATATTTGAAGATAAAGATGAAGTACTGAAAAGAGATATTGTGCATACTCACACTTAACAGAGACCCTATTATACATATTACCTACGTGTACCAGATAATGACATTTGATTTGTATCATAAGTAAAAGGTTATATGCATGTTAATTCAAATTGTAAGGATTGTATCTAAGCTCTGGTTAGTCAATTATACTGCTCTTGGCAAGCCAGAAAAGGTAAATATTCACATCCCTCAAGCCAGTAAGCAAGCTGTACACTGTATGTTTCAGCAGTATGTCGTGCCTTGGAGGCAAAATTGATATTGTTGTTATTGTTGTTATGATATTGTTGATGGTTGCTATGGAAGCCAAATAATAAATAAAGAACTATCAGTGCAGATGGCAGAACAGAGATGCATGAGAGTAAAAGCACACAGTATCACCCCATGTGGTCACTGGACACTTCCTCACCTACACACCTGTTTTCTGAGTATAATGTGATCCAGTTGATAGGTGGACAGGAGAGCTGTAAATGTAAGAGCATGCACCAGATTTCCATTACCTCTGGAGCAGATGAAAATCAAATTTCAACACTAGGTGCAAATGATGTGTAATTAGTCACAACCATCATCCTCCACTTTCCCAGCTTTTAACAAACTCTCCTCTTCTGTATATATGCACTAATCTGAAACATTGACTCACACATTCTACTGCTGCCATGCAATATCGAACGAGGAGAATGGATTTCTTTAGACACGTACATGGCTGGAAACGTCTGGAGGACGACAGGTAGAACGCAGTACATGAACGTGGGAGCAGAAAATATCTGGAGTTTCTGAGTTATTCTGCTATTGTATAGTTTTGTTTAGAGATGAACATGTCTATAGCCTTTGGGTCGAGACAAGGCTTTCTTGTCTCTAAGTGGATTTTCTAGTTTATCTACTGTATGTCTGAAATTAATTTTCTGATAATCCACAATCAGACAAAATCCCATTAATATGATATGGATGCATATATTAATATAATATGAATTCTGGTTATTTTTCCAGCAGTTCTACATTGAGAACATTCCCACCTTGTGAATGTAAATATTTTATGGTGAGTATTAAATAATAATGAAACTTTAGTCAGTGGCTAATCTCTATGATATAAAATGTATTGGAAGAAAGTCTCATAACACACAAGGACTAAACTACAGTGAAGGTTCTCATTCAGTGGAGTCAATTAAGCATCTTGATGAGAAATGAAATTCCAATCTAATCTCCATCCACAGCCCCAGTACTGTCAGTTCTCAATGTACAGTACTGTGTATCACACAATCCATTTCTTGTTTCTCTGTTACAGCTTCTCCTCTATCTAACAAGTCCTCATAACACAAGAGGTTGATTTCCAGCATATTAAATGATCTATTTCAGCATTTTGCTGATTGTGCATGCCAGGACAAAGACAAACTAAACTAAGTCCCTTAAATAAACAACCAATGTGCTCTCCTTTGATCGTGATGAACAAGAAGGCACATGTAATGGACAGCAAACCATCGGTTATAGTTGTCGTAAAATGTTTAAACATTGTTTTAAATGTAGATCAGAATTAACCACTGCACACTGAAATTACTTTACTGTGACTTTATTAGGTGTGAACAACACGTTTTGCCTGTAGCTTCAGGTTCTTGCTGAGCGAACCTGAAGCAGCTACAGGCGAAACAGGTTGTTCACTCCTAATAAAGTCACAGTAAAGTAATTTCAGTGTGCGGTGGTTCACCTAAGATGTTTCTGCCATGGACCAGCACCTGATTGAAAATACTGGTTGTGCATTGGGAGTTCTGTTTATTGTTTTTAATGTGTTGCTTTATCTATTTACTGTATGTGTGTTTGCGACATTTGTGGCACAATAAGGCTTTTAAACAGCCTGAATACACATAGGATTAAAGCAGCCCTCATTCACCCTCATTTTCCTCTCTCTAATCTGCTAACACATTAAGAATATGGTATTTCATAATGTGCATCTTAGTGATTAAAGCTAGAAAAAATCTCATCCATCTGAACAGCAGTTATGCACCTGCCCTTTTCATTTACAGGAGGCTAAATATATGGCATTAGGAGGAGTAATGGGTGGCATATTTACCTCAGAGAGACCAGAATAGTTTATCCAGAAAAATGACATTCAAGTGTAGACACTTAAGTGGAAATAAATAAATAAATAAATAAATAAATAAAACATCTTTAAAAAGTCAGCAGTCCTCTAAAGTGAAAAAGCAAATGGAAAATGCAAAGCAGAGGAAGAATGCATCACAAGGTGATTATGTGATCTGACTGCTGAGAGTCTTCTCTTCTCTTAGGAAGGAAGATAACCTGAATAACAATTCTCTCAGTTCTTCATCTGCATTTTATGCAATGATGACATTGTCATATTGCCTCACTCCTGCATACAGAAACGGACTGGAACTGAGTGATTTGCTTCCTTGCAGGTTTATAATGACAGAAACGGCATGTTGAAGATTACACACAGTAGAAGAAGAGATGTTTTAACTGAGCATGAGTAATTTATCACCGTTACTTCAAATGATTATCTCATCAGGTGTGTTATCGATGAATAGTAGCAAAATTCCAATTTCATTAACGTTTTAATAGGACCGTTTGATGAGTTAAGCCTGTTGTCTAAATTTGGGAAATTTTTATGCAGTCTAGATGTTTTGCACACCTGAAGTAGAATTATTCATTTAAAGCAGCTCTAAATACATGTAATCCAACAGAGTTCTATGGCAGAGGATGAAGTGCTCCATGATGAATGAAATGAATTCTCATTTGCCCTGATATATTTTCATATTCATTTTACCTTATACATTTATGAATATGTTTAGTGAACTTTTGCAAAGTTTGCAGAACACCCAAGACAAGTGATGTCTTTAATTTCATACAGAGCCATGTAGGACAACAAACCCAGGAATATAAGAGAAAAAGTTTAATTCTTTCAAAAACATTATGATTCCTTTTGGCCTAACAGTCTGTCTGTGTAGCAGCTGGAGCACACACACATGCAGACCCAGTGACCTCTGACCTAAAGGCATAAGTATGTCAAGGAAAGACTGGACAGATCTAAAACCCCAGCCTTCTCACCACCAGCCACAGGAAGTTTATGAAATTAACAACTTTGATTTTCTTTTCAGACACAGACAGTCCCAACCTGGATGGGCCATCCTCCTCTCTTCTGCTAGCTCCTATCTCTTAAGTCGTAACTTTTGTGAAGCTGCATTCCTTTGAGTCGCTCCCTCTCCTCCTCTCCTTTTCTTTCATGCACATGAAGTGTCTGAATTGATCAGAAAATGCTACTAAATGTGTAAATATATCTAGGTATCTTGACTTGTCTAACCATTGTTAACTTGATGTTAACTCCCATGAACAATTTATTTAGTTTGATATTATGGAAATTCAAACTCTGCTTCAAAATTTGTTGATTAAAAGTCACACATATTATTGCATCTGATTTATTTGATATTAACCAGTGCAAGTGTGTTATTTAGCTATGGTTCAATTACTATGATAATGCTTTCTAAATAGATTTAATTACAGATTAGGAAATTAAGGTTTACCGATTTTATTCTTTTATTTATTTGTCATTGTTTCTCACTGGTTCTCATGATGTGTCAACATTGACAACAGAATGAGTGAATATTCAATTTGTAAGCATGTATAGTCTTCAAATATTCTACAGTAATGAAATTATTCCCCTTTATTTGAGTTTTTCTTTCCACACAAAGGAATTAATTAGCAATCAATGCGGTCCTTCAAAAGAGCGTCAAGGATCCTTTTTCTTTCAAAACATGCCTCCTAGACTATAAAAACTTTTCTGCCTTACAATCCTTTATCAAGCAGCTGTTGCTCTTCTTCTGCTTTTTGGCTTGCTGACCACTGCTGCTTCTTCTATGTTCTTCTCGGCCCTGCATCCAGGATGGCTGAGAGCTCCAGAAAGAGACTCAACTATGAAGCAAAAGACTGGGAAGATGCCTAAGCCACAAGCCAAGCTCCACTGGTTGCCATCTGAATAATCTATTATTTTTGTAATCTCCTATTTTTATCATGTAGTTAAACTTTTTAAAAACTTTTCCGAGGACTCTTTTGATTAGAGAGCTGCACACATCCAATTCTGCAGCCTGCCACTGAATGCATCAAGACTGGGACACCTCTCTGCTGTGTGTGTGTGTGTGTGTCCACTACACGGCCTCAGCTAGTCTGAGACTGGATTCATCCTCTTGAGAAGCAGTGAACCAAAGTGCTTCACTGAACTTGCTGCAGCCTTCTCATCTGGCTGTCACTCTGGTGACGCAAGGATCACCAATTCTGCTTCGCTTTGCTCGGCACTTTCCAGGAGTTCACCCATCATCAAGCTTTCATCACCACGGAAACAGTAGGAAAACCATCTACCATGCTTCTGTCAAAATTCAATTTTTATTGGCTGTAGTTAGAGTCTTGGCCCCTAATTGTGTTTTTGACTCGTTTTTGATAACATGCATCCATTTATTTATTCATTCTATCAACAATAATCTGTTAATTTAATTTACCCTTTCATTCATGCATCCATTCATTCATTCAATTAAATTGTTTATATGTACATATGCTCAGTGTCTCCCATTCATCCCTATCCCATGGTAGTTAAATGCATATCTTGATTTATAGCCAAGTCATTGTATTTGTATATTCAGAGATGGAGGTCACTATATTCACTATATTCAGAGTTCATGACTTTCAGGTATAAGAGTGATTTAATTTAATTTAATTATTTTTCCTCCTAATTAATTAATTATTAATCAATGGAGGTGGTGCCCCTCTTAATTTAACAAGTGATTAATATTAATTTCCAACTGTAGTGTTATTCCTAGTGAATATGTTCAGTTAAATTATAAAGACACTTGCATCAATCTTTCCATCAGGTTGTTTGTTTGTTTAATTTTGCATTTCCATTTTTTTTTTTTTTTTGACTGAAACCATATTTTGTTTTCGTCCTTCATGACCTCTAAGAGATGCTGTGTTGGGAAAAGGAAAATGACCATTTTGCTGATTTGCTTTTTTTTCCCCTCTCTCTCTCATTTTGAGTCTCTCTTGCTTTCTCTCTTCATGCCCTTCTTATTTCCTGTAATCACTCTTCTATCGTCACTGTCTTTCCCTTGTTTCACTCTGTTGCCTTCCTTCACATTCCTGTTCGACTGTCTTTACCTTTCTTTACCTGTCCAGTCGATCCACGTCTCCCTCTCTGATCATCTCTTCATCAGATCTTAAACCACATTTTCAAAACAGCGTTTATTCAGGAGGACCATTAAGTCTCCAGATGCCAAGCTTTTGTCAAATAAAAGACCCTGCTCGAATCCATTTCAACACCTTCCTCATCTTTTATGTATGTCTTCTATTATTCATTCACTTCTTTTCTTTCTCCCTACTTACTGTCTGGCTGATAAGGAAAATAAATTCAGCTCCACTTTCTGTGACTAACACTGCTGCTGTATTTGATTAGTATCTGGAAAAGGAAACAAGGCTCTTGTACCTGATAGCTTTTTTTTTCCTTCTTGTTTTTGTGTGTTGGTCTATAGCTAAAGAAATGACTAATTTGTGAAATGTAGTTAATCTACCATAAAGATAAAATAACTTGTGGACAACCATAAGACTGTCAACTTAAGCTAATTCTGATAAATCAAGACACTTTATTATGTTGATGCAGAAGTCAGTAAATCTAATTTTGCGATACAACAGTCCTGTTAGCAACATTTCCCTCAATGGCCTGATATATAATGATATATCTAGGGGATAGCTACCTGGATTATATTACAGTATATTAGTTTGCCCAGCCCAAAAAAAGGAGTGCAGTCAAAATCAGCATGCAGTCTTGTTCCTTTTAAAAACCTGGCACCTACATTACCCACAATGCAACTCGACTGCCGACAGTTCGGTGTGTTTTTCTAGTAGTAGCCACAAATGAAGAGTGAGCTTCAGAGATTTAGCAACATCATTTTCGCCCTCGCATACTCCCTTTGAAGCCACAAAAGGCTTTTTGCAACTTTTTCACACATGCATTCTCCAAGATCTGTGAACAGAATTTGAGGTAAAGTCAGTGGAGTTCCTCTTTAATATTTGGGAAACACACCAATAAATCCTGCATGTACCTGTTTAGAGTTTGCAATGCTGAAGAAACACATACGTGGCCCTGTTGCCGTAAATCAGATTCAAGGCTACATGATCATAATGTGAATTAAGAGCAAGCACACAGAGACACACTCAAGAGTCATGGAGCAAATTTTATTTTCATTCTACTGAATCCTAAGTATATGTGGTGTGTTTCTTTGATGAATTACCATATAAATAACTGCCACTTCTTATCAAGCTTTATTTAAGAAGCTAGAACAGAGCGATAATGAGACAGAGATGAAGGAGAAAGAAGAAGAGGAAAGGAAGAGGATAGAGAACACCTTGCTTAAATATGAGGGTGTGACTAAAACTATAGTTATATTTTCTCATCCTAATTTGATTTATACTTTTATACTTTACATATGTTTTTAAAAAAAACAGTAACAAAGAAAGGTATTTGAAAGCAAAGAAGTGTTAAGTACTTCTTTGCTTCTCTTCTTTGCTGACATGACTCCACCCACCCTTAATTCTTCATTTTTATCTGTTTACTGTTTGTCTGTGCTTGCTCAGAATGCTTGGAGGAAAATCAGATGTTCCAAATGTGTTCCAATAAAGTTTATAATCTGAAATACAATTCTTATTAATCCAGCATTTGATTAAAATCTATTCAGATCAGAGGTTTAATTACTGTGTCTTCAGGCTATTATGTGCAAATGATGACAGCGGGATAGAATACAGATTGGGTACAAAGTTCTTGGTATTCAGCCGCTGCCAAGAGGAGTCTTTACATCATCAATGACAAACTGACTACGATTGTTCAAAGTACACTGAGAGAAGCGGGATACAGTGTTAAATCCTCATCCACCTTCTACATCAGTGATGTTGAGAAACAGCAAACCAAGGCCACACTCAGAGCTGCTGACACAATTATGACCGAGAGTTATAACATCATGAAGAAATATTTCTTTCTGATGTGGAAAATTATTTCCATGGACAACTATATCTGCCTCGTCACACCGACCTGCTCCGACACACAGCCTAATCCATTACAACGCTTTCTCCAGCAGATATATGTAGCCTATTCCTGCTGATAGGTGACAGCAAGGAGGGAGCTGTTAAACTTGATGAACTGTGACGGAGAACTGAAATGACCCTTAGATTTCTCCAACACAATAGCTCCAGTCTGTAAGAAAAAAAAAAAAAAAATCTGTTCTTTCAAAGTGATGCTTGTTTCTGTCGAGATGAATCAGCCCTTTTCCACGGCCCTATCATTATATAATGGCTTGTACTGGCAATATACTACTCCTCTGAGGATATAAACATGTTTGGTTGTGAAATAAAAAAAAAAAAGAAAATAATGGGTAAAACTCTACAAATACAGAATTTACTGGACTCTTCTTCCCAATTAATTCCTCTCCCTCTACAAGTTTACAGCTACAGAGCAGCTGCCAGAGTGTTTTATTGCTTCTTATCTGCCGTATCCCCTGCAGCAGGAGTCACACTACATTTGTCACATCTGATGCCACTTGCCCACAGAAACCCACAAAATGAATGTAATGTGGCTCAATGCTGGGGCTGATAACTTTCTCTATAGCTTAAAGGGTTGACATTTAAGAGTATAAAGCCTCAATCTTCTGACTGTAAGACTTCAAAAGATGAAAGTGTGACAAATGTTTTAAAATACAGTGATAATGATAGAAATGGATGGATTTTCATTTGTGATGTAATCTCTAGAGAAAATGAGAAAATATCAGAGGTTGAATGAGGCTTAGCACAGAAAAAAAAAAAAAAATCGAAATCCCATACTGTATGATTGAGAGAGCAGCAAGACCTGGAATATGAATGAGCGATGATGATTTTGCGGTATTGATGTTAATAATGTGGTTTTTTTAGGGGCTGTGGTTTGTGTAAGAGGCTAGTGGCATTCTTGCCATAATCAAAAATTATATTCCTGATGTATTCCTAAAGGGGTCCAATGATTAGATCATTTTGATTCAAAAGTCAAAGTCTATCCTCTTGTATACACTCAACATTTTATTTTCAATTCAAATAGTTTCCTATTGTCTAGTGTCCTTACAATACATTATTTACATGCAGCTCCCAATTTGTTGCACATGTCTTCCCAACCTTGTGCTGAGCTTAATGTGTGGGGCGATAAGCGAGCAAGAGGATAGATGGGGAAATCATTTGTTTCTTTTCTTGTGACCCTGAAGTATCCATAATTCATTTTCATTCAGGTTAATGAAACCATTTACTAAGAAGGGAGCAGCTTTGAGGAAGAACTCAGCAGAGAGAACCACCACCACAGAAAACTCCAGGAATGACACACTACATTGTTACTCATCCGTGATAATTAAATGTATTCTTTGGGAAAAATGACTTGGATTAAAAATATAACTCACACCTACTGAGCTCCTCGTGTGTTTGAATAGACTAACTGCACAATAGATTCATCTCTCTCCTTCTATACCTTTCTCCTCTGCAATGGTCATATATTCCTCTTCAGCTTCAGTGTGAGGGACATGCTTCAGCGGTGAGAGGATGTGCTAAAAGAAACTTGTTAAAAAATAATACATATATTAAAATATGTACACTCAAATAGGTTAATTAAATAGAGGATTTCACAGTCCACTCCATGGAGGTATCCACTCACATCATTTATGGTGTCATGTACTTTAGGAAATGATTTAGAGGAAGATTTGTTCCTTCAGGAAAATGGACAAATTTAGAAAATCAATTCTGAATTTGATCCTCTGAAGTGCAGATATAAATCAAAGTCAAATAGAGTTATCCAGGCCTTCTATCTTTTTGTCCCAAGGATTTTGACTTCTGTCATTTTCTATCTTTCTGTTGTCTATATTTATTTTTTTCTTCTTGTCTTTCTTTATTATAATTATTATCATCATCATTATTATTATTTACAATTCTGACTTAAAATAAAAATGCAAAATGTCAGTGATCTGCAGAGTATACATTGCCTGAGTCCAGACCTTTGAATCCACCCACTCCACTGAGTCGAGTTGACTGATTATTTGGGTCTGACATCATGACACTAAACAGCGGTTTCTCGGTTGAAAAAGCGATAGATCCAATGAGCTCCGCAGGGGGGACTAACGATTAGCCAATCAGTGCCACGGGCGGGACTAACACTGTTGTCAAGCTGTTGTCAAGCTGTACACCGGAACCAAGGAGGAGTAAAACTAGGCAGTGCTGATCAAATATCAATCAAGATTCTGTTGCTGCATTGCCTATTTCCTCAAATGTTTTCAGAAACATACTTTAGTGTACTGTTAGGCTGTAAAATGAGATTGTAACATGGCCGCCAAGTTTAAAACAGCAGAGCAATAACCAAGCACAGTCCAACTCGCAGTACGTCACCCATTACGTCACCACCAGCTGGAGCATTCAGTGGTGATTGAATCGAATCCCCCTTCCCCACAGAAATCGGTTAGAGTGGAGGCAATGTCTGAAGATGGAAACAGTGTAACGAGTTGACTGTTCTGTTGGATATCAGGCGAGAGTATGCACACAGCAAAGACAACGAAAGCACACCATCATTACAAACAATACAGCACCCAAAGAGCTCCAAATAAATTATTCTATTTATTAATTCAATGTGCCTGTTTCTATTCAAACAGTCAAATTATATACACATTTCCAACATGAGGCTGCCACAGTGAACAAAGAAGTTTATAGTAGTGTTTTGTTTTGGTTTTTTTGTAGTTTTTTTTTTTTTTTTTCTGGCTCTTTTTAGTATTTCAGGTGGATAAACAAACAAACAAACAAACAGGCTTCATTTAGGTTTTAATTCAAATTAATATTCATCAGCATACCCTGGAACTTTGTGAGATTATTGCCTGTGTGGAGTGGAATGGTGATACCTGCAGCAGGCGATTCTTCTAATCTCTCTGTCACACTTCATTTGCCCTCTAATTAACACTTAATCCAAAAGCTAAAAGGGCCTCAGAACCAAATGAGGCATTTACTGTGGCTCATTTAAAGTTCTTTCTTGGAGGACAAAAGTGCGTGACATTAAAGCCCAAAATAGTAACCTCAACTCATCACTCTCAAATACATTCTGATTGCATAATAACTAAATAACTAACAGAAAATGAAGTGCCTGGAGGGGATATTACCAAAATATTTTATTATATGTGTTTATTTTGTCTGTCTACTAAAGTGAGATTTGACATGGAATTTGCCTGAATGACTCATCAAAGTTATGTCCATCTGCACATGCTGTAGTATGGTAAAATTACCATCAAATGTACTCTAAGACCATGTGCGGTACTATGGACATTTTAGAAATTATGTATTCTTACTACGAACAGAAAGGAAGTTGTTCCTCAGCATATTTAAATATCACTAATTACAAAATGCCACATACCTGTACATAGCAGACATGTCCCCATATTTCCCAGAGCCTTGTATTTAAAAAAACAACCCATGCATTTAAATCTTCGTATATTTAAAAAATATATATATTTAGCCTGTCAAAAATACACGTTTCCTTCTACTGACACTAATTCCAAGAGGACTCACAGAACATGTAAGTAGGTTGGCAACCTGACATGTTTGACTTTAGTGTGTTGTCAAAATGTACTATATATCTATGTTTTAGTCCATTAAGCCACTAGAAGTGTGATCCCAAATTGTTAGTGTTAATATTTTGTTGCTATCTCCACACATTAGTTATCTCCACGCATGTAACTCATTGATGTAAATGTAACATTTGTTGTGACAACATTCATAAATGGAAACTGCTAGTACAAGATCATCCAAGTAATCATAGTCACATAGGGGCTTATAAATATGCTTCCTGACCACTACTACTACCACTAGATTCTGTTGATGCATAATGAACCATGTCAGGGTGTCACATGGTTATCTTGAGGGACAACAAAGAAAAAGCATTTTGGCAGTTCAGCCTTTAAGCCATCATGTCAGCCCTACAGAGGGTTGTTCACTGCAAAAGTGTCTCTCCAGCCAGAGTGTGTCTGACTCTCAGGGAGCTGTCAGTCTTGAGGGAGTTGAGGTCAGCTCTTCTGCAAACAGTCAGGGTGTTTTCTGACATCTGTGACAGGACCAGATGTTCCTGCTTTACATGATCGCAGTGCCGTGCTACCACTCACCCGAACGCCACTTAACTTAGTCAGGAGTAGTTTATGTCAGTATACGTGTGCATTTATATGTGTGTGTCACTGTTTCCTCACATTTGCACTTATGCATGGGATCATGTCTGTATTTGTCAGTGTCTGGCAAAGGCAAGTGGCAAAGGTTAAAGTTAATTATTTGACAGGAATACTGTAGAAGCATGATTACTAGCATGGGAATTTACAGAGAATCAACACTGTATGACCAAAAAAAAAAAAAAGAAAAAAGTAATTAAGGTTTGTGTTTTCTGGGATTGCTTTGGATTGTGTGGTTGATGATCCAAACCCTGCAGAACGATGATCATTGAAGTCTGTTTCACTGAAGAGCCCAACATAAAGGCCAGGAGGAGTGAATAATATTGTACCATTTCATGGAGTAATTGCTCCATCAATCACACAGCACCGAGCAGCAGAGACAACAACTGTGAAGAAGCTGCACTCCACTTCAAACAATAATTTGGGGTAAAATGATTTTGACTCAAACACCACAGGGCTTTTTGCATCTAGAAGGGCATGTGTGTGTGTGTGTGTGTGTGTGTGTTGTTTTGTTTGGGAAATTGGATGCTGACAGGACAGTTAGTCGTTGTTGAAGTGTGGGTCGAAGCTGGTTTGGGTGATATGACAATATTTTGAGATAACAGACATTTGTTTTGCAGTACTCTTTATGCTGAGGTAGCTATCCCCTAATGTCTCTGGTATTGTTATGTCATTGTGGTCGGTGTTACAATTCAGTGAGTACAACTGCTTCTAGACAATATTAGATTTACTGAGTCGTTGCATCAGTGTGATGAAATACCTTGATTGTTCCCTGGACAATCAACAGACATTCCTGTATGGTTGTTTCAACAAACTATTGTGTCACATCCTGCCTGGACTTTGGGTGTTTTTTGGTCTTATGTTGTGTTCTTTGGGGTCTCCTGGTTTGCACTTCTGTTTAGTCCTTCGGTTCATAAGGGTTTTCTTGTATGATTTGGGTGGTGGGTTTAGAGGACTGCATCACTAGTTTGTTGGGTTGTGTGCTTGGGTTTGTGTTCGTGGTTGGTTTTGGATGGGTTAGTGTAGGTGGTGTTGAGTTTGTTTTCTGGGTTTTTGTTCTCTGTTTCCCTTGTGTGTTCATGTACTCCTCCACATCTGCCCTGCATTTGGACTCGTTAGCCCTGCCCTGCTCTGTTTTCCCCACACCTGCCCTGTGTTAGCCTCGTCAGCCCTGCCCTGCTCCCTGTGTTTCCTCAGCCAATCAGCTCCCTATATGTTCACTCCCCTCTCGAGTTCTCCACCCATCTCCCCACCTGCACCTCATCTCCTTGTTAGTTCAGTTTCTTTTTAAGTTCTGGTTTTCTGTTCAGTCCTTGTTGGATCGTTTTGTGTTGTTTCATCTGCTAGTTCTGTTTAGCTCTGTTTGCCTGTTTATGACCATCCACGATTAAAGGAGATTTTTCATCATATCTGCATTCCGGCCTCTGCGTTTGGGTCCACTCCTGCTTCCCCCCCTGACACTATTGAGTATTATGCTGTCAAGTTAAGCTAAATGTTGTAGCCTGTTATGTAGTTGGAGACAATGTGTGTTGTGCACAGCATGTTAATTTGTCAATTATTAATTACAAATTTTCTCATACAAATTTTTCCTGAGCTTTTTTTTCTTAGCTTGCTCTTTCTTTACCTATTTGTTCTCTAATTCCATCCATAGAACACATTTAATTTATTCACCCAACATTTTTAATAAGATCACTGAACAGTCAGACTTTAATCTGACATTAATTAGCTCTGTATTGGCCTGCTGACAGACTGTGTCAAAACATCACAGAGAGGACTTTTGGTGGTAGCGTCCGGTGACATCAGGTGCATCTCATATCTTCAGAACTCTCACGTTCTCACAAACACACTCAGCCACCAAGCATCCCAGTCTAATTTCCTAATACATTAGCAGCCTCTCAGTAAAACAGTACATTTAAGAACAGACTGTTGCCTCACAGCCACTAACACCCCCAACACATCTGTCCATATGAATATCCATCTCTACAGTCGAATCAAACAGCCAGACAGACTGAACTCAAAACGACTCAAAACAAAAACACAGCAGGACACCAACGCAGATGAGAGCCATCTGAGACTAAAGAGACCGCAGTTCTTCCCCAAGCAGGTTTACCCAGTCAAACACAGAGCCACAGCCTGAAGGAAGAGAGGGATTCAACTTCCCATTACTGTCTAATAAGAGAGCAATCAGTGGACCCCTAATTTGAAAGCTTCTTTCTCATTGGAGAAATTGCAAAGTAGTTGTGATGGTGGATGGTGGGAAGCAATGGCCAAAAAAGAGAGAGCAACTTGACTAGAATCTGTTAGGAGGTGTTTAAATTAGGTGAACTCAATCAATATGTCATTTTAAAACATTTCTTAAAACATACTTTTAAACAATTGCTTTTGTGTACACTTGTTTTTCTCTTTATTGTTCAGTGTTGCATGAAATCTGTACTGTTCTATTTACTATTATTTATGTATTTTTATGGGGTTTTTGGAAAAATAGGCTATATGAAATGAAGAAATGAAGAAACTTACAGTACATACATTTTAATTTTGTATCATGTTTTGCATAGTGCTGAACTTCACCTACCTCTAGAGCCTAGAGCTACCCCTTTAGCCTGTTTGTTGTGCTGGTTTAAGTTTTCTACATGGGTAATGACTGAATAAAGTCTTATCTTATGTTTGAGAATTATATTTTTATGTCTAAAATTATGCCCATAGAAATTACAGCCCGAATTCATATGTCTCCTATATCGATTACCTATGTTGTGGTGTTTTACACTTGGATTGAACAGGAGCAAGGGGTTAAAGGGCAATTTGGCCTGTCTTTCTAAGGCAGCGAGTGGCTGTCGCCTTCTGTCAATCACTTTTTTTGTTTTGTTTTGTTTTAGAAAGGTCTGGTGGCCCTTGCAGCTCTGATCAATATGTGAGCAGATGTCTTTGCTTTACACTACTAGTTAGTGAACTTGAAAATAATTTGTTTATTGCATTGTTGGACAGAGTGTGGATGTCTAGTTTTTGCAAGTATGTGAGGTATAATCACCCAAGTTACTGAAAAAAATGAAAGGATGAGCAATCCAAGGGACAGGTCCAACTAGCCTAAAGTCATTATCACAATACAAGCATTGAATTGAAATGTTTCTTAAGGATGAACTTGCCCGATCTTTATTATTTTGTTCTTTATGGCTATTAATTACTTAAGTTGGTGTTAGGAACTCTATCTATATTTCTCCCTTCCCTATGTTTTCCCATTGTTTCCCCTTCCTAGTGTTTCATATTTGTCAAGCCACAGCAGTATAAATCCCCAGTTCATCTCTCCAGACTCTGCCAGATTGTTCGGTCACCAGTGCGGGTCACCACGCCGGTTTCCAGTAAACCTGCCATGTCAGCCTCGTCCTCGTCTGCTGTTTGCCAGTTTGGATCATGTCTACTCTGCTCTGCCTCAAGCCCCTCTGCCTGCTTCAGTCCTTCGCCCTGCACCACTCCCTGCTCTGCTCCGCCGTTCTAAGCCTCATACCATATGCAAAGCCAAAGAACACTCAGCTAAGCCATCAGATCTATCTACAACTCAAGCTACAATAAACTGCCCTTTAACCATCCCTGTGTCTCCTGGTCTGTGTTTGCATTTGGGTCCTAAATTGAACTGTTATAACAGAAATTATGTATTCTTACTACAATTGAACAGGACTGATTCTGGATGCACACACACACACACACAGAGGGAGATGGAGACATTAGCCTACATAACTTTAAATTGCATTTTTGTCAGTTGTATGTGTAATCACACTGTCTTGACAGTAGTGTTACTGAAGGACATACATTTAAAACAATTGTGAAGTAGTTAACAAGATACATATGCTACAGTGGTATTTAACCAAGCACTGAAAAATACATGTTCAATGGTTGCTAATAAACTGCAACGTTATATTCAGTCACTCACTCACTTAACATTGCTAAGTGTGACAATTCTGCAAGCTGCATGAGGAGAGAGGTGTGAGGTGTGCTTAAACAAACACATACAGACAGAGAGTATGTGAGATACAGTTTAATAGACTAAACTTAGGATGCAATTTAAGCACCTAAGCACATAGAAGCCATTCAACTATTCCTTTTTACTTGACTTCCTTGTAAAGTTCCGTCAAGGTTGAATTAAAAAAAATAATCTCAATACCAATAATAATGATAAAAACTGAATTACATTTTTTAAATAAAACACGAGGTAAGGACTGTATCTGCAGTCTTTTTGGACACATTAATGTAGGTTGGTTGTAGATATACAGTAACATTGTGTCACAAAATTATTTTTTTCATTTCTAAATCATGGAGGACTTCTAAAATGCTGGAACAAAAAATCAAAAGCATTGAAAGATTTGCTGAACCTGGGGCCAATATAAAGGACTACAGTCTTTACAATGCAGCTGGCTAATGGGGAGATGTCTGCAAAGACTTGAAAGTGCCCAATACACCTGTCAATCGGCTAAAAATTCATAAGGCAACCATGCATCCTTGGAGGGTATTTTCTCTTTTATAATATTATGCCATTGATGATGTATGATGAAGTAATTGTTGGGTCTCAGAGCTAAACTCAGTACTATATTTCAAGATATTTATATGTACACATTACTTTGAAAGATAAGCTACTTTTGATATGTAGTACACAAGAAAGAGGTCAAAAAGAAATTTTTACTGTGACATTTTTAATAGGACACTTCAGGGGTCAAGAGCAACTTCAAAGGGACAGATGTTGATGTTGAGGAGAGACTATGCGGAGAGCACAATTCCTCCTTGGTAAGTTGTCCAACGTTTCAGTTGAAAGTTTTTCATTTATAAATATAATGCCACAGTGGTGATTTGTATCTGCTTAATTAAATATATTTATATTTTCAGGAGAAAGAGGTAAGACTTAATAATAACATTATATATGCCATGCTAATGTAACAGTAACATCTCAATCTTGCATTTGTTATTGCCAACTGTAGCATTAGTTATGTGGTCTAAAATTTTGAAAAAAAAAAAAACAAAAAAAAAAACAACTTTAATTGCTACAGGATGTACAGCAAGCCATATGGTCATGAATTATTAGCATCTTATGTTTTCCGTCCCCCCCACCCCACCCCTCACCCCTCTCTCTCTTGTTCTTTCCAGGAACTGTTGGAGACCAACAGTGACAGTCCAAAGTCATTTGTCTCAATTTGTAAATAAAGACAGTCCTCAGTTTGAGTCCAAATCTGCATCCTCCAGTGAAAAGGTAAATGTATTTCACACAATAAATATATAAATATCTGGTGTACTTTTAGTTACATTTTTTAGTATTAATGACAGTTTTGTTTCAGGGCTTTTGTGAGGGTTTGTTTACAGAGAGTCGTCATTTTGAAATAGATCCTCAAGAAAAGCTCTGGTAGGATTTATAAAAGGCTCCCTCTCTAACCTTTTCAAATTCCTAGCCCATGCAACCAAGTAACTGTTAGAAATGAATGTTACCAAAATTCAAAAGGAAAAGAAATGTCAACATAAAGACAATAAAGACTGTAGAGAAAGCATTTGGTATAGGCTGTGAGAAATTTCAAATGGTCTGATTCTCAAGGGAAGAAATGATCCCCTTTGTTCCACTGGCCATGGCTTCAAAATTTGCTCTGTCTGTGAAGGCTGTGATATTGTCACACATATTAGGGCAAGTTTTAGTACTACTTGAAAATGTATACATTTCAGACTCCAACATAAATAATGAAAGTTACTGAGCAGAAGTCCAAATTCATATGCTCTAAACCAGTGTACAACATTTTATTTCAATCTAAACAAAATGTTTGTGCGAATGTTCCTCTCTTACAGGAAAGTAACAAGGAATTGGACTTTACTGAATCTCCTTATATCTCCACAGGCAGCAGTAATGCAGGAGATAAATTATTCAAATGTGGTTTACCATAACAGCCACGTTTCTTTTTCACTGACAAAACATAATAGGAAGAAAAAAATCAGAAAGGTAGTTTTCATGGACCATAGTGGATGAATGTTATTGCCAAGAGACTCAAATCCATTCATGCATACTGCAGCTTTGGTTTTAAGTGATACTATATAAAGACTAGACCATGGCACTAATTTTCAAATATACGGGCTACTGCCATTTTGAAGATTGCCCCATTACTGTTAATGTGAAAGTGACTGATGATAACACCCTGACGGCAGCAGTGTTATTCACAAGAGGTGATATGTGCCACAACACCAAAGAAATAAAAAGAAGGCCAGTGCATGCTCATTCACGTCAGTCAACTGGAGAAACCTTGGAAACAAAACTACCAAGGAGTTTTTATTTGGAGTCCAGGCAGAAATTACCAGAGGTGGTGAAAGAATCAGGCTGCAGGGATGATGCACCAACAAAAGAGGTTCTAAAGAACATTGCATGGAGCCAAAGAGAAATGAAAAGGCCTCATTCCAATTAGCTCTAAGTCTCCAAAAAATGATTGATGGAATAACTGGCACAGACAATGAAGTCCTGCAAAAGGACACAGGGAGTTAAATTCAGAAAGTGTGAAAAGTAAACCCTACTATGTGTATGAGTTAGTAGTGAGAAATTCATCCAAGGGGGCATCACCTCTTCTGGTAGCAGCTAACATGCAACCATACCATAGCATCGGTCACTTCTTGCAGGCTTTTCAGACCAATCTTATTAAAATTTATGGGAATAATACAAACAGAAGGCCAATCATGATCTTTTGTGATGGCTCAATGACGCTTTTGAACTCCCTGTCCCTTTAACAAGTCTGGAGGATCTACTGCAGAAGTACTTCCAAATCCTCATTGGACAACATCCCACAGACACATTTAACCTTTCCATTCTTCACAGATGCTTAAGAAACATAATGAAGAATGTGAGGGATCTTTGCATGAAACAGTATGTATATTTTGAGGAAGAGTATTGTATAATACATTCAAAAATTCAACTAATAATAGAGCTCCAAAACACAAGCTTGCTATGTACATATTTGGGCTCCTTGCATGTTCTACAAGTCTGAAAGAGATGGATGAGGCGGGTGTCAGTGCATCGGTCCTGTTTTGTAGTCCTTGCCCTGGAGACAACATGGCAAAGCACTACAACGATCTCCAAGTGCTTATGCAAAAATGGGGGCACTGGATGTCGAGCAACAAAACATCAGTGCTGAAGACTACAACGTAATTTTGCCACTGAAATAATACTATTAATATACATAGATGTTTGTCAGCACATAGCCTCACAGCAATTACATCCCATGTTAAAACCTCAAACTCAACCTGCTGGGGATTTTCTGTGAAGACACTGCAACCCTCTCGGTGCTCCATTTTAGACATGCTGACAAGAAACACTGATTAATGTGTAGACTTGAAATGCTCTGCAGGTTACCCTCTGATAAAATTAAGACCTGTCCAGAACATATCCTGCCTCTACCTTTATGCCAGGAGGGAGTAGCTAACCCATAATTGGATAAAGGTTAAACAAAATTGATGAATGACTGCTTATTTATGTCATGGAATCATGTTTTTTGGACTCTTTTGTGTTTTTGTTCTTTTCCTGTGTCACAATGCTGTTGTCCAGTCCTTCAGGTCATATGGTTTTGCCCACTCATATGATTTGGGTTGTATCTTTAAAGGACTGTCTTGCATGATTATTTAGCTTATAGTGTTGTGTACTTTTGTTATATTCATGTATATTCTTGGATGGGTTGATGCATGCTGGTTTGTTATTAAGAGGTTTTGTGTTTTCTGCTGTGTGTTTTCCTTCCTGTGTTCTTGTACTGATTTTCCCTCCTTTGCCCATCTACACACCTACACTGCATCTAGCCTCATTAGCCCTGCGCTGCTCTGTGTTTCCCCCATCCATTCGGCTCCCTGCCTGTTCTGCCGTTTCATCACCCCACTCCCCTCTCCTGAGCCTCTCCGCCCATCTCCCCACCTGCATCTCATCTACTCGTTAGTTCAGTTAGTATTTAAGTCCTGTTCTCTGTTCAGTCTTTGTTGGGTCCTTTGGTCTGGTCTGTTCTGTTTCTATAGTCTTGTCCCATATTCTGTTTTGCTCAGATCAGCTAGCTTTTGTTTTTGCCTGCACAATCTCAGAATAAATAAGTTTATTCAGCCTCTGCAGTCTCTGCATTTGGGTCCACCTGTTCCGCTACTACATGTAATTTGCGTGACCTGAGTATAACTACAGAGATGATCATTTACTGCCTTTATAAAATCAAGCTGATTCAACATGTGTTAAATTATGTGCACTTGCACAAAGTATTGTCTTAGGATATAAACATTTACACTGTAATTGTGTAAAAATGTTACTATTGTTTTTCAGAATGAAGTGGGAACCACACTCCTCCAGAACCTTTTCCAAAAGTGATTGACAGCGCACCTGTTGACCTTGACAGTGAAGCAAATATTTATCATGCACCAACATTCATTGCCACTTTGGCCATGATGCAAGGTAGGTTTTAGAAGCGTTGTTTATGAATTGAAGTTACACATGCACACTATTCATTCAGCACACACCCTGTAGACTTCCATGGTGCATGGTCCACACACTGCACGTAGGCACTTCACACACATTCTTGACATTGTTTTTTCTTTCTATCTATCATTTCTAGCTAGCTCATGATATGGCAGCCTGCTTATCAAAAGACATCTAAAAAATGGGCTTGCTAAGCAGCCAGATATGGTGAGCATGTTAAGCACTGCATTATACAGCGGTTTCTGTGAGGGGTAACAATGACCCCTCAGCGGTTTGAGGTATAAATGCTTTTTTTTTTTTTTTCTCTCCCACACCCCCCATAATTCACTAGATGATTAATAACCCCATTTTAGGAAGAGTCATGAACTGAGAGATGTAGGAGTTTTATTTTCAAAGCATTACATGCATTTGAAAATGCCAGGGGGGTAAAAATGACCCCTTGGCGGTTCTAGTGATATATATACTGTATACACACACACACACACACACACACACACACAGAGAGAGAAATGAGGGTAAAAGAGAAAGACAGTAACCAAATGTGTGTACACATTTGTAAGCTGTTGCAATATAATTATCCAAGTACACATACTCCGGTACTGTACTGTGCTTAGCCGGTTATGATCTACAAAATAGATCAATTTACAATTTATTACGATTGTTGGGGACCCTTTATTGTTATGTTTCAGATGTCCATGAGTAGTTAGAAATTCAAATAAAGACACATATCAAATTTTAATTTCTCACATGGTGTCATTTTAGCTCATGACCCTGCAGGTTTATATTGTGACTTTGGGGCGGCCCAACAACTAGGCAGGGAACCACTGGACCAAACTAGGTGGCAGTATATAAAGTTGTTAAAAGTAGTTCCACTTTAAGTAAAATCCTGTTTACAGATTGATGCGTCATTATAATAACGTCATATTGTCACATAATGACAGGGGACATTTTACTGTAGAATGAGTACTTTTGTTTTTGATACTTGAAGTACATTTTGCTGATAATAGTTCTGTACTTTCTAATGCAGTTGGATTTTGAATGCAAGACTTGAACTTCTTATGGAGCACTTTGGCTTATACATGGTTACATAATAACAGGAAGCAAAACAAAAACACAAATGTCAAATAGCTGGAAATGAACACCTGATTGTTACTTTTTTTTTTTTTTAATACTTGCATATTGAATAAATTTAGATACCAAGTGTGTGACATAGACATGCAATAACCAATACATATTTGTCCATGATGGCAGTGTAAAACTATGAAATGAAAAGCTTACATGACTGTAATATTTATAATAATATATTTATATATAGAACCCATAAGACAAGGCCAGATCTCAAGCTCCATCTACTAGGGATGTGCAGAGATCCCAGTATTTGTATTTGTATCTGTATTTGTTGAGGCAGTAAAATTATTTGTATCTGTATTTGTATTCAAATAAAAGTGGAAAGAGGCTTAAAAATCCTGTTTTTGTTTTTATGACAGTTTTAATTTTAGAAAATTAAAATGTTACAATAAGTGTTCATGAATAAACTACCGTGTGAAGGAGGTCCCCACATCAGGTCTTGAACGGGGGTCTCCCAGATCATAGATGACTGCGCTGATTACTGAGCTAAAACTTTACTCATCGCCTCATTGCAGACAGACCTCTACCTATTTACAGAGACAGCAAACCATATAATTTTTAGGGAAGAACTTCAAAGGCGATTCTTGCTTTGCACTTTTCATTTATTGCCTATTTTTACAACCTAACTTTGTGGAAAGGAGAAGGGGAACAACAGGTTATGGAGAGTCCCTTGGGAGCACTTTGCTTGTGTCAGTAGCTCAGCTTTATCTCTGGGGAACACCCCCAACAAATATTTTTTTTAATGTTTGTATGAAACAAATATTTGTATAAACCCACTATTTGTGCTTTGCCAAATAATGTATTTGTATTCGGGCAAACCCCTACCATCTACATTTGAGATGACAGAGTATCATGAGGAGGATACCCAGAGAAGTACCATTCAAAGTTCAGAGGATGCTCTGTCACAGGTGGTTATATGTATAACTAAGAGTTATCAATACAGGGAATGCATTAATGTATTGAATCTGTACAAGATTTTCTCTAATGTAAAATCATTAATGTCTACATTACACAGTTGTATGTGTTTCTCTGAATACCTACAAACTGAAATGTAATCATTGCAAAATAACGATAGTGTCAAATGGTACAAAAGTATAGTAAGAAATACATGAGGAAACAACTATTTACATGATAAAGTATGAACTTCAGTAAAATACTGAACCCAAAAGAAAATATATAGAAAGGAAATTCAGGGAAAAAAAGTAAAGATATGATGTGAATTAAGAAAGATGGACTGAAAGAAGGCAATAATTGGTAAAAGACAAATCAATGAAGAGTAAAAGAGGAAGAAAATAATGATATTATGGTAAAGAGTTATAAAAGGATAATTACAGAATTTATATAATGGAATTGCCCATCTTCAACTCATCGGCTGTCAAATAGTCTTTGTTTATCAAGCCCCAAATGTAATAATTATTGTTTTTATGACCCTCAGCTCACTGCATTGTGGAAAAAAGGAACACAGAAATGATTGTTTTTGTGGTCCCCTCTCAAATCAGAGGAAACAGCTTTGTAATCCACCACAGCGAGATACGATCACTTATGCCTCCCCAGTGGCTTACAGGCAAGGTATATATTTCTAATAATAGAACAAAAACAGCGATCATATAAACAAATCATTAAAAAAAAATACAAATCAAATAACTGGATGTTAGAGTGACGACTTGCAGTGATTTATACTGTTGTCCACTACATGACTGTAATACCCATGTTATGCTGTTGAATCGTTGAAATACTTTAGTATTTTTAAAGGTGGATGTTTAAATGCATCTACAGTTAGATATTTACTTACCTGGTATCTGTACACTAGGCAACCAGTACACAAATTTGGGGAAAAAAAGTCATGTCAGTTGTATTAATCAGTAAGTTTTCAGAAATGCAAATTAATTTATGACTTTTAATAGACACTGTCTGCATTTCAACAAACTCCTAAGGTCATTGAGTGTTTCCTTCATGACACTACCCATCAACTTAAGTTGGGGAGTACCATTTACATCCTGAATCACTATACGGCTGGTGTGATTCTCTTTGAGCAGAGAGAACAGGTCAGGAGGCACAGTTTGTCCAAGGTAACGCGTGTTTCTGTCGGGGAGTGGTACATAGGTTAACAGTTTTATAATTGTTTACCTGTCAGCTGATAAAACATGTTTGTGTGACTACACGAGGAAGCAAATACAAATAGTCTGTAATGTGGAAACATTTTTTAACAATTATATTTGGACAAAAACAGTGTTCTCTGTTTGGATATCAGATCATGTGTTACAGATCGACTTTGACAACTGTGAAGCCATTGTGTCTTTTGTAATCAATGCAAAAGGAAGCAGCATGTTAGCAGAGGAGTCAGAACGTGCTGCCAAAAGGTTACGGTAGCTATGCAATACCAGCTATCCAGCCAAACTACCTAAATTGTTTTTAAATGTAGTAGTAGTAGTAACACAGGTAATAACACAGGTAATAGATAACAGACAGGTTTACAGAGCTGAAACAGAGAACAGACAGGAATAATGTCTAGAGCAGGAGGCAGGGCAGCAACATTGATGATATGGTGGAAGACTGGTTGTAAGAGGCCAGTTACATGTAGAGGAGAGCTGAATAGGAACTGGGAGCAGGTGTGTAGGTGTGTGCAGAAATCAAGTGACAGGAAAGTGTGTAAAAGTGACGTGTGGAGATATGGGGTATATGCCGATTCCCTTAATCACATCCACGTTTCCCTCCCTTCCATCTTTTCCTTGCATCTTAGTCTCTCCCACTCAAGATGCAAGGAAGAGAAGCAAGAATTCAGTAAACACATTTTTAGTCTAAGTGACACATCCTTCCCTCTCAGGCATTATCTGAAGCAAAGTCAGTTTCTGATAAGAGCAGCATCGAGGGACCAGCTGTACAGTTCAAATAATAACAGGGGTTACCACTGCCAGTGCAATTAGTTTTTGAAACTGATGTCATTAAAATAAACTGTTTGCACATGCATTACCATCAAACAACAGTTTGTATGTGGATTTCATTGTTCAGAAACTGAGTTACTAGGAGATATTTGTAATGCCACCAAGGTTTTAATGTTCATTATTTGCATTACTCTATTTGTTGTTTTAAGAGTTGTTGTATCCTGCGACCATTGAGACCTGATTCTCCAGAGCAGGGAATTCAGGTTGTCTGAAAACTTAAGGTGACTGGAGATAGTGCTGTGGTAACTCTTTCACCTGACTATTGTCAGGAAAGTCCAATTTTATTAACATAATTTAAAGCATCCTAACAATCAAAAGCCTTACAATAGTCATTTTGGAAAATGTCTACATTCAAACAGTAAATATGCTTGATTTTGAGTTCTAACCCTTCCTCGTGTGTCACCCCAAATAAAAAACATAGCCCACAAAACTGGAGGAGGACATGTAGTGTTTTACAACACATTTTTCAATTACTCCATTGGAAATTTCAGGAAACCTCTTAAGGATTTTTTTTTCTTTTTTATGACAGTTGAAATATGAGGAAATTATGAACGGTATAATGTAATTTGAGCTAACACTCCCTTTAATTGTATATTATGGAAACACATTTATCAAATTAGGACTTATTTGGTGATGCCACATTCAACAAGACATCACTGAATCATGATGTGTAATAAAACGTGTTAAATTAGGTTGTTGCTGTAATGCAAGTCTTTGTCCCTTTTGTCCGCTCCAAACACCAGTACTGTAACAGCACAAATACTCAATCAAAATCCAAGCGACAGCTGGCTTGACCGGGCTTTTGCAAATGACAGCTCACTTTACCGCGGTGTGGACTGGCTGCAGAAACGCTGGTGCTGGGCCGCGGGTTGAGACTTCTGGAGTGCTGTCACACTAGCTGCAGTGTCTGAGTGTATGTGATGAAACACTCACAGTTGAAACACTTCTAGTAGGCTTATTTTTTATTTCTAATTTTTTTCTACAGATGATGGTGATACAAGTCTGCCATCAAGAAAACAGATATCTTTTTAGAAATAGCCAATGTTCTGATGTGAAGTTTACATTGAGCACTAGGTTTACAGTTGTGTCAGTTCTTACAGCTTTAGTTTCAGCCTTCCAGCCTTACATGACACATGAAAACATGAGATGCAGCAACTCTTAGCCAAATCATTAAGCATTGCAACTGAACTTAATTGATTAAATTTTGGCATAGGTTGATACTGTTTCAGTCTCTCTTTACATTTATCTGAGGCTGAAACAAAGTTCAAAACAAATAGTGAGAGAGGAGGATCTTCCACTCAGTAACTTATACCACAAATGAATGTTTATCTGCACCTGTCAGATGTTGTCTGTCTCTGATATTTACTCACAAAGCCTTCTATAATCACTGAAAATTAGTCTATGCATTCTTTTCCTCAGAGGTGTTGAGGGGATCTTTAAATCCCTTAGGAAAAACCTTTACTGCACTTCACCTTTCAATAGCTGCTGTTAGCAGAATTATGAAAAGTACACTTAATCCTCAACCTTGGGATGTACAGACTAAAACATTAAAGTAATTGGCACTCCTCCTCCTCACCTCAAGGGACTTAAAACAGATCTCTGAGACAAACCAATGCTTCTTTGCTTCTCCTCAATATGTATGGTTACATCACATCAAAGACATGCATAGGAGGAAACATCATGAGCTAGAAAGTCTGCTTTTTTAACTTGAACTCTTATTCTCACCTTAAGAACATTTTCTTAAGAAAGAAATAGCACAGACTCTGTGCTATGTCTTTCTGCACTGACTAAACCTTAAATTCTTATCATTCAGTCAATATCCCTATTCAAAATCACAAATTATCTACATATGGATGAGGCATATTGATGGAAACAGCTGTTGCCCTTTTTTCATGTTACCTCTACAAATGGTTAATCATCTGCACACATCAAGTGAAACTATGAGGTGGTCTTCATCATATGATCATCAGTTGATGAATCACTGATCCAACCACTTCTTTCTTACTCATGACCATTCTCTATCAAGCACTCTCTTGATGTCCTAAACTTTGTCTTAGAGAGGAGATTCATATTTTCAATTATTGTCTGAAGATGCACAAACAGGGAATTTCATCCCCAACACTGAAATTATTTTAGGAAGGGTTTTCATGACTTGAGGAACAAATAACAACCTATAGTCCTTTCGATGTACACATGGGCATGGGCATTTGAGTACTGTATTGAGATTGTGAACCCCTACTTTAAGGTAAGAAATGAAAAAAGGGTCCTATGTTAATGGAATATGTGACTTTTTAAATCTGTAGTAACTTCAGTGTAAACATTTTTTGTGGTAGCTGTTGTTTATGGTGACAAATTGATTTATGCTTCATGAGGGATTTTTTTTCTAATTTATTTCCTCCACTTAGTTTGCTCTCATAAAGCTTCTCTGCCAAACACAGCAGTGATGATGAATTAGCAGCCAGCCTTGTTAGAGGAAGACAGAGTAGGTGGCACAGCTACCTGTGATTACAATGATACTCAGTAGATGAAGAACACTTATAGACGGTATAAAATAATCACAGCAGATTATCCACTTAAATTAGATGGCGAAATGAAAATCAAAAGACTGAAGCAGATGCTGGTTCTCATAAACAGGGATTGATTTACAGAGGTGTTCATTACAAGATACAAATGGCACTTTTACATTTAGCAGCCTGCTGCCGCACCTAACACATAAGCCAACTTGTTACAACTTCACATGACACTACCTGACTCTCAAAAACTTTACACTGGAAATGTCTTTGGCTTCTATACTCACTTAGTCTTCAGATCTGATGTCCCTTTATTCAATCTTATCTGACTAACTACACACCTGACATAAAATGGACTGAAATTAAACACTATTAAAGGCACACATACTGTTTGATACATCCTGACCTCGATCAGAGGTTTTGTTTTTGTTTTTTACAGAAATGGAAACATGCTTTACCACTGTTTACTACAAGTAAGTGTACTTCTGTGCATCAAACTGCATTAATATTCAGTACTTCCCAGAGACACTTTGCAATGAGTGGTTAGGATGGAAGATGGCAGCTTCAGTGTGTTGGCAAATTTCTCATTATCTGGTGTTAGAATTATTTTTGTAAAAAGTAAAGGCTCTGCCAAAATCAAAAGTCACAGCAAAGCACATGGGAAATGTCCAATAATAGTCTATAATTACAGACAATTCCTCTGGAGTTTATAACAATGCAATCACTGTAGGTAAGAACAACCCGTCCTCATCCACACAGCTCATCTGATTAAAGAGTAAAATTTAAATGAAAGTTGTAAATATTGAAGTGACAAGACCTTGAATTCCAGGACAAGACTGTGACTCTTCTCTGCTCCAGGCTTTTCAAATAGCCACCATCCATTATCTTTTGGTCTAAAAGCTGGTACTGATATTTTTTAACAAAGGCATTTCAGACCAGTATAGACGGTATTTTAAACAGGCAGTGTTTGGCTTAGACAGGCGTTCTCTGCATTGTGACTAACAGATGGAAAATAACTGCTTTAGTCTGTCAGTTTGCTAAGGACTCCTTATCCTCATTCATGCCTTATGTCTGATGAGTGAGAGCATGGTTGGTTGGTTGAGTCTTACAAGAATAGCAGGGACTCTTGGTTGTAAAGGAGTTCAAAGAGTTGACAGTGGACTACACAGCAGGAAAGCACACTGTGTGGACTGCTGAATAAAGGTTTGTTCAACTGAAATAAAGCTACTGAATTAAGCTACAGTAACAGATAGATGGTTGACCCTGCCTCTTAGTCAGCACCATGGACAGAGACAGTGCACAAACAACACAGTGTTCACTAAAACAAGAAGAAGAGACAGTTTGGGGGGTAGGGGACTTGATTTTGTGCTTAGTATAAAAGTTCATTCTACAAAGGGAAGCTGTGCTCTTTTTTTTGGCAATAAGAACATGTTGCTACAACAGATTTGGGTCCCTTGTGTCACTGACAACCAGGGTGTGAACTATGCCATGGCTTTCAGGGGAACTCACTTTTTTTTACTGGGTATTATTACTGGGTTTATTAAAGTGAATTAGTGATAAATCACTGTCATGCATGAATCATACATCAGTAATAACCTAATTTTACGCATGATCCATGATGATGAAGATACAGAAAAAACAGAAATGTATGGAAAAAATTTTTACAGATCCCCCAAAATTTCACAAATCATGTTTTCAGGGGAGCTCATGTCTTATTAAGAGGAGCCAAAGCTCCCACTGGATCCCCTGTAGCTCACACCCTGCTGACAACCTTGACTGCAAAGTTTCAAATCTCTGCATGTGTAATAATTTCTCTGTCATTAAAGATGATTAACAGTTTTAAAAAATGCAAACTGGGTATCTTTTGGATGTGACATGAATACCTTGCTGACTATTATTGCTATTATTGCTTAGAGCACAGGTGAGGACACATTCCAGAGCATAAATATGATAAAATATCAACATGTTAAAGAAACAGACTTGTTATGCCGCACTTTCACCTGAAACACCTACTGAAGCTTCTAATAATTTAAACCACAAAATCTACTGGAAGTAACCACTTCACTCACATGGGAGTATGAGAGAGAAATACAAATAAACAGCCCCTTTTTCTGCAACACTCTAGGTAGACAAATGGCCTTAGTTGTAGCCTTAATGAATTTGTATTCTTGGAGCTATTGTTTCTCCTGCTGTTGATCTCTTTCCTGTTTATTTCTAGTGACACCATCTCAGTGGCTTTCATCACCAGAACTCTGCTACAAGATACATTCAAGAAAAGAAAAAAAAAAAAAAAAAAAAAAAAAGTAATGTGAAGGGTAATTAATTTAAAGCTTCACTTGGGAAAGTAATGTTAAGTCTAAACCCCGGCAGAATGGGCTGAAACCTTATTTATAATCTGACAAACTGCCTGCTATAATGTAAACTACCACATTTCAGCAATTAGAATATACCGCTTATGTCAGGGGAGCTATCCTTATCCTGTCTCACATAATTCTACTTTCTAGAGACAATAAACAAGAAACTTTTCTGAACATCACCATTAAAATCTGGGCTGGCATAACTCAAAGTTTTTTGTCTTGTAGTACAAGAAACAGCTTTTATCTTTGCTGAACTTGATAATGTTAACTCTGCAGGGATGTGGACACCTCAGCAGACTAACAAGAACTGTGAAGAAGAAAGTGCTTTTTGCAGACACACTAAAAACTGCACCCAAAATATACATTGCAATACTGCGTCTCCAACAAATTACCTCGGGTACTACTGCAATACAGCAGCGCTCAACACGTTTCTGGTGCCATATAAAGGTGTTACACAAAGCACTGTTAGTGTCCAAGGGCCCTGTGATTTACCCTCCACTGTAGGTCCCCTGACCTTTTAGTCAGTGACAGCTTGTGCAGCACACTTCACCTAAACTCAGTAGACATCCAGGTATAAACTCTGCTCCTCCAAACATCCTGACCTTCACACAGATAACATGTTGTACCTGCCAGATGCATGCTCAGAATAGCATAAGGAAAGCAACTCCTCCGCTCAACAAGAAGACACAAAATTGTGATTTTCACAGCCTTCAGCTAAATAACAGCTTAAGTTAAAAAAAAAAAAAAAGCCTTTGGGACTTCTGTACCAGCCCTCAGTACATTTTTCATTTGAGAAGTTTTTACTTGTTATATGAAAAAAGGTGTAATTAATAACACTAATGAGGGTTCTGTTCCAGTGTAGTGTCTCGTTAAACACTGCCAGTGAGCTTGCATACACACCAGTTGGAACTGGTGAACCACAATAGAAGGCAGCTATCATTAGTGTCATTAATTACACCTGTGCTTTCCCTGCTATAACATACCAACATGTCTGTCATGGAAAAGGCAGCCACTAACACAGAACTGTTGGTAGAAGATTAAACATTATTTGTTGCCATTTTGGCCACAATACAATTTTCCTGTGATACATTTGTTAAATGGTTACTCTTCACCCTCATAGAAGTCTTTCTTGTAAAAGTTAGGCGTATTATTGGAAAATACCTCCAATAAAGCAGAAATCTCACCTATCTGTAGCTTGTCCAAGTAGTAGGGTAGAAAAAGGTGTTCCTTCACTCCATCTTTCAGTCACTTCTTCACACACCCTCATGTCAGGCTCTTGTACCAGTGAGCAGTCAATTTTCGATTTTCTCTGTTTTTCAGTTTTTTTCTGTTTGTCTTTTTGCCTTGTTTTAGTGGACTTAATACTTCCTGAAACTGTATTCCTTTCCTTCTTGATTGACAGTTTCTGTGTGGTCCACTTCTGCAGTGAAAATATAGACAGGTGCTTTTCACCCATTAGGAATGTATTTCCTCTGCTAGCAACACACATAATCTGACTGACTCGGCAGATTACCTCTGGGTGAAACGGGGTAAACAGGGCACTTACAGCATTGACTTCCTCCCACAGACACAGGCTGTGAAAAGTACAAAAAGTACATCAAAAAGTACGTCCCCTTGTCTTTTCTTAACCACTTTTCCTTGACCTTGATGGAAAACGTCACATGGTCAAGGAAAGATATGAAGGAGAATTCATAAGGACTTAGGAAAAACAACTGCTGTACTAAGGGAATCCGACTGCACTTACACTGGGCTGCGTAATTATGTGACGGTGGATGTTATTGATGTGGGTCTGCCATGGTGAAACTACAAAGATGTTCAAAAAATGTTCCAAAGATGGACTACAAAAAGCGCATCTTAGATACTTCGCCCCATGCATTCTTACCATGTTGTTTCATGTAGGCTATATAAACATGGACACCACAGTGAAAAATATTATTTCATTAACAAGGTCGGATTTGAATATAAAAAAGGAATATACGTTACTAGTCACAAAACTGAAGTGAAATGGTCACATTGAGAATGCTTGCTCACGATCACCCTCCTGAATCCCAATCATTGAATGAAAATAAATGTTAAATGTATGCAAGAAAGGCATTTTAGGCCTACAAATCTATTACTGTACATATCATCATGCTTAACTTTCAAACAAGTTAAATTAAAACATCATCTGACTAAAAACATCTCATATCCCTTTTTTTGAAAGACAGATGTCTGCATTATGGTTAATATGTTGATTATGATCTGTTATTAGCTTCTGTATATAATAGCTTAAGAACCACCACACAACTCAGTAAACACCTTGAAAAGTTAACTTGATTGTGCTTTGAAGTTGTTATGGTTGATTCAGGCTGTGGATGTGTAATGTGACAAAATAGTTGATTCCCCAAAGATATTACTGTCAGA
This sequence comes from Thunnus maccoyii, assembly GCF_910596095.1. Lineage (NCBI taxonomy): Eukaryota > Metazoa > Chordata > Actinopteri > Scombriformes > Scombridae > Thunnus > Thunnus maccoyii. The sequence continues at coordinate 9,052,174 of NC_056538.1, forward strand.
TAATTAAGGGCCCAACACTACTGCGCTTAACGATTGGCCAATAACCCATCTACTCAGCTGAGCGGTATATATCCCAATGAGCCCATTTTCAATTAGTGGCCTATAAAAGGGCAGCTGGGGAGTATCACAGTTATATAGCAAAATGGGAGACATGGAGCTTGCTGCTGCTGTGTGCCTCACCTTACAGCAAAACCCAATAGACATTCCTAGGAGGAGGGTACCACTGCAGAGGCTCATGGCATGGTGTTCACAAATGGTAAGATGATGCTGATATGCGTTTTGAACATAGATCACAGGGAATGCTTCAACTGAACATACTATCAAAGCATAACTGAAATTGTTCCTGCATATGTAATGTGTTCATACACAGAACATAGTTGTTGTTTTGCCTTACACAACAATAATGCATCATTAGATTTAAAAATGAAAGAATGGAAAACAAAAAAAAAAAACAGCTCACTAGTTATTTATAACACTTTATTCTATTGAAACTTTATTTTGTCTTTTACAGGAGAGGTGCAAAATAGGTTCTCCTGGTGGTCTACTGGCTGGCACATGGACACATTTTACCCTGGCCTTTATATCTGTCAAGTAAAATTAATTAATGATATTGCTAAGGGCTCGCAATACAACAATGCTCAAATGAAGAAATAGCTAATGAAAACTGATCGTTTTACAACAGTAGTGTAATGTTCATAGTGTGCATGGGTTTAACATGTTGTTGAAAGTTCAAAACATATAAGCATATTAGCCTGTTTTGGCATACGATGGAAAACGCTTTATAAGCAACAGTAACTTACATGGTGATCTCCATCCCTTTTTGGTCTTGTTGATTGGTTGTATTCTTCTTCTTCCGGTTTAATCATTTGAGTTTGTGAATGGTGTATTGCTTGGTCGTATTAAATATTGCTGCCGCAAGGAATTGTTGGACAGAATTATGTCCTTTCCTTTCGTAAAGGATGGTCAAGTGTACACTATGCTAAAGGAGATTAGAAAGGAAGCATTGAAACACCTTTCCTTAGCATTTAGAGAATTCAACCAGCTCTTATCATGGCTGCCACTTAGATACTTCCAGGTCATTTCACTCAGTTAGGAAACTTCCTAAGCAAAAGAGACTATTCAACCATAGCCAAAGACACGTGAAATGTGGATAAGATGGACTACAAACAACCAAAATGCAACATTCTCTTAAAGCAACCGGCATACTCTATTCAAACATCAACTATAATATAAAAAACTTTTATGTTTGGGTTAATACAGATTGCATTACAACATAGTAGGGTAACTAACATTATTTGGGATCAGTTTAATTTGACTGTTTTACATTTTAAAATTGCTAATTACTAACTTAATTCTGTTAACAATTAATTAATTTCATTACCATGAAAGAGGCAATTGTGTTAAATGCACAATATGTAATTTCTGCTGCTAAGGGTCTCTCAATCAAAACATTAACAAAAGATGGAGTTTGATGATGTCATAAAGTAGGATGGGTTCATGGGAGTTGTTGTTTTTGTTAAATAACCACAATTGCCGTCATTGCAGTCAGCTTCTCCCGGTTAGGATTACTTCAGTGTTCATTGTGCATGAGGTTTTTAGCGGGAGCCAAATTATCCGCAGAGATCTCTTTCTCTCCAAAAAACAGACCCGGTGATTAAAACCGGTAAAACCACTGAATAAAGCAGTTGCATGTTAAAAATCAGTGTTTCTCTGAGGCTGTTTGGCAGACAGAGGACATCCAGGAGGGACTCTGTGAGCCGAGCAACCGCTAGCATTTGCTCAGCTTGTTTCTCTGATAACTTAAGATCCAGACGTTCAGGAGATTTTTACCAGGAGCCAAATTATGCGCAGAGGTCTCCTCCTCTTCAAAACAAACGTACATGGAGATTAAAACTGGTAAAAACATTGAATTAAAGCAGTTTCATGTCAAAAATCAGTCTTTCTCCGAGGCTGTTCAGCGGACACAGGACGTCGAGAGGCGCTCTGTGAGAGCCTAGCAGCCACTAACGTTTGTTCAGCTTGTTTCTCTGATAACTTAGGATCCAGACATCCAATGACTAAAATCCTTCATCCGGTTAAAATATATACTCAACAAAGACCAAGATCTAAAAAGTTTATCATAAAAATGTAGCTTAAAACTGAATAAAAGTCAATTTATGACAGAGTTTCTGGCGGACAACCACAACACTGATGTGTTATCTTGTACACATACACTGTTCGGTAGACACCATTGTGGCAAACAGCAACATTGCTGATGCATGCATCTTGTGCACATATATTCTTTGGTAGGGGGATATGACGCCATTGACAGGTGACCAAATATAATGGACTGTTACCTTGATTAAAACTATGGATTTCTCTGGGTTTGAAAAATGTTTGAAACATTTGGGATTATGCAAGTACACAACTCAACAAAATCTAGTCATTTTTAGATATTTCAATGCAGCCATTTGTTTGTGAGGTTTATGGCTGAATAAGCTTCAAGTGCAGTTTAGTGCAACCTGTGGTTCAGTCAATAATATAAGCTTTTGTTTTCTTCTGTTGGGTCCCTGTGACTTTGATGATGCAGTATGAAATTTACAGTAACAAGTCTAGAACTGAAATGCAAACATTCAGTTTTTGCTATGGTCTGAAGGTACTGAAAAACCCAGTTGCAGTAGTAGTCCCTAGCCCCCTACCGCGGTGGAGGGTGAATAACTATAATTACAAGGAAACAGCTCAGTGAGAGGATTTCTCTGCCCTGGCTTTAGCTGTGTTTCAATTAGAGATAAATGGTCCAGATGATGGACTACTAAACTAAACCAGTTAAAAAGAGAGTTATTAGATAAAGATCTAACATTGCATCACAGTTTGTTTCAGACAAGATGAAGTGGGATTGGAAGTGGGTTTTTCAGTCTATTTATGGGCATAACATGGAATCTTAAAACAAAAATCGTTAATATTTTTAGTCATGTATTTGACATAACTGTGATGTGATGGTGAAGATTATATTTTATAGTACTTTATAGACCCAAGGCCTTCCCTACAATAAATAAATATCATATTCAGTCACATTGTGTGTGAGTGTGAAAGACAGAGGGGCAGATGGTGTTATTGTCTGCTCTACCTGGAAATAGTTTCAATAATCATGGACCAGTCCTGTATAGAAATGTCACTGTAATAGTACTGGTTGTGTTGTAATCTAAAGAAAACGTCTCTCATATTTTCGGTCTCACCCTCTCAGGCAGAGATTAGAGACACTTTGTATAATACTGTAACTGTGTGATGTCAAATCACTCATTTTAAACAAGACAAAACAAGAGACAAATACTCATATTTAACCACACTTCCCTCAGAAAAAAGGTGAATGCAAACTTGAGAGACTGAATGACTTTGTGCTGAAGAGAAGGAAAAGAAAACATGGTAGAGTAAGGCGAGAGTTAGCCACTGGAGACATTTATTTACTGTCAAAAAAGACAGTTTTGAAACTTCTTGAATAATAAGAAGCAGAGACAGCGCAGATGAGAAGACAGAGCACAACTATAAACACCCACTGGCAGTTCAGCATGAAGAACAAACAACTATTCTTTAAAAACTGTCAGATGCACAAAAATAAATGATTCTCTATCACGAGTAAACTGTCTGAAAATGCAATTTAATGCAATATGCCTACAATAAATGCCACAGCTGTTGAGCCTCTACTGTTCAGTTTTTATTGACACTGTGCCAAGGAGATGTTGTAATCTATTAGAGATAGTACTGTAAAATGTGAAGTAGTTTCTACTGAGCTCATACTGTACTTTTCTGAAAATTACTTAAAAAGATGCAGGTCTTGAATTATTGATGCATTTAGTATTGATCACCATCACTTCTGTTTGGTGCATTAACTGTTAAAATCTCAATGGTGTGTGCTTTTTGACATCACTGTTATAATTACAACAAAGTGCTTCCTTCCTTGCTCTTGCAATTTTCCATTCAAAATATATCACTCAATCAGTCTCTTGACTTCTTTCCTCCCTCAGGAGCTTTAAAAGAGAAAACCAGAAGTAAATTATAAATCACTTCCTCTTCGCTTACCTCCATACTGCTCAAAGTGTTTCTGCTCACAGTATGTGCCAGTGTGCACATGTATGCCACATGCATGCCTATAAATACTGAAGTTTTCTGATCACTTCACACATCAAACAAAATCCATTCCCATAACAAGGTGGGTTTTGCCTGCACCACACCGACCCCCTGCCTGTGAGTTTTACCCTGTTAAGACTACGGTGGCTTTAAAAGTATTAACACAGCTGTGTTGCTGCTCTGGCTCAGCTCAGTGTAAACCCACAAGGGATTTGCATCATGCTCCCAGCTATGTCTTCAGCTTGCTGAATAATCAAGATAACGTTCAGAACCACTGCACATCAAAGAGAACTGTATCACAATTTAATGTTATTGTGTTTCTACATGCAGTGATACAGGACATATCTGTAGTAATATTTACTTTTAAATATAGATATTGATGTTTTTTTATTCTTTTATATTTAAAATATTTTAAGAAAGAGCTTTTTGCCCCTGAACAATATTGTAGGCCCACTAAAAGTCCATTTCCTCTCCTTTTCTTCACACCATCAACTTTTCCATGAGTCATTGGGCCATTACAATATCCACAGAGGTCTACCTTTTTTGTTCATCCAAATTTTTCTTTCTCTTGCTTTATACATATTCATGGCACTGCAAAATTTAGATACAGGATTTGAAGTACTTTTATGATTCCAGAAACTGCAATTTTAAATATTGATGCAGATAATCTATTAAATTTGCACTTTGTACTAAATTAATCTTAGGTGTAGTTGTAAGTGGATACTAATGGTGGTCTCAAACCTTGCTACTCGGTCCCAAATATTCATAAACCCTCCAAAAAGATTTCCAGTGGTTGCCATGACACTGTGTGCAAAATTATTGTTTACATACAAAATGTAATGTAAGGTGAATGGCAATTCGCATGGAATAAAATCACAAAAATGGAGCATCTGTTCTATTTACATACTATCACCACATCTGATGTGTTAAAACAAAAACAAAACAGGATGAGCAGCAAAATAACATAAAAAGCCAGATAGTACAGATGCAGAGGGTTAGCCAAGAAACCTCCATACTAAAAAAAATCACAAACAAATCATAAAAATCACCAAGTAAAAAGAGTTTTTCCATACACAGTACAGATAAATCAGTACCAAAGAAAATTATGACTCATTCAACCATTAGATTTCAGGATCTCATAATGTGGTGATTTTCCACAGTTGAGTAGTTTTCTATTTGATATGATTGATGAGTGCCATGCATATTAACTGACAGGCTGCTATCAGTAATCAACCAGCTGTGTGAAGTCTATGTGGGTATTAGGATTCACTGCTGATGGTGGCTGCTCATCATTATTCATCAGATAAACAACAATGTTAAACAGGCAATGAAAAATCCTGCATGACTGCTTACAATGAGTACACTTTCTGTAAAATCTATATACATACAATATACTTTAATATTTGTGAATGTATTAGTCCAGACATTGTAGAGACATGAACCTTGAGACACTTGGTCACTTTAGAAAAGTCTATGGACAAATTTAGGAGAGGTTAGGAAACATGCATTCTTTTTTTTAACATTTCATCTTGTAGGATTATTCTATGATTGCTGCACTTAAATGTGCGTCATCCAAAAAGTCCCTACAGGAGGTTTTAATGAATCTGAGAGGGCTTATTATGGCCTGCATGGATTGAAAAGACACTTGACCACAACCAGGAGAGAAATGATTCAGTTCAGCCTCTGCACAAGAACAAATTGCATGAACACTGAAGTGGGCTGGAGGGCAACACAAAAGGACTATACTTAACAGAAGTCCAGTTTTACAAATTGCAACATGAACATTTTAAGGCTCAAATCACAAATAAGTGCTTAGCTACTTTGCATCAGCACATTAACAGTGTGGAGAGAATATGCTAATATGTTTCATTTTGTTAGTTACACTACACACATATGGATCGTTTTAAGTAAAGAACAGAGACAGGCAAAGACACACATACACACTCTCACATACAAATTTGATTTAATTGTTGATTCTACAAGATTTCATGAATTATTAGTGTGTGTGTATGTATGTGACAGTTGGTTTATACAGAATGGTTTGTTTGGTTTATGTATGTTTTCACTGCAATATTTTCACTACAATAAAAGACATAAAAAATGAGTGGAAGTGTATTTTGTTGACCTGAAAAATGTTATACACCAGGACATGCATATGACAGGATAATTACTGTGTAAGATTCATTTCCAAGATAATGAGAAAAGAGATGACCAAAGCCAGATGTCGCAGGCTTCTCTTTATAATTGCACTCACCTGGTGTCCCGGGCCTGAATCATCTCTCATTATGTGACTAGAAAATTAAGGACTAAGAATGGAGTCTGCAGACACATACTTGGTCAGTATTGTCTGTTATTTTATTGATTTATACATTCATTTATTGGAGTCATTACTTGTAACTTTGCCTCAAATTCAGAGGAAAAAAAGAAAAGAAACATCTTATCTCCACTGTCTTTAGCAAGATAGACACCATGTACTTTCACACTTCACATACCCTGTTAATTTCTCAAATAAACACCTACCTGGGTGTAAAACTCTCTTCAGCTGTGCTTATCACACCCGACTCCTACTAATCTGCACAAGTGGAATGATATTTTAGAGACTGTATTTCTCCCTCCTTCAATATACTGTAAAGAGGAGAGGAGAGTCAGAGCTCCATCGGCAGTGTAAGATATAAACCGCCCTTATGGGAGCTTTGAGACATTCTCAAGCCTCAATTCTCTCTAATGTGAAATTGAGAGATGATACTAACTGTGTGACCATAGACTGTATAAAAATAATGGATGTAGCCACCGTGACATCACCCACTGGTTTGTGGACCTGCGTTTTGAAGTCTCAAGTTTGGCATTTTTACCGTTGCCATCTTGGATTTTTGGAGCCAGAAGTGATGAGACTATATTTGGACGAGAGGGTGGAACTGACCCTAATGCTAGTTGCTAGCTTGATTAGCGCAGTGCATTTACAGTCTATGGTTAACTGTGATAATGCTAATGCTAATGCTGATTTTCACTAGCGAAAACAGGTTTAAGACCATTAAAACAAAATGTACTTAGTGGAAAAACTGAACATCTGATTCCCTAGAGGGTCTTTTAGTACAACAAAACCCTGGACAAGCAACCAAAAGTAACTTTCATGAACTGAAAATACACTGAAAACACTGAAATAGCTATGGCTACAGCTACGCCGATACTCCTTGAATCTGGGGTTACGCCATGGTTAAATTACCTTACCTATGTTGTCACTGTGGTAGTGACTTGTCAATCACAACATAGCCACGCCCTAAAGCATACCCTGCTTTATCATCAAATTTAAATTAAATGGGACCATAATTTACAAAATGAACATCATGCTGTATTGAAGAAGACTTGAAACTAGCGATTGAGACCATAAACTTGTTAGGAAAGTGTTTACTGAGATAATAAATCAAATGAGAAATAGGGTCATTTTCCGATAGACTTCTATAAAATGGACTTCTTTTTGGAACCAGTGGAGTCGCCCCCTGCTGGCCATTAGATATAATGCATGTTTAAGGCACTACCACATTGACTTCACTTTTCAGACCCTGAACTACCCGCTGTTGAGGAAGCTGCTCAAAAAAACTACACTCAAACCCTCATCTATGGCAAAAATCCCTGGGTAACGATACAGAGAATGAGACTGCAGATACAAGCAGCCAGAATTAGCCTCCTCTGCAGGGAGTCTGGACTCACCCTTAGGGACAAGACAAGGAGGTCATAATTCTGTGAATGCACTTTTATGTGTTTGTGTGAGTGTCTCTTTGTGTGCATTTTTCTGCATAAACATGTGAATATGTGGGGTGCAGTCAGCCTGAGAAGAGGCTCTTAGCAAGGCAAGCAGCTGTTAACTGTGTCACTGAGGCAGAACAACATCAACACACTGCTGTTGATCCCATTTATCATTTTCCCTGAAGGACTGACCTCACGAGACACATTTTCCATATCCCAGGCACACATCTCTCACTCTGTCTCTCTTCACTTTTCTCTCACTGGTGTTCCCTCTGTAAACCTCCCACAGAGAAATACACTCCTGCTACAGAGGGAAGGTTACTCATGGGCGTTACACACCTCGACCCAACTGAGGGGGTGGGCATTCTTGTTCTGTGAGGAGGTAGACACAATAGAGCACCTTCTTCTTAGATGTATTTTGCCAAAGGTTAAGAAATCAAACCTGTCTTGCTGAAATAGCTGATAATATCTCCATTTCTGAACTCCCTTTAAGTTTTAGCTGCTAATTTGCATTTAGAGAGAAGCTGTGGCTTTATGGCTTTTTCTCCCCTTCCACCCTCCAGAAAAGTCATACAGTAATTTTCTCTCCTGAACCATCTAACTGAGGGTCAGAGAAGAGGCAAGTGTCAGACCAAAACATTTCAGCAGGATGACAGATGGTCAGTCTTAGACAACTAAAGTGGTGTCAACGACTAATTCATGAATGAATCAATTTTCACTTAACACACACTCCAAGATAATTACACATAATTATCAAAGGGTAACTTTACACATTTCTGGGCAAAAACGTACTGTAAGCTGTTATGTATGTTTGTGTTACATTACATTACACAGGAATCAGCTTCTTACTGACTAATAACTATATGTGTGTGTGTGTGTGTGTGTGTTTAGAGACATTATGTATATGCTAAATGTCTTTAAAGAAGCAGCCTTTTCACCACTCAAACAAATTGTTTTATTGGCATATAAAATTGGCCCCCACCCCTCCAATTTCAACAGGTGGGACAATGATATAGTTTGATGTGGTTTGTTGTAAGATTCCATGTTAGTTTTCCTCCCGTCCTCCTTAATTTTTTGAGTCACCAGCCACCACTGATATATGTATATATATATATATATATATATATATATATGATGTGAAGAGAGCCCAGTATTTGTATCTGAATTTGAGAAAGAGGCTTAAAAATCCTGTTTTTGTTTTTATTACACTTTTAATTTTAGAAAATTAAAGTCTCCCAGATCATAGATGACTGCACTGACTACTGAGCTAAAACTTTACTCATCACCTCATTGCAGACAGACCTCTACCTGTTTATACACCCATAACATAGAGACAGCACAGCGTGTACCATGTTTGAAAGAACTTCAAAGGCGATTATTGCATTACTTTGTGGTAAGGAGAAGGTAAACAACAGGTCCCTTGGGAGCACTTTGCATGTATCAGTAGCTCAGCTTTATCTCTGGGGAACACCCCCAACTCCGGGAGTGATGTCCAAATTAGGAAATGTGCATCATATAGCAGGTGGATGTGACCCCCCCTCGTTGAGACCTGCTGATAGAGTTACAGAGGCACAGAGGAGAGAGACTGAGCTAGTGATGTAACCGACCTGCGTGCTGGTATTTAGCATGTTTTGTTTTTTTTTCTTCCTGAAAAACAAACAATTTTTAAAATATTTGTATGAAACAAATATTCGTAAAAAACCAACTATTTGTGCTTTGCCGAATAACATATTTGTATTCGGGCACACCCAGTATATGTATATATATATATATAGTATATGTATATATATATACATATACTGTGTGTACACGTGTGTGTGTTCTGCCTGTCTTAAACTCAGCTTTATGCTCATTAATTTATTATGTATGCATTTATTTAATTATTTTGCAGGTCCAAGTAAGAAGGGGAGGTTATCAGTAGCCCACCTGGCCTGGCCCCCCATCCAGGAACTTGGTCCTCCCACGAGAAATCAGCATCATCACCGTTCTAATGCATGGGCTTACCGGGGCTCAAGCCCTAGGCCCGGCAACATGAAAGGGCCCACGAGGCTCGGGAAAATTAATAAAATGATATGAAATATAGAGCAAAGTGAGATATCGGTCCTCCTGTTTAGTATCTGCTCCGAAACAGAAGCCGTCCAGCAGCTGTTTGTCGGTGTGTGACACCAGAGCGGGAGGTTTGAAAGCGGCTAGCTGAGGTTAGCATGCCAGGGCTAATGTTCAAAAACAAGTTAAATTAAAACAGAATCATGCTTGACTTGTCATTGATCAATTGGAAAGTGACATTGTTAGAACCCTGGACTTTACTGCTCTAATCAAGGACTTTGCTACACATAAAACCAGGAGGAAGATGTTTTCAAGGTAGGAACGGACTTTAATATCTGCAGTTATTGATTGATTGGTGCAATATTCTTATGCTTGCACCACTTGTGAGTGAACTGAAGGATGCATACAGGCTTCACTTGCCAGTGTTGTATGAGTTTTGTTTTTGGACATTGGTGCTCCCTTTGTGGCCATTTAGACATTATGGCACTTGAATTTGTCAGGCAAAGGACTTGCTTTCATCTGTGTGTGTAAGCATGCATATGCGTGCATTTTGGTGACGCAATGATGATGACTTGTGTTTGGTGCCACAACAGCCACAATAAAATTAAACAGCCGTTGTAACCTGCCTCGTGTAGACGAGCACAGTCCAGCACTGAACTCAAACTCATGACCTCATATGGAGGGAGGTTGCGCTAGCAAGGAAGTTTAGACCCATGGGCGCTAGCATCTATTGCCAGCACATCTCTTAAGGGAGTGAGGTTTACTGACTGCACTGCACTGCACCCACTGGCTACCACTACACAGTCATGAGTGATTGTTAATGCATTATTGTTTGCAAATTAAGCATGGCTGATGTTTGTGCAGGTTGCACGGGGCAATAGATGAGTCGCGATGTTGCTTGGGGGGAGCCCAGCCAGTTACTTTACTCTGCTGCCGGGACTGCTGTTACTCTGTTAGAAGAAGACACCTTTGACTCCACAATACATATCTGATTGTTATATTGCTGTGTAAATGAAAAGTTTATGGTAAAACAAACAACTGTGGTAAATTGTTAGAATATAAATTAACCAGCAGCAGCGGTATATGGTGTAGTTCAATGCTTTCTCCACCACTGCTGATTCCATCAATGTAATATTGTTCTGTTGTTGTGTCAGGTACTCATTAACTATACTCAGAAGCTCATGATAAAAAAATAGTTTGTGATTCCCTTTCAACTGTGGTTATTCTGTCCATAAAACTTACCACATAAACAGACTTAACTGACACAAATTTGCAGTGAAAAAAAATAAAAAAAATAAAAAAATAAATAAATCACTGCAAATTTCTGTAAATTTCCTGATTTCACAGACCACAGTCCTCAGCCATAATGTAGTCATCCAAGAGAGACTGGTCTCACTGGGTAACTTTTAACGCTTTATCAGAAACGGCTCGCTGCCCAGCAGACATTTCTTACATATACAAGGATACATCTTATAAGGAGAGAGCAGATGGAACTCTGGAAATGTAATTCCAGTGGACTGTATCCTTTGTTCTTGGAACATGAGTTGTCTGTCCCTCTGGAGGACATTTAAAACAAACAAAATCAAATGTGTATTTGTAAAGGCTACTGAGCAGCAAATCTGCTCTCTGTGACTGCTCACTGGTCTTTCAGTGAAATTCATGTAGGCAGGAGGAGCTTGTGGGATATAGAGGAATACAAAGGGTTAAGAGAAGAAGTAGCTGACAGTGTTGAAGGGGGTAAACACTGCAAGAACTGAAGACAAATGTGGTGCTTTGCTTTGTTTTTAAAGCTGCCATTTTGTCACTCTGAACACATTTATCTTGATTTGGTTTTGGGTATACTGATAGATTAAGACAGCCAACCACACAGAGACCGAGTATGTCCACTCAGAGTAAAGCAATGCCAAGACCACACACCTATTTCATTTCAATGCCATCTTCACTGTCTTTTTCCTGGAGAAAAGAGAGAAACCCTCACATTTCCAACATCACCAAATGTTTTGTTTTTTTATTCTTGTACCTGTGATTCTGTCACTTTTCTACCTTATTTATGCTGTCTTTCTTCTTTTTATATACATACTGGAGGGCAGGCTCTTTTGTTGCAGTGACACTAGACATTTCAGAGAGCATCATGCCTCACCGATCCAAAGTGCCAAAGGTCAAGTCCCCAGTGACGACTGTCCATCTAAAAGAGTAGTCCTCCTTTGACTGTATCAGCTTTCTACTATCTGTTATTCTTTATGGTATTCTTCAAATGCATTACTAAATGCTTATTTATCATAATAAGTAAGTATATCATAAGGCTGGGAAATTAATCAAATTTTATTTTCAATTACGATTTTGGATTACAATGATTAACAACAAGCTAATTGCGATAAAACGATTATTGTGCTGCATTCTGTTTTGCAATGATGCTCTCATTTTGTCTTGTGTTATAAATCCAGCGCACCCCATTTCCTTTACAGTGATGCGCTTTCGCCCCTCCTTAAAAACCTCCAACCCGCATTCAGCATCTCTGTCCACAGAAGGAGCCCCAAACCAGCAGCCGGCTAACCTGCCTTCACCAGGTTGACTCACAGCAGAAATTTACTGAACCAAAATAGTTTTCCTGTCTGCTCCACAGGAAGAAATCAACAGTGTTTGTATTTATTGATTCATTGATTTTATTTCCCCGCCCACCGTAGCAAGTGCAACATCACAGAAACAGCCTCGGAGCATAAAAAAAACGCAGGAGGTCTCCATGAGATGCTCAGAGTCAGAGTGAATTGCTACATTTAATAAAATGGGAGCTTTTCTGTTCCATGAGTCAAGGAGTAATCATGTTAAATAATTGATATCTCAATATTGACCAAAATAATCGTGATTATGATTTTTGCCATAATTGAGCAGCCCTAGTATATTGTAAGTATTTATACTGAGGTCTTAAAAAGGGAGGAAATGGAAACTAAAAGACGATCTGGATATAGCAACTATTAGCCAACGATACCAAAGAGAGACACAGGAGGGACCCTTTTAAGAATTTCCATAGATAGCATCACATTATGAAACGCATGCTCTGTTTGATTGTCTATGTAAGGATTTCCAAACCTTACAGATCCTTCTATGTGTGTGTCCACATTGATGCAGAAAGGGAGGTAGAAAACTAAATTAAAGCTTCACATTTAAAGCTAGACAGCCCCTCAGCTCCTGTTGGGTTTGACTTAAGGCCTTACAAGATTACATAAGTCTGTATAAAAAAACTGAATAAAAGTAATTGTAATAATAGAAAATATGATTCTACCCACACAGTCTTGTTCAGTGCCCTAAGTTCACTTTCACCCACTGATTGGCACAACCTCCCACTCATCATTGACGTGTGAATCAAACATTTTCTTTTCAGAAAATGAAGGATTTACATGTAACATCTAAAATGACTGACAGGGGAATATAAATGACTAAGCTAATGATAATAATGATAATAGGGTTGTAGTGTTCAATTATAAGCAGAAAGTCTGATTTAACTATACAGTAAAAAGATTGTCAGGGACTTGGAGGTTTAGCTTGAGGCTGACAGGGGTCAAGATTTCATTTGAATACCTGTCAAACACTGTCATTAGTAGGCAAGTTTAGTTTGAGCTTAACCACTAATTACCTCTTTTTCAGATAAGCAGTGGGGTATGCAAATTGTCAAGACCACTTTAGATTAATTAGTTTTAATCTAAAACTATATTATCTTTTTTATTATATATTTTCAACCATGGGATTCTGATGTTTTAGAAACATACTGATTGCTCCTTCTCCAAATGCAGCTGGAGGAGATGTTAAGTCACTGGGAGCTGTCTATCATTTTCTCTCTCTTTCCTTTAAACTCTAGCACAGTGGTAAAGCTGTGATCCCAGCATACTGTTTCTAGTACAGGGTTATAATTATCCATTCAAGTGTCAATCAGGGCCAAGACGAGTCAGTGGGACGTCTGAATGAAACCTGATATTACGGTACCACCTGCATGTGGAACAGCTCCACTGTTGGAAAATTAATAATTAGTGTAAGCATTATGAAATACTGGTTGGCAATGGTACTGTAGATAATAAAAGTGGTCAAATCACTGAGCCCAGTAGTTCAATCGTGCATCTCTTAAAAGGTTCTGCTTTCATATATTCAATGTCATTTCCTCCACTACATGAAAGTGAGCATCCTGTCAGTTGAAAAAACACGTGTAAGTTCTTGCTCACTGTATTTTAAATTCATTAATAGAATCAATAGACTGAGTAGCTTGAAATAAAGTGAGACTGAGCTGCTGGAAAGAAATAAAGCCACCTGGTGGGGTTCATCTCAAGAACAAAGGCCATGCTGCAGAACACCGTGGTATTAGAGATTGTTACAACTCTTCAATCAAATACAATGATCATTTGTTGAATAGTGGATTGCTGTAAATTCATTTTAACCGCTATGCATCCTTGAGATTACACTCTATTGCATTAGTTGAGATGTTGATGGCAGATCACAGAAGAGTCTCAGCCTCAGAAGGACAGAAATAATATCAAGTCATTGAGTATTGAACCCAAATATTTCTCATTGAGTTGTTCTTAATTGGTCCTGAGTCTTAAAAAAATCCATCTTTTCAAGTAATCATCCCACAGTATGATTGCGTCCCTCTCTAAAGGATCTATTGTGTTAATCAGTGCCTAAATATTCAGTGTATTCAACTCCAGAAATAATTCATTCATTCCTTCATTACCTAGAATCAAACAAAGCTCCTCAACAACAGAGTAAATTACCACCTTTTCAGCATCACACAGGACAAAGAAAAATAATGAGTTTCAAAGTGATCCTCAATTTCTAAGGATTTGTGTAAATTCGAAGTAAATTGGTGAAGACAGTGTTTCCTCTGAAACTACACATTAGCAGGTCTGTCTTAATATAGTAATTACAACAAAAGCTGATTTAGCAATGCTTTGTGTCACAAGAAAATACCTGTAATTTAAGTGCTGAGAAAAGACTACTTTACATTGTCTGTAATAGACGGTCTGTACCCATTGAGTAGGAGAACCAGGATTCAGTCTTTAGCCTCCTCCTCTTTCTACATCAGAGATGTTGGGAAGCAGAATATCAAGGTCAAACTCTCAGATCTGCTGACACAATCTGCTGACACAATTATAATCAAAGATTACATTCTCCTGAGGAAATATTTCAGCGTGATGTGGGAAACTGTTTCCATGGACAACTACAGTTCTCCAGCACACAGTCTAGTCCAGTTTTTGACAGCAGACAAGCAGAAACTATTCCAAATGATGAGCTGTTAAATCCTCCCTCCCGAGTAGCTAAGGAGTAAGATAATTGCTTAAAAGGGATCATTGGCTATTACAAGTTGGCTAAAACGAATATGCAAAAACAATGGCATGGACCTTTAAGGTTACAGTAAGGATTGTATTTGTAGTACACTACTATAATATTAGTTCTGGGAGTATTTAGTCAGGTGAGGCGGAGAGTGTTGAACTTTTGCTCATCAATAATTAATCAGGCAGTTCATCATCCTTTCATATGAAGAGACCAAATGCCTCAGAGGATGTTGGCCTACACTGGTCTTCCTGCTGCTGTCTCTGTGAGATGTGACTAGACTCTTCAGTCGGACTCATTCTTCTCACTTTGCAGGTTTACAGCTACTGAACAGCTGCCAGAGCTTTTTACTGGTTCATATCTGCCTTACCCCCCGCAGCAAGAGTCAAATCACATTTCTCATATCTGCTGCCGCACGTCCGCAGAAACCCAAGAAATAAATGTAATGTGTCTCAGTGCCCAGAATAATAACCTTCTCTGTAGCCGGAGGAGCTGAGCTCTAACTGAAGAATCTGACAATGAGACAAATTTCTTTAAAAGTGGTAATGGATGTACAGGAGTCTACAGTATCTGGATCACCGGCCAGCATCCTCAGCAAACGTCACAACACTGATTTACACAGTAGAATTAATGTGACACAAAAGGAGCCTTTCACTACAAATTTAGGAATCAGTATTAAAAAGTCAGAGGTATAATTCATAGATTTTCTGAAGATTAAGCCCACACTGGGCCATGAATAAATAAAATGCAGTAAGATGCTGTGAATATTGATTAGTGTCTCTGACTCAGTGACACAGCAGCAAAATCTGGTTTGCCACTAATATTTATTCATAGAGGAAAATATTTGACTTTTTTCTTTACTCCTCAACTAAAAAAAGTGACTGGTCTCATTTATGGTCTAAATTTACTTAATTTTATTTATCTATTTTGTTGTTGTTGTTTGTTATAGTTTTCAAATGTAAGACTGATCAACCAGTGTCACTTTTCACCTTCAACTGCTTTGTAAAGAAAGTAGAAAGAAGCAATTGTGTTGTGACTTTGGAGAGAAACGTTAACGTGTGTTCATGATGGCATATTTCACTCAGTTTCTTTACTTTCTTTTTTTATTCGGTCTTGGACTGAGAAAGTACACTCTCTGCTGTTTGATTAACATTGTTGATGTATAACAGTAACCCAGCACCACCCATGAACACAAACATAATCACCCACAAAGGTTGTAATCCCTCCTTCCACATACTCATTGTTCAGAGAGCAGAGAAGTGGACAATAAGAAGTTGACCATGTGAGATCAGACAGGGATTAGAGGATATAGGTGGCCTCCTACAACCCAGTGGAGTGAAGCACTATGACGGGGCAGCTTGGAGCTCCAGCAAGCCCTGACACAAACAGTGATATATGAAGGGAAAAAAAAAAAAAAAAAAAAGGGATTTCATGCAGCTCTTAAACTTCTGAACTCTGTGAAAGATGACTTAGATGCTACAGGGTTTACTGAAGAGGCGAATAAGCCAGCACAGAAAGATGAAAAGAAGGTTTAATAGGGGAAAAGAGTGAAAGAAGGGAAAGTAAAAAAAAAAAAAGAAAAATCCTCCTAAATCTAGTACGGCAACACAAATATGGCCTCAGTAATGTAATAAAGTTGAATCAAGTGTCATCTAAAGTTAAACATTATAAGCTTAAAGACCAGTATCAGAACATATCCAAGTAGACAAATACTGTATAGTCAATCTGACACAAATAACTCATTATATGTAAATAATATGTAAATTGAAAGATACAGCTAAACCTATCTGAGGTATTCACTTTAATTTGCCATTGAGATCTGTTATTCACTGCGACAGTTCTGGTACAACAACATGGGGGGGTGTGGCAGAATTTGTTTGAGGCTTATTACTCATCAACCTGCAAACATCCTGGCATTTTAAATATGATTGTAGAAAATAACGTCAACACATGCAAAAAAGAAAAAAAAAACGATATGCATAACGAGCTGAATAATGTGAACCTTAAAGGCAAAACACATCAGACTGAAGACTTAGCGTCGTCCATGCTTAATTGAGGTTTTGAAAAGTTCTCAAAAAGTGTTCAAATGTCTAAAAATTCTGCACACAGTCACACTCATTTTATTTATAATATCTTACCCTACAAGAAGAAGCAGGTTGTGAGTGAGACAACCTCGAATCATATTCTCGTCCACTGTTACAAAACTAACTTCTGTATCGTTGAGGCAGATTTCATGCTCCAGATGGGTCTTACAGATGTGAGTTTGCGGAGTGCAGATGCTTCTCTGATACAGGCCAGTACACAAAGAGCATGTCTACTTTGCAGTTGTACAAAACTCTGAATAATACAATTATGCCTACCTGAGTGCTCCAGCTGGTTGTTGAAATTCTGCTCATTGGTCATTTAGAAGAGAGAGGGAGAAATCTGGAGTATAGATTTAATGAAAAAGTTGGAACAAAAACATCTGCTGCCAAGAGTATCCAGACTTTTCTCCATGAAAGAAAGTTTCTGTCTATTCATGTTATTGTACTTTGTTTTCCTTCTCTCTGTGGGAAAATTCTATTGGAAATCAATTTGACCCTCTGATATGAGGAATCTCTCTGAAATAAAGAATTGCTGTGGCCTTCCTGTTTGTCCTTTGAACTTGAACCTGCTTTCAAATGTGGCTTTTACATTTGGATCTTAACTGTAAAATGTATAGGTAGAGCAGAATAATTTGATGTTTGTTGTGGTTTGCCTCTTTTTTCCCCCCCAAGTCATTTCTTTAATTCATATTGCTATTTTGTTTTACTTTGTATACTTTAAATTTCATGTACCCAGATTTAACAATTACAATACAAAAATTACATGTTAGATAAGTTTAAAAGAAATAAAATCAGTTCCCAGCTTTAGTGGGAATAAAGCTTATGTCTGTATTGATCTTACTAAAGCTGCCTGTGTTTTCATTGTATTACATTACACTGTAGAGTGAATGCAGCCTGAAGTCAACAGTTCAGCGGCCTTGAACCGTGCAAAGCTCTCAACACAAGAGTGACTTTGTAAATACAGGCATTACTGCAGGCAAAGCTGAACACTATTATGTTTGACAGTGGAAGTACACAGTTTAACAGTCATTCAGTACTGCATATTTCTATGGAGACTATGTGACTAGATAAATACCTTAACATCAGTCAAATAAGTCGGCAATCTTGATGTTGCTGTTCATTGTGTACTTAGCAAGAGAGAATTCATATTTCATCTTAAAAGAGTGAAATACACATTAATTTTGTGCATTTTTGTTTACTTCCTTGCAATATTACAGTATGAATAAAGTAAACTGAACAGAGAGATGAGTTACAAACAGCTGGGACAGATGGATACTGATTATTGGTGAGCTATGAGACAGATAAAAAAATAGAAATTATGTATCCAGTGTTAGGCAGCAACACATTACTTAGTAACAGGTTACTGTAATGTGATTACTATCTCAGTAGTGTAAATTCTTTCAAACTGAAGGCTGTCTTGTGTTCTGACTGTACACATGTACACATGATGTAGTTGTAGAGTATTTGGATTTGTGAGGAGGAACCTTTGATGACACTGGACTGAGTAACAAAAGTCATGTAATGAGTAAAGTAACAAATTCTTTTTGCTGCTGAGAGCTGCTGATTAGCAAAGTAATCACACCCTATGAGAAGTGAGACATGTTCGACTAGATTTTAATATTTTCTTTTAAGATGTCAGTAGTTGTGAAGAAGTCAACTATTGAACAAAAGCATCCCAGTAACATCTGAGCTTCAACCACATGGAGGAGACATAATGAGATTTGGAAAACCAAACCAAACTATGTCCAGGCCTGCAGAGCCGCCAGCACTTTAATCACATTACCTCATTCTTATGAGGATCATTTCATGAGGACAATATTAAGCTCTAATTAGATTTTCAAACAGAGACCACAGAAAGAACATTGTAGCAAAAGCTTCTGTCACTTGATGACTTCCAACTCCAAAACATAAAAGACAAAATATAATCCTGCTTGATTTTTTTTTTTTCTTTTACAGTGACTGGAGAAGCATATGCTTCAGAATTAAGCACATTAGTCATAAAGACACTCACTTGACTGCACAAAGTTTGTAACATTGTATACATATGCTGCAAAAACACCAGAGCAAGACAAATGACACACATCAGATACAAACATCCTGTTTTATATTCCAGAGCCGAACACATTCTGAATACATGCTGAGAGCTGTTGTATGCCTCTCTCTCATTGGACTGCACTTTGAAGTAGCTGTGATGATAGCTAGAGGGAAACAATGGTCAGAGAGGAGAGAACAATGAGGTGTTGTATGTGGGAATAATTACTAAAAGGTAGGGGAAGGAAGGAAATAAGCAGAGAAAAAGAAAGAAAATACAGCAAGAGAAAGTAAGAGGAGATTATCTCCACCCTAGTCTCCTTAACATATAAAGGTGACAGAAATCCACTTTTCCCGTGATGGGAGATCTCATAAGGATCAGAGCTAAAAACAGGTTCCAGTCTGACACAGAAAAAGCATTATAGCATCAAAGTATTAGAACTTTGTGTAATGCTGAACTGCTGAACAACGTCTGAAGAAAGTGACACAGGATTCTTAATGAATCTTTAGCTGAAGCTTCACAGTCTGGTACAAAGCAAATGACCTGCAGCATGAATCAGATGGTCACTGGTCCTTGATGTTTAAAAGAGTCGTGTTCAGAGGCTGTGATGAAGAGAACTGCTCAGCAAGCCCACACAACACTGACAGCGAGTTAGTCAGAAAAACAAAACAAAAAAAAAAAACTTACTGCACAGATGGAAAACTGGACAATTTGATGGTGTTCAGTATAGATAACATTTCATTAACTCATATCTGATCTTAATTAGCGCAGCAAAGTGGAACATAAAAGAGAAAAATAAGGTTTGGAGAGGTTAAAGAGGTGAAGCTCAGACTCTGACTAGAATGACATTGAAGCTGTCAGATGTGGTGTTATACACATCGTTCCTAATGGGCAGTGTAGATAAACCTTATATGGTGGACCTCTAAAATATTTTTCTTTAGATGGCTAAGCTATACAGCGTCTTCGAAAACCATTACAAAGCTATCATTTTCTACTGATAATTTGCATCAGGGTTCATTATCTCTCTGTCAGGGAGAAATACATCGGATGAGGACTGGTGCCATGGAGGCAAAATTGCATCTGCTTTGCCCAGTTCACATGTTAGCATGTTGACACACAGAACAGTTGTTTGTGTGCTACTGGAATGGTGTGACTAAAAAAGGCCCTATCCAAGAAATGCCTTGCTGGGTGGCTTTGTGAGTGCATCTCCCAATACTATGGGCAGGCAGGAAGAGACCATCCCACTGTGGTCTGTGCACACTCTACACTCTACATGTCGGGCTCCTTTTCACAGTCTGTGCTCACTGGATCGAACCAAGACTGGTGAAAAAGGTGGGTGAGTGTGTCAGCTGTGTTTCACCTGACCCCCCTCTGTACATGATACACCTGCATTTTTCCTGTGCTCCCTGATGACCCGGGGAATGGGATGCGCAGAGGTCTGTTGCGTGACAATAGACCCTTGTGAGGTTAGGCCATGGCCTCGCCCGCTTCAGTGATATACTATCTGGGTTGGTTGGGCCCCCTACCTCGCTGCTGAGGCGGCCTTGGCTTTAAGAAATAGGTGGGCTGCAGTGTCTAACCTTAGCCGGTCAGGATCAGTGAGGCTGGGTCTGATGTTATGTTGCGGCAGGGCGTTCATTCATCAGGTTCCACCCACTGTACCCATAGAGTACAGTTGAGGGTGGAGCCTGTGTGATATTCCTTCACACGTATTCAGGTAGGCACGTCCTGATCGGCCAGCTGCGTTTACGCAAATTTCAGTGGGTGAATACGTGCTTTTGATTGGAGGAGAGTATTACGCGTATAGTCCAGTGGAGGGCGCCGCCTTTGCTAATAGAACTAAGGTTACAATATTGTAACCTCCGTTATTCCACAGCACGCTATCTGATATGGGCTAATTGACAATCATGGAGTCATAACCCAGCATGCAATTGGGTATAGAGCATTTTAAGCCTTTTGATTAGAAGGCTTATCTGATTACCCAAAAGTCCTGCTTTCATCAGGGAAGCAATTATCTCATCACTGATCTGTGGTCATCACATAAAGAGCATCTGATCAAAAGTTCGTGGCCATTGTCTGAAAATAGTGACAGAGTACAGAGATAACTTTTAAACCTTTCTTTTACACTTTCCACCAAAACACTTCAAAGGAGCTCTCACTGATATTACAATTTTGTGTCTGACTGCTGAAAACTGACATGAACAAGCAAACAATACACTAACTACACCTGTCATCTGTTCAACTGTTCATTCTTTTTTTTTTGTCAGTGAGTGTGAAGGAAACATTTTTTCTACTTCTACTGAGAATTCACACACAGCAAGATGCAGTCCAGTGTTGACATTGATCATCTCAACATTTTAAAAAGCACAGCCTTTGTCACTTGTTTTCAGATACAGCCAGCACTGTTTTGTACAGCTGTAATCCAGACAGTTCTATCATTGGAGCCTGAGAGCCTGAGAGCCACCAACATTGACAACTTCAGGGAAAATGTATTCATTTATTAGTAAATGTATTTACTCATTAATTCTTAGTTTTATGGAAAAGAACTGAATCTGTGGTTTGTAATTGTCATGTTGACTTTATTATATAATTCAACAAACTAAATAAATGGAAAATGTACCCTGAATTGTAAATATTCACAAAGATCAATATCAATATTGCTTAATATTGGCTGTGTTTTGGTTGAGTAGTCAAGTTTAAACCAGTAAAAGTGTTTGAAGGTGCATTTGTATTGTGTGTGTGTGTATGTTGTCTGCTGCTCCAGTCAGTGAGGGAAATGCAGACATCATTTAGCTGTTTGACAACATCCATCTGTGATGACAAGACAGCACCAGTGGATGAAGAGACATTCATTTCGCGACACACCACCTTGTCACTCGTTTTTTCAGACAATCACAAGCTTGTCTTCCTCTCCACAGACAGACAGCCTGACTTCACCATTTTCTTCACTGTTATCTCTCCTCAGTCCTCTCCATCAGCCGAGTGTATTATCAGCTGACAGATGTTCTCCAGAGAGACTGGACTAATAGTTGGGTGTGTGTCCCGGTGATGTGTGGCCCCTCTAACTGTAGGACACGCTCAGGTCTGCTGGGCTGACTCTGGTCCTGGTGGAGAAGACTCTGGGCAAATCTCTGGCTGTCCCACCTCTCCGAGATGGGCCAGAGGGATAGATCAGAGATAATGGAGTGTAAGAATTTATCTTTAACTTTGCTTCAATCATTTAATCATTTAATTCTGGCGCTGGGATTAAATGTGTGTGTGTGTGTGTGTGTGTGTGTGTGTGTGTGAATTGTGATGTAAAATAATTCATGGATGTTATAACCAAGGGCTTAAGTTTTAGTAAATCTACATATTCAGGTGTGAAAAAAACAATTCAAATCTGCATGTATACATTCATGAAAGATTTAAAAATGAACATACTACTTCTGGAGCGATAGTTTAATGACCTCTGCCATGACTGGTAAAAAAAAAAAGAAGTAGTATTTCCAACACACACGTGTAGATTAAAAGACATGCTGTTGAAGCCTACCTGTGCCACACAGTTTCACCTCTGAATTTTATTGACTCTCAACAAAAAATGAACTGCACATGTTCTGGTTTGGCAATTCAGAAAGCAAATGCTGTTGTTGGCACAATGTTACCAACTACAAAATAGTTTTATACTTTTTTCACAGATAACAAGAAGATAACTGTTGATAAGAAAGAGAAAAGCCTTGTGTCATTTAAAACTCAGACTTTAATGGTGATATTATCTATAAAGCAGAGGTGGGGGTTTTAAAGTTGAACGTATCAAACACGACAGCAAACTTGAACATCAATATATAAGTCAAAGTCTATCTATCCATCTATCTATCTATCTATCTATCTATCTATCTAATCTAATCTAGCTAGTTTTAGCTTGTGATACGGCAGCCTGCTTATCAAAATTTGTCGAAACAATGATCGTTACTAAGCAAGCAGATGTGGGGCACGAATGTTGAGCATGGCATCGCACAGCACTTTCTGTGAGGGATAAAAGTGACCCCTCAGTGGTTCGAGATATAAATGATCTTTTTTTTTTCCCCTTTTATCCCACACCCCCCATAATTCACTAAATGATTAATAAACCCATTTTAGGAAAAGTCATGAACTGAGAGATGTAGGGGTTTTATTTTAACATGCATTTGAAAATGCCAGGGGGGTAAAAATGACCCCTTGGTGGTTCTAGTGTTTAATGATCTCCTGCTAAATAGGGAATGGCTTCATATTTTTTCCCTGCATATGTAATTTCATGATGAAGTCTGACAGTGTTGGTAATGTAACAGTATTCAATTCCTGAGTGCAGTTTTTTAAAAAAATTTTTAATGAATGAACCATCAAACCAGTGGCTGCTTTTCTTAATGTGTTGTTGTTGTGGCAGACAGCTAAACAATGAAACCAACAGTCCATAGAAAATCCCACTCTTCTCCTTCAACTGTCCTTCCTCCTCTTCCTCATCCATGAATAGAGATTACAGAGACATATACAGGACAGTCATTATTCACATGAATGCAAAAGATCATCTGTCAGGAAAACATGGGTCATTTAAGGCATTTATATCTGTTACACAGTAGGTGTAGTAGTGGAGAAAGTAATTAGAAAAAAACATATAAAAGTTACTTAATAAGAGTTGCTTAAACCAAGCAGAACACCACTGTGACAAATCCACCTGTATCCATCTGGTGTCTCAGTGGAGTGTCAACTGTTGACATGTGTAGGAGGTGGTATTGTTGGTGAAGTCACAGATGTTTTTGTAGCAAGCACCTGTAAATTGGATTAGTGTGTGTGTGTGTGTGCTGTACATAAGAATACTTATTTATTCACTTCATATGCTTATTCTAGGTGTACTGCTGCCAGGACTTCTTTATTCATATACAGAATGCATAGTAGTTCCAGGAAAACACACACAAACATAATTAGGCACACACACAAAGATCACTGCTATATTTTAGTGTAACAGCTAATCCTGTCTCTCTTTTAAAGGACTACTGTGTAGGATTTCAACCCACATTTTAACCACGTTAAAATGTATTATAGCTATGTTGGTCCACGGTGCAAAACATTAGTTTCACAAAAACGCTCTAAAACTGTGAGATGCCTACATTTTCTTGGTCTATTCTTTTCTATTGGCCTGTGTTCACATCACATGACTGTCAAGTTTCTGTCTGCAAGAACAAAACAAAAAATGGCTCCCATTCCTCTTATTCTCAGTGGATTTATAATATATATTATAAATGCAATATATAATATATATAAAGATAGTTTCAGCATTAAAATGCATTTTGATAACATTTATAGTGAGAAAATTGAAATTGGAATGCAACATTTTCTATCATTGCTATGGTGGTTGCTATGGACGCTGCTATTGCTGAAAATACATAGCTTGCATGTTATTTGAATCATTGTCTTTGTGTTGTGTAGTTATCTGAGCTGTTCCGTTATTTGTGTTATTTTATGTAACTGTTTGATGATATTATTTCAATAAAAAAACACAGATTGTCAGCCTTTTTTTGTGGACAGAAGCTTGACAGTCACGTGATGTGGACGCAGGTCAATAGAAAAGGATAGAACAAAAAAAAAATGTAGGCATCTCACAGAGCTGTTATTGTGAAACTGATACGTTTTGCGCTATGGACCAATGTAGCTATTACACATTTTGATGTGAGACTGGATTGAGGATTTAGTGGCATCTAGCGATGAGGTTGACGCCTCCCCCTCACCCCTCCTTTTCAAGCATGTGGGAGAACCTACAGTAGCTGCGAAATTCATGAAAGGCCCTCTCTAGAACCGTTCCGTTCCGCTCCGTTCTGGGCTACCGTAGAAACATGGCGGTGCAACATGGCTCCAAGGAAGAGGACTCACTCCCTATGTAGGACTCATTCTAAGGCAGTGAAAACACAACAATTCTTAGTTCCAGGTTATATACACTAATGAAAACATACTTGTGAATATTACTGTATATTCCATTTCTGCCAATAGATCCCCCTAAATCCTACATATTGATCTTTTAATTTCTTTGAGTTTGCACCAGTGACGACACACATTTTTGAGAGTAACAGTTTCAAATGTTGAGTTTCCCTGTTTGCATTTGAGCCTTGAAGCAATCACTTCAATCCTAATTGCTTCATTTCCCATCATAAATTGATCCACCTGCTTTGTTATTTAGATGTTAATTCCAAAGAAGGAAAAAACAAATACAAACAGAAAAGGTGATTTTACATCATTAAAGTGACACTGGGACAATGGAAAAGTGGGAATTAAACAACATCAATACACTCTTACCGTCGCTTGTGACATTATCTGATCTATGAGTGATCGAGAGATTAAAATAGTGGAGAGTTCACAGGAAGTTGAAGCCGTTTTGAAGTCCTCAGTTCTAAAACATTGGTCCAGTCACACTTTCAAAGTGATGCTCTGATGGACTCACCATCAAAGTTCTTTTTCAGTGTTGAAAAAGAAAACTTGACAGAGTAGGTTCATCCATGCCCTTCACTCAGATACGGGAAAGCTATTGACTGAACTCTGTCAGATATGCAGAGAGCTGTTCCTTTCTACTGTCAACTGTTTGACGGAGAATACAGAGAGGATGAAACAATCTTTGACTCTTTCTGTAGTGGCCTACTGAAGGTCCCAGAGGAGGCCAGCAAAGAAACTGAAGGATAAAGGAAAAGAGCAAGCAAGGTACAACTTTTGTCTCGTAGTTTGACTGAAAGAAGAGCTTAACTACATAGAGATGTAGACATGTGTTGAAGCCAGTGTTGAGGGTTTTTCTACAAAGCAAAGTCATTGTCACTATAATTTGGGGTGTAAAAGGCTTAAACTTTTATTTTAATTATTGTTCATGAATTTCAGTGAGACGTTATGGAGTCGCTTTTATTTTTGGTGTAGGTTACAAGATGGAAAATACAGTGAAGTGGCAGCTAGTGAATTTTGTAATAAGACAGGCCAAATGAACAATATATGAGACTGAAAAAGAGTTGAAAATGTGTGTGGTCAGAGAGGAGGTGGTTCATACATTATGTTTGTGTTTTTAATGAAGGTAAAGTCACAGTAGAAATCAGGTTTGGTCATGAATAATGTAAATAAATGTAAAACTCAGTAGTTCAGGGGTGATGTGTTCTGTATTTGGTGGTGATTTGATGTTTAGTCATGAATGAAAGTGATCTTTCCTCTGACTAGTGGAAACTTTTGTAATTGTGCTTTGTGAAAATAATTTGTTGAAAATTAATCAAATCCACCCTCCTCTATCTCTCTGTTCTCCACAGCTAGCCGATGGGGGGTTATCATCACTGGACTCATATCAAAGGAAGCTGATGAGCAGCTGCTCCATCAAACCTGAAGAAATGGAGGCAAAAGAGCAGCATTTCAGCTGCAGTGGCTCTACAACGGGACATGCTTCTCTCTGTGTTTGCTGTTGGATCTGATGCAGATCAGCAGGCATAACGTGGCTGCTTTGACTGGCAGCTTCAGATTGAAAGTGTGCTTTCCTGACATGATTACTGCATCCTAATGTGCAGGCAAGCCTGTATTTGAACAAACACAACATATATAGACTTCTAAAGGATATTTACATCTCAGCCACTCGGCACATAGACTGTGCATATCTGTTCAGGTATTTGTAAAGCACATTTGCAATTTACCTCTGTTTATTTTCAACAGTGGATTGAAACAACAAATAGCTCCACTGAGACTGCCTTGTATAATAAAACTCAAACTAAATGTTATTAAGAGCTGCAAATTAATAAATGAGAAGTAAACATTTTGTGCTTTATAGCAGAATTGTTCAGTGAAACGGCCAGGACCACATTAGGTTTCTACGGGAATTTCACAGTACGTAACAGATGACTGCATTAGACTCTTATCCAGTCGCTTCAGTAATTAAACTGATTTAAATCACTGAAATGAGTGTCTGTGCTTTTCCCAAGAGAAGACTATCACCCCAAATGTAATAAATAAAATATGCATATTTGTCTATGAAATGTGCAAGCTTGCGGAACAGGAACTACTGGCAGCCTGAGACCTCAGGGATAAAGAAGAGAGAAGAGAGACCACAAAACCTCAGTTCATGATACAATAAAACACTTGTTTACTTGGGGATATACAATAACATGGGGTAAGAAATCCTGTTAAAGGTTTTGTGTTTCCAACTATTTAATTAATCTATGTTGCAATAGAGGCTTTGGGGTATTTAATCTCACTGACAGTTTCAGAGTTCCAGATGTAAACCAGATATTTGTTAAAATACCACCAGAGAACTAAATATTGAAACAGTTCACTGCTTAATGGAAGAGATTTTTTGCACCAGGCATCATACTCTGTACCGTAGAGTGCTACAACTTTCTGTACGCCATGATTTACAAGTCATCAGACAGCCATGAAAACGAAAATAATATTCTAACATGAATATGCAGGGTGTTCCCCAGTCTGCGTGTCTAAATATCGGATGTGTGATGAAGTCCGAAGCCTCATCCTCCCTGGTGGAATCACATTGTAAACGCTCATTGAGCAGCTATAAATACAAGTAATCCTACAAAGCTCTGGGGTGGCAGCATTAGAGCGGGTGATGAAACAAACCCTGAATGAGGAGTCTGAATAAAATTGACTGCACTCAAACAGCAAACATTATTGTATGATGCCTTCACAGACAGATAATGTGAACTAAAATATGCAAAAGAAGCAAAATACTTGCAGCCATTTCTGAATATAAAAAGGTATTTGATCAATGTTATATTTACAGAATTTACAGAACTTTTGCTCAATGAGCCAGAACTTACTGGAAGTGAAATGTTCAACTATAAAATCATTATTACATTAATAAATGTTATAGCAGCCAGTCAAAGAGATTGCACTGTAACAGCATGGAAGGAAGAGTGCGAGAGCGGGCCAGAGCTCCACAAAAGGTCCAGTGTTGCCTTTCCTTTTTTATCTCTCACTCTGTATGAATCATAGTGATAAAAGGCGTCCTTTTTCCCCTTGAGAATAATATGTTTCACAGACACTGTCAGAACTTTTCTCTCCATCATCTATTTTACATTGTGTCTGTGAAAAACTGAATCTTATTTCCATTATGTGTAGTTGGAACAGGAATAATGCGAGAGGGAAAAACATGTTTTTTTACGGACAGTCAGATGGGATTTTTGTTGTTTTCTTAAAATCAATGTAATTATGATTCTAATATGAGCCACTAACCTGCCATACAATATAATAGTGTATTTCAGGGGCTCTCTAGTGACGAGACAACACATTATTGTAAAATGTGGTGAATTGTTTCAAAATAAACAACATTAGCAGAGGAATCACAGTTCTGAAAACAATCACAGATGTTTTACAGATGAAAATTAGCCTTTCTGGCTAACTCTGGCATATTTTCAGAAATGTTATTAATATGCACTGTCCCTGTCAAATAAAATAAATGAAATGTGGAACTAATCTTCCCCAGTGTTGGAGTTTCCCAATTGGCTGTTACTCTTTCTAAATTAATTGGCTGAATAGTTTAAATTATGTCCTTAGGGGACGTTTACTGCCAAGCCCCGAGCGGCGCTCACTCAGCGGGACTGAGAGTGAATGCAACCCCGAAAACACACATTTACCGACCGAAGCGTCTCACACGCACACTGACAGGAGAACTGACCTGCAGGTACAAAGAGACACCACAGATCCATTTTACCAGCCTGCATGGCGGTTAGCATCTAGTTAGCATGGGTTGTCGTGCCGTGCTGTGGATTAACAGCACTGTGCTGGGCAGCAGGTGACAGGTGTGTTTACAGTGTTTGTGTGCTCCAATAGACACAGCTGACAAACTGTTAACCTAGCATGCTAATCCTAAACATATGAATACAGACATCTGCAGATAGAAACAGATAAAAGCAGCGGGAGTTACCAGATAATTAGAACAGTTATAATTAAAATTAAAATAAGTTCTCTTTCAATTCAAACATCTTAAGATATGAGTGGAAAGTATTGATCTTGTAACTGCATTTATAACTTTTTTTTTTTTGGACTCAAATGTAGCATAACCATATGCTACTTCAATACACACAGATATTGCTGGGACCACTACAGAAAATTGCAGATGAACATTTAATTTCCAGGAATTTACATTATAGACACTGCGATTGACTATCCCTGTAATAAACTGGCCACAATGTCGCACATTGACCGTGCAGGGTCCAGCCATATACTAGGTTTTGACCTAGTCTTGTTGCAATAAGCGTGTCTGACATGTTTTGACTGCTGTCCTGAGCAGAGAATCTGATGTTCTCTCATCCTCTCTATATGTTCAGCTCTGCCTGGTGTTAACAAAGACATATCTTCCTCTCTGAAGGGGAAGATATAATACATTGTTTAAAAGGCCAATCCCTTTGACTTTGAACAATCCCTTTTGAAATTGATTTGGTTTTACTCTTCGTGACATCGGCTCATTGCGAATGCCATACCTTTCGTATTTATTTGTACTATTCTAGTAAATTATTCTATTCTAGTAAAAAGAGACATTAGCTGGTCACCTCTCAGACCCTCTGTTAGTTCTGTTATAATCTGTTCTGACCAGCAGCTCAGAGAAAACAGGTTTTCTTGTTTTGTTGTTATGGTTTTTCTGATGCTGATGACATACAACTGAAGCTTGTTGTATTCTTGATTCATTCTGTTAACATGTCACTAACTTGCCTTCATTTCCTCAATGCCAACAGGCCAATGCTGTAAGCCACTGGATTTCATTTTCAACATCTGTGATTAATTACTTAGATTTCTGAGAGATGGCTCCAACTGGAAGAGAAGAAGGCCAATCATTGCTGGCCACACCATCATAATTAAAGAGGACAGAACACTACCTCAAACAGGAAGCGCTAGCTTTGTTAATCAGTCAAATTTAAAACTAGTAGACAGATATTCTAAACAGTATTATGACCAATGTTTGAAACTTTAACAACTTCATGTATCTACTGATGGCGGCACGTGGAGAGCTGCACGAGGTGCACATGAGACTGTGAAGAGCAGATCAGATGGGGGAGAGGTTTCAAAAACCCAAGTGTGTCACCATGGAGACTAAAATCATCATCAAATAACTTTGCAATTTCATTCATCTTCAAATCCAAACTGTGCTTCCTTCATCAGCCCCAGAAGACCTGACCCTAACATTGGAGGAGTCTTCCTCCTCTGCTTGTTGGCTTGTTCTTCTCTCAACTCTTCCTTTCTCCAAATAATATTTTGTTGTTACAAAATCACATTATTCAAATGACTTCATAAATATTTATGGTGAGGTATGAGGGAAGCCAATGGAGGTTTTCTGCTTCTACCTTTCTGCCCTTTGTAATTATACAACTGATTGATAACCAAATGTGAGAGAATTTTGAATTGACACATACCCACATTGATCAATCAGATGTTCTGCCAAAATTTCCTCTCTTGCTATAACAATATTAACTGTGTGCATGTGGAGGCACGTTGCTGAAAACTAGCTATAATCCAATGAAAATACTTCAGTCAGTATAATCACACACACAATGTATTTACAAAAAAGGCTGACTGCCTAAACATTTATTTTGGAGTTCATGTACGTGGATCATCCTTACGAGATAATTATTGTTCCTTATATTTATTACATTTTTACAGCAACACATCCCCATGCTAATTAGCGATATTTGTTAAATGTAATGGTGTTATGTAATGGTAATGGTGACAGTCATGTCTCACCTGTCCATCAGGCATCCTGCTGCTCTGCACACCTGTTCCCAATCATCTCATCAGCCTCATGACCTGCTGCAGTGCCTTCCTCCCCAGCTGCACCTTATTGGCTAATTAGTCTCCCAGTACTCAGTGTTCTCCCTCAACAGATTGTCAGATTGTTTTAATATTGTCATTCCTGTAAACTGTTTATCCTCCTTTTCCTGTTGACCGTGGTCTGTTTGCCTGCTGGCTTCTCTCATTTTTAGTTGCCTGATTTTGCCCACCTGTGCCTCACAGTACACCTGCATAACCAGGAAGTAATGTCTTCATTGACTGTTTATCCTGCCTCAGTGTTTTCAACGCTTCTCCGAAGTAAATGGAAAACCATTACAACATCTCGAATACAAACTACGTTGACAAATAGGAGAGAGGTAATAAGCCGGAAGAACAACAACAGCCTAAGATAGCTTTATAGGCTAGAGATGAGTCAGATGTGAGGAGGATTACATCTACTCAAATGTGCAAAAGAAAATGTAAAACAATGAGTATTCAACTACTGCTGATTCTCCACTCTCAGTATTTACATTTTTCACTCAAGTTTCTTTATGTGCAAATGAAAATGTGCATAAAAAGAAGTGGACATAAAGGCACTTACAGATTTAAAGAGACAGCATCTGCAATCATTGTTTCTCCGCACGTTTATGTAGGTTTTTCATTTCATTTGTCACTCATCTGTAGTTTGCTCAATATCTTCATCTCTTTTTTGCCATCATGTATTCAAGACCTTAGGGGGCCTTATTTATAAAACAGTGTATAGGATCCATACCAAAAGTGCATGTGCACACCAAAGCTGAAAATGGTGTGCGCCAAAAAATTATAAGATTTATAAAACTGTGCACACGCACAAATGCACACATTTTTCCCTTTATAAATCACAATCTTCTTGAAAATGTGTGCATGTGGATGAAGCTCATACCCCACCCCTTTCATTCCCACAATCAACAATAAATGGTTAATGCAAAGGTCTCATGAATGATTGATGTACATGTTATTCTGTGGAATAAAGAGGTTCAGTATTAAAAACAGAAGAAAGCTTGAGGGGCTGACAGCTGCAGCAGCTGTTAATACAGTCGTAACGAACGAAACAATTCACTAAATATAACAGTGGCAAGTGAGGACGTGGCAAGAATCTATATAAACATGTACATGACTGATGAGACTACACGCTTAGTATCTACAAAAGAATGAACTCTTTAACTCCAAAATACAGTATGCCGGTGTTTCTCTTATTTACACAGTCAAAATATGAGTGCAGGGGGTGAAGATGAGCCACCGTGTTGTCTCCAGTGCGCTCTGTACGCTTGACAGCACAGTTGTGTTTTTACACACAACAGGGCTGGAAGTTCGGGGAGGAGCTAAGGGGAAAAGGACATGAGCTCCCCTGAAAGCCTACTTTGAGAAATTTAGTGGGAGCTCTAAAACATCGTCCGTTTTTTTGTCACAGGTTATAGATTTTGATTTTCTGTACATTAAGGTTCCTAAAATAAATAATAGTAAAAATGTCAATGTTGTGTTTATTGGCTCATTACATTTCAATTTGTGAACATTCGTCTCCACTATAATAAACACAATGCTGTGTCTGTTCCTGCTGTGGCCATCCATGCGTGGCGGTGCGCTTAAATCACTACGTTCACGTTGACACGTTCCAGAAGTGAGTAGTTGTGGGCATGTTCCTGTGTCATCATGCAATGTAACCTAGGTCTGGTCTGTTTAGAAACGTGGCACAAACTCATTGTGTGGTGTGATTCACTGTGTGGAATTTTTTTGTTGTTGTTGTTGCTTGAGTGATATAAAAATGCTGCAATGTGAATTGTTTTTCTGTCTCTTTGTGGTACCTGCATGGCTAGATTTTCTCTGTATGAAGTGAAATGTAATTGACAGGATTAACTGCAAAAACTATATAAGAACTCGTTAATATCATACTTGGTGATATATGCACAGCAGAGGAGGCAGAAGAGGTTGCTCCTCACCTATAGGCAAGAGGGAAATCAAAATATATAAAAAAAGAGTAATTGATTGAAATAAAGCATTATCAAATCTCAGTATCGTTTATAAAAATTCTCACTTCTTTGGAAAAAATCCATTATTGAAATTCTGATTAAAATGCTTCAACAGCAACATCTGCAGGGCAGGAAAGAGGGGAAAAGGGAGTCTGTGTGAAGCGATGAGAGCAGAGCTGAGGAGGACGGACTCCTGCTGTCCTCCTTAGGGCAGAATCTCTTGCATATAGATAAGAGTGTGTAAGTCATGTATTTGAGACATGAATTCATACCTTTTGATGGGAACCTAAACTTTTAGAAGTGAATGTTTTTGTGTTCTGATCTCTTCCTCTATCAGATTTTAAGCTTTGTGGTACTTTATTTCTGTATACTAAGAAAATACACAGGAAACACGTGTAAATCATGTGATATGTTGTCTGTTTTTGATGAGAACATAAATCTGTTGTCACAATAGGACGATACTATAAATTTGAAGTTAACTTTGTTGGTAAAATGACACATTCTAAACCACTCCAGGGCTAAAATGAGCACTTCTTTATTTAGAAAAAATATGTGTAAATGTCTTTAAAGAAGCAGCCTTTTCACCAATCAAGGGTTTTTTATTTTTGAAAGCAAATAGTGTTAAAATTGCCCCCTTTCTACAATTTCATTGGGTGGGGGGACAATGATATAGTATGATGCGGTTTGTTGTAATACTCCATGTTACATTCTGTTTGAATACCAATTGCTATAATTCAACAAGGTTATGCTATAAGTTTTGTTGGTGTATGGTGTTTTAAAATCTTGTTCCATGTGTATTTGAACATAAGAAAGTAGAGATCACACATCCTGACATTTCAGCGGCACTGTGCTGCTCCACAACTGGCCGACCTAGTTGTGAGCACCACACTCACTGGGGGGTTGGGGATGTGATGGTGAGACAGCGCATTACATTAGCGTTTTAATAATGAATAAACATAATAAATTGCAGATGTAATTGTTTAAGACTGGAGTCAGCATGTATCTTTTAAAGTTGTGTTTAAGGTTCACTAGAAGCAAAAACATGTACCACTGCTGGCTTTAATGTTTATAATAAAGTGGAGATATAATTAATGTTTGATATGAAGTGAAATTAAATGTGTGAGAGGAATCATTATACAATCTGGCTTCAGTTCAGTACCTCACCATC
Organism: Thunnus maccoyii; assembly: GCF_910596095.1. Taxonomy (NCBI): domain Eukaryota; kingdom Metazoa; phylum Chordata; class Actinopteri; order Scombriformes; family Scombridae; genus Thunnus; species Thunnus maccoyii. Next base: position 9,086,410 of record NC_056538.1, read on the forward strand.
TGCATCGCCAAGTTCCCCTGTATATAAAATGTTGGTACGGCTGGCTCAGAGTTTACATAAAGGTGAGCACATTCTCCTGTCAAGTTTGTTTTTATAAATCCCTACTTTTTCCATGGGAAGTGGCGTACACCTCTTTCATGGTCCATTTTGTGCAGATGCAATGGTTATAAATGAGGCCCCAGGTCTTTCAGCATTTAAGTCATTTATACACGATAACTTGCCTCAGTCAGTGCTTTGTGTGAGCAGAATGAGAGCTGAATTAAACATGAGAATCATTATTTGAGAGGACTGAATAATGATAATAATCATGTTAGGAAAAAAAAGAACTTTTTTTTTTTTTTTTTTTTTTTACATCAAATCCTCATTAATCTCTCCACACATTTGCAGGCACAGCTGTCACCGTGTTAGTGAGTGGAGTGGGTGTGTGGCTGTGATCTAACTGGATCACTGCTCACTTCCTACTCACAGTTTTCATCACCCAAACACACACAGTATGTGCTGCTTTCTGACTGTTTCCTCCTTTTTTTTTTTACACAGAAATGCAGCATGAAATTAGTCAAAGTGGAGTCACTGAATCAGTCCATTTGCCATTAACAATGCTGATATATGTATTTTGATATAATTTCATAATAATTTCATATGAGATTGGGCTGTGACAGTTTTGGTTGTGACACCTGTGACAGTTATCCATGTCATGACAAGAAAGGACAGGACAGTGAGGATTTAGGTTAGGATGAAAACATGAACTTTTACAGTTTAACACAGGAATGCATGTAATTCTAGCACTGCTGCAATTTCCAGACACTTATAAAGATGTACAGTGCTGTACATGTGGCTGTGTTCGTTACTTTCATAAATAATTAACAGCAAAACCATATTTTTAAGGGAGGAAAACAAGCAGCTCTATAAAGCTGAACACCTCCACTATATCTGATGATCTGTTCCAGCTCATGTAAAAGCAAACCAATCTCATACCATGAGTTTTTACCACAGTATTTAACACTGTAGTTGTTGTTAAACCGACAGAGCAGGCAGGGATAAAACTGTGTTGACTTTTTCAATAATCCTGCTTACAGTCGGCAACTTGAAGGCAGTCAAATCAATGTGGATATCAATGTGGAGACGTGGCATTATGAAGGGGAAATATAGTAGTTTTTAGATACTGTATACACGCTAAGCCTGGTTAGAAAGGTCACTGTTGATTTAGTGATTGATGAATAAAAATATGCTGCCGCAACAAAGTCTAATCAATTGTGATTCTTTCTACAATAGATAAATAGAAACTACTCCAGTAGACAGCACCGAAGGAGCTGTGAAACCTGCTAACCTGTGACAGAGAAGTGAACTGACCCTCGTCTTTCAGCAACACAATAGTTCCATTTTGCTAAAGCAAGTTGTTAACCCCTCCATTCTCTGCCCCTCTCCCTTTACTTCTACTCATGTTGTGGAGCAAGACTTTATATTCATCCTTTTATGTTGTTCAGACAGTAGAGTCGCTTTTATTTGGAGCGTCTAGTGTTTGATTGAGGAACATTCTCTTCAAATCACATCCTGTGTGTGTGTGTGTGTGTGTGTGCTGTTGAGGTCGAGAAGTTATCAGAGTGGTTGTTGTGCAGGGCTGCTGCTGAAGTAAATAAAATGTCATTCATATTCTGTCTGTGTAGCCTTGTCAAGTCAAATCTTATTAAACTAATCTGCAGTGACAGACGTTGTCACTCTGGGCCACCGACATGCACGACAAACAGGACAGCGAGTGATGTTACTGAAAGTGACTTAGTGAGTGTGTGAGTTCTCTGCATGCTTTTTTTTTAAAATTCATTATATAATCATGTGGGTGTAAATGAGTGGAGATTCACCTCACAGTGCCACAGATATCCAACACACACAAATCAACTGATTTCAAGTCAATTTCATAATCTTGATAACACTTAATCTACAATTTCAACATGTGATATAACATCATATAACATTATATTAAGCTGAAGGCTAATGTCAATACAACAGAAAAAGCTAAACATTAAAGATACAGAATTTTGAGAAATGTTGAAATATGGCTCATTGCTGATATGAAAAACTTTGTCATCTGAGATAATTAACAATTAACATTAAAAGTTGTAATCAGACGGAATAAATGTCCAATCAGATGGGACTTTTATTTTGTTGTTTTATTACAAGTCTGACTGTATGATAGCATGATAACTTTATTTCTCCCTGAAACTCAGAGGAGACGATGTTAAGATTGATGATTGAGAGGTCATTTGTGGTGAAAAGGCAAAATGACTGAGGCTGAATGAGGTTTTATTCACAGGTCAGAGTTTAGTCCCAAACGGCTGAGAGCAGTAAGACTTGGCATAATAAATGAGACATGATCTCACCTGGTGGGAGATTCTGCAATGCTGCTATTAATAATGGAGGAATTTAGGGACTGTGGGTTGTGTGGGGGGCCACATAGACCAGGCAAAAGCATGCAACGCATCCATATTTCATCAGGACAGTCCATTTCATATTGAATACTAGTTTGAGCTACAACATTTACTATTACAAAAACACATATTATTACAGTAACTACTGTTCAGGAAACTTTCTTTAAAAGGCCTAACCGGTAATCATTTGAGTATGTAAGCTTGAGGTATCACATACATTTTGAAGTTTGGGAGTTAAAGGACGGGTTCACAATTTTTTGAGTCTGTCTTAAAACAATAGTCAGGTGCCCAAATGAACATTGCAGTAGGTTTTTTCTTGCCATCATCATTTCACCTGTTGATACTGACCATTTAGAAGATATTCTGAAGCTTCAGCTGTCCAAATTAGTCAAATCAAGTAGATATCTTTCAACGTTAATCTTTTTAGTACCAGAGTCCCTCTTTTTGTTACTATACTTCCACCGCAGCTCAACAGGGAAACACTGTCCAAGGAAACACAAAGAGGGAATTTGATGCTAAAAAGACTTTTGGACCCTAATGTATATATAATTTTACTAGAAAACATCCAAGTTTCTTCATTTCCTTTCTAAAGACAGAAACGCCGACTGTGATAGAGAAGTCTGAGCTTGAACAAAGAGACACAGTAACATGAGCTTTAAACCCACAGAAATGAAGTAATGGGATCTAGAAACCAAACCAAACCAAGTCCAGGACCAGCCGAGCCCCTAGCACTTTAATCACATTAGCTCTTTCTTGTGAGGACAATGATTTCAAGAGGACAATAAATAAGCTCTAATTAGATTTTCTAGCAGAATCAATTGAAAGTAAATTAGCTACTGTAACTTCTTAAATTACAAATGTAAATGACGGCATGATCCTGCTCGAGTTTTCCCCAAATATTTCCCCTTTGTGAGCGAGTAGATATATACACTGTTCTGTTGCAAAGCTTTAATGCCACTGGAGAGGTCTGCATTATGTAAAGAAGCTCCGGAAGGTCTGTGTTTTATAAAGAGAGGGGAGAAGCGGGAGTCTCTGGGTATTAACTAATTAATAATGGTGACTGGTGGTTGGCAGCAGAGCATGAACATTCAAATGAGCCTGAGAGAGAGACATCTGTCAGACAACACAGTGAAATGATGAAATGTTACCTCTTCTCTGTCCTCACCCGTCTTTTTGTCTGTTCATCGTCTCCTCTCTGTCTAGATAAATCAGCTGGTCTGCTTTTACATCCTTTATAATTTCCAACCTCATTTATGTCCAGATGAATAAAAGTTGTGTATTGGAGTTGATGTACATATACTGTAAATTTGCCTGGTGAATAGAATTAAGTTTGTCATTTATTTTTTCTCTAATAAAAAAAATCAGTACAACTGATAGCGTCACTTGCTACATTTAAACACACAGTAGAGCTGCAGGGAGTGGAGCAGAGAATGGATAGAAGAATTCATTCATTCAGAAGAAGAATATTTGTACACTTTGTCACTACTGACTTGCAAATTAAGGCTGTTTCCATGGGAAAGTGTTTTCAGCTCCCCATTACCCCTTATCCCTGTTGCCACTTTGTCATAAACACACACACACACGCACACACAATTGACTTGCAAAAAAGGTGTTTGGAAGGAAAAGTATGGTATGCTGTCACTCTCTCTCTCCTCCACACTCACACACACACACACGTAAAGTAAGTAAACCTGTTTGGGACTTTATGGCCTCATCATCATGACAGCTGTCAATGGTAATGTCCCTGCTCAACGCTGGTCAGTCCTCTGCGTGTCCAGCAGTTAAATGTACAAAAACCCACCATTCTGCTTCCATCTCTATTGATCACCTCACTTTCTACAAGCAACACAGTCATGTTTGAAAAGGCATTCAAAATATTAGTACTGCAGCACTTTAAAAGACTTTAAACACACATTGTAGGTGGTTCTTAAGCTTAATTTGTACTCTCGAGCGGACGTGCACACAGACAGCTGCGGACACCACGGACAGGTAGTTGTTCTGTTTCTACGAACTTCTGGGGTCCGCTTGGAGGACGCGTTCCACACCAGCGCAGTAGATCGCCGTCTACAGAAACACAGCGTTGTGACCGTGTGGACTGGTGCAGACAGGCTCACGAGGACACATCAAATTGCAGGTATGTGGATGTCTGTGTTAGCAGCAGCTCGGCTAACAGCCCATACCGGATGTCCGGTGCTCACCAAACATCATCGGAGAAACACTGATTTTTTAGGTGAAACAGCTTTATTCAGTGTTTTTACCTGTAATCACCAGGTCTGTTTGTTTTGGAGAGGAGTAGACCTCTGAGGGTAATTCTGCTCCCGGTAAAAACATTCTGAAAGATGAATCCTGGAGTAATCCTATCCCAGTGAAGCTGGTTGTTTAACAACGAAGACAACAACTCCCATGATCCCTTGCTACTCCACACCGTCATCACACTCCGTCTTTTGTTATTCTTTTGATTGAGAGACCCCTGGCGGCTGAAATTACATATTGTACATATTGTAGTATCAATCAATCTACTGACATGAACACATACACATGTAGAGTACCAGTCAAAAGTTCGGACACATTTTCTCATTCAAGGGAATGGGACAGTGTGTCCAAACTTTTGACTGGTACTGTACGTGGCTAATTGATCTATCTAAACTGTGACAGACACAATGAAAAAGACAGAAAAGAGTCAGTAGGTACAAAGAGATAGTAGTATAAAACCAGGTAGATGCCTGTGTGGTGCATACTGGGTGGAGAGATGGATCGGGCTGCTGCAGTACTTCCTGTCCTTTCCTTCCTGACAGCAGTTAGATGATTTTCAAATGGAGCTGTTAGGATTTAGATCTTATTAGGATGTCACAGTAACAGACAGCTGTGGACGTGGATGGAAAATCAGTCAATTTACCAACGGATGAGAAAGCTGACAACCACAAAATGGACACTTGAGGTTGAAGAAATTCACCTGCATCAATTTGGCATCCTTTCGGATAAAAATAGACCAGACTTTTAGAAAGGGACATCTTCAACTCCAGCAGAGTTAATTAATGTAGTTTCAATTTCATGAGGAAACAGTCATAAATACTTTTCAGCCATCTTGCCAGCAGCATCATGTGTCTCCAAATGCATTAGCAGACACAGAGTACTTAGTATTTAGGAACAACACAGCAAGAAACTTGAACAGAGCCAAGAGCAGGAGAGGGGCTCTGTACAATGATATCAACCTCTCATCACTGTCTAATTACAGAGCAATTAGTGGACCCCTAATCTGATTCTGAAGTCCCTTTCTTATTGTACTGCATAAGGAAGTAGATGTGATGGTAGCTGGTGAAAAAGAACAACTAAACTAAAAAGGGACCATTTATTGTGAGGAAGGAATGAGGTAAGACAAGATATGAAAGAGAGAAATTAGAGAAAGACATTCAAGAGACTTTTTTTTTTTTAACCTCAGGACTCCATCTTTGTGTCCCTATGGTGTATGATCGCCTCAGGAAAGGCAGCCACTGTGTTAGTAATAGAAATGCGAAGCATTTGGCTGAAGAGTGGAGAGCAGGACTTTGGATTTGGCAGATTCCATTTTATCTTTTCACGGACATCGGCACATTGGAGGATTTAAACTGTGGCAAGGTGCCAACCTCTACTTACTGACACAGTGTGTATTACAATGTAAGGTCCCAAAATCCATTAATGTTACCTTGACAATGACAAGCGGACAGGGCTCCATATCAATGAACATTACCTGACTCCACAGTCTGAATCTGTTAAAAGGCTGTTACTGTGTATAATTCTGAGCTTTTTTTTTTCTCCTTCTCTGCTGTCTCAGCTGTTCGGTATACGCAGGAGTAGAGCCACACAATCAAGTCTATCATTATCTGCACTTTGCATTTTGCTGACCTGTATATGCCTCAAGAAGAAGAAGAAAAAGAAACAAAAAATAAAGTTTCACAACTTGCTGATTGGTATGAAAGAGCAGACACATGGGGGCCTTACTGAGTGATTGTCCAGAAAAAAAATATCACTGAATGTGAACACTGGACGCAGCAATTCCATGGATTATCTGGAAATGACTTTGAAATGAGGATGCCTGTCTCTGCACTGACTTCAGCATACAGCTCTTAAAGTCGAAGTGCTTTCAAGTGGCTCTTTAAGGCGAGCAGGTAGATGTAAAGACCAGCAAACTCCATTTCAAAAAACTTCAAAGTTTGCTTCCTTTAGAGGTACTGACCTGAAATGAATCCAAATCAACTAATCAAATACTGACAGCTCTACGGCTGTTTCACCAACTCACCAACCGAGCAGCGATTTCAATCACTAATAGGATCAGTCAACTTTGAAAAATCTGATTTAAAATACATGTAATTACACACTTCAAAATACCCACCTGGTGGACTGTTATTATAGGAAATTAGTGCATTTTTTCAGTCATCACTATGTCACACTAAAACCACTGACTCAGTTAAGTATATGTGCCATTTTAAACCACCTAAACACCAGAGAGAACAGATAAATGGCGACCAATTCGCCAATAAAACATTTCAAGCGATTAAATATTGCTATAAAAACAGATTTAACTTTAAATGTCAATACGTTTCTTTTAATTCATGCCTCCATTACTTCTGCTACCATGTTGATCATTATCATGTGTGATTTACAAAATAAAAATTCACTCTGTTCAGAGGTAATTGCACAAATTAAATACTCTAATAGCTTAATATCGTTTATGATGATGTCACCCCTGTTAATGGTACAGTATGTTGTTATGAGTTAATGACTTTGGAACACGCTTTGCAATTATAATGGGGTCCAAAACATTTGACCTCACTAATTATAATCTGCTGATTAAATGGACTAAATTTATATGAAGCTTTTATTCGCAGCATTTTACAATTTGCCTCTTGTTCACACATGCATGCACACACACACACACACACACTGATAGCACAAGCTACCATGTAAGGTACTGGTCTGCCCATCAGGAGCAATTTGGGTTTCAGAGTCTTGCCCTAGGACACTTCAACATGTGGACAAGAGAATCCGGGGATCAATATTTCCAACCTTGCGATTAATAGATGATTAGAGGAACATTTCCCTTAAACCCATTTTATTTTAATGTTAGTGTAGTAGTGACACAGGGAATGGCAAAAGAACTCTTCAGTTTTTACTGGATTTATAAGCCTAATGGCATGTTAAAAGCTTATACCTCTCAAATGGCATTGTGGGTAGATGTACGCTTATGAATAAAACTACCTTACAGATTTTCACATGTAGACAAAGACACACCGCACACAAGATGTTCACACTTGGACTAAAATATGTTACAGCTGGCATTTTCCGCTCTACAGGGAGATGGGCTGTGACAGACATTACTGCATCACACACAGTCTGAATAAGTAAGTAGTCTGTGCTTCTTAAAAACACACTCAAGGATACACAGCTCATTTAGAGCATGGTGAGGAAAGAGAGAAAAAGCAAGCAGTCTGGGTACGATATATAACAGCTTTCAAAAAGAGAATACACCCTGCTCATTAGGAGAGACTGTAGCACCACAGTGTGCACCAGTGTTGTAGCACTGGTTTGAAATATGACCCTCAGCTCCACATATTGTACACCCGCTCTCCCAGTGTAGCACCCATTCTCCTTTTACAGCACCCATTTCTCTCTTTATTGCACTCATTCTTTAGCACCCAGTGTTCCAGTGCAGACCAGTGGGAGTCCTTCCAGAAAGATTCATTCCACTTGCTGCCCACAAAAATGTGTTTTTCTCTCTGCAGGAGGCTCAAATGGCACTGTTTTTTTTTTCTAAGCTGGTCTTATTTTACTGCTAAAATTAATTATTTTGACACATAAAAACACTGCATGCCTTTGAGGTGGAGGACTCTGTGCAGCAATGTCTGAAAAAAGAATAATGAGAACTCTCCATCAGTTAATGAAATGTTGAATGCTGAGCAGATTAAGAGATCAGTCATGTTTAGTAGTCTCTGATGTTTGTCTATATTTTCTAAATCCAACCCAAAACCAAAGCTAGAGCAGAGCTGAGGTTAGTTTCTCTCACATTTTTTTTTTATTTTACTGATGTTTTACCTTCGAGACTCCTGCTGTTGTGTCTTCAAGCAAGGCATCAAACCTAATAGCTTTAGTAAACATCCAGCTGAGTAGATTAATATCTTTTTTTTTTTTCCCTCAAATTCAGACTGCGGTGAGCAGCCTCAGGTGAGAGCATCTGTGTCGGAAATACAGGAAGAAAGCTCAGAAAAACCAGCACCATCAAAAAGCGAGACACATTCTAGAAATTCTGTCCATCACGTATTTTTGCTACAACCAAACAAAAGGAGAGAAACCTGTTTCTAAACCTTAAAACCAAGTTTGTAGAGACAAGATGTCTCCTTTCTTTGATTTTAAGTGACACAAATGATGTTTTTGGTTGGTTTGTTGGTTCTAAAATTATGTCCCCATACTACTCTCCAATGATTTCATTATCTAGTCATTTGGTAGTCTACTTTGCAAATGTGATACTAAGGACAGTAATAAAAACTATATCAAGGTGAGTGTAATTGGATTAAATTGTCACAGAATTTGCAATAGCTTCTGAGAAAGAAGGAAAAACAGACCAACCGTGAAACCATGATTAACACAAAAACACACCTGCTCATGTGAAGACCATGAAGTTCCATTTTCTCTTGTCTAATAAGAGTAAAATTATATTTGTGAATTTGTGGCTAGTGCACTGACGGGTTCCCTTACATGCCATGAAAAACATGCCTGTGTGTCTTACTGATCTCACAGATCAATTCTGACTTTTTCCTTCAACTTTTCATTTGATACATTTTGTCAGAGTTAATTGGCAATAACACAGCCATAACCCAGCATGCAACTGGGTGGCCAGCTTTTTGAACCTGTTGATTAGAGGAGCTATCTGATCACCCTTAACCTTGCGATTTCACCGTGGAAGCAATTAATTGGCTCTATAATGCTGTGACTGGGAATGCGTTTGTCCCTGTGTGGAAGTGAGTGTGCAGGTATATTGGTCAATAGAATAATGACGGTTAAACATCGATTGTTCAAAGTTGAGTTGCGTTTTTTTCATTCACTGAATTCATTTATTTGCTCAATAATTTAATTGCTTTTAAACTAATTGAATCATTCGATTTAGAATGAGAAAATACATAGAGAAGAGATGTTCATTTTGGGAAAAAAAGCTGAAAATTCAGCACCGCACTACAGGTTTTGTTTATCCAACAGGTTTCGCTCCATATTTTTGTCCTGCAGTCATGACTACAGAAATGCAACATCTGATCACGGTACAGTGGGAGCAAAACAGAAGCTCAACTGCATTCACCATTTCTCATCTTCGTCGTGAAAATCCATCTCTCCTTTTGATCTCCAGAGCAGAGCTCCCAGTGGGATTAAGAGTTTATGTTTGACTGCAGGAAAGAACAAACACCTTTCAGCGGTCGTATGTTGTTCCTTTTATGTGTAGAAATGTGAAGGTTTTCTCTGCTCAGGCGATGATTTGACATTCAAAACTAAAAAGTCACTGCTCACATCAGTACAGGATCAAGGGTGGCTGCATATTCTGTCCTTATTAACTAACCAATGCCCTTTTCCCCCTTTTACCTTTCCCACTGGCTTTCTCTGTTGGTCTGTTGCTGTCATTGTTGAAGTTTGCAGTCACTGTAAATATCAAAGTCAAACTCTCTGTGTTCTGATATCCTGCTGAACTCACAGTGGGAGGCACAAATGCAGCACAAAATGAATAAAACAACAGTTTGAGCATTATGTAGATGAACAGGGCAGAAGAGACAGACACTCAAGATATTCAATACAAATAGTTGAATATATACAAATGGTTTTATATTGGATGCACACCTTTGGAACCTAATTTCACACCAGTTCTCTACTAGACTCATCTTTCACCTTTTTTCACATCTAAGACCAAAAAACTAAATAAACAACAACAACAAAAACAAACAAAAAAACATGCAAAAGGTCACTCTAGCGCTAAAGTCTTCTTTCTCTTTGCTTTGAAACAGTGTTTCATCTGCAAAAGCTGGGAGTGAAAGCCTTGAAACTGAGGTCTAAGTCTCTGTGGGATATTCACATCATTTATTCATCTGTGTGTGTGTGTGCACAGCTTGACAGCCACACTCATTTGTTTTCCCTGAGGCCATTTTAAATGCTTCTCAGTGGAGAGAAAGTATCCAGTGACCAATACAGGCAGTTCTGCTTACTGTGGCTGTAATCCCATCTGTTCTATATTTTCAGTCTCACTGTGACATTGAGAGAATCTGCTGCCAAAAATCACGCAGGACGTTAGAGCGCTTACCGAATGTGTCTTGCTGTCTTCGCGGAATATTTGTGTGCAAAGACGTGGGGACGCATAAGATGTTTATGTTCGGTATGAATGACACATTAAGGTTAATGGAATTTAGAGGTCCTCGTCATGACAACGCATGTAGTTAAACCAAGAGTTATATGGAGACGGACTCGAATCTCCAGTCTGGATAGTGTGTATTTTGAATTATCATGTATACGCGAGCATGTGTAGGTTGAGTGTTTCTGGGATCACTACTTAGTGTGTTTCTCAGCACGAGGGCTGGTCTTGGAAAAAAAACGGCATCATTAAGCCGCTTGACGGCATCCATCTGGGAAGATGGGAGACATACTGGATGATGAAGTAGTGGAAAATATATTTTCTTCTCTCTTTCTCTCTCTCTCTCTCTCTCACACATACACACACACACGTAAACACACCTCCTCTCCAAACCAATATCTGATGACTTCCTCTCCACTAGTTGGCCATTTTTCTCCTTCCGCCCACCCTCCATCCCCTCAATCCACTATAAACATTCTCTTGGTCACCATATTGATAAATGACTCACACATCTGACTACCCTTACATCTACAAAACATTCTCAACAGGAGACCAGAGATAAACATGTTTTTACTTTTTGGCAGAAAATCAAATGTGACCAGAAGTGAGTTTTCAGCCTATAATGGCACAAGAAACCCAACCAGCTAAGTTATTTGACACTGTGGAAAGATTCAGTTAACCAAGGACACTTCATCTGCTCACACATTTATTACATGAACCTGTGAAGCAGCACAAATAGGCTCTGACCCTCACACAGTCAGACAGGAAGAAAGCAAAGAAGCAAGTGACCTCTGGGTTTATACTCCATACCATCCCCCAGCACTAACAAGACACTGAACATCTGGAGCTGTAAACACTCAAGCAAGAGTGAAATAAAAATCAGACGGTGAGGTGGTTTTATGGTCCACTGGAGAGAACTAGTGTTTTCACGGTTTAATAAACACTAAAAATGCCAAGTGGTCAGCGGACAAACTACGAAAAGTAGAAATACCTTACCTGCATGCAAACATTAAATGAATGACTGCAGCGATGTCCAGGTTTGAAACATATCTTTTAGTGCATTTCTATATAAAATATTGTGTATGATATATGTTCTTTGTTACTTGTGATGGGTCTAAATAATTAATGGCTCTCCCCATCTATAAATTGTTTATTAGGACAGATCATGTGGAGCATTTGCGCATTACATACAAGAAAAGTCATGAATTTCTCTTGTTTGACCAACAACCCGGAATATGAGAAGTGACACATCACTCCAACCGTTGTATGATACATGACACGGCCCGAAACGATGATGAATGAACGTTTGTATGCCAGAGTGATCTCCCCCTCAGTACCGCAGAGCTAATACTGATGTATAGAGTTCCTGTGCCTGGTGGTGTATCTACTGCAGTTCAAAGAGAGTACGGTTGAACTCATTGAAGAAAGTCACTAATCTGTGTGTTCAGATATGTGGGGTTTTTCCCCATGAAACCCTCGAATAACGTTGCTGTTATTGTACCATTAAATAGCCTAAACGCTCCATTAAACTATTTGAATGTAAACACAAGCATTAGTGATAATTTTACATACTTAAATGGTTACAGTACAAATCTGAATGTTTTCACTGACCCCATGATGTCAGTACACATTGAGAAGTCACCGCAGTTTTACAATGACAAATCGCACTGTGAGGAGGTGACAGCTTTAACACATCAGTAGAAAACAGTGTCTAATGTGTACCCGATGTCAGAATCATTTTATTTTTTCAAAGCAAAACAGTTCTGCATTCAAGACTTGTATCACTGTAGGGGAAAACAAGCCCTCCTCATTAAATTCACTCATTAGGGAGAAAGTTCACATTAACTCTACAAAGTGAAGTCCACTCATGTCTTCCACTTGAAACTCAGTTGAAAGCTCCTGACCTGCAGGTGTCTTGATTTACAATTAATGTCCAGCTAACAGTGTTTCTGTCCTCCAGTAGAAATTGTAGATGTCAGTGTGAAAAGTAGCCATTATGTTTGAAAACTTTGGCAATGTTTCACTTTCTGAGGAGAGATGATGAGGAGCTCATATACTGGTGTATGTCATCAACAGTCAGCAGCACAGACGTCACATTAAACTGAATATAGCTCCTGTTAACTTGGCAGCTACGGTATGAACAAAGACAGAGAATAAATCAAGAGGTTTTCACATGCATCAGACCCATTTTAATATTTCTAAGCCCTGTTTATACTCCCATCATAACAAATTCACACTGTCACATATTTCCCAGGCCTGATAATATATTGTCAGTAAATGCCTGATGGTGGCCACAATAAATTGAAAGGGATAGCTGAGAAAGACAATAAAAAAACAATAAAATAAAAATGAGGGAATAAAACATAATTCCTGGTTGTCTGCCTTTAAATGGTAACAACACATAAGAAAAATAGTGAGATTCAGTGGCTGTGATGTGACAGAAAGAAGAACGGTGTTGTGACTGACACATTCATGAATTCAGATAATTAGTTCATCTTGAAATGTGGTGGTCTGAATGTCAAGCTCAAATCCCTCTTATAGTTGTACAGAGTGATTAAATCATTATAAAGTATAAAATCACAATTTTAAAAAAGACACATACTGTAATGCCTCTGGCTGGTGCACAAACAGATCACCACTTAGGGAAAAGTAATGTGCTCAGTGTAATGAATGGCTGCTAATTAGTTTAGGTTCACCACACAATGCTTAGACTGTATTTCTGTCTGGATCCAAACAACACGTGACTTCCCTGAAGTGCTTCTGGGTTTGCTGATGGTACAGAGCTTGATGAGGCTGGAGTCAATACTGTGTCTGCAGTATTTCATTTGGAGAGAGCATGGAGAGGCTGTAATGATTTCTCCTGGTTGGTTGGTTAGTCAGTTACTCAGTTAGTCAGTAAGTTTAGTTTGTCCTTTCAGAAATTCAAGAATGAACAGAGCTATACTGGAAGGTATAAAGGGCTCTGGGCACAGGAAGTCTGCAAAGGTGGTACCCTGTACCTCTGTCCTGATGGTAACAATTTGTGTTCACCATAGAGAGGGTGCGATACATTACTGAGGATTGCCCTCCCCTTCCCCACCACTCAGGACTCACAAAGCAGTGTCATACTATGTTGTTGTTGACCCGCAATCTTGCTAGATACATTAACAATCTTATTGAGTTTGTTCTTGTTAACTATAGACAATGAGAAATACCAAGCAACAAAGCAGAAAGTTAGAATACTCTCCACCAATGAGCGATAAAAGGGAAGCAGTATGTCTGTCCACTCCAAACGGTCAAACTGCTTCTGTATGAAGTATAATTGTTGCAGTCCTCTCCAGTAAATGACACCTGTGTTTAAATCTCATGACAGTTTTTCATAAGTTACTGTCCCTAGATAGTTATATTCCTTTATGAATTTAATACAGTCACCATTAATAGCTACTTGTTGTGTCCTTCTGCTCATTCTGAAATCAAAGATCATTTCCTTCGTTTTCTTTGTATTTAACTGAAGAAAACTAGCATGAAACCAATTAAACTCATCCATGATACTTTATTTAATCTTAGGTGATCAAACCAACAATCATTGTATCGTCAGCAAATTTATCATTGAAAACATCAGATGAGTTAGCCCTCCATTCATTTGTATAAAGAGTAAATAGCACTGGAGAGATAGCACTCCCTTGTGGGGCCCCAGTGTTGGTAATAAGAGAGAACACTGCAGCATCTACTCTGACACAGTGTGATCTATCAGTCAAAAAGGATGATTCTGCTATTCACCTCTAACTGTAACAGCCTTTCCATTAAAATATGCAGTCTTATGATACTGAATACAGATGAAAAGTCCACAAGCATAGTGCGGACATATCACTTTGGTTGCTCAAGATGACAATAAATTCTATGCAATACATACAAAGAGCATCTTCTGTCCATCCCTTTATATATGCACATTGTAGAGGGTCAACTTTGTCTTGAACCTTACTGAGAACATGATATAGCACTATTCTCAAAAGACTCTTCATTACAATAAATGTTAAGGATACCGGACAGCAATCATTTAAGGCCTGTGGTCTTGATGTTTTCGGGACAGGCACTATAAGTGAAGATTTCCATGCTCTGGGAACATAGTGTACATCAAGTGAGATTTGAAACAAGTGACTAAACAAAACTAAGCTCTTCCCTACACTCCTTCGGTACCCTACCAGTTAATCTATCCGGACCAGCTGCCTTTCTAGTGTTAATCCCTTTAAAAGTTCAACCGTCTTCTTCCGCTGTTATGACAACTTTCCTGGACAGGGCCAAGTTGTTACCTAATCAGATTCCGCTCAGTTTTGAGATCTGATTTGTCAAACCTGCCATAGAATTTATTTAATTCATTTGCAAAGGTCAAATCATCCCCATGATTACCTACAAGTGATTTCTTCTTTTCCTGCCCTATCATTGTGTATACTCCCTGCCATCCCTGCCTTTAATAATAATTAACCACCATGACAATTTACCTAATTTCATTCTGTATAACTGACCTGTCTACCATCACCCTGCTAAAAAGGCTTGCTTTTTCTTCCTCGGTGCTGCTTTTAATTCTCCATTTAGCCATGGTTTATCATTTGGAAAAATCTTAATACATTTCATTGGCATAACATTATCTACACAAAAATTTATATAGTCTGTTACCACAGTGTTGAGCTCATTTAAGTTCTCACTGGTATCTATGAAGATGCCCCATGATGTAGAGTCAAAACATCCTCTCAGACAGTCCACTGATTCATCATTCTATGTCTGGATGGTTCTCAACTCAGGATGGTTTTAAGCCGCTGTGTTTATAGAGCGGGACTAGGTGGACAGTGTTGTGGTCTGAGTCACCTAGCGGTGGTTTTGGATACCCCTACATGCATCCTTTGTTGCCAAAGCACAGGTCAACTGTCCTCTCTGTTTTATAGAACAGCCGTTGAAATCTCACAATAAAAATTTAGAGGCATCAGGAGCAGTGTTTTCTAACCTAACCACAGTATCATATGTTACATCTGCAGAAGCCCGAGCATTTGCTCTCAGATGAATATAGACCACAGTGATAAATAACTGTCCAAACTTCCTGGGGAGGTAGAAAGGTCTAAATGACAAGGACAAAGGCTCAATATCCTCAGAACAGTATGACTGTCCAAGTGTGTAGTTCTTGCACTCTCTCACTTTTATATAGATACACACACCTCCACCTTCTTTTCTCCCCATCACCAGTGGATCATGATCTGTTCTCACTGGGTCACTAAACCCTGCGACACAAAGTGAGGAATGGTCAATTGTATCCTTTAGCCATGTTTCAGTAAAACAGCAGGCAGCTGTCCCTGCACTCAGTGAAATAACTCACAGCTGACTGAAGCTCCTTTAGTTGCTTGGGGAGAGAGCATGTGTTTGCAAGGGTCACTGTGGGTGGAGGCAACCTGCTGCAACAGGCCCGGACCCTCCGTCGCACCCCTGCATGCTGACCTCTTTGCCTTCTTCCTGTCGATGTATTAGCTCCTCTCCTGCGCTCCCTCGGCAGCTCCAGGGAGACATTGTTGCAGTCATCATACTGCCTCAACTGCCAAAGTTGTTCCCGGCTGTATCAAAAAATGCCAGTGTGCGTGTACCAGTCTGCTCAGCTGTGGGAGTGTGCTCTCCTGTTGTTAAAGCCTGTGTTGGAGCCGGAGGCAGCAATTGGAAAAACAAACATCAGCTAGTACATGTGCGCTATTAGATACATCTTTAGCGCCTTCGATGTATTTCAGGAATCGGATAATCCACGACCAGTAGTTGGTGTCACACTTTGATTACAAGCGACAAAACACACAAAAGAACAAAGAAACACAGACACCCTTTGCCAACGTGCAGCACCAGGAAGCTGGTTGGTTTATTCTCATCTTGTTCTTAGCAAGATGAGAATAAATTGGATGAGTTAAGAAGCCATTTTATTTGCCAGTAGGTTTAAAATTGCTTAACTGTGTGTGGACACACTGCTCATAGTTCAGATCTGTCTTGCTCTGTCACAACCCACATTACAAGCCCTTCTTCACAGAGCTGAAGCAGTGGCCTACTGGTTTAATAGAGGCTGGGTGCGATTTTAAAAAGTGTTGTATCACTACAAAGGTCGGCTTTAATGAGTTGTTTCTTTGGAAGGAAATAGCTGCCCTCAAATACACAGAGCTAAATACATACAGTGCAGAGAGGAAGAGATGTGACAAAACTACAGTGACTCTGGTTCAGATCATGTTTGAAGTCTGTTCTGTCATTAAAGTTCACTCCACAGGGAGCATCATCATCTCGCTGTTATGCAACTAGATTCCCGACTCACTGCCTTTACAGCAAGTGGAATTCATATCGCAGGACCGACTGTTAGCAGTTTCCCCCATGTGGATGAGCTTCCTTCTGATCCTGTGTCACAGCCTCAGGAAATCACACAGCTTTGAACAGTCTGTTTGACCTGTGCATGTTATCACTGAGTACACTGTCTACATCTGCACTTTGGTCACATGTCAGGAGAGCAGACTGTTTGCTGTCATCGCTGAGCTCAGCTGAAAATCATACAACACACAACCTATAATGGGTGGACAAGCAGGTGTGTAAGTGTGTGTGTGTAATCCTGGCTCAGCTTGACATTTCCTGATGCTATTGTAATATTGGTGTAAACCTTTGATAAGCTATCAGTAGTAGTTTATAAGATCCCAGTTACCACTCCCATACCACTAAATCACTCTACAATGCAATTAATAAAATAAAATTACACAGACCACATACATTACTGCCAACAACAACACAAATAGCATTATTTCCAGCGCTGACGTCTGTCACAGATATAACAAACATACAGCAATCTGCCACTCCTTTCACACCTCTCAACTTGCACTGCACACTTGACAAAGACTCATTTCAGCAGCACATGAGCTGCTATTTAAAAAAACAGAAGCTAAAAAATCAACATATTTGAATAAAATAAAAGACAATGACACAATAACTTTCTACATATCAGTAATCTTACCACAACAAATAATTCTCCCTACTCTGCCTGATGAGCATCAGGATGAGATGTACGGACTAAGTATCTGCTCTGTTGATGCATGTGTTAAAAAGCAGATTGTTGTGGCACCAAGGTTGTAGTGATCAGGTTTTATCAGTTCCAAAATCACAACCTGTGTGTAATAATGATCCTCCACACACACACACCCACACACACACACACATTGATGCATCACCCCATCAACATGCACACACACGGATGGTAACATTTTAGAGCTGGCTTTGATGTGAGAACAGGTTTGACTTCGTGAGAACAGCGTAATGGCCTGTTTCCCTCCATCTGTATCCATAAACACGAGGGCTTTAACATCACTACCTTTAAACCACCCTGTGAAACACAGCATACAAAAACACTTGCATGTTAACTCTCACACCTCATCAGTATAAGAACTGGTCATGTTTTACCTGCATTTCAGGATCCACAGAAGAAGATGCGAGATGGAGGAGATCAGAAGACAGGAGCCCGAAGACAGAGAAGAGAAAAAGACAAAAATACAATTAAAAAAGGCAGAATCAGCTTAAAAGTCATTGAAGCACACAAAGAAACAGAGTTACAAAATGAAGAGAATGAAAGGTGTGGGAGAATGAAGAGACGAATCAACTTGTTTGGCCAATGACAACCTTTAGTTTTGAGGTTTTGTGCCTAAAAAAAATGGCAGGCATTGGCATTGACAGGAAAAGGAGAGGTTCAGTTCTGTACCTCAAACCAGACTGACCAAAACATGTACTGATGAAAATAGTTTTTTTCATTTTCATTTCATTTTTTTTCATTGGAATGATGTTTGGGAAAATATTCCCACTTCTACTTACTGCCTGGTTATATTTTACAACATCTACTCTGAGAATATGATGATATATTGTCAGATTTTACTTTCTCCATCAGCATGCTGCCTTCCTACACCATCTATTAGGATGACAGGTGTAACTGCATTTCCAAGGTGTGCAGCTCATATTTTAACTTCCAGAGGCGCAACAGTATCAAAAGCTTCTCTGATGTTATCACCATCGTGTATGGAGAGAGAAACAGGGAGAGATCGAGTGCTCATCAGGGCTAAACATTTAGTAGCAGCAATTTCATGCTGATGGCACGGATCAACATGGAAAAAGACAGAAGTGATCAGAGATAGGGACATTGACAGCAGATAAAACTTCAGCATGGATACCCACAACGAAAACATAGTTACCTGTAAAATTAACATTTAGCCGCAGATTAGGTGTCTATAAAATTTGCATTTTAACTGTGTTTCTGCCTGAGTTCAGCCAATTCAGCTGCTGAAATCTCTCTCTAGGTGTCCTTTGTTATCGCCTAATTAGCTGATTCTTCCTGTAGGAAGAGAGGCTGACAGGATCTAGTCCATGCCAGGCTGATAGTGTGTGTGCCAACTCTGCTTGGCATGACAGCATGAGAAAGGCTGGCCTACGGTCAGGCCTGAGATGAGGTGAAGAGGGCTTGTTCATATTAACAGAGAGAGTCTGAAGAGCCTGATGCTTAATGCTCAATGGGACGCAGAGTAGAGACCAACATTAAGTGGATTTCTGCACAGTGTGTTTAAATTGTATTTTTGTTGCAGTATTATCTAAGTGCAAACATTACTCAGTCGTAATTATTTTCTCTGTGTAGCAGTTGCATCACTTCTCTGTTGCAGAAAGATGAACAACCAAAATGCTGTGTGTGAAAGAGCCCTTTCAATAATGAGATGAACACTCAGAAAATAATGCCTATTGGAAAGTTAACTGAAGAGAGAGAAAGTGATTAAAAAAAGAGACAGGAAGGAGCACATTATTTGTCAGAACCCACAAGTGACTGAGAACTGATGGACAA
The DNA here is from genome assembly GCF_910596095.1 of Thunnus maccoyii. Lineage (NCBI taxonomy): Eukaryota > Metazoa > Chordata > Actinopteri > Scombriformes > Scombridae > Thunnus > Thunnus maccoyii. The sequence continues at coordinate 9,106,043 of NC_056538.1, forward strand.
AAACTCTTGAAACTTGTATTGTGGAGCAGAGACTGAAATCATGACTGAAATTTCTTCTCTACATTCTTTTTTTTTTCTCCCGACAGCACATGATGCCTCTATCTGTATTGTGAAAAGTGTGTAGACATGAGGCTACAGAGGATCTTTCCCCATCTGATTTGTATGAAAGAGCAATATCCAAAAAGGTAACAGGATTGCTGGAGAGAAATTTAAAAAACTTGTCAGGAGGACATTAGAGCCAGACAGAGAGAATAGCTATAACTGAACCCATAGCCTGCTCCATAGTAAGCTCATTGCTGCTAACTGATTAGTACAGAGAAGAAAGAAAGAAGTAGAGGCGGCACACAGACTTGGAAAGTCCAAATACCAAGTAAGTAACAGTATGTATCTGAGTCCTCAAACTATTCAGCAGGCTGAATGATGAAGCAGCTCACTTTTTGACACTGAAAAAGTTCCATTTAGAGGTTTTAGTGAATGTGAGAGGACTTATGGATTTCTGCCATCAGCCAACAGACAAACTCTAATCAGAAAGCCTCATCACATCACTCTGACGAAGAGATGCAGCTCAGTTCAACCTCTACAGCTCTGAAGGGAAATACTGCTGTGACTGTGATTTAGTGGCAACACAACGCATAAAATTTAAAACTGTATGTATGTATTATGTTTATTATTTGTTTTGCATGGCAGTGTCTGAATTGGGATGCATCACACAATTATAAAAACATGATTTATACACAATTTTATAAAAGTGAAAGAGAGACAGAGGCTGTCATGACTACAATGTCATTAACTGGATGTTCCAGAAAAACTGATCACGCCAATAGAAATTTGCTTCAAGGTTTCTAAAATAATGAATGTAAGAACAATGTTCATTATGAAGGCTATTACATAACTAAGACAACATTATTCCCTGAATCCTACTGCACTTGATTTTTGCTGAGCTTGCCCCACTGAGCAACCACACGAACTCCAGCAGACTCCTGCAGAGTCAGAGAATCTCTCTGGGGAGCACAGTAAGGCAAGGAGCTAAAATCATAACAGACCTAAGGGGGGAAAAAAGGTATTTGTTATGTTGTGGAGCACAACACAAATACACAAATACTAGCCATTCAAGAAGTTATTAATACACATAATGAAATGTCTGAGCCCTAACCTAACCCTAATCTAACATCTAAGTCTTTTAACTGAATGTCATGACCCACTCATTAGTCCAGCTGCTATCACTGTCTTGCTCTACTTGTCTTACAAATAGTCACTAGTTAAATCTAATGCACTTTTAAACTGTTTTGTAATCCAAGCCTTGTGCAAGCAAAGAGCAGATACTCAGCTGCTAAATCAGTCTTTATATCTTGTGTCGCAGGCTAAGCTACAATGGCTGACCCGACTGGTTTATAGACATTTTCATTTGCATTGTTTTATTGTAACTGCACAGTCATTTTTGAGTGAACAGTTACACACAATCCACAGGCAATCCAAAGCAAATGTGTTAGATCTGTACACTTCAAAAACGCAGTTCATTTGGCCTGATGCTCAGTATGAAGATGCACATGAAGCAGATGTAATGAGTGCAGGGATTATTAAATAAATATATGATTTTAAAGAAACCATATCTACATGATCATCAGGAGAAAGATAAACACTTTCACACCTCAAATGTTAATCTGATTTAACAGCCAACAACATTTTCTACCAAACATCATCCTGGCCATCAAAACTGCCTCAGCTCTGTTTGCTTGTTACACACCGTCTGAACAGAGAGAAAGGATGGAATGAAGATCCTGTTTGTATAATGTCCTCTGCTCAGAGTTTTGATCTGATCCCCTGTTAAATATTAGTCAAAACAGAGCAGGTTTTCTGTCAGTAGAGGACTAAACCAATGAAGGAGAGACATGAGAGAACAAACAGTGTATGATCGACTCTCAGTAATACCAACACTGTCACTAAGTCGGTTATTTCAGTGCTCTTCCTCAAAAATTTAGTTCATCCAACAGCTCTGATGGGAGATCTGTTCATTCTGCTCTGACTATTTATCTCAGACTGTACTGCTGTAATGGCTGTTGAGAAGACCAGATGAAAAATGTCTGAAAAGGCCAAAAAGGACTATTTTAACAATTATGAAAATAACACGTTAATTTTTTTCTGACTAAAACTACTTGGTAAAGGTAACAGGAAGATGAGTGATGGAGAGTGACCTTTTGAAATCAAAGGCTTGTGTGGTAGTATATAGCAATGTCAAGCTACTTTATATCAAATGAATGTATTCCTTGTCTCCTGCAGTCCAATGTTAGATTGAATGAACTGCATCAATGCTGACATCTGTCCACTCCACTCAAAAGGTTTCTATGCACACCAGTTACAGAGCCGAATAGACGTCCTTCAGCACAGCTTACATCAATCTACACCAGATATATATTTAACTACCGCTGCTTCAGTCTTCAAAGGAATATCCCATCACCTCATAATATGAGACCATGTGTTTATAATTCAGCTCAATTATAATCCTATCAACACTGAAAGGCAATGAAAGAGAAAATTGAATTAATTGAATTTTCTGAAATTATCATGACAATTTACTGTAGCACTTCTAGACATAGGCAGTTAATATTCGGTTCCCATTCAGGCTAAAGAACACACACACACACACACACACACACACACACACACAAGTCAAATATTCCCGCTTAAAGTTAACAAATGCTAAATTTTCTTCCCTGTTTTTTCTCCATTTTCACTCAGAGAGGTCTTGACTCTGGATAATCTATGAAATTGGTGCCAGGATTGGGTTACTCTTTGTTTTAAAATGTTCCAGTTAAAGGTTATAGTCTGTGTTCAGTCTCTAAATGCCAACTGACTAGCAGCCAGTCAGTCAGCTAATGCATGTGGTGCTTGTAAAATATCTGTTAAAAATATGGACCAACTAGTAAGGCAGTTCCTTGTAATTCTGTTTAAAAATGTTTGTGTGGATTAGGTAATACTGTCCGATGTCCAAGAAAGCTGTCCAATTGTTCAATAGGACTACAGACTAAAGAGGCATTGCCAGAAAGTGACTTTGACTGAAGTATAATTGAGCTGTTATTCAGTCACTACAGGTCTGGTGGAGTGTTTGTTCCTGACCAGCAGGATACTGTGTGCTGAAGAGAACACAGAGAGACTGACGAATTACATTCACTGTCTTCTGAAAGTTTCTTTGCTAGAGCCACAGCACATTGCTCTGATAATATAATAGGTAATTAAACTGACTTCAGTGGTGAGCTCAAATGGATCATGTTTGCTCCTGGCCTTGTATTTATCGGTGCTATGGGGAGATTTTTATCTTTTTTTAATCTAAGTTGTGAGCTATGTAATGAATGCAATTTGCTGCTTGATGTCAGAAAGATCTTATTATCCTCTGGTTGTGCTTGTGACTGTGTGTGTGTGTGCGTTTGTGTTTGTATGAGCTGGGCAAAACAGCTGCCAAAATAGGATGTTTAAACACCTGCACTTTTTAGTCCGGTTAAATCGAACTCTGGTTCGTTTTCCCCCTTGGTGCAATTGGTTTGAGCAGATGTGAACACAGTAACCACACTCGGATGCAGAATACCGAGACCCTTTAGAGGAGTTGGTCTCAGTCCGGTCCAAAACCAACTCGGAAGTGGTTCATTAGTGGTGGGAACATGATCCGACCTCGATCCAACCCAACTACTAGGTGTACTCCGTAGGTTTAAGTGAAACGGGTTCCGTAGCCAGGTGAGCTTGGAATAGTGGGATGTGGATGAGCAAATTTAACAGTTGCTAACAACTAGACAGAGAATGAATCGAGGTTGGACCTGGACTAGCACAACATAGTAAGTTGTATTTAGCCAGTGGACCTCCTTCTTTACATTCTTGCTCCTGCCTCAGACACTTCTGACCAATGAGTGAAGTGAACATGAGTGAACGCGACTTGCGGTGCTGCATGTTGCCTTGCTTGGATTTTTCTCTGTGTGAAAAGAAACCAAACCAAGGGGAAAACTCACCAAGTGCACCGACTCAGCAACTGATTCACACCATGGCAAACTATAAATATAAAAACGCTTGTAATCTATTTGTTGTTTGTTTTTTTTTATTTTCTGAATAATTAAGCATCAACTTTTTGGTGAAAATCTAAAGTTTTCACCAATACACTTGCTTGTTGTGTAGTGTTCCCTGTGTATCTGATCAAAAATAATATGTTGCATCCACAAAGTTTGTTTCACAAACAATAGGGCCAAGTCACATTTTGTCATTGCCCTATCAGATGATAACAAACTGCAAGCACTTTGTTGGAAGTGTCAGCTTATCGATTGCCACTGGGTGCCCAAATTTCAGTCTTGTCCTTGTCCTTTGTTGTGTTGCTGAGTATTTGCAACACTTTGGTTCTGTCATATTCATAAGGTCAGTGCTTTATTATAATCAGCCTGGAGACATAGAATTGTTTTGTTTTGGAAATTTGAATCTATCATAAATGTTTTTGTAGGTATGCAATTACACCTAGGTCGCTGCACTCAGCTGCTGGTTGGAGTTTGTTTACTTGAATTGCTTAATTAACTCAACCATACGCTTATGTGTAGCTGGAAAACCAAAACAATGAGCTACGAGAGGCTAGAGGTCATGTAGAGCTGCAGGTTGCAGCTGTAGGTGTTCATTCATTAGACTTACATTTCCAACACAGTACGTTTCATATTATTGATTATCATTGTTATCTCACTGAAAATGCTAATAGAGACCTAAGGGAGGAGCAGAAGTAAAGAGAGCAGATGTATTTAATAAGACAATTACTGAGAGTAATAAACTTTATCCATACAAACTCCTGAGAGGCTGATCCAGAGTCTGTGGTATAAATGTAGCTTCACTGTGGACTTTTTGGAGTGTGCGATAATTAATGTGGGTTCCTTTGTACCACGCAGTTCCACTTATATAAGTTAATGAAAACAAAAAAACAGAAGTGAAATGAATTTTAAGTGAAGTTTTAAACAACCTAAACATAATTCCCATTAAAACTCTACAATCCCCTTTAATATACAGATCACTGGCAGAGTACATGAGGTCTGGCAGAAATTACTAACTGGTAATGAAACTGCTGCAGGAAGAAACTCAGGAATAGAGACTTCTTCAGTGTGGAGATATCAACACACATCTCTGCTTATCATTTATATTTTCGAAAATATCAGCTGAGTTTCAGATCAAGGTTAATGATACACTGAATATGATAAAAGCAGAAAAAAATGATGCTGGTGTCAGGAGAGTAGTGGGATGATGGACCCAAAATGCAGGACAAAACAGCCAGAATGAACTGAACAATGTCTCTTCCAGACAGAACAGAGCAGAACAACACTGAACAATACAGAACAAAGGATCCAACAAGACTTAACTGAAAACCAGGACTTAAATACAATGTCAACTAATGAAACAACAGGGAACAGGTGGCAAGACACAGAGGCAGGCTGGGAGCTGATTGGCTGTGGAAGACACAGGGAGTGGGGCTTACAAGGATAATGCAGGGAAGGTGTGGAGGGAAAAGCAGAACAGAGACACAGGAGGAAAACTCAGAGCAGGAGAAAACCTAGAAACCAGCAAACGCTATCCTCTTCATAATTAGCGGACATACATAAACCAGTCCAAGAACACATACATTCAACTTAAACACATAGGCATACCACAACCTGCAAACTCTCATCTACAATCCCATGATACAGCTCCTCAAACATGGCGCATAGAGGCTGCAAATGCAAATAACTCAAATCTATAGAGACAAATGCCAAACTCTTTCATCTCTTTCATAATGTGTTGAGGATTTACAGAGAGTCCAGCTATTGAACAAACACCTGTCAGTCTCCAGATGAGAACGTCTGCTGAGTGGCCTGAATGTAAATACAGAAGACATGAAATGAAGTGCCTGGTGTATATTGCTGCATCTCAAACTCCTCAGTCACATTTCACAACTAGTGTGAAAGCAAATTTCAGTTTCAACTTCAAGGGCCAACTGCCACTCAGTCCAGTTCAACAAACAGGGAAAAAAGTCAGAGGGCATCTGGTGGACTGGTGAAGGGACACAGAGGCAGGCAAGGACAAAACCGTGACAGCTGGCTTGTAAAAGAGAAAACTGAAATTATCTTCTTTTTTTTTCTGCTACTTTACAAATAATTATTTGGATAATCCAGTACTGATAGTCACCGTCTGATGAAATAAATGACCATAATGTGTCATTACTACAGGGTTTAAAAACCACAGACTACCAAAAAAAAGAAAAAAAAGGTAACATATATATATATACACACACACACACACACATATATATATATATATATATATATATATATATATATATACATTTATTATTATTATTTTTAAACATTTTGTCACCTCAACTAATCATTAGCTGATGCAGGTCTGTGCTGCTCTTCACCTACTGTATGCTGGACATAAATGTGGAAGAGAAGAGCACATTTATGTGTAAAAACATCTACATTTATTGATATAACCTCGTACTAACGAGGGCGCGACCCCCCTTTATTTTTCAAATGTGCCAGCAAGAGACACAGAAGTAGTGTGTTACGCTACAGGGATCTTAATTCTCTGCTTTAAACTGAAGCAACAGATAACAACATACTGATAAATGCATATTTATTTAACTAAAATGGTTAACAAGTGTATAAATGAGATATCAATGTAAACAGAATGAGTGCAATATGTTCTAAATGGTAAACTATAAGTTATGAATGATGGCGAAATGTAGGAATGATAACGTAGCTACCGGAAAATTATAATTGAGGCTAAGGTAATTTAACTAACCGACTTCTCCAAAGGTTTAACTGGATGCTTAATCATAGAAGTAGATGGAGAGCAGGAGAGGTTTTGTTTAGCCTGCTTTTCATAGTATTGTCCTCAGATGAACTGGTGACTCAGCGGGCAGACACAGCATTGTTTTAACTCAGTGTTCAAAGCTTAACTAAAATTTGACCGCTGGATGGCAATGTTGGTACATGCAAGGTGTAGCAATTTAATCAGTACATGAGTATCTTAGCTATGTTAGACCAAAAATGAGTTAGACCATTTTGATCAGCATTACTTTGTGACCAATAATATATAGGTTACGATATGACTATACCCTTAATAAACATTAAAATAAACTTTGGCTTAAGAAACACAGAAAACTCAAGCAAAGCCTTCCTTGGACTTACAACTGGCTTCTGGCAAATGTTCTTATCTGAGGTCAGACCAGAGTGAAAAACAAAAGGGGGAGGATAAAGGTGTTGGTGTGTGTGTAGGTATGGTTAGAGGGAGAGAAAGAGAAATTGGAATAGATAGGATTGTGTCAACTCATCAAAACAAACTGATGAGGTTAAATCGTGGTAAAACAATTTCTCTCTCTTTTTTTTTTTTTTTTTTCAAGGAAAAGTCCTTTAATCCAGTATTTTCTAAGACTTGAGCTGATGAAAGAGTGTAGCTGTTTTTTTTGTAGTGTCATAAATCTCACTTTCCTGACAAAGTTGGGGAGTCTCTGGAGGTAGAATGGGAGGGGATTTTCCTGTGAAGAGTCAAAACTTTCACTTTATTGTTGAGAAAGGATTCTCAGTTTACCTTTGAAGGAATTTCCAAACCGAAGTTGAACATACATCCATATTCTTTAGGTTAGAGGTTATCGCTGATTGAGCCCAGACCTTCTTTGGGCTTTCACAGACATTAGCAGAATAAACCAGATTTAAATTGTATTGTTAAGATGAACAGTGCATCTCATGACCTCCACAATATGTGATTATAACAATTAGGGGTACATGTATTCGGTACTCACGGTACCGACATTACCATTCGGTGCATGCAGTCATATGAAAAATGTGCTCCATGACCCAAACAATTACTGTCAAAATAGTTTAATAATCAGTGTGTGGAACAATAATTCTAGAGGGCAAGTTCCACCGGGAACATTTTGGCAGCGCACCACTAGCGTGCTCATGGGTATGCTAGCCGGCTTAGCCAAGGTAGCCTGAGTTACCCTGCCGTCAGAATGACAAATGAGAGACCCATAACACTGACCGAGTGTAACACTATTATTAAAATATGTTATCTCTGTGGTGAAACAACACCGCGTCTCCCCGTTCCACTCCCCTCCGTGACGGTCGGTTTTTCACTCCATCTTTGAATGAAGCCGTTCAGAACAACAATAAATACATTTGATTTCTGACGTGGTCAGACAGCACGTTGTAAGAACCAGTTCTGAGAAAGAAAAATGTAATTAATGACCGATATATTAGTATATATGACATCATTAGATTATTAATACTAAAGTATCAGTGTTAGAGCAGCATGTTACTGTTGTAGCTGCTGGAGGTGGAGCTAGTTTCAACTACTTTATATGCAGTTAGACCATGAATCAGCATAAAACAGCTGTCAGCAGGTGTCCTGACTCCTTGAAACAGAAAGGTTTTTTTCCTTTTCCACTGCAGCACAACTAAACTATTTCAGTAATAGTTACGGCCAATGAGCCATTGTTAGATGTTAATGTTTTTTTTTTCCCTGCCATACCGAACCCTGACCCCAAAACCAAGGTACATACCAAACTGTGTACCGTTAAACCCCAAATGACAAGTTGCTTTCTTTTTTTGGCTGTTTTTGTCTATTTGACAGTCAGAAAATCAGGAAATACAGGGAGAGAGTGAGGTGTATGACATACAGCAAAGGTGCCCTGGCTGGGAGTTAAACAGTGAATGTTGCAGTTATGTGGTTTGTGCCTCTACCCATTAGGCCACCAGGGCGCCCACTGTCGTCAGTTTTATCATGAAACTATGATGAAGACCTTGATGAGGTCAAAGTCCTGATAAAAAAAAGATATTTATGAAGAAGCGAATATGGGTCTGTCATTGTCCTTCTGCCAGGCAACATTTCTACTTTTCACCCTCTATCAACTATCATCAATATACTCTCTGACTCAAGGCCACTTATTTCTTGCACATTGGTAAGGTGTCTTTCTATTCATTACAGTGTATTGAAGTTAATCACAGTCTGTACAGTTGCCTGGCCCTGAATGTCATTTAAGCTGGTGTTGAACAGCACACAGCCCTGTAACTTTATCCACTTTTGTCTTCTTAAAAGCTCAGTTTTTCGGTTTGGCAGCTTATAAAAACTTAGTTCTGGGTTCTTTACCCTGTTGGAAGTGCATCCCACTACACAGCAGCTTTTAGGCATTTTTCTGTGGTTTGCTAGCAGACAGAAGTAACAAGATGGCACCTCCACTCAATACAAAGTCAATGGAGAGCGATGAATTGTTTTCCCCTCTGGGGTGGGTGGGACTTAATTGCACTTTGTCTGAATAGTTTACGTCAGCCACAGGCTATGTGACAGATTTCCAGGCAGAGTGTTATTCTCCGTCTGACACCAAGGCATCTTTGACTGAGAAATGAGAAATATTCTAACTGTTCAGTTTGGTTACCCCGCTGAGTGTTGTAGTCTGTTATTACAGAACTGTTCAGTAAAGGTGATTAACCTGGATTCCTCTGATCCACTGCTTCCTTCAACTCCAGTGCTCATAAAGACAATATCTTCACAAAAGTTGTTAAAGTAAATGATGTTTCAGTTGTGTCTCTAGAGTTTATAATGACACACTGCATCACCGAAGGTGCTATTAAACCCATTATACCTTCTTAAATGCCACCTAGTTGTCTATAAGAAATAACTACTTGGCTCATAAACAGCCGAAAACACACTTGAAGACTAGAAGAAGCTGAATATAACTGCTGTTATTTATTCTCTCTCACAGTGTAAAAGGAACAAAATGAGTCTAAAGTCATGCTAGTGGCTCTGTGACACTGAACAGTGACACTTTTAGCTAAATGCTAGTATCACCATGGTAACATGCTCACAATGACAATACTAACACACTGATGCCGCATTCATGTCATATCGGAGTTACTGTAATCACAAGTTTCCGACTTGTAAACAGCACTCACGCCAACATCCAAGTCATAAGTATGACTGGGAAACTGATTTCTTCTGAAAGCTTCAATATGTCCGATTTGACACTTAATAACATGGAAGTGCCTGAAAGCCAAAGACATCCAATGTTATTAAACCCAAAATTAATGGATAATGGTGGTTTATTGTCAATGCACAGTATTTTTTTTATGTTCACACGACCAACTCTGTAATCATACAACCATGGTGATGACATGACTGCTCACAAGCTGTTACCATGGGAATCTTTCCCATCTCTACCATCCTTCACAAATATGAACGTGACATCATGCGAAGCAGATACAATGTATATCATGTTAGGTTATCATGTTTGCATCTTTACATAATAAATGGCAAATTAGCTAAACACAAAGCATAAGTGAGGCAGATGGGAATGTCATTACTTTTGCAGGTATTTGGTCATAAACCAAAGTATTGTATAAATTATAATTTTAACCTGAGGAGGAGAAGTCGGGGGAATCACAAAAGAGATAACAATTCATCCTGAGGGGTCATGAATGTGTTTACAAAAATTCATGACAGGCCATCCAATGGTTGTAGAGAAAATTCACACAAAACCATAACTGTCAATCTCATGGTGGCCTCGTGGTCAGCTTCATTTAAGAGACAATTTGTGATATGCAAGAGCTGTCTGGAAGAGACTGTAAATGAAGGAGAGAGGAAGAGTCCTGTTCAAATAGTTATAAAATGATACTGCTGCTCAACGCTTATCATGTGGCAGCTTGGAAATTGGTTTCATTCTGCAAAGTGATTGTTAACAACCCAGTGATTTAAGATATCAATACACACTATCTGCACAAACAGCCCTCTCATAAACTAAAGTGATTATATCTCTCACTGTCAGAATATTCATTCTGTTCCACTTCACAAAAAAAAAATCAATCCTCACTTTAAAAACAAACTGAGGCCAAGGAACTCAAATCTAGCAATGTGGGATTCATTTTCAATGGTGACCTGAGCTGAATAAATCTGATTTATTGAGAGTTTCTATTTGGAACAAATTGACAATCAAGGTCACTGTGCATAAAAATCCAACTTCAGACTAACTGAAATTAAACTAAACCTAATTATGTCTTTGTAGAGAAGGAAAACTTCAGTTCCAGAGGTTCAGGTGTGACATGGGAAGTAAAAACATGGACAGCTATATTTCTATTTTATATCTCAGTTGAGAAAAAGTTTATTTACAGAGTTAAATGTCAAACACTGATTTGCAATTAAACACATAAAGGGCATTATCTGCATTTTAAATCTTGGAAATCCATCAGAATAAATAGCAAGAAAAGATTTGAAACAACTTCATGGCATGTGCTTGATACTGGACTATAATGGCTTCCACTGGTATTATAATGTACTAATGTGGATGTAAACTAATTTGTTATATCTTCAGACATAACAGCAATGGTTTCACCTGCAACTCCACTATTTAATCTTCTCTCTGCATTCCTTCTTCTGGCAGAAAAGAAACCACATGCAATTATCCCTCCGTGCTGCAAGCCAGCTCGGAAAGAGTGGACAAAACACACGCTTGGTGTGTGTTGAACGAACTTCAAGTTTCGTGCTGTTCCTGCTATTCAGAAACACTGTGACTCCACAGTGCATGCTGTGCACCACATTGCTCTAACGATCTGATACGACACTGTGTTCTGGGTAAACAGCATCATTGTCACTGAGCTAATTAGCCTCTGTCTCTTTTAATTTCCTTTTATATGTCTGCTCTTTTTTTTATCTTTCACTCATCTTCTGATTGTGTCCTCTGTCTCTAAATCGTTCTTCTTCTGTCCTTCATTTTATGTTAATATCTCATCTGTTGTAATGCATCATCCTTGTAAACAAAACAATAAAAGACAATAAAAAAACATTGTCCCCGTGTTGAAAAGATCATTTCTACTGCTACAACAGCAGATTGAGGGCTCTTATAAAGTGTTTATATGGGAGACATTCAAATCATTTGGAAACTTGTTGTGTGTATGTGGGTGCATCTGTATGCACGGCTGTGCATGTTCATCTTTAAAGGTTAGAGATCTCTCTCTATGAGCAGACCTTCTCTAGGAAAGGACTGTGGTGGTCTTGCTGTTGTCTCTCTCCACTGCTCGGTAAGCTGTGTCTGTGCTCTTGGTCCAGCTGTATTCTTCTCTCTTTACAGGTTTGTTTCATTGGTTCTTATCGGTGAAACAAACCTGCAGCAGATACTACACTACATCTCTCTAATCTGACTTCTGTTCACAGAAACTCAAGAAAGGAATGTAACGTGGTTCAGAGCTGAGCTTGATATCTGTCTCTGAGGCTGAATGGGTTGACATTTAGAAAAAAAGAGGTAACGTCCAAGAGTCTGGGTATACTATAATCCTTTAAATGGCAGTATTGTGTGAAATGCCTGACATGTAGCTCAACTACTGGAAGATTGTGCGATATAGATATTAATAATGGAATACTTTAGGGCTTTTGGTGCTGTGCAGGAAGCTAAATCAGACAAGGGAAGCATGCAGAGCATACTTTATTATGGTCCTGAAGATAGAGATGCTTTCCCATAACAATATTCAAACAGCAGCTAGGCAGGGCAACAATTTGTATTCTTATTAAAAGGTAGAATATTATTCCTCACAGGGGGCTACATGTTGACTCTAAAGGGACCTTTAAATCAAGACGTTACTGTTTTTTAAAGAGAAGCAAAGGTAGAATTCATCTTAGTTCCTAAAATCCTCAGTCCACTCATGAATTTCAAAAGATCAAGACATCATTTCAAGTGAGTATTGTACCCTAGATGCCTTGATGGGAGGATTAATTTTAACAGACTCAAAATATGAATCACCTGCAATTCACAGTGAGAGAGACAATATATCATCACAGTTAGAAAATCCTAATCAGTAAATCTAAATCCTATTAAGATAAATAAGTTTTGAAGATGAGCTTTGGTGATATGATCAAGCAAATCATTCTGTGTTCTTTAGATTACTTTAATAGTTTGATATTTTGAAGAACTGCTCATTCCGTGCACAGTGAGATTTTTCACTAGTATGGCTGTGCCAAAACATTCTTTGCTAACTTTTAGTTAGAATCACTTAAACGATCTCTCAGTTAAACTGAGCTGATAAACTTTTCATTGAAAACATCTTCCCAGTGAAGGTCTTATGAAGATGTCTTAGTAAGAGTCTTGAAGAAATTGTGTGAGGAGAGATGTGAGCATCTCTCGGTTCAGTGTGAAGTCAAGAGGCGTACAGCAGGAGCTCAGCACTCGTCCTCTGAGACAGAGATAACCCGGCAGCAGGTGAGGCGCACCCTGCTGAAGAGGCACATCTTCGCTCTCCTATTGTCTAATGGGATTATCAGTTCAGCTGCTTTTCATAAGAATCATATTATTTTAGAGTAAAGAGTAGGTACTTCATTGATGCTATATGTGCTAAAATAGAAGATACGATAAAAGGAACACATGTTGAGAATCAAACTGCTCAAATGGAGGAAAATTATAATATACTGCATATTATATATGATATAATATATATTATATATATGAATTATGCTAATACAACAGTATAGTATATGGATAGTGTTAAAATGACTGATATGATATCTAAACACACAGCAGAGAGCCGAGGATGGAGATGGAGCATGTATCAGACACAGCGGGACAGAGAGAGTCTCTTCTCCTCCACTAGAAAGGGAGAAGCTGTACTCTCATGCTAACATAGCCAACATCTTGAAAGGAAGTGGAAATGTGTGTTTTGTGTGTTCAGACACACACAGATGGAGATGAAAGATGAATGGTGAAGCCTGGGGAGAACTAGTCAAAAGGGAGAGGGGGGGGGGGGGCTGGAAACAAATAACAGATGGGTATAGAGAAAGTTTATCTCTGATGTAGCAGGTGGTCTCATGAACAGACAAGAAGAAGAAGAAAGAAACAAAATGGAGCGATGCGAAGACAAACTAAATATAGTAAATGAGGAAAGAAAGGAGGACACAAAGCTACAAGGAATAAGATGAAAACAAAGAAAGCAGGAATTAAGTGAGGTAAAAATAAAATAAAAAGATATTGGAACAATGTAACACTTAGAGACAAAACATATCTTACATCACTTATTTCTCACTGCACAGAGGCAAATGTCCAATAACTGTTTGGCCCTCAGAGATTACCCTCCAGTGAACCAGATCACAGCTACAGACAAGCCTCAGTGACCGAGATTGAGCCCCGGTCCCAGCGTAATACACACAGTAACACTCATTAGACGCAGGAACATTTCAGCGGCTGTACTGCAGTCATTTATTTTCAAAAAGATATAAATAACAATAAATGCTACTTAATATGCATGACTAGTCTGTCAGAGCATTTATATGACCTGTTAACCCTTGCCAGAGGGTGAATGGTCCAGTTTCATTGAAGTGAGTCAGAACCTACACTAAAAAACAGCTCATTTAGCTTCATTCATCATCAGAGTGAGCACGAAACAAATGATTTGATTCTAATTATGTCTCATCCCAGTAAAAAAAAAGTGAAATGTTTTTTCGAAATGTTTTTTTCTCTTGATTCCTGGATCTGTCATGTGTCACCTGCTTTCACACAAATGTATTCATAGTTCTATAGTAAACTAATCCTTCAGTAAAACTCTTTGATACTGTAGTATTAAAAGATAAAGATAAAATATTCCCTCCTCATCATGTGCATTTCAATGACACCTGATTACAGTACTTTTGATTTCCTTCAAATCCCGCTGATTTATTTTAAAGTCCAATCAAACAGTTGCAATGACACATTCACACATTCACTTTCTTCTTTGTACGAGACAGACAGACGGAGACAGAAATCAAATCAAAGAGCCACCGGTAACAAGCTGTGTGTGTGTGTGTGTGTGTGTGTCTTTGTGTAAAACCTTACTTTCTCCTCTCAGCTCATGTATCTCACAAGGCCCTTGTCACTCGTTAGCAGGCATGGCACTACAAATTAAATGCAAATTGAAACAAACCCTCACTGTGTGAGTTCTGAGCTATAACATTCATTGTAGATTCACATTTAGTACTCAGTTAGAACATCCTGAGTGGAAGATTGCATTCATATTGCGGAGGCTTATTATTCTCCTGCCATGCAGCCTCACAGAAGATTGCTTAAAAAAGCATTTTACGTAACATAAAAACTGAGTTGCACAAAAACTGAATTGCTTTACTTTATAAGTTGGAAGTCAAAAAACTAGAGCACCTTGCACGTCAGTGGTGATGACAATCAGGAGGGCAAAAAAAAAACAAACCCTTGGATGTGCAAAGTAAAAGAAGCCGTGTAGACTGTGCTGAAAAATTTCAGAACTCTGTGGCAACCGGATGAGTGATTAAAACAGCTTGCTCTACATGTCACCACAGAAGTGTAATTAGAAGAATTAAAATGTGAAAGATTCATGTTACCCCCCAGGATGACCTGTAATTTGATGATTCCCCTGATTTTCCCTCTGGCACAATCATCTGGTCAAAAATTCAGTTTGCTATGGGAGACATTACACCTGCTTAACATCTGCATGTTAGCACTGTCACTGTGAGCATTTTAACATGCAGACATTTTAGCTCAAACCACCACTGAGCCCGAGAGCAACCTCACAGAGACGCTGGCAGGGCTGCAGACTCTTTGTCTTGTTTTAAATTTTTAAACTTCGTGATTGAATGATTACCATACAATCAAATCTCAGGACTGGACAATTCATTTCAGTCAGTTCATCTAAAGGACAAAGACTCTGTACAAACTTACAGAGCTCCAAAAATTGAGCTTCACACCCATTAATCAGAAACGTTACAATTACAGTTCTCCTGCTGCAGGCTATACCAGCATACACTCCTACACACAAACTGCAGTAGTACATACTGTTCATGTTTCATTCTTGTGGTAAGTGTTTGCGGTCATGCTAAAATAAACAAACACACAAAGACGATGATACAGTATCAGTTTCACCCCAACAAAAGCTTCTGGTTAGTGAGTTGTCAGATTACAGTCAGGATGAGTGTGGAGCTCAGTAAGAGCTTTCAGTAGCCAATTTATATTCAGCTTGTTTTCGTTTTCATCACCTCTTCTCTCCCTCTAGTTTACCTCGGGCTATTTCTAATAAAAAAAATGAGCACAAACAAAGATAATGGAAATTAAAGGAAGAGAAAAAAAACCAACAAAAAAACACATGCATCATTGACTGAAAATATTTTAAATGAAAAAAAATACATGTAACGTAACGATAACAACAACAACAAAAAAAGCAAATTCCTACTGTTTCTACTTCTGATTCTGATCAAAGATGATAAACAGCTCAGAGTTCAAGCTCAGATGAACACAGACTGACTGCGGAGCAACTTGTGTGAAAATAAAGATGAGACTGTGACAGGATCAGGAATGATTAATGTGGTTTATCTAACCTGGCTCAAAGTGATCACCACTGGTCTGACATTTCTGCCCTGTGCTCATAACCAAGACCCTCCAAGCAATCTGAGATTAATGAGCACATTAGCAGTTCTCATTTTGAAACTGAAAAAAAAAAAAAAAAATGCTCAGACATCTGGTGTGAGAAGGAGACAGCATAGCCTCAACAACTTTTACAACAGAAGCATCAGCTGGTAAAAAACAGATCACAAAACACAGAGAGAAGAGAAAGAAAACATTGTACCTCGACCGCTGCGTCAGAGTGCTGTCCCAACAATCACCTATAAACTGTACTTCCTCACTAAATATTACAGAAAGCTAGAAACTGTAAAGCCCTGAATTTACAGTGCTGGAAGGACCAGGATGGTATAGAATATTTTTTTGAAACTGTTTTTTAGGACTAACATAAAGATCAGATGAGATATCTAATAATGTACCCAGTGATGGAGTAATGGCTGTATCAGTCATACAGCAAGGAGAAGCAGGGAGAGCAAGTCTGACATTGTACTCAGAGAATAAAAAATATGCTTCAGGCCTGAAGAGCTGTATCTGTAAGTCCCAACAGCCAGAAGCCTCTTCCCGGGATGTTATGACACAGTCTGTCAGCAGGCCAATTATGAGCTAATTAATGTCAGATTAAAGTGTGAATGTTCATATCCTATGAAAGCTGCAGGGTGAAGAAATTGAAGCCGCTTCAGAGATGGAATTAGAGAAGAGATCACTGACTTTGGGGTAAAGATTGTGAGTAAACAAAGAGATGAAGTCAGTAAAACACTTGGAAATAACTCCAGGACAATGACTGAAAAAAACTTAAAAAGACATACAAAATCAATTGTATCATGTTAAAACCTGGCTCGGAAACCCTGGTGCAACATGAAAAATGTTGCACCAATCTGATGTACACACACATTCTCACACACAAACACACACACACACACACACACACACACACACACACACACACACACACACACACACACACACACACACACACACACAGCAAACACACAGAGGCTCCTGCTATGCTGTGGTCTGGTAGTGATGGGCAGGTAAAGGTTTTTCAATGCCTGCACCCATCCGACCCATTGTGAGAGCCAATCCACACCACCTAACCCACAAAAATAATCAACCACGTGAACCTGACCTGACCCGCAAACCGCCAGCTTTGTTTACCAACCGTGTTAACCATCAGCCCAGTCTCCAGAATAAAATGTTGGCATTGTACGTTTCTGCAAACCACAGATATGATGAATCTCTACGTTTCAATATATTTAATACGCATATCAACATTTCTACAATACGTGTCATAGGGAAAGTGAATGTAGTTCAGATGACATCAGCAGAAACCACGAGACTACTCAACCAACAAAAGCGTGTATTTTTAGCAAGACGTCAGGACAGCTGATTTTCTGGCAACTAAAACCAGGAAAAAACAGGTTTAAAACCATTAAAACTAAAGGTACTTATTGGAAAAAACTGAACATCCAACTCTTTAGAGGGTCTTTTAGCACAACCAAATGCTGAACAAGACTTTTTTTAGGTGACCAAAATGTTATAATTAACTTTCATGAACTGAAAACACACTGAAATAGCAACAGCTGTAACTACACCTATACCCTGTAAATCTGGGATTATGCCCTGGTTATGTTACCTAACCAATATTGTTAGGTATCTGTCACTCAAAGCGGCCATACCCTTAATTATGTATGACTTAAAGCCTTAATAAAATTTAAATGAGGGAGTTATATAAAAATTCATCCCCTGTACAGTTGTCATGAACAGGGAAATTAGCTATAGAGACCAAAACCATTTTTTGTACCAGGTTGTAAACATGGTTATTTCTGCTGTGAAGTTGGGCATTTTAACATCTATGGGGATTGACTCACTTTTGGGGCCACCCTCAAGTGGCCATTTGGGGAACTGCAGTTTTTGGCACTTCTGCACTGGCTTGATTTTTCAGCCCCAGATGTTGCCACTTAGCCAAGATTGACAGGCTAATTTGCTAAATAGCATAAACAGCATAAAACATGGCAAAATTTACAGCTTCCAAGTTTGAGGTCAGGTCACGGATAGCTGGTAACGATCCATCACACACACATAGAACAGTTTTCCAATCGTTGTGGGGACATTTCCATCAACAATAAAGTGAATCCAACGAGTCCTCACTGCTTCAGATGATGGGAGGACATGTGAGACTGTTGTGTTGATTCAGTAGGTTTTCAGTGGAAGGCGTCTGCCCGCTGAAGGGCAGGGGGAGGTCTATGTTCAACAGATCCCTTTATGATGTCAAGAAGGGAGCCAAATTTAAAAGGTGTTTTTGCACACACATTTACTGAAAGATGGAGCAGGAGAAAAAGAGAGAGGAGGGACTTTCTCATAGTTTGGGGGTCTAGACACACCAGGGACACATATTTATGTTGAAAATATAGGAAAAAGGTGCATTTTGCATAATAAGTGACCTTTAAACAAAAATGCTGCCCACCCCTACAAAACCTGGGCTGTTCTATATGTGCAAAACCATTTACAATATACTATACAAAAACATGTTGAGTGACTGGCTGGTCAGAAGTGGAAAGAGCCCGCAGGATCTCGCCTTTAAACCTTGAGCTCTGAGTCTGGAACCAATCAGCTCCCAGGAACCACCTACTCACACATACAAAATTATTCACTCAGCCAATCAAAGAGGCTCCCCTGCAGATCATTACGTAGAGCTGTCACAACAGGTTCACCAGAGTGAGAGAGAACCACAAGCATGCTCAGGGTGTTAAAGCACACAATACAGAAATACACACAAAATTCTCATTATATGACCTCTGGATCATAACAATCATCCTGTACTGTGTCAATCAGTAGAAAATTTCAGTGTAAGAAATGCTTCTGTTGAAAAATTTAGCCAAGCATGACCAGAAGGAAGCTAAACACATTTGGTTACCAAACACAATCTAAATGAACATGTGTTGTGTCTCTACATGTGCTTTACAAGATCATTATTATCATGAATCTAAGGCAACCAGCATGGTTGGAACTACAGTTTCCATCCAGCCTCAAAATGTAGGCACAAGGTTTTTTATAGTATAAATATTTTAGTCCACCTGTAATATAGCTTTTTTTTTTTTTATTTTACACTTGACAGTTTGGAATTTCTAAGAGGCAGAAATTGGCCTTGCTTCCTCTTCAACATTTTGTTGTACTAAAAGTGGCATTTGTAAGCAAGATGAGTGTTGCACGTAATGCATTTCACTGGATAGAATGCAGTTTGTGTACATAATGCAGCTGTTCCCCATACATTAGCATTCAAGCAAAATGCCTGGGTGAAAAACAATAATTATTGTATATTTCTGACCTGTCACTCATATTCAGTATATATTAGATAGCTGAATTCCCTCGAGGGTGTGCGTGTGTGTGTGTGTGTGTGCGTTAGTGTGTGTGAAAGAGTGAGTGACAGGTGGAGGAAGAGAGAAGAGGATAGAGTGTGAAGGCTGTAGAAACAGGCAGGTGAGAATTCAGTTTGTGGACTGACAGCTAATTTGAAGACCTGTCTACTGTTCATGTGTGTGTGTGTGTGTGAGAGAGAGTTAATGTGTCCCTCCAATGAGCTCTACTTCACTCACCCACCAACTAATTATCCACAGTCACAGTGAACAGCAGACACATGGTTGTCATTCAGCTGATATTGGAAAGTTGCTCTGTTCATTATGTGACATAGTAATTCCATTACTGTGAAACAACAGCATCACTGAGTCAGCAGTGATACATCATGTTAGCAAATAGCTGCTTTGACCGCCACTGACATTGCTCTAATATTACACTGATGAGTTTCATAAGACATTAGATAAACTGTGAAGAATGTGTCAGCACTAACAACATTATCAGAGTCATGCTTTGGCTCAGAGAAAAGAAACCATTATCTTCATTGCTGGTCGCCTGGCTTTTTGTATTTGAGGAATTATAATAACTTAAAAATACTCATCTGTGAGAGAGTGACACTGAGAAATGGAGTCAGTGTCAGGAAGTGAGAGGCGTTAATTACATTATCAAGCCAAACAATGTCTAATTAGTGCCATCTCTATCGGCCACTCAACTGTTTAACATGCAGACAGACCAGTTGTTATCCAGACTGAATGCAATCCGGTAGATACCGGTTATAACTGGGATTTGTTGAATTAACTCAGGAAGACTCAGAGAAATTTGCAGTTTGTGGCTGAAAAACCTTTGTATTACGTCCAATACCAGACAAACACTGCAAACATCTGAAGGTAAACCAAAATGTAATGAATTTTGGATAAAAGGCATGGATAGACCAAAGCTCTGCTGCAACCCCAGGCGCGCTAACAAGAGACATGAAGGTGTGTTGACAGAACACACAAATCCACTGACATGTTGGCAGAATTTGCAAAGGAGGCCTCAGGAAAAAAACAGGTCCATGTGGGCCTGGTGGACAAGACATCAAGTGCTAGATGCAAGTTCAACTGTGGAACCATGCTTCACTCTGAGCATGTGTGTGCGTGGGTGTGAGTATGTGTGTGAAGCTAGGAAAGCTAGTGAATCCTATAAACATAATGTTACGGTACACAGTATCATTACTTTGGATAACATTATTTACCAAATGATCTCATATCACAGTAACTCCATTTTATAGGGAGAACCCTTTTTAAGGGGGGATTAATAAGCACTTCATATATTTCGGTGGTACATTAGAAGAAACTACATAATCCGTCTTGAGTTAAGTGAAAATCAACTTTCCCTTTGTGAGGATGCCGTGTACTCTTTAGAGAGACTTGCTTTATATAAAAGTGCTCCTGTGTTTAACAATGAAGAGAAAACACTGAGGTCTTTAAATAATACCTGATTACTGACCTTCTACCAGTTCATTGACAATCACAGTAGCACACATGCTAAGCCAATCAGGGTGAGTGTTCAACCCTCATTTCATCATATAAATATTAAAAAAAACCTAAAATTCACCGATGTTTACAAACCCAGTGAGATCCTTCTGTTCTCTCTGATAGGTCCTTGGTGAAGAGCAGCCAGTCAGGTGCAGAGATTCAGTTGTCACAGGAGCAGTGAAAACGCAGTGACTGATGTTTGTTTTTATTGTAGAAGTCATTGAGTGGAAAATGTTTCTGTGCTCTGATTTCCCTCGGCTAACTGTCAAGGCAGTTTACTGAGCTTGAAGACTAACTGCTCAGTCAATCAGAGTGTATGAATGCTGTTGTTAATTATACATCAACATGATGTCTCAAGTTATTTTTTATTTTTACTATTTGGTATTTAAACCAGACATCACCCAACGGGAAATCTGACAAGATTTTTAAAAGAACACAAAGCAAAAGAAGCTGCTAACCGCAAAGTCTACTGTCTTTTTTTTAATTGAAAATATGAAAGAATGATGAAAAGTTAGGTGAGCGAAAAAGTAAATGTGACATATTTAAATCAATCTAGGGCATGGTGGGATAGAAGTTTGCGACAGGTTGTGAATTAAACATCGGGTTGCATGAGGTCCCAGTCCCTTTTTAAGACATACATTTACAAACCATGTTTCAGATCTCTCAGTGTCTCCCTCTCTTACTGGGTTGTCACTCATACATTATACATTGCAACCTACTTCAGGTCAAATTCTTACTATGTAAATGGTTGGACATACTACAGGTGGAGAGAGGGCTGAAATACTGAATATTGAATGAACATTGTACATCTGACTACATTAACGGAGAGCACAGAGTGGGGATGAAACAAAAGTTTTGCACACAGCCAGCACCCCTCTCCAAGCTCCACTACTAAACTTTGGGTGATCTGTTAACCTACTGTTCCTAAACCCACAGTATCATAGAGGTACCACTACTTTACAGACTGTGACAATTTTACTAAAATATTTTCAATACAGAAAGAACATCCTATAACAGGAAAAGCTGTGGCCTTAGACAATACCTCACATATTACTGTAATAACAAAAAAGCCTGATAGCCCTCAAGGAACTAAAATGCATGAGACAAAATCACTCACTCATTAATTCACTGAACTGCATCACTTCTACTAGGCTGGGAGACAAGCAAAGGATAAAGTTTTAAAGTGAAGTGAAGTGAAGCTAATGCCTTGGTGAGTGAGCATAGCTTATTCTAATAGTAGAAAAAAAAAAGGTTTTATCACCGCTGACATAACCATCACAGACAACGGAATAGGCTTTTTGTACATTATGTCAAGACATTACTTAGAAGCAATGCAAATATAAAAGGGGGAAGAACAGTCTACACTGTGCAGAACAGATATTTCTTCTAAATCCTCTGTTCTCTGGTATTCATCCCTGAGGCAGTGTGGCTACGTACGCATGTTCATGCTCCTCTGCTATATCTATTTCAAGCTGCTGGTCTCTGAAGAAAACACTAGGATAAGGGTCAAATGTCAAACAGCTGACCATCGCATTTATACAAACACAAATACAACCTTGTGTAAACATCTCCTCATCTACAATTTAACTGTCCTCTTCCATCCATCATTTCCTCCTGTTCTGGCAGTTCATGCCTCTGCCTCTCTTATATGGCAAACTGTTGGGTCAAAGGTTCAAAGGCTCAATTTATTCATCAATTTAAAAAAGTTTAAGTAACATCAGTGGATAACATGGCAAGGCTTTAATTGGTTGCAACAATTACCATCATTGTGATCATCTTAAGCCATTGTCTTGGTTATATAGCCACAAATTTTGTATAATACTGTTACCAAGTTTTTATGATTATCCATAATCATCTTTCTCTTCCTTCTGTCTCTCTGCAGGGGACAACATCACATCATCTGTCAGAGTATTGAGCTCCTGTCTGAATCCAGTGTAAACAGCATGTTTAACATCCGGACTGTGCTCTGCTTGTGACGTCAAAGTCTTCTATAAAGAATATTGCTGTAACCACAAAATAAATCAGATGTTCTTTGGCCCTGAGGTATGCTGTGTTTAAAGGCTTTGGTGGAGATCAGAGGAGAACACAACACAAGTTCTGTAGGTTTGGGCATCTCTTGTAGAACAGGCAAGTAAGTCTGGAAAAGCTGAAAACTGGTCAACATTTAAACTGATCTCATATAGACACTGGCAAAGATAACATTTTGTTATTTTATGTCTGAATCTAAATCTAAAAATGTGAGGTTCAGACTAGCTCAAATTAAAATGACATTCGAGCTGTCATATGTGGTGCTACTCTGGTATAGAGATATCAGCAAAGGAAAGCATGACGGGACACAAACTGTAAAGATATCAATTTACAATCCACAGGCACTGACAGTGTGGAACACAGGCAGCTGTTATGACCCTGCAGGATGTAGTTTAGTCTGATTTGACTGTCAGAGAGGCCGGCAGAGGCCACGAGCAGCCGGTGAAAGTCCAGTCAGGACTGACAGACTACAGGAGGCTCATTTCACCTCCACTGACAAAGTTCACCGGGCTCTACAGTCATTTCACTGGACACAATTCAAACTGAAAGGATGAAGGAATACAAAGCTGAGGAAAATGTTAGGATGTAAAACACCACACGGAGTCAAACTAAGTAGTGACAAGATTGTACGACATAAATACATAGATACATGTCCTCTGAGACACACACGCGCGCACACACACACAGTAGGAGGTTGAGGTCAGGGCTACAGATGAAAGTGTGTGCTGAGTCATGTAGTTGTTAAACTGACTGCAAGGTGTGCTGAAGTGAGGACACACACACACACACACACACACACAAAAGCAGGTTAATCCTGAACTGTGTGTCAGCTGGCATTTTCTATTCTAGAGGGAAATGGGCTGTGACAGACATTACTGCAGCACACACACTCTGAATAAGAAAGTAGCCTCTGCTTCTGAAAACACACTCAAGGTTACATTACTCTTAATACATGACAAGAGAGAGACAGAAAGTAAGAAAGAAAAGCTGATTACAGTCAAGTATTACTATGAAATTAATGCTGTCCTCTCTTATAAGGTGACTCATTTACTTCCATACATAAGTACAAATTACATACCTTTTTTGGCAGAACTGCCGTAATCTTGAGCTCCGTACTGCATCTCTAATCAGTGTGAGACACAATGTTTTCTCAACACACCACATACACTATAAGATCTGTCAGCAGAGCAGATTAGACCCACAGGCCAGCCTACTGTTAAATTGCTTATCAAAATAAATCAACAAAACACATACAGTATACTTCTGTATTCATTTGTTATTCAGCTCCACACCTGCAAAGCCAATGATCTTTATGAGACAACAAGGAGCAGTGGAGGACAACTGGAGTTGGCTCACTTATCTGTAATTCCTTCATTTACTGATAATTTATAGCGAGCTCTTGTTGTTGGGCCTTCAAGCACGGCAGTCAACCTAATAGCTTTGGTAAACTTCCAGCTGACAAGATGAATTTTATTCAAATTTAAACTGTGCTGTGCAGCCACAGGTAAGGCCATCTGTGTTGGCAATACATGAATATTTAGAGAGAAGTTGAAAAAAAAATGCAGCTAAATTACCAAAAACCATATATTTAAGATGTTTTGAATGTTGTATTTTTCACTATGATGTCCGTGGACTGTGATGGTGCCTCTGGTCACTGAAAAGAACAATGGATGAGTTAGCCTCAACCATGTATCACTTGAGCTTTTAGTAACACACGTGGCTGTCGTTGGCTGAGTTTTCACAAAACCAGAGCCAAGTGACTCAATTTTCTTTGGAGGCAGAGTTTGGCCTCACACTGTATTTGCTAGTTTCCATTTACTGCATGAATTATGTTTGTAAGTGAATTTACTATTGTTAACATGCTTTGATTAGAAGGTTCTTCGTTCCCT
The DNA here is from genome assembly GCF_910596095.1 of Thunnus maccoyii. Lineage (NCBI taxonomy): Eukaryota > Metazoa > Chordata > Actinopteri > Scombriformes > Scombridae > Thunnus > Thunnus maccoyii. The sequence continues at coordinate 9,131,191 of NC_056538.1, forward strand.
TCTTTGTGTGTGTGTGTGTGTTTGTGCGTGTATGCTGCGGCACAGATAATGACTATATCATTGTTTAATGCTGTAATACTGTTGGGCTTTAAGTGGTTGTGGGTTTTGAAGACAAGTCTGATAGATTTCCTATTATCCATTTTCACAGGGCTTTCATTCCATTATTTATTAATTCATTAACTCGGTTATTTATTCATTAATTTCCCAGCATGTACAAAAGACGTTATTTCAGGAAAATACTAACTAACAGAAAAGCAAAGCCAACCCCCTGTGTGGGAGTGATAAAGCCTCCAAATTCACTTCAGACAGACAGGTGTTAATGCATACACAAAGGCACACAAAATCTGCATTATTCCAAGGGAAAAAAAACACAAGCATGCCATTCAAATGCTTAACACAGAGTTCAACAAGATGAATCTGCCACATAGTTCAACTGTAGTAAGCTGGGTGTTATAGTGCAGATGCTGATTGGCAGTTGGCCTTATTCTGGATATAATAGTGGTTGACTCTTGGTGCTTGAGGCTGAATGTGAGACCAGATTGAGAAAGATGCTTTAAAAGGCTTTACATGGTATTTGACCTGGCCTTGCTGTAATACACACAGTTACACATGATGTACTGTAAAGGAATTTTGGTCAGATACATTTTGTTACGGAGAAATATAATAAAGTTTAAAATGTAATCTTGTAGCAGCTCTTCTCACTTAGAATATATATCTTACATAGTTTTTTATTGTAAATCCTTTCCTTTTTATATTATTTAGGATTACTTTATTTTGTGTATATTTTTGACTGTTATGCATCACAACACCAATGCATATTCCCTGGATGTGCAAACCTACTTGGCAATAAACCTGATACTGATTCTGATAAAGAAAAAAGTAAAGAGTACAGAGCCTTTCTTGTGTGTGTGTTTGTAGTTTGACAGTTATACTCTTTTGTTTTTCCTGAGGCCATTTTCGTTGTCTCTAAATTTAAAGAAAATATCAGTTCACTAATACAATCAGCACTGTTTTGTTGCTGTAATTCAGGGTTTTTCAAAGTCTGACAATGTGGGATCCCCTCAGACAAAATCAAGACAACTCCTCTTTGTCTAACCTTTCTCTGGTAGCTGATGAGATATGAGCTGTCAGCTATCTTTGTCTTCCAGAGAGACTGGGCTATTAGTTGTCTTTGTGTCCCTGAGGAGGCTCTCTAACCCTGAACACATAAACATGCAGGTCCTGGAGGAGAAGACCAAGCTCAGTGCAAATATCTACTGTCCCCTGGTCTCCGATGGTCAGATAAAATGACCCTCAGGGACATATTTCCAAAAATGTCACACAAAGAGCATCTTTACAACCTCACAGATATTACTAGAACCTGTGAAGTCACAAAAATAACCTCTCTCAACTTCACTACTAAACAATAAAAACCTCTGGTGACCTGTGGGTTTATACTCCATACATTCCTCGGCTCTAACAAGACACTGAGCATCTGGAGCAAAACTTTATCTAATGTGGAAACTAATGATAGAGGCTGGAGATACTTGACTGGACTGTGGGAGACTGTAAAAAAAGTGTTTAATGAAGTCACAGTGGGTTGGATTCTGAGGTTTTACTGTCTGATGGGGAGAACGCATAATAGTAATGTATGATGAATAATACAATGAAAATAATGAACATAGTAATGATGCTAAATGAACAAAGATAAGATACAGAGAGTAGAAATGACTTTGAATATGCCTGTTTGCATTATATGTGACTACTAGATATAAGAACATAGCTTCAATCCTGTACTGTTCAGTTTGGTCTCTGAATTTTTTAACACTTTTTTAGGATTCATCAATAGTATTATCAAAGATAACACTTTCAAAGCAAGGTGCTACTATAATGTTATGAATGGAAATGTATCCAACTGCAGTGAATGAATTGTAGCACCAAAGAAATGTAATTCAGCACTCACATGTAGAGTGTATAACCTGTTCTGACTTCCCATCTGTGAGAGGTTCAGCATCAGTACATGCATTAGTAGTGAGATCAGATTTCTCTTTAATGTCTGTAAACTTCCAACTGAGAGGAACTGATACTGTAAACAAGGATGTCAGGTTACAGGTAACCTTAAAAACCTGATGAATGATCTTACTCAACTAGATTTTTTTATGTATGTGTATGTATAAGGTGTAAATTGATGTGTATGTGCGTGTGTGATTTTTGATCTGCTTTAATGGTATAGTGCATCTACTGAAACAGCAATTAGGACACGGTCTACTTTCATGTGGCTGTGGAGAGTGAGCGAATGAATAGTTACAGAGATAGATGGGTCACAAAAATTAAAACTATACATCGATTTAATAAACACGTGTAGAAAGTGAGAAAGGGTGGTGCTGAAGCTGAGGCACAACACATTTCTAATCATGAATTATCAACAAAGGCTTTAAAATAGGAGAAAACATCTGATAAAAATGACTAAAGACCAGAAGACTCACATCATCTGACAACTGTACAATCCTGCTGTCACAGCCAGACAATACTCGACATTTATATGCAAACGTGAAGATAAATTATTAAGCAGTAAGTGCTTTGCCTCAGTTCAAAAGCAAAATGGATTTGTGTTGATAACAGAAAAATCAATCCAATACATTCTCATCATGAAGACACTAACAACATCAGTGTGTAGTGAATGGTGGGTTCAGTAAATGATAAAGCCAATCTGGCCATAATGGTGTAATTGTGGCTATACCAATAAAACACACTAGGACTGTTACAGTGAGAGCTGTTCATGGATCCTTTACCCTAACAAGACAACCTTGTCAGCTCTCTAAATACCCTAAAATCCTTCAACACAAACCAGCCTGGCCAATATAAGCTTATGGCGGATCAGGATATCTACTTATCAAGGATCTCAGAATCAGCCTCAGAAATTTAAACAAGGACTACAAATCCTTCTACCTCACAGTAGGAGCTGAGAGTTATTACTGAAGCTTTCAGTCACTCTGAGCGAAGAGCAGAAGTCATTCAGGTCATGGTACTCATGGTGCAGCAGGAGGAATCAATATGAGAAAAAAAAAAGCATGATGTCTTTCTTTCAGTGTTATCACACGAACACACATGTAGCCACAATGTGTGTGTCCTAAAACATGGGTGTCAGTAGATACATTCAGGTCTCACCTATGTGCACAACTAACAAATAATTTTTCAAGTGCATGTGTTCCATTAATCCAGTCAGCTAAAAATATTCACAGTTTCACAGTAAACATAATTACTCATGCTGCTGCTCCACACAGACCTGGAGGCATTTGGAGCAGACACATAATTACATTCATCAAAAGGCCAAATGTACTTTCTGATTGTCTCATTCCTCAGAAAGGCTGAGAGCTCCAAAACATCTAAACAAGAAATGGGTGCCCCACTTTACTCCAATGCAGCAATCATATAATTCCATTAGCGCTTCACGACTGTGCAATTCATTACAGTTAAATTTAGTGAGGTACACTTTTATTTCTTTCAAGGAAAGGAGTCTCCAAGAAATTATTCTTCCCTGAATGTTTCTCTCTCTGTGTGGAGCAACTCAAAAACAATTTGAGAGTCAGAAACAGAGAGCACATTCATCAATCAGAAAATCAGAAATAAACAAGATTTACAAGACATTTACAAGATTGACAGTCAGTTTTGCCATCAAAGCCTATATATAGTGCAATAGGGTCATACTGGATGAGTTGCGGTTTCTATTTGTTTGCTTTGTGTTTTTCTACGATGCCCTACATGTTCATGTTCTTCCTCTCACACTGATTGAAGCTCAATCCTTGTTAGCTACAAGATTTGCAACACACTGAAACATCACCATCACTATTCTGTTAAGAGCTGCAGTCAGGAGAAGCAACGTAAGGACACTTTAACATTCTGCCTTATTAAAAAAAAAAACAACCCAAAAACTAAAACACAACATTACTTCATTTCTCACAAAGGAATTCTGCAGTTAAATATACAGTTCATAACATCTGAGGCACACTGATACAATTGTATTTTCTCCTCTATAGTGTGTGTATGTAGACAAAAGATACATCCACTAAATGCAACAGTAAAAACTAAAACACAGGTCAAAAGATTCACTTCAGCTGCATCATTTTTACAGAATTGGGCAGCTGGCTGCCTGGCTGCGTAGACATAAATTCTGAGTCTGGTTTATACTTAAAAAGTTTGGCAGAAACAATTTTTTTTTTCTCAGTTTATGTAGCTGCATTGATTCAGGTTTCATGAACCAGAAAACAACAATGATCCACATTCAGACATTGATTTATGTAATGGATTTATTTGATGCAAAGAAATACAACTACAGCATATGCTATGAATGCCTATCTTCTGTATAAAGCATGATTGTTCTGAATCTTCCTGCCTTCTTTATCTTAACCCAACATTAAATCATCTGCAGACTAACTTTGACTAACCAGAGGAAAAAAAGCATGAAGGATGACTTCTAGTTTAACTTGAACACTTAAAACACAGATCCATCCTCAAAGCCCCCACATTTTTTAGTCAAAGTGTTGATGGAACAAACATTTTCTCTTCAATTTCCTCCACTTACCCTCCATTAAGCTTATGTGCTAAACAGCAGTGATGAGGAATCAGCAGCCAAGATTGTTAACAGGAGAGATGCCAAAACACAAAGTGGTGAAAAAAAATAGCATCATTGCATTTTCTGCAGTTTGCACTCCCCTGAGAATACAAGTTTTTTTTTTCTCTGTGCTTTCTGTGGAGGAGAACCTCTTTCCTCCAGAGTGTCAGAGCATATAGTGTAGCACTCAGTGTAACATAAAGAAAAAAAAACACCCACACACACACACACGTACACACTGTCTATCTGGATCTCAGTCAGTGGAAGAAGGGGAGGCAGGTGATGCATCCCAGGAGAAATGGTAGAGAGAGAAAAAAGTCCCTTAGTGGTTTATGGTTGAATTTCTGTGGTTAAATATTATTTATGGTGATAAGAAAGGGAAAAAGTCCATTGGGTGTTCCCCGTGTGATTCCATGTGATGTACTGTAAGTCATACTGTGTAATACAATACCTTTAAATATTTTTAAATGGGCTGTACTGGCCAGCACAATGATCCATCCATTGTGTAAATCTCCAGAGATTGAGACTGACCCAGGAACAGCAATCTCAGTCAAATCTATACTCCTAAATATATATAGTATATACAGTATATGAGGTCTAAGGGTGAGATTTTAAAAATGCAAAAAAATGTGAATCACTGACAACAGTGTCACGGATGTAACGTGAATGTCAGCAAACACCGTCTTCCAACTGTGAAGTTTTGCAAAGAGAAAGTGAAAAAGACACAGCAGAAAGACAGGATGAATCACAAAGACAATCAAAAATCAATATGGCATTTTCTTATGTCAAACAAATAGTTTGTTTAGAAATTAAAACAGAGTTCATTTAAAAGCTGGGGCTGAATAGAGTCGATGAGATGCATGGAACAGGTTGGAGGAACAGTTATGTGTTGAAATCATTTATCAAGTCGTAGCAGAGAAAAAGAATCGGAGCTGAGAGTCTCAGGTGGCAGACTGACGCAGAGTCATGGAGGTCTAAATGTGGATCAGCACAGATCTCTTTCTTCATGCACATTTTTTTCTAGTTGGCCTGTTCTCTGTAAAACTTATTAATTTTATGAATTATTTTTGGTTTTGCCTACTTCGCCTTGTTTCCGTTTTACAGACAGAATTATGTTATTTCATTAAAAACAATCCCTGAATCCAATCCCTGAGTTTTAATGTACCCTAGGCGATGACCAAAATTACTCTGCTCTCCTCCAAAGGCATCATACCATAGACACCCAAACACAAAAACATGTTTTATATTCTTCTTTCAAAAATCCACAATTCCAGGGCTGAAGGTCTCTGACCAGCCTTATTTCACCAGTTCAAATGAGGAATTAGAGTTTGCTTTAACTAAACTGAAGAGGTGAGAGGTAAAGCACTCTGCTTCACTGATCCACTCAGTCTACAACTCCAGCTGAAGGTTTTCACATCTTTACCAGAGGACATAATTGTTGTGGGCTGAAAATGATAAATCAATACTCCTAGCAGACGGGAGCTTTGGAGGTGCAGTTTGTAGGATTTAGTGGCATCTAGCAGTGAGGTTGGAGACTGCAACCAGCTGAATACCCTCACCCTCTCCCTCCCTCGTGAAAAATGCAAAAGGCCCTCTCTAGAGCTGGAGTTTGGTTTTTCAGTTCTGGGCTACCGTAGAAACATGGCCGTGCAACATGGCGGCCTCTGTGGAAGAGGACCTGCTCCCTGTCTAGACATAAAGGGCTCATTCTTGGGTAACGAAAATACAACAATTCTTATTTTCAGGTGATTATACACTAATGAAAACTTACTTATGAATATTATATTCCATTTCTTCCAAGTCCATTCCGCTAGATGGCACTAAATTCTACACACTGGACCTTTAAACCTTCAGTGTAAGACACAAGTGTGCTGGGCTTTAACATGACAGAATATTCTCTTTGATACGTAAATGTAATGAGGTGGACTTCTCTCAACTACAGTGGTGAGTATCAGATTGAAGAACTGTAAAACCAAGACAAAGTGTTGTTTTGGACAGAGAGATTTCTTATGATTCTTATGTCTTCAAATTTAAACTGTCATGTTTTAGTTGTGTAATTTTTTTTTTTTTTTTTTTGTAAAAATCTGGATCGATGATTCTCATGAATGAAATTTTACCAAAATGACGGTAGAGGACATTTAAGATGTCAGTGAGAAGCACTCTATAACCTATTTGCTATAAAGAGCTAAAAAAAACAAACATCTGGCCACCGTTTGAGTCTGTATCCAAATGAACTAAGGTGTGTTTATGCTGTTATGCTGAACTCTGCACATTGATCATTGATCATTTGCTGTCTGTTTGCACAACATAATTGTGCATTGCATTACAAAAAAGAGTGGCATAAAAAAAAAAAGAGTGGCATCTCTCTCCGTCCTATCTGTATTCGTCTCTTGACTTTTGCACCGATGCGCTGCTTTCTTTTCTCCATTTTTAAATCCGACTACGGTAAAGAGATCACAATCTCACCATCACGTGGCAAAGTTTTGTTGTCAGGTAATCATTCAGTGAGGTCCTGGATCAGCAGTTAATATGGACTACAATATATTATGTATGAGTACAGAAGCCTTTTCAAAATGTTAAATGGTTAGTGCTTGACTTTCTATCCATCCGGATACATTGTAATAGGGTGCAGTGTATTGATTTAACTTCCCACTTCAACAGCAAAGGTACAGATACTCTGCTGTATTGCACTATGATGCTAATGACTGCTGGAGCTCCAGTTTCTACCGCTGTTGGTCTTTGTCCTGAATAAAGTTCTTTGTCTATTTATAGTGAATCCATCCCTGTGGCTTTGTCACACTGGGCCTTCAACAGATGACAGATGAGAGTCTCCAGCTGACCTGGGCAGCATGTTTTTGGACAGTGGGAAGAAGCCCACAAGACCAAAGAGAGAATACGCAAACCCCAGAAGGAAAAGACCCAGGCCAAAATTGAAATCCCAAACCTTGGAGTTGGAGACAGTGTGCATAAACACTATAGCAGCTGAACAACTTGTTAAGTATGATGAAGTGTGTACCTTGCGAGTATAGTTTGCTGATGTTTGTAACCAGATGGAAATAATCATTGGTCATACCAAAACTCAACTCTGTTTTTTTGTATTTACAGAGTTGTTGTTGGTAAAGAAGAACTGTAGCATTTTTGCTGTTCAGATCAGTTTGAAAGTGTGTTACTATTCATTGTCCTTTAAGAACACTGGTCTAACAAAAGTAGATCTAAAAATAGTCTGAAGTAGAGGGTTGCTTTTCCCAACCTGGTCTCACAATCTGTGTACAAATAACATGACTTTACACTTTCAAACTGCATGCGTTACTTTCCCCAAAGTCTAGTTTTGTGTGCAAGTGATACACTGATTTAACGCCACATTTTTAACCTTTTTGTGTCTCATTTAACGCTGTTGGTTAGGTTTAGGCATGAAAGCCACTTGATTATGGTTAGGGAGAGATCATGGTTTGGGTTAAAACAGTAAAATGCGGTAAAAATGTCCCAACATGACGCTAAAATTCCCAATGCCCAATTGCCAAAATGCCCAATGTGATGTTAAAGATGTCCAGTTGCAACTTTTTGCCAACAAATTATCTAGCCATCCACCCAACCTGCCTCCTCCTAATAAGCTAAAAATCACCTTATTAAATAAAAGAAAGTCATATTATATTGACGTCACTTGCCTGGTAAGGATTGGCATATCACCTGCACGCAAAAGTGGACTTTGGCATCTGAACTGCACACAATTTGAAAGTGTAAAGTTGTGTTATTTGTATGCAGATTGAAGAAACTGGGATGCTTTTCCACTGTGACCATATAAACTGTAATTATGAAGATGTTTCTAGCTCTCTGTGTTTCTTTGATGTGAATAAAGAGCCAGCAGCTGCAATTTCTATTCACAGATGAGAATGAGGAAGAAAAAGGGAAATCTATAGCCGGTTAAAGGAGAATAGTGTACTTTTGTTCAGGCCGGTGGCCTCAGTGTTCAGCTGTCTGGAACAACAACAACAGATCAAAATTAAAGCTGCTACTCAGATGACTCTGAATTTAAAGAGACACTGTAAAGTTAGATGTTTCCCTGTCGTGATATTAAGAACAGCTTAATGGCAATATTAAATTTTATTAGACTTGCTTAGACTGTCTCCAAAGTAGACCGTCTCAGCAGGTTGCCTATAAAAAACAATAAACTGGTACCTTGCTTCATTAATTAAAGCAAAAATACAGCCAATGTGAGGAAAGCTAAAGTTGTTTTTATTACACTCACTAAAAAAATGCTCTTGTCTTCCAGCAAAAAAACAACTACCTATTAATTTATAATTGAATATATAAGTGTAAGGTTTGGCCTCACAGAACTTATGCGGTAAATAAAAGATTCTGATTGCACCACTGAAAAAGCCTCATTATCTTTGATAAAACAATGTTGAACTTTAGCATATTGGTACTAAAAATGTGGACATCACAATTAAAACAAAAAGTGAAAGGATAACTAATCCTACTCTACACAAATAATACATAAAGAAAAAAAAATCCAGCAACATATGTAGTTTTAACTAACTTGTCAAGTACTGGACGCTTTGCCTGCCTTTTAATCACTAGTATTGTTCATCATCACCTGCACTGAACATGTCTCAGTATGAGACATCACACGACTCATTACATTTTTTTTTTTTTACAGGAAAAAAAACACTAAAACACTAACTGAAGCAAGTATAATATCCCATCTGCACACATGAATAAGAATAATTCTCTTCAGTATGTGGGAAAAATAATCTTCAAGTTTCCCATCTGGAAGCATTGAAAACAAGAATCCCAGGCTGATCAAGAGAACAAACACTAATTTCTCAGTGTAATAACGTTCACATCATGTGGAGGATGTGGCCTTCATTTAAACTGAGGACTGCAGGGTAGTAGCCCACATAAGGCACATTTGAATAAAAAAGCATTGAAGTCCTATTTAAAGGGAAAATAATTTAAGATCAAACTTCAAATTCAGTATCTCACCAATTTCAACGCACTCTCTGTAGTCTCCCTTAAAGGAAGCAGTCACTGATTTCTATTATCAGGTGGTTTTATGTTAATCCCCTCCATTATGAACAGTCATCATTTCACCATCTGCTGGGACATAGTGTTGATCAGCTCAGCAGACATGCCGTGATCTAATAGGATCAGACAGGTGTGGAGACATCCAGGATAAAAACAGCTCTGATCCAACAAAGGTAGCTGGACTGAAGACAGAGAACATCATGATGCCGTTGTTGTGCATTAGGGACAGGTTCCAGTGATTTACAAGCACCTTGGAGCATTTTCAACTGTCTCCAGTAGTGGAAGACAGTCACTGTTTGAAGATATTGGCTAAATAGACCTTTTTGAGCTAAGATCTATACTCCAATCTGCTATATCAAGATTAGATTGTATCTTGTATCTCACTGTCACAAATATTCTCATCCAATAATACAGTGCACTGTCTCTCAATCTGATATCTTAAGTAAAGAAATCACTAAAACAGTAAAGGATGTATACATAATACAGCTTCCATCATCACTGAACCATCACTGTGTTGCTCTATCATAGCTTAACACCTTTGACCTTCCTACCCAACTAAACAAGACAGTAACATGTCATTTCAGCAACAGAAACCCACTGTAAAACAAACCATTTAGCAACACAGATAGTTTTGTGTGGTGTGAAAGTTTAACAGATGATTGGAATCTCTTTCAATCTCTAAAATAGTCTAAGAGCAGACATGAGTTTGTCTGATGTGAATCTCATTTCAGTTGTCATGACAAAACACATTCAACTGCCAGCTAAGGACAAGTATTTGCTCAAGCTGTAAGCTACACTTACACTCTCTCTCACACACACACAGACACATACACACATGATAAATCTACATGCAGCTCAAACAAGGAATAAAGTTTTTTTTACTGACCACAATCAGTGGTTTCATATGGTGCTATTTAATACCATATTTAAACTGGATCCAGATATATTCACAGATAGTGATATTTGGAGGGAGGGTGAAATCGCTCATGAAGAATATTGCATTGAGAAGCCCATTTCCTCACTACATTATAGCTTCCTCATGGGCCATTGAACCTTCGTAATAACCAACACTGGAGGTCTCAGATCATCATCTTGGTCAGCCATAAGGGGCTGGGGCCAATATGAAAGTACTTATTATTTTTAAAAGTCCTGTGTGTAGAATCTAGTGGCATCTAACGAAACAGACTTGGCAGAAATGGAATATAGTATGTTTTAATTTGTGTATAATCCCATGAAAATAAGAATCATGTTTTCTTTACCGTAGAATAAGCCCTTTATATCTCAAGAGGGAGCAGGTCCTATTCCACGGAGGCCACCATGTTGCACCACCATGTTTCTACAGAACCCCAGAATAGAAAAGCCAAACACTGGCTCTAGAGAGAGTCTTTCATGTTTTTCATGAGTTTCGCAGCCACCATAGGTTCTTCTACACACTTGGAAGGGGAGAGTGAGCGGGGAGGGGAATTCAGCTTGTTGCAATCTGCAACCTCACTGCTAGATGACACTTAATCCTACACACTGCACCTTTAACCAAGCCTTCACAATACCTAATAGGCTTCTCTCTATGGGAGACCATAGCACCTCCAGAAGACTCACTAATAAATTATGAAATCTGCAGCCTCTATTTTCAGCATTAATCAGGTCCCCAAAACTAAGGGGATGTCTATGACGACTGTCTGGGTGCTTGATTAGTAGTAGGTCAATTAAAATTACAGCTCTTACATTCATATGTAGGGAGTAACTTTGTGATCAGGAGATGGATTGTGGTTTGGGTGAAAGTTTAAGAAACATTATGTTTCTTGACAATATGACAGGAGTACAGATCAGACACTCTTGGTTGAGGAAACCAGGAAACTATAAGAACAAGAGCAAGTTCTATTATATGCAAAATCTGACTGATTTAATTCATGATTGACATGCATATCAACTGATGGGTTGAGTGGAGTCTAGATGAGTATTAAGATTCACTACTGATGGTGGCTGCTCATCATCATCTGCCTGATAAACAACATCAAATTTAAACAGAAACTCAATGTCACTATGAATAAAGTCAGAGAAAAGAATTATGTATAAAGTGTGCACATAGTTTCATCAATCAATCTCAATTTACTGCTGTCATTGCTTCAAAATTGGTGTAAAACAATCTGTAGATTGATTGAATATCAGTCAGTGCTTGACAGACTTTTCTTTAAAGATTTCACAATCGTCAGTATGGGAAAAGTTTTAAGAGCATATAATTAAAATCTTAGTTATCTTTTATGGCTCAGTTGCCAAATGTCAGTGAAGGAAGGCACACACATACACACACACTTCTCCAAAGAGAAAACCATCAAAGTATCTCCTCTCCTTCAAACTGTATCCATCTGCTGTCTCAGTGGAGCAGAAAGTGTTGCCGGTGTGTTCATCTGTGCAGGAGTCCAGACAGTGTCAGAGTTCATCTATCTAGACAGCTCATTCAATATCTTTGGAACAACAGACGTACAGGAAGATAGCTTCTTCTTATTTTTATCTGTTATCAAAGAGAGAACTTTGACTAGAATAAATGGTGGAGGGCAAAAGGTGAAATCTTGAGTCAGATATTGAGAGGAACAAGAAGAATGGTGGTTTGGAAAATATGACAGGTATTTTATGTAAACTCCAACCAACCATAAGTGTGCTTGAGTGTTTTTCACAGCCAAGTGCCGAGACATATGAAGTGCTTTTACCACAGGACAGTAAATTCCTCGGTCAACTTCTAAATCAAATCACTTGCAGAATACAATGTAATTCACCATGACTTGTACAAGGGTTTTGATCCTTTTAATTATGGTTTCAAAACTACCAAAACTTGCCACCACAGGCATCTATTCTTTAACTGGAATGAACTGAAACTGATCACAGCCTCTGCTGATTGTACCAGCCACCTTCCAAACCTTCAACAGATGAGTATTATATGTTAAAAGATACACTTTAACAACAAGACTACTTAAACGACTTTTTAAGTTCCTTGAAGTTCAGTTTGCAAATTATTAAAAATGTGTCTGGAATGAATACAGTTCTGTCTGAAGACTGACATTCTGCGGAGAGCTGAAGTGTGCCATCACTTAAACTGATGTGTTTTAATCGCCTGTTTAAAAGTCTCCATAGCCAAACATGATCTTGAGTATCACTTCCATCATAACTTTATTTGCTCATACCTCTCTAAGAAAAATAGTGTTCTAAGATAATGGCTCTTTATCTCTCTCCAGCTCTGCATGATTTATTCTTGTCAAAGTTTTGATTAGATCACCTGTCATCATCAGTCAGAACAGAACAGGTTCTCTATCAGAGGAGGATTGAACCAATGAGCGAGGGAGGCGAGCGAATAAATTGCATGTTTGGCTGGCAGAGTAATACCATAGCTGTCACTCATTCATTTAAAGGTGCTCATTCTGATCCTAGAAATACAACTGAAGTGAGGCTCACTGTCAGAGGAAAGCAAAGCTGTAATTCTCAGACTGTCAAAACAGATGTATAAATAAGATAAGGCCATTACTGTCACAGGCATTCAGCACCTGTAACAGAGGAAAGTTAATTTTTACACATATGTTTTTATAATATGACATGTCACAACATCTGCTGTGAAAAAAGGGAAAAGTCTGAAGAAAAAAACATAATATATAAGGCATTTTGGTGATGTAAAGTAACTAAGTTGACAGAGGCAGGTGGCTCAGTAAAGTTTGGGTGTGGCTGCTTGATCAATTAAGAGATGGCAGATGTTGCCTCATTTGTAGTCTTTCTCTTCTTACTAAGCTCTGAAATAATATTTAATATTTTGTATATTATATTGTGACTTCTGTTAAGTCTTTCTGTTTTACAGTCTAAACACTTTCCACTTCCAGACCACATGGCTTTATATGTTTGATATTGCTTCTGAGACTGATCTCTCAACACAAATGTGTTCCATTTAGTACCACAAAAAGCTACGAATGGTATATAAATAAAAACTGCCTTAAATGCACGCCGCCTTAATCTATTGAGTGAAATGTGAGAGCTGTGGTTTCAAGTTTTGCTGAAAGGAGATGGAGGAGGTGGTGAAAGCAAATGAATAGTACAGAGTTTAAAGCAGAACATGAACAGGACCCTCGGAGGTGAAGAAAAGACCAGTGGCTGAACTGTTAGTCAGCTGAGACGCTTCCTACCCCACTTTACACACAGTGCATCACACAGGCACAATACCTACACAAACACAAGAGAACAGTTCCTCTCTACGAGATGTTGCCACAGGCCCTGGAAAAAACACATGTTGCTTTCTCCAAAGTTCAACCAGTCCCAGAGTTTCAGCCTGAGGGTTTATCTATAAAATATGCCCATCAGTATTTGCTGCAGCCTGATAACCAAAAGCTTCGCCTTTAAGCTACAACACAAGGACAATGCTCTCATGGTAACAGGGCTAACACAGGTATCTGCTGGATTCTGCTGTAAGGGGGACTGTTAAAGCTAACAGCTAATACACATTTTTGAAAAAGAACAACAAGGTCATTGCACTTAATATAACACCATCTGAAACATACTTGACTCACAATCAATTCGTAAGGTGTTTTCAGGCAGCAAACGGTTGCCGCTGCCGACTCCATTGTTGTCAATGTCAGGGTTCATGATGGTTCAACTTTTTTAACCTGCCACCGCCACTTGTCATATGACCTTGGCAACCACAGAAACTATGAGGAAAACACATTTGGGAAATCAAATAGCAGCTGATTTTCAACTGTAGCTTTCTTGTCCTTGCCTTTTTCTTAAACTTAAAAATTCCACTAAAAATATGACGATATTGAGACCCAAGCAGCATTTCTGTTTCTTCCTATTAAGATTCTTCTGTTGTTGATGTTTGTACGGAGCAACAGAGAAACGCATCTGTAAAGGAAGCCTGTATCTGGATACGCTTCTCTCCTCTTTATGGAGACAAAGAAGAACAAACCCACTGAGACATGAATGGTGCTGAAGATAGTAGAAGATCTCTGCTAAATCCTTCCGCTTTGTTCTGTTTGCTTTTGTTCTGAAGGAGGTCAGTGGCAGCACTTACCTGTAAGACAAGAGACAAAACAGAGATCATAGAATTAATTGACATATGCGTTTTCAAATCATGTATTATAAGTTCTCATCAATTCAGCCTCAATAATGGTGTAACACATCACTATTTTGTTCTTCTCAGCGGTATCAACAGCCAGACAGTTTCCATATGCGTCAACATTAAATGAAATAATTGCGTCGAGCCCTGAAAGCTTTCTCGTCCTGTTTAAAATACCCATATCCATCACACAGCAGACAGGACGACCTTGATGGAAGCTTTAGACATTGGGTATTATGGCTTAAAAAGACACCTGCTCCCAACATCTAATCACCTTGTAGCTGACAGCCAGGGAGGTGTTTATAATTCACGATGACCTTATCACACTTATAGGCAGCAGAAAATGACATTGATTTTCTAAAGAATAAAACCCTTTGAGAGGGAGAAGAATTTCTTATCAGATCCCAATTTGTTTCTAAGATTCTGTCTTTTGGATGAGGACATAATTTAGGTTCAATAATGTTTATAAAATGACTGCCAGAGTGAGAAAATTGTTGAATCTCAGTGATCTGAACTGAGGCTGATAGTTGAGTTATTACGGACATTTTTTAGCCCAGTGCACAGAGAAAATGAAAGGCAATGTATTCATTTCACAGTTCAGACTCCAAATATCCTTTTCCTCTTTGAGGCAAAGGACACAGCCAGTCACACAAAGACATCAGACACAGACAGAGCCATTAGACTGATAGAGGCATTTTCATCAAAAATATTGGAGCCATACATAACCTTTCTCTGCTGTGTATGCAGGTTATTACAGCTATATAGCAGTCACCCAGACCTGAAATAGACTGAATCACTTTAAACTGAATTTCTAATCAGGTGAACAGAAAGAATAGAGAAGAAAAGAAGGTGACGAAACATCTGTTCTACTGCAAGAACCAGTTCAATGCCAAGGTTGATTAAAGAACACTTAAAGCAACATTTCTCAGTGTCTCTGTGGCCCGTTCATTTTATCTTAGAGCAATGTCATTGTTGGATGTTTGGTCAGCAAATAACACAAAACTGTATTTTCTATTTGTTATTGTTTTTAATTTTAGCAACTTCATGGCACTGGGTCCACTCTACATTACATTGCAGGGCTACTGGCCATGTTTAGAGAATCTCACATTGCATTAAAAAGTTGTTAGTCTTCAAATGTGAAAATCAAATGGAGGATGACAAATAAAAGCAGAGGGTTAGGGGAAACAAGACCTTCATGTGGCCTGAGTCTCCTCTCTGCTTGGAAAAGACAATGAACATCAGTCTTCGATTCTTTAATACAACAGCCACAATGTCACAGTGCCTCTCTGCTCCACACAGACTGTAAGTTACCTGCATTTGAACATGTGGATTTAGGGTGAGAGAGGCAGTTCACAAACATAAAAAGAGATTTTATACAATATATTTGGTTGATCCTTAAAACTGTTTGCCAAGGTTTCTTTGTAATGTGTTCCTTTAATAAATCCATTCCCTTTAGAAGATGAAAAACGAACAGAGGGTTATAGTTTTGCTAATCCATTTCTTATTCGTGAACAGAAGGGCTAAGAGTGGTTCAATGGCAATGTTGTACAAGTGAGCTGATAAAGGACACCACAGACAAATACACCGTCACTATACACACTGATCTGCACAGCCTCCAGGCACATCAAAGCAACAAAACCCTTCCCAAATCTGAACAGCATCTTAAACTCGTTATCATGTGTGGTTACACTTATCAAAAGTGTTCTTCTGACCAATTTATATACTGTATGTTGAATCATCCAGGTCCAAAATGTGCCTCACATCATGCAAACATTATTAGCTAATGAGCAACCTGAAACACAGTCAGCCACATCTCTGCTTATCATTGTCCGTTCAGCATGTTCAAGTTCTCGCATCGTATTATGAAGTCCATGTAAAGCAGAACAAAAGATACACTGAGAGCACCACACAAATTCAGTCTTGCTGCTTCTCTCTTCTCTCCTTCTATGAATCATCCCTTTCTCTTCAGCAGGGGTACGCGGAAACTTTTTCTCTCCGTCATCCCATTTCTATTTTTCTCTCAGAATTCTTAGTGAGTCAGACTGAATCTAATTTCCATTGTGCACAACTGCCAGGGACAATGTGAGTGGAGAAACTTCAGCTGGTTTTAGTTAGACTGGTGGGGTTTTTCTTTATTCACTCCACCAAGAAATAGTCTAGAAGATGATATTGTTATAACATCTGGTGATCTTATTCATAGGATTTTCTGTTATTTATATATTATTATGATGTCATATAAATATATATATATATATATGATCAAAGTTCCAAAATTTGAGGTGAACATACAGACGGGTGACAAATTAAAGGAAAAACCAACATAGTGTCTTAGTAAGGTACTGGGCCACCACGTGCTACCAGAACAGCTTCAGTGTGCCTTGGCATTGACTCTACAAGTCTCTGGAACTCTTCTGGAGGGAGGGAACATCATTATCCTAAAAGATATTCCCTTGTTTGGTGTTTTGATGATGGTGGTGGAGAGCGCTGTCTAACACATCGGTCCATAATCTCCCAGAGGTGTTCCATTGGGTTGAGATCTGGTGACTGTGAAGGCCTTAGCATATGATTCACATCATTTTCATACTCATCAAACCGTTCAGTGACCCCTCGTGCCCTATGGATGGGGGCATTGTCATCCTGGAAGAGACCACTCCCATCAGGATAGAAATGTTTCATCACAGGACAAAGGTGATCACTCAGAACAACTTTGTATTGATTTGCAGTGACCCTTCCCTCTAAGGGGACAAGTGAACCCAAACCATGCCAGAAAAATGTACCCCACAGCATGACAGATCCACCAGATCCCCTCACTGTAGGGGTCAAGCATTCAGACCTGTACTGGTTTTTCCTTTAATTTGTCACCCATCTGTATGTAAAAATGATCCCAAAACAACATTTATTCTGAAAGACAATGTTTAGCCACAGATCCAGCTCCTCAGCAGGTTGGCCAAGTCCAGAGACTTTCTGTGGGTGTTACTTTAGTTGACATGATGAGAAAAAGACCAAATATTTAATGCATTTTAAAGTTCTTTATCATGTTCTTTCTGGATGTATTTTATTTCAGTCGGTCCTACTGCTGGGAAACAGAGAAGCAAAAGACATAAAACATCCTCATCCTTATGTGGCTATAACTTGAAAAAATCTGATTTTTTTCTGATTCTTTTTACAGCTCAAGAAACACAGTGTTTGTTGTATTAATGAGTCACACAGAAAAACTGTTAAACTGGATGAATTGACACAGAAAAAAAAAAATTGTATTTACAATATATTTCATTTTCTGCAAGCGGGTAGTTCCATGTCTGAAAAGTGAAGCCAATGCAAAAATGACTTAAACCTGCATTCTCTCTAATGGCCAGCAGGGGGCGACTCCACTGGCTCTAAAAAGAAGTCTGATCACATGGAGGTCTATGGTCTATGATAGTCTAAGATCGCTAATTTCAGGTCTTCTTTAATACATCATGGTGTTCATTTTGTATATTATAGTCCCATTTAGAGTAAAATAGACAATAAAGCAGGGTATGCTTTAGGGTGTGGCTGCATTGTGGTTGACACGTCGCTACCACAGCAACAATGTTGGTTAGGTAACATAACCATGGTGTAATCCCAATTCACAGAGTATAGGCGTAGCCATAGTTGTCGCTATTTCAGTGTGTTTTCAGTTCGTGAAAGTTAATTGTAACATTTGGTCACCTAAAAAACTCTTGTTCAGCATTTGGTTGTACTAAAAGACGTTCTAAGCAGTCAGATTTTCAGTTTTTCCGAAAAGTACATTTTGTTGTAATAGTTTTAAGCCTGTTAGTTGCTAGCTAAAAATAGCATTAGCATTGATATTAACGCAGTTAACCATAGACTGTAAATGCACTGTGCTAACCAAGCTAGCAGCTAGTGTTAGGGTTAGCTCCACCCTCTCATCCAAATATGGTCACTTCTGGCCCAAAAATCCACGGTCAAAATGCCAAAGTCAGTGTTTTATAACGGGAGTCCACAAACTAACGGGCGACCTCACAGTGGCTATGTTCATTACTGTTTTACAATCTATGATTTTCTGTGCATTTTATCATTAGCTCCATGGTCCACTGAGATAAGCCCCTGCCAAGTCCAATCTACAACACAGCCCACTCTCACTGACTTTTATTTTCCATTTCAATTAGCAGTGGAGGAGGATCAGTGATTAGTATTGATTATTTACAGTGGAAATGGCTCCCAGCTCAACCAGAGCAGCCATTTTTACACTGTAAGTAATAGATGGTTACACCTTTAGGCTGACAGAGGTAACAGACGAAGAGAAATGACTGGGTGAAGGAAGAAGCATATCATGAAAGTGTGGAACCATTATCCCGACTAGAAGATTGTATTTCTCCTTCCTGGAAGCTGAGCTGCATCTCCCTCTGGGAGACACTGAGACCTGTCACCCACACAACTATAGAGCAGACTCATATTGTCTGGTAGATACAGCAGACTACACACTGCCTCACATTTCCCTTCTTGCAGCTGCTCTCACCTTCCTCCCTCAGAGCCTCATTTTGTCTTCATCTTCCTCATGTCATTTCTTCCTGAGAGGACAAACTCACTTACTCACTTACTCACTTTACTTTACCACCATCACCTCATCTCATTTGCTTTCCTCTGTTCTTACAGTATGGTGGCTTTTTTTTTCTTTGCACACTCTTCTGTATTCTCTCTCTCTCTCCTATGACACAAAGTAAAATATTAAAATCACAGAAACATTGACTCATCCATAGAAGTAAAACTCTTTCAGCCCTCTTCTACATTTCAATGGAGAAGTAGGTTAGTTAGTCATCCATAGGAGTCCATACATGTGACGCCTGACTGACATCACCATCTCTAGATTCACACTGATAGTCTAGGAAATCAGTTTGCACTATAAAGCCAAAGTGTAAGAGCTGCAGAGCAACTTACATGAGTGTTTGAGAGAGAAGGAGAGCAGCTGCTTTGACAGATTAATTTAACATTTGCATCAAATGCACTGCGGTTAATTGAGCATTGTTTCATTATTTCATATGATCAGAATAGATTAAACATTAATCACATAGGTCTGAAACGCCATGCTGATTTTCAGCTGTCTCCATGTTAATAAGTAGACAGAGTGTTTGTGTTTTTTGCCTGAACTAAGCTCATGAAAGGCTTGTAGAAGAAAAGACTGAAAGGAGACTATACTTATGGTAAAAATGTTTGATTTACTGAATCAAAGATTAATGTATTACACCCATGTGTTTCTGCTATTGGGTGGAAGGGCAGACTTGAGAATTAAACACCAAAGGCAAAAATTGCAGGAGATCCATTTCAGTCGCATTCATCATCAGGCAGAAATAAGAGCTTAGGTTTCTCCAGATACCAACAATAATGTGTCACATTTCTTTATCAATTGAATAAATTACAAAAAAAGGTCAGACTTAAAAAAATAATAATAATGTTTTGTGTCTGTTGTCTGTCTGTGTTGTTATACAGTAGATAGTAGCTGACAGATGTGTCATTCTAAAAAAAGCTTTTTTTTTTTTTTTTTTCTTCACGCATCACTGACATCCTGGTCCAATCTATCTGGCTCAACTTTTTCTTGGTTGTTTACACAAAACAACTTTGGACACGATTCTTCTTCAGGGCCACAGCCATTTTATCAACATCTCATTTCATGGTAAATAAGCATGCATTCTGTGTCTAGTTAAGTCTGTGAAGAGAAAATAACTCAGAGTTTCATAACATTTTAAAGACAAACTACTGTAAGTTATGTGATGGAACACAGTTCAAGCTTTTCTCCTACATATTCTGATTCTAATGGACTTGCCTGTGGGAAAACATGCCCTCAGCTTCACTGTGCAGTACTTCTGCTCTTATTACAGGGTGTTCCCATATTCAAATTTGTCTGACAAATTTCAGACATAATTTGTGTTCAAATCTCAGAAGAGAGGCCACTGAGTGGATCAGTATTCCTGATTAAATTTGCACAGTACAGTGTGCAGATCTGACTTAAGATCAGTATTTCTCCAGTAATTGACTGGTTTATGTCTGTTCAATCCCGAGGCAGGAAGATACCAGAGCAATATAGCAAAATGGGTCATCCATTTTGCTGTATTGCTCTGGTATCCTTCTAAATATCACAGCACAGCGAAGGCTTATCTGTAAGACCACTGCAAAGTGCTCGATAGAACACATCACCTGTACATCTGCCCCAGCTTCTTCTCAGACTTCTCTCTCTCTCTCTTTCTTTCTTGTCTTGCCAGTTTCTCCCCTGACTGGGTCAGCTCCACAGTGCCAAGTTGTCATTTTAAATCTTCATCACTGCCTGAGCGAGTGTTGTATCTTACCTTTCTTACAGATTATGGCTCTTTGCTCTCCCACTGTCCCCATCTTGGCCTCTCCTGCTGTGACAGGCTGCTCCTTGTCTGTTGCCGTGGCTAGAGACTGTTAATGCCAGTCAGCTGGTTCAGTGGTGGAAGTCTTTCTATCAGCCAGTTTACTAACCTCTGGCAACCAGCAGTGTGTGAGTGTGTGTAGCTGTGTAGGTGTGTACACTTAGCAGTAGACTATGTTGTGTGTCTCTCTCCCGGCCTCCTGCTTGCTGTGTGTCTCTTAACGTCTTTGTGGGTCACATCCACTCCTGCAGCCTCTCCTGACACTGCCAGCATGACACATGACATTAAAACAGATCCTGATGCCATACAACCTGCGGTGTAAAACTTGGGTGGTACATACAGTTTACCTGCCACTGCATTGGACAGAAAAACAGAGAAAACACAATCCAGCCACACAAAATGTAGTAAATGAGAAGACACACACCTTTGTTCCTTCATGTCAGGATGCAACAAGATTTAAAGATATAACATTGAGCGCGGCAGGTGAGGATTTGTTTCTAAATCTGACTTGACAATGAAATATGGCGTTTTGAAACAATGAAAGCACAGGTCCCTACAGATTGCGAATACAAACTGCCGAAACTGCCGAGGTTTATGAATCTTCCATTTCCTGTAAAATGATAGATATAAAATCAAATCCTTTATTCTTCACTGCTTGTTACTGAAACAATAACATATTGAATCCCTCAGGCTACTGGGAACTGTAACTGAATCATGAACAACAGTGTTTGTATTAAAGTTGTTTCATCTCCTCCCATTTCTCATCGCTCAATTGTTAACTTGGACAAATCCTACAGCCTCTCTCCACCATCACTGTCTCTGTTAGGCAGCAGGAAGCTCTGACCAGGTGGTGTGTTTTACCCACTTCCAGTGAGAATTGATGGCTATGTTAAACCAAATACAGTAGCTGGAAGCTAATGTCTTTGTCAGGTCTTGGGGGTGAGGCAAGTTCAGAAATAAAAGATGAATTAGTGCAGACATCCATCTTGAGGGTGAAGAAAAACATTAACGATTGCTTCTGTCTGTCTCTCACCAGCTGTCAGCTTTCTGCTGACTGACTACTGGATTGATCACATCCTCTCTACTGTTTTGTTGTCTTTTGGTGCTGACTATATTTTATTTCTTACTGTCTCTCTGCCGGCCTGTCCCTCTCCCCATTTTATACTCTACTTTAACTTTGAAATATGAAACCTCCTCTCTTTCCCCGAAAGGCTACAAATCAATCCGAGTATACCGGGCAATTCTGCAAAACTCTAGAATACATACAACAATGCCTTTTTTCCTTTTTAATGTAGAGTGCCAACATTTTAAAAATTCTCACTTTCTATAATATCTTGAAGTATGGTTATGGTTAGGCAATGAAAACACTGGTTCAACTGTGGTTATGGTTAATAAAAAGGCAAACCTTAGTTGCATGTTTGTGACGGGAAGGGAACTGACGTCTCCTACATAAAAATAAGACATCCATCCACCACCAAACATCTACACTCTTACTTGATTGGCCTGTAATCAGTCCAAATAAGCACTTCCCTCTGGTCCAGTCAGGCAGAGCTACAGACCTTAACACACACCCACATACTGCTGTGTATACTGTGAATTCAGCAGAATCAGAATACCACCTAACCGGATTGTACAAAAGTTCTGCAAGCCGAATATCAGAAAAGTTACGACAAATGTGTTCACTTGATTTCAAGACATTGGTTGTGAGCCAATTTGTGTTTCAAATTATAACAACAAGGATGTAGACTGGCTTTTATCTTGTATAAGCTCACTAAAACACAAATACTGAACTGAACATCAATTACATCCAGATGCCAGAAGAGCATCTTCAGTGAGCAAACCAATAGACTACCAGGATGCTCCAAGCTGCTCATACCTGGAAGACCTGCATCCCTGGACCTCATAGCACACAATGAAGCTTGAAGCAAAAAAGACACAAAGCAAGAAGGCCAAAAACACACCTGAGGCAACTGACTGCATAAACCTTACATATAATACAACCTCCATAAAAGGTAAGAGTCATACAATCATGGCAGAAACATACAGTAACATTTATTACATGATTATTTCATGTCCAAAGTGCTAATTCATGTTTGTGCCATTCATTAAACTCTTTTCCATCTTTCTGTTTTCTTTCAGTCTTTGTTCATCTGTCTCATTAAAGGAGTCCAACTTTACCAGAATACTGAAAAAACAGCAACAAACAGATCCACAACGGTTACAGTGAAACTATTCTCTAATCCACACTACAAACAGATACCATCAGGGTTTTCTCTGGATTTTTTGAGACAAAGGTGGCAAAGGCTGGAGAATGTATGTGGTGTGACGTACACAGTGTGTGTGCAGTCACACACCTTTAGAGTGTTGTGCACTTAAATTTAAAAAATCATGATTTGACAGAGAAATAAAATAAATGTTGTTAGTGTATATTTTGTAAGCCTGGGACGATATGCTTATCTTGATACTACTACAGCTCTGCTGTGTTATTAACATCATGCCTCCAGCAGTGGAGACGTGATGTTAATAGCTCCAGTGTTCTGACGATTTATACTGGCTCATTGAAAAATGTTACCATAGCGCAAAACAATGGCAGAGTCTATTTTAGTATTAGTATTTTCGTTAAAACTGGCTGAATGACTTTACTAAAATAAAAGTGCAATAAATAATTAAGTTTAACCATGTAAAAAATAACCTTGTTTGAACTTATTAATCAATGGTAAGGACTCCTTGTGGTGGCTTTCTAGTACATAACACATGTTGCACACCATTATAATCTAATTTCTACAATGAAAAAATTATTTTTAAGATATTGCTCACCATAAACCATAGATCTCAATAGGTAGCACATATCGACAGAGCACCAAGGAAGCCATAGTTATCCAACATGCTGAGCGAGTGCAGGGTTTTTGAGATGAAACAGACTCAAAGAGTTATTTTCTTCACCTCAGAGTTGGTATAATGCTGCAGTGTGTGTTGATCAGCTGGTCTCATTTATAACTGCTGGAGTTTGCTGCTCAGCTCCACTAACTTTAGTCTCTGAGTGACGGCACAGAAAGTTCACAGTATACTTCACGTTTGTCGCGCAAAGATGATTATTTAGTCCCTAAATCAAAACATGCTTGCAACCGCTGACTTTTTTGGATATGAACTACAAGATAACTAGCGTGTGCATGCTGTGCACTGTCCAGGTGCTGAACTGCACAAAGTTGAGTGGCTCACACCCTGTACCTAATAGTAACGGCTGCTCTAAAAGACTGCAGGGGAGTGACCACTGTGATCATGATTGCTCGCAAGATAACTGGTTTTGTACACAAATCAAACAAAGCTGTGAACAAACTTCTTCAGATCCAGGAAGAGCTCGGCCTTCCCATGAATACTTCTATGCATGATGTGTCTACCAGGTGGAATTCCTCACTCCACATGCTTCAGCAGCTGTTGGAGCAGAGACGGGCACTGACGGCCATGAGTGCAGAGATGGATATGGGAGGTGTACTGTCACATCATCAATGGGAGCTGGTGTAGGCTGTGGTGAGAATACTACAACCATTTGAGGAGGCAACATGTACTGTGTGCCAGGATGTAGCTTCTCTGTCCTCTGTGATCCCTCGTGTGCAGGCTCTCAAGGCTGCAGTGACAAACTCAAAGAAGGATGAGGCAGTACTGGGTCTACCAGAGGCTCTTAAATTCGTGACCACATTGCAGTCTCAGTTGGATGAATGCTTTCAGACTGTCTTTGCTCATCCTTTGGGTCATTACTATAAGGCCACTGTCCTGGATTCCCCAGTTTAAAAACTTGCCAAAGTCACTACTCAGTCCATCAGAGTTTGAAAGGCTCAGGGCAGATGTGGCGTCAGAGGTGGACAGTGAGTTCCAATTGAGTCTAATGGATGATGTTTCTAAGGTAGAAGCTGCCACTGGTGATCCATCCTCAGATGAGACCAGTGAGCAAAAAAGCCTCTTTTGGGGGATAGAGTGCACAGTAAACTTGGCAGCAACACATTTCTCTGTTCTAAATTTCTCTGTTTTATGTCTTCAGGTTAGGCTAACCCATTGTGCTTAACTTTGGAGCTAACCCCCTTTACTTTTCCAGCATTTGGGGAAACAACACAGACTTTTTAGCATTTATTAATTGACACACTGT
Source organism: Thunnus maccoyii (assembly GCF_910596095.1). Taxonomy (NCBI): domain Eukaryota; kingdom Metazoa; phylum Chordata; class Actinopteri; order Scombriformes; family Scombridae; genus Thunnus; species Thunnus maccoyii. The sequence continues at coordinate 9,156,405 of NC_056538.1, forward strand.
AGTCTGTACTTTACATTTACTGCCAGACTGACAACTTACCGCTAACCTTTTCCTCTGCCCCGCTCGCATCAATCATCGCTTCTCTGCCACTCGCTCTTTCCCCACTTGCTACGCAAATATACTCCTTAACAGAGCCACACTGCCAGTGGTTTCCCAGGCAACGACAGAGGTTGACTCACGTACCAGAACAGCGCTGCACAGAGACTCCCAAACGCTATCGATTTCAAATATTAAAAAATACTTTTTTTAGCCTAGTGGGGGTTCTCAGTGTGTCATAATGGAGAAACACAGATTCAGTGAACGTTTAGTACGTTCAGTAAACGTTGACTACAGTTAGACCCAGCAGTCTCCATTAGGTTGGGTGAGTCCAAAGTTGTGAAAACAATGGGGGTGTTTTGAATACACTCCCATTTTCACAGGTAATTTGTTAGTCTGTCCCTCCTGCCGCAGGAAATAATGGATTACTCCTGGAAAGCTATTGATGTAGCACTTTTCTCCTTATGAAAATAACACAGAAATTATACGACCAATGAGAATTTAATCGGACAAGAGCATATCGACCAACTAATCGACCAGCTGCCTTAACAAATACAAACACAAATACTGGGGTCTCACATCTGCACATCCCTAATATCCAATGCAATCTAGTCAAGCTGTCAGAATAGGCTGTTAATTCCTCCCCTTTTATAATTAAGACAAAACATGGAGGGCTTGTGCCTGGCTGTTACTGCCATGCATTCCAGCCTGAGTAAGAAATAGAGCCTGTGAAATAGAGCCACAGCATGCTATCAGCCCTGTGAAACACAAAAGTTATCCTGTAGCTGTTACTGCCATGTGTTCCAGCCTGAGTCAACTTCAAGAGACATTCCTTGGACTGTTACTGCCCTGCATCTCAGTTAGTGCATGTTGAAACTTTGGGTAATTCTTATTAATTTACTCTTGTAAACCTTGCCTTTACTGGCTCCAAATCTGCCATGGCTATTCCTCTTCTACAAGAAGCTATTCTCCATAGTGTACGCCACCACATGCTCTCTCATCCTCCATACCAGACACAATGGACAACCAAAGCAGTTTATTTTTCCCCCTAACACAGAGCCTAAAACCTGGAATTCATCAGCAGGTTGAATTTCAGTGAGTGCAGGAAAGAGATAGACTCACTACTCAATGACAGATATAATGTGCAGACTGCATCCAAAGGCCCATTGTTGAGATACTTGCTTATGACCTTCCACAGGGTCACCAGCCTTGCCTCTCAGAGTAAAGCAGTCCTACAAAAGGAGGTAAAATCCCTTAGAGTGCAAAATGCTTGTCTCCTCCATGAGGTTCATATGGCCAATAAGAAAGTCATGCACTACTTAGAAGACCTGCACTCAACAGAGTTAGATCTCTCCTTACACTAGGAGGAATTGTTAAGGCTTAGATCAGAACACCCTGCCCCACTACAATCGTTCAGCCAGTGTGATGCTGGTTACTGTGATTCACACTCCTCCCTTAATGAAAGGTCACTCCCTCTCCACTCAGAAGATGTGAACAATTCCCGACCAACCCTAAGTTTTTGGGAATGAAGTCAGCTCCTTGACCTCCACTGAGAGACAGAGCTAACAGCTATCTGACTTCCCATCTCTCTGAAACAGACACTGAGGAGATATGTAGTTTATCCTTTAGAGGATATTCTGCTCAGTGTTCTTCTCAGCCACTGATGCATGACACATTCATCTGTGCTTGTCCCTCCGAAAAGGGAACTAGAACATTCAAGACCTGTTCAGCCTCTTCCCTGCACTACCAGGAGAGTGATGACAGTTGCCCTGCCTCTCAACCAGAGAGAACTGTAGCAGGTGATGCACATGTCCATAGTGCTAGTTTAGTCTTGCCTTCACCAGAAAGGACCTTACAGTGTCCCTGCCTTGAAGTGATTGAGCTTATGGCTAAGGACATTGAACCCTTGATCCAGAAAACTGTGATCACAACATTGGAGATCACTTTAGAGAACCTGACCACAATTTGATTGACTTGCCCCATGCAACCCAAAGGGAGAAAGTTAAACTTGTGTGGAAGACCAGCTCTAAAGCTGTCCATAAGTTTATACAGTCACAACCTCCCGGGTTAGAAATGACCACAAAGAGCTCTGTCAAGTGCTAATAGAAGAATACTCTTCTACTGCTGATGAGACCAGTAGTCAATGGTTTCAGCCCTCCAAATTAAATATTCCCACTGTGCGCATCCCAGAGATTTTTACCAACGTTTGAGGCATGTGTACTTCCAGGGTAAGAATGCACTAGGCTTAGAGCTCCACCTTCAAGTCCTTGTTCTTGCGGAACCTTCATCCATGCGTGCATACTCACATTGTGCTTATGATGCATCACGGTAACCCCTCAATGCAAGAGATAAGGAAGATGACACAGGTGGCTTGAGAAATTGCTGCCACTTCCAAAGCAAAGGGGAAAACAACTGAGCCTGCCAGCTCAAATATCGAAGCATCACACAGGTCTATTGCCTCAAAAGATCATCCTCACAACTGCCCAAAGGGGGTGACAAAAGGCCGCATAGGGACACTGAGCACATTCTCACAATAGAAGCAGTAGAAGGCCATATGCAGAAATTCTGGCCCAGAAGTGCGACCAGCCATTGGACGAATCAGCCAATGACCGCAGCATCTCTAACCACAGTTCAGAGCATGGTCATAATCCATCAGAGAGTAACAGCGCCTCTGAATGCTTCTCCGCCTCTGACTACCCAGAGTGTTACAGCCCTGAGCCACGAGAGAAACTTAAGGCACAAGAGCTCCAAAGTTCGCTCCTCACAATCATAGACAACAACACAGTCGACCCCTGTACTGACAGAAAGACAGATACCAGTGCCTTACTTTTCCTGCAGTTACATAGGCAAACTTGGGTTTGTTAGCAACAGCAGACAAATCAGACATCACTGCCTGACTTTGCAAATCAGCCTCTTGATAGTATTTTGTCAATAAGATCACTACTGCAAAACACTAGCTTATGTGCTTACAGAACTTGTCATACACATGTCTTTACCCACCACAGGTTTATGAAATTACCACATTGTCATACAAAACCATGAAACAACCATTAGGACTTTGAGATTTTGGAAAAATGTGATGACTGTTCTTGCTTAGTGAAGATAGATAGTGCCAACAAATGCCCAGTTGGTTCACGAACTGCCAAGATGTTACAAACTGGAACAAAATGACGAACTCAACTATGGGCTGTGCATGTTTATTTGTGCTCCCAGGATTATGCATCGAGTACAATCCTGCAACCAAAGGGGGGTGGGGGGTATGTAGGTTCCAATTGTTCATTTGTGTGGCTTAAAAGGTATAGCCTAATATGTAATTATTCCATATTAAAATGTCTAAAAACAACTAGACCTATGTTATATATTTTGTTGAGTTGTGTACTTACATTATCCCAAAGGTTTCCAACAATTTTCAAACCCAGAGAAATTTGTAATTTAATCAAAGTAACGGACTGTTTCATTTGGTCGCATGTCAATGGCGTCATACCTCCTCTACCAAAGAGTAAACACGCACAAGATGCATACAGCGGCGCTGTGTTTGTCCGCTACAATGGCGTCTAACAAAGAGTAACTTACACACACACAAGATAATACATCGGCGTTGTGGTTGTTCCACAGAAACTGTTATCAATTGACTTATATTCAGTTTTAAGCCACATTTTAATGATAAATTTAGGTTGTTGGACGTCTGGATCTCAAGTTATCAGAGAAATAAACTGGGCAAACGTCAGCAGCAGCTCGGCTAACAGCCCCTCCGACAATTCCGGTGGTCACCAAACATCGTCGGAGAAATATTGATATTTTTTAGGTGAAACAGCTTTAACTGGTATTTTTAACGATTTTAATCTGCGTGTACATTTGTTTTTGGAGAGGAGAAGACCTCTGCGGATAATTCGGCTCCAGGGAGAAACCGACCGAACAAGTGTTGGCAGCAGCTCAGCCCGTACCGGACGTCCGGTGCTCGCCACACATCGTCGGAGAAACACTGATTTTTTTTTAATTTTTTTTTTTAGGTAAAACAGCTTTAATTGGTATTTTTAACTATTTTAATCTGCGTGTACGTTTGTTTTGGAGAGGAGGAGACCTCTGCGGATCATTCGGCTCCCGGGAGAAACCGGCCGAACGCCTGGATCTAAAGTTACGAGAGAAATAAACCCAACAAGTGTTAGCAGCAGCTCGGCTAACAGCCTGTACCGGACGTCCGGTGGTCACCGTACATCGTCGGAAAAACATTGTTTTTTTACCTGTAATTTCCGGGTCCGTTTGTTCTGGAGAGGGGGAGACTTCTGCGGGTAATTCGGCTCCCGGCAAAAACATCCCGAATGATTAACACTGGAGTAATCCTATCCTGGTGAAGCTGGTTATTTAACACATGAATGTATAAAGAGAACTGGACACAGCGTCGGAGACGGGGCCCCGTTCATTCCTATGAAAGTTGCTCAGTGGCGCATGAAGCAATAAAAAAATCGACTTCCCGGTGTGAAAGTACCCGGATCTTCCGCTGTGTGTGGCCCACAGAGCTTGCGCACTAGTGACTTTCAGTCGTTCTCTTTATACATCCATGATTTAACAACAACTCCCATGATCCCTTGCTACTTCACACCGTCATCTTTTGTTATTGTTTTGATTGAGAGACCCCTAGCGGCTGAAATTACAAATTGCGTGTTTAAACTAAACTTTGCCCATGAATAAACTCAACTTCCCAGAGTCCTCCGGGTACTTCACACCTAGACGTTAACTCTGCCCATGGACGCAGCTTTGAGCTACTATTGGTCACTGTGGCATGTGACCTATGATGTCATCCAGTCAGCAAAACCAGAGCCCCACCTCTGCTCTCTCTCTTTCTTCTCACAGTTACTGCTACAGGATACAAGAGCCATGAAGCAAGTTACCGCCAAACTGCTAACTCTGTAAAGCATATGTATCAAACTCAAAGCCCGCGGGCCAAATGTGGCCCGCCACGTCATTTTATGTGGCCTGCGAGAGAAAAAGGTCTGATTGTAAAAAAAAAAAGTCAAAAGCGGGCATTGACCGAAAACTACATTTCCCACAATGCATGCCGATTATGTTAGCCACGAAGTGACGGTATCCCGCCACTGGACTATCCACATTAATGCGATTTTCCCAACAAGTGGAATTGAGAAATATAAATAATGACCCCAAAATGTCCAGAAAGAGAAAAAATGATGCCGACGGAAGGCAGTTTCAAGAAAGATGGGAAGGAGAATACATGTTTGTGCCTCAAGGAGAAAAAGCGGTATGTCTTTTATGTTATGAGGTGTCTGTGGTCAAAGAGTACAATCTACGTCGGCATTTTGACACCAAACAAGGAGCTAAAAAGAAAAGTATGCCAAAAATAGCCTTCAAGAAAAACAACAAATTGTCCAAAAAGTAAAAGGCAAACTGCGATCGCAGCAGAATTTGTTCACGAAAGCCACAACCAAAAACAATGCCGTGTGTTAATAATAATAATAATAATAATAATAATAGTAATAATAATAATAATTAGCAACAAGTTATTAATAATAATATCTTGTGTTTGGTATTATTTTTCTTTATTCTCTTGGATTGTTTGATTGTTGATTGATGGAGTAATGTGGGTTTCATAACCTAACAAATTAAAAAGATTTATGTTATAATTACAAAGCAACAAGCAAACATTTTTTTTTTTTTTACATTTATGCAAATATATATATAATATTTGTAACTTGAATAAGTAATACATTCAGAGTTATTTAACATTAAGGAGTAGTTACATTTATTTTACATTACATTTAGTTACATTTAAAAGTTACATCTGGCCCTTTGAGGGCAACGATTATGCTGATGTGGCCCTCGGTGAAAATGAGTTTGACACCCCTGCTGTAAAGAGAACAAAAGGAGCTGCCTGGTTCCTCTGACCTGCACAACTGGAACACCAACTGCACAGCAAAGTCTGGACAATTCAGCCTCGGAGCCACAGCCCTTCCAGCTCACTGTACCAACAAAGCAGCAAACCAAAGCATCTCTTTCTCCATGGATTTGTTAATATATTGGGCATAACATAGAATGGCAGATAGCTAAAGCACAGGACTGCTTAATTTAATCAGTGTCAATGTAAATATATTGATTTGATTTAAGGTTGTTCATTGAGCTCTATTGTTGTGATGTTATGTTTCACACACACGTTACATCCAGTGACTAGGTCTTGCATGTAACTAACTAACCTCTTTCAACCTGGCACCCTTTATCTTACATGCTTTCCTTGACATAACCACACACACAGTTACGAGAAGGTTTAAAGCCCCACTTCACATATTCTTTTGTGTATAGCCTCATTAGCTGGATTACATATTGTGTATTTTTACTTTTGTTATATTTTTAAATAAATGCTTTTGGATATACATGCTGTCTGTGTGATGTTGCGCAAGAGTGAATTTTCCAACATCTGCTTTGCAAAGAGCTCGGAAATCCTTCAGCCTTTACTGGCTATTGATATGATCATTTTGGTTATCGTTATTAAGTTAATTATTAATCAGTTCAGAGTTCTAAATTGATAGCTTAGTACATTTAATGAGGCTGAATCAATCGATTGGCTGTCTTTTCCCCTGACCCCAGAGTGGTGCCCTTTTATAATCATTATCATCGTCGTCGTCGTTATTATCATCATTGTTATTGTTATTATTTTATTGATTTTAATAATTAATAATCATCTTTGATGATCATTAATTATTACTGATTGCCCAACCAAGTCCTAACATCGTGCTTGTGAAAACATCAGGCTATAGAGATCAGAAATCCTTAAGAAACATTTTATTTCACTGCACAGCAAGATAAAATCTTCTGCTTGCAAAATGATAATATCCGGCCCACTCCCTGTCTACAACCATTGCAATGAAGCTTTCAGTTGTGCTTCCCCTTAATGACTGGCTTAAAACTGGTATTTTGTGAACAATTTAGATTTTGACAATTGGGACTGTTTCTGGGATAGGCCTGCATTGTTCAGAAGGGATGGGCTTCACCCGAATCGAATCAGGACATCAGTGCTGGCAAACAACTTCATGGACCATTTATTATGACAAGAGAACTTTGTAACAACAAAACAGTGTACTCCTATATATAGACCGGCAAGAAATTCACTGCTTGTCATACACACATGTTGTCTCCAATAGTGAAACTGTTATTTCTGATAGAGATCTCTTCAATCATGAAACTGTTAGCCTACTTCTTATAGAAAAATCAAAGCACAGAAACAGTCAAAGACAAGGTCTAGTTTAATTACTGTACTCCTGAAATATCGTAGCCCAGCCAAAAAGTTTGGACATCAACAAAAGGTAAACATGGCTCTGTTAAACATCTGGGCACTTACTAATGAGACTTTTGTTGCAAATGATCTTATCAGTGAACATAAGCTAGATTTTATCTTTCTGATTGAAACATGGCTCGGTTCAGATAAAGCCTCTCTCTTAACTGAAGCCTTTCCTCCAAATTACAGATTTGTACACTCGATACATGAGGGAAAGAGAAGAGGAGGACTGGCTGCTATTTTTTCACACCTTTGAATGCAAGTGTTTGAGTTTGGGTAGTTTTTCATATTTTGAATACCAGGCTATTATGCTGGAAAGTCAAGCTTCAGTGCTGTTGAATACTTAAGCAATATTACACGAGAGGGTGTGCTTTACCGTCATTGCTTACGGAACTCAGTGCCTCGTTCCTGACCGCATCGCTGTCGTGCCAACAATAAAGGTAAAGCACACCCTCTTGTGTTATATTGCAATTATACAACATTTACCAACAAAATAAAATATATAAACAAAATGTACTCATATTGTGAGGCAGTTCGCTCTAAAAATAAATAACTTCTTGCTTGTGTTATCTCCGTTTCCATGGAAATACATTGGGAATGACTAATACCTGGAAAACAATCACTCACGTCAGTAGACTCCTATGTAATGAAACCTAGTTTACTACTCCAGCAAGTAGGCCGACCCTTAGTAATGACCTAGCAACAAAGACGATTTCTAGTCCCTGCTGACTCAGCCAGCCAACTTGAACTAATGCTTTCTGGAGATCGCAGCATTTCCCAAACTGAATAAATGCCACACATATAAACACAAACTGCTTTGCTAGCTCAATCTCGTTGTAACTAAGATAACTGCTGAAAAAAATCATTTTTCCATGGACAGATTTAGCTACTACATCCGCAAACTTCACAGACATTTTTAAGCTAGTAGCACCACGTCACCAGCACAGCTGATGGAAGATGCCGGATTGGAAGCTGAGATATACTCACAGCTGAAGGGAAAATGGTTAAGTTTTGCTGTGTATGGGGGTGCCGGGTAACAATAAAGAGTGGAGAAGTGTTCAGGTTTTTCAGTGTGTGTGAGGGTGTGCGTGTGTAACTCGCCCCATTGTCTCAGAGTTCAATCCACTCTGTAAAGTGTCTGTTTTGTTTTCCCCACAACCCCTAATCAAAGACCAAAGACGCTAGCAAAGCAACACGGTACATAGAATAAATCCAGCAGAAACGTCAGATAGGTCGGACCACTGTGTTTAACCGTATATCTTCAAATGTTACAGTCACAGCTGAAAATGACAACAGAAAAAAAACCGCCAAGTTCACATATCTCCGCAACTCAAATCAACCACCAGTTGTCTATCCAGAAGTGACTGTTGTTAGCGCAACTTCACGGTCTGTAGTTCTAACGAATGGTGGAGTAATATTTTTAGTGATGAGGCTTTTTTTCATTTGAGCACGGCTAGGTGTGCTATCATGCTGATTTGAGCATGTTCTAAATGTCTAGTTGACCAATCAGATTGCTTGGTCGGAACTACGTGTTGTATAATATTAATTTATCGACCACCAAAGGATACAGCTTCACTCTTACCCGAAATATCTGAACTACTGTCAGTCTGTTTTACTAGTCATGATAGGATTCTTATAACTGGTGATTTTAATTTGCATGTTGATAACATCTCAGACTGCAAGGCTATTAATTTTATGCAACTTTTGCATTCTTTTGATTTTATTCAACATATTGTTGGGCCAAAATTGATACTAATATATCAAATCACTACCATTTGTTTTTTAATGTGACTGTCGCTGGTATAGCTAAAAATGATACAGAGTGCATCATTAAAAGATGCTTCTTAAGTCTGTCTTCAGTCATTAAGTTCTCTAACCCTCTCTCTGATGAAGTCTCATCTCATCTCTGAGATTATTAGGTCGTTTAGTGTTGGCTTGCTCAATGTACCAAAAATTAATTACAAAAAGTATGGTGAATCAGCTTTCTCTTATTATGCACTAAAGGTTTGAAACAAACTCCCATCACAAATAAGACAAGCGACCTAGTTTTAAAAAAATCTCAAAACTTACACTTGTACATCTCGCTCCCTGTTTTTAAAACCCGTTATTGATTTCTGTTGTTTCTCTTCTTAAGAACTTTGAGCTGCATTTTATAATATAAAAAGGTGCTATATGAATAAATTATTATTATGATTATTACTGTAATGTGATGTCACAGATCATGCTCACAAGTACACGCTTTAATCTCAGTTTCAAAATGTGCAGAGAAAATTTCCACCTTCAGCAGATAAGTGAGAACAGCTTTTAAGTGTCAAACTCTGCACATACTGTACATTATTATGCACATTGAAACTCAAACATTCAACTGAAGTAACAATAAGCAAAACACATTTTTGAGCAGAAGGGGTTGATTTTTGCAAACTCCTTGCAGATTATTTTACTGCTATAGTGAATGAGCATGACTGCCTTCTCTCTCTCAAATAGATAGATAACAACATACACTTAACCACAATATCAGCCATTTAAAGATAAACGCATATCTCTTCTAACAAAATCAATCCAATGTTCTAGAAAATCAATACATAAATCGTTACACTCTAGTGTAATGATAAACACAATTCTCTGAATTGCCTGAATTTCCATTCTCTTTCTGTTCAGAAAGAGTACAATCCTACAAAGCTCAAATCTGATGGTTTAGATCATTTAAACTCAACAACACTGAGTAAAATGGCATCTTTTGGAAAAGTGATCTGAAAAACTTTCCTCAAACTGTCTTCTACTAGCAATTACCAAGAAAACAGACACAACATTGTCACAAAGACTTCTGGCCTTCACTCTGTCTGACTGACAGTAATTCTTGATTGTTCACTGATACAGTAGAAACCAGATGCAATGTTTAGTCTCCACCAGCTTCCATTGCCTTCTACATCAGTGATGTTGTGAAACAGCAACACAAGCCCACACTGTCAGGGCTGCTGACACAATTATAACCTAGAATTACAACATCCTAGAGAAATATTTCAGTCTGATGTGGAAAATAATTTCCATGGACAGCTACGTCTGCTTCGTCACACCAACCTGCTCCGACACAGCCCAATCCACTGTGTAGCTCCCCCCCCCCCCCCCCCCCCCCACCCAACAGACACATAGAAACAATTTAAGCAGTTATGTGACAACAAGAAGAGAGCTGGTAAGCTGTGACCGTGAAGTGATCTGAGCTTTCTGATGAAATCATACAAAATATTTGGTAATTGTCATGTGAACAAGCTGAATAGTTTAGGTTATTCTTGCGTCAACATGTGGGTTCAATAATATGGGTTGGCATATTTTATCCAAGCACATCAGCTCCTTCATCCCTGTAAAAGCCATGCCCTCCTACTGAAACGCATTAAGAGTTTAGTAATAAACAATCCATATAAGGTTCTACTAATAGTTATAAATACAGGTAGGAGCAAGATGCATCTATGGATAATATAAAGAAAATAAACATATGCTCTGGTGTCCAATAGATTTGTAGGTTAGCTTTTGTTTCAACTGTATTTTGCAGGTTCCTTAGTATTTTAAAGGTTGGATTCATTTACCTTCAACACTACAGAGATTATCAATACTGCCAAAACTGTGAATGAGTCCTGCTAACATTGTTGCAGAAACTGCCTTGCAAAAATCCTGTTCACAAATCATGTTCACATCATTATCTATAATTAACCAGATGTCTTGTCAAGACTAATATTTCTTCAGTTCTTGCACAGTACACATGCACAGTAGAAACTTGCACAATACAAGTTCAAAAGTATTTACCTTCTTCATGTCTGTCCATGATTTGAGGAGAGACTCCAGCAGCAACACTGGTTAGTAAACACAGGTCAGCAGACTGATGTAGAGAGCCCTTATAATTTGGTTAGTTAGTTGTGAAGGTTCTGTGATGTCATAACTCCTCTAAATTCTGAGAACAATGTAGAATGGAATCTTGTGACATCATATTGAATGTGTGTGTGTGTGTGTGTGTGTGTGTGTGTGTATGTGAAAATACACTCAGTGAACAGAAAAATTAAAACCCCTATATAGATATCAAATTTCTAGGTTGCATGCAATTGAATTTGTCAAAATGTAATAACATAACTTAAATTAGCCAAAAAGAGATACCTCAAATTAGTCTCAAAATGAACTGAATCTGACGTTGTGTGTAAAAGTGCACTTTTAAATTCAATACATTCATTTAAACTATCAAGCATCGTGAATATCCACTGCAGAGGATGCCAGATTAACTCATCTGATTTAATTCCCTGGTTAAATACATTTAGAGGATGGAAAATGTTACTGGTTGCACAACATGTCTCAATGAATAAGTTGTATTTTACTGTGCTGAGCTTTGACAATATACATCCACATTCTGCCGATGAAAGAACACATACCTGCCCCTTCATTAAGCTGCGATGAATTCAATGAAGTGAAAGGGAGGCCTTCCTACAGTGAACAAGCAAGTGAAAATGAGAGATGTTGGCAAGCATCTTAAATCTAATTAATCTTTACTCTGCCTTATTGGCATTATACTAATGAACATAAAAAAACAGCAACTTCATTTGTCTGAATTAATAATAGAGACATTTTAGAAGCGGGTTGTGCTAGAGGCAACATAAACAGAGAAACATGCAGTAAACCCATGTTTCATTTGAACACTCCAGGCCTCAAGAGACAAATGCTTAAATAAGACAACAGTAAAAAACTGCAAACATTTTAGATTCCTAATAATCATCACAACACAGATCCTCACAGGGGGGTAACTGTGACTCTAAAGGAGCCTTTTTTTGTCAAAAATGTACTATTTAGTATTCAAGAACAGCAGAGCCACTACATTTTCTAATGAAGCTCCATTACCACTTTACCACAGAATTAAAGCAGAGGTGAGCATTTTGTAGTAAACAGTCTATGCAGCTGTTTCATTAACATGAGATTCACGGTTAGGAGGTTCATATCCTCTGACTAAGACATTAAATATACATCCCCTGATGAATTCTGCAAGAAAACATCACTGATGACTGCAAATAAATCAGTATATGACACTGAGCATGAAAGTGCACTGCTATGAACTGTTGATGTGGATGGAATATACACACAAATAATCTTAAATGCACTTATTCTCTTCTCTGCAAGCACATTGCTGCATTCCCACCATTCATGCCAACATGAGATTCACTGTCAGTTCTCAGAGAACACAGTGTAACTCAAAAGAAATAGGACATGGGTAATTCTCTTGGTTTGGGGAAGGCAGGTAGTGTGTGATGTGAATCAATGTTGACTGAAAAGAAAAAACAGTCAGAAGACAATGGATGAACTGTCTCCTGCATCTGACCTCACATCGCAGTTGTCTCTGCACAGGTTTTAATCTAGATATCTAAAGACTCCAGCAAGACTCAACGCTGTTCTCCCTGTTCTCTGGTTTTCTCATGTGAATCAGATTTGACTATTATCTCTTATTATCAGAGGAAATAAACAAAGGTATTCCTTAAACAATTTTAATTAACCTAATTACGATTAACCTAATTTAACACATAACTATTTTTTTATACATTTTTTTCATAGTAATCCCTTATTGAAATTGTAGATTTTTACATTTGTGTCCAGGGTACGTTCACCAAGTCAGTCAAGTGATCATTTCTCTGTATTATGTGTGACACCTTCTTATTGTTGTCTCATGTTGATAACTTTCTGATGACAAAAAGTAGATGTATAATAAAGTGCCACTATCCTTTGCTGCTTAACTATACACTCTGTAGCTCAAAGCCTGAGTAGATGTCATTTTTGTCATTGTCATTCATTGGATCAGACACCTGTTTCAGTCATCTGCTACAAGAGCATAACACTGTCATGTTTGGCCACACGTAACTGTGAAAGACCAACAAAGGCCAGACTGATATGAATTACTCTGCATGAGTAGACCTGACCTGAACACAGCAGGTGAGATGAGAAATGAGAAGGATGGAGGGAGAAGTGAAAGAGAGCAAAGGCTGAATGCTACAAGCGTCTGACATTAAGTCTGACTGCTTTTAATCCAACGGAGTCTCCATCTTTCAGTGTGAAGTTCTACCCTTCCCTCTGCCTGTGCTTTGCATTTCTTCCCTCTTCGCAAGGGTTTGAGTGGTGCATCAAATCAAACCGGCTGCAAATGGCTGACAGGGTACAAAGCACATGCTGAAGTACCTAATGTTGACTGTGACCCATGATATTAGAGTCAGACTCCAGGACAGAATAGTATTTATACCTGGAGTATCCTCTCCCCTGCTAGAAAGGGGTAAGGGTAAAAAAGAGAATTAAAAATGAATTTTATAGCCTCTTTACAACCCATAAATGACCTGTATGTTTCAGTCCCAACATTCATGTTGACCAACACATTTCCACCACACACCATTTTTCCTCGGGGTCAATTCTGTCATTGTCTCCTCTCTTCAACTCTCCATATTTTACATTGAAAGTATGGGATTATGGGAGTGCACTGTATGGGCCAGAAACTAGAACTATATAAACTGCAAATCAGGGCACAATATAGACACTGCTGCCAAGGAGTTATGATCATTAACATAAAGAGGAGTGATAATTATTATGATATAAACTATAAATGCAAGACAGGACAAAAAAAATCTGCTGAAAAGAGGAAAACTCCACCTACTCTGGTTTTTAGGAAATGTCTCCCAAGTCAGTGTGGATATGTATTCTTGTTCATAGCCCAAAGCTCTTCTGCTGCATTTCAAGCTACTGGTTTCTGGAGGAAATGGTGAATTAAAGGACAATATGTAGTGACAAATAGCAGTTGGCTTGACGAAAGCATTTATCTCTTTCTGTTTGTAAACGTCCCTGCATCTATAGTTATCTATCTCTTTGTCTCAGTCTATAAAGCCATCCTTCCCTGAGGTTCATATCTGCCATATTTTTCTTTGACAAATGCATATGGATGGTCCACTTCAATAATATCCTCATAATTTGGATCTAATTTTCTTTTTTAACTAAACAGATTAAACAAAAGTCCACCTTTTTTGTTCTTAGACAACAGTGACTACATTTACATGCACAAAATATTCTGGTTTTTGCCCTTATTCCAAAAAAGGCAGTATTCCTACTAAGCTGTTTACATGGCTGATGAAATGAATATTCCACTAATATTCACGTTTACATGCAGAGCGTTTTCAGAGTTTCTTTCTGCTCCAGTGGGAATGGGAATCACAAGATCACCGCAGGCAGTGAAGTAACCAGCGAGGTGAGAAATATTAGTGAGCTGCTACCTGATATTTATAAGTGATATTGATATGACTGATACTATAAACTTGTACTTACAGACACATCCAGTACCTAGGTTGTCTCATGATGTTTACCACACTGCTGTGTTTTTGGTGCATCACACCAAGTCGTCACAGTCAGTCAGGATAATAACTAATCCCCTGAACAGCTCTCCACTCTCCTCCCATTCCTCTCCTCTGTCTGCCTTCCCGTTGAACCCAAATGCGGTTTTAGAATGCTCCTAAAACCAGAATAATACCAGCATATCCCACATGTCTTAATTGGAGAATGCTGCATTCGGAATAGGACCTAATTTGTAATATCCAAACAGAATATGCTGTTTACATGACCCGTATCAAATTCAGAATATTGTCATATTTGGAATAACAGTGGAATATTAGTGTGCATGTAAATGTGCCCAGCGACAAGTGGAGGCTGGTGGAGAGGAGCAGAAGTTGACCACCTGGCCAAATGTTAATTTCTCTATTTTACTGAAGATTTACAATTGCCCTTGAGCAAGACACTCAACTGAATCGCTTCAGTAAACATCCAGCTGAGGAGATTAATAACTTTATTCATATTCAAACTCTAGTGAGCAGCCTCCGGTAAGGGTGTCTGTGGTGGGAATTACAAGAGACATGAGAGGGCAGGGGAGAAAAAATAACAACAGCTTAAATGTCCATAAAATGTCAATAAAAAACAAAGAAACTCTGTGTCTGTGTGGTCATTTCAGTCTTCCAGGAATAATGCAGTTTGTTAAAACAAATGAGGAGACTTGAGTCCTAAATGATGTCCTTATCTGCCAGAAAGTAATGGCATCTTGTCATGGATGAATGATAAAGATTCCCCCCTTACATCAGAAATGAAGGCATCTCAAAACTTCCACTTTCTTTTGATTTCATTCAGAGTAATAAAGATAAATGAAATTCAAATTCTAGCACACTGCTACTGCTCAAATACACTAAATGACCACAACATTCTTACTTTTCACTTCGCTTTGCAAAAAAAAGTCATGCTACTTCCTGCTGAAGTGGGCATTTAATGTAAAACTTTTTTAAAGCTGTTTGAACAAAACAACCATCACTGCATTTTGCAAGAGCAAGAAAAATCTATTTATCCTTTGGCATTAGTCACAAAGCCCACTGATATCCAACTGTGAACTGATCAGAATGATTAAAAACAACAATCAGAAGCTTTGAGGCTGAAAACTGTTTCATGGTGTAACAGTGTTATTAGCTTGACATGGATTGGATTTTCAAGAAAAAAGAGATTAGAACACTTTGTTGCAAATTAAACTATTAATTTACGATACAATTGGAAAAAGGCAGAAAGTTTAGAAAGTAAGTTCTGAATCAAAGCTCAGTAAAATCGAAGCTCAGTAAAATCATAAATATGCAACGCTTCCCACTGACGATTGGAAGTAATTTAATTGTGGGCAAATGGCAGCTTGAACACTGGAAGATACAGATCAGCCATCATCCACCAGGGGAATCATCTTTGTAAACACATTTCACTCCTATCAGAAGCACATATTTAGCACCACAGAATAACTCATCACAAATCCACAAATCCAATTCAATATATAAAGTTTATAATGAATCATAGACAATTGAGACCTGCTAAATTCCAAAACCATCCCCTCTTTTAAATCTTCTCAAAGCTTCTTCAGCATTTAATGCTGGAAAATCTTTAGGACTCTATAAATATCATAAATGTCGTTATTGAATTATTTGTTGAATTATACAAAATATTTGGAGACTGCCTGAGTTTAATTATGTCTGTTAAAATCCTTTAGAGCAGTGGTTCTAGTAAGGAACCCTAAACTGACACAAATTAGACCACAGACCCCCATTTGATAAGATTATGTCAAAGGATCCCCCATCTGATAAGACTTCTGCTTTTAGATGTTTTATTATAGACAGTGTATGAAACCCATGACCAAAATAGTCAAACTTTCTGTCATTGTGTTACTTATGGATGGAATTATAGTGAAAATAAATTATTCCCCTTTTTTCTGACCCCCTGAAAACCCCTTAATAACCCCTGGGGGCCCCGAACCCTACTTTTGAGAACCACTGCTGTAGGGAGTAACAAACAGCTTTGATTCATATTCCTGGGTGTGTTCCATCAAGCTGGCTAATGGGATAGCCTGGCTTATTTCGATAAGCCTCGCTAAATTAAGTGAGAGTTTCGTTCCATTACTGCGGTTTATATGAGTCCCAGCTCAGTAACCATGGTAACGTAGTCAGCAGAACTAGCCTGCTCCGTGGCAGGCTAACGGTCAAGCTTAACTCAGCTGCATGTCAAAGAATCTTCAACAGACTGAAACAGACTCTCAAAAGACGGTTCCATCAAGTGTCTTTTCACACTCACATCACTTGTCTGTGTTCAGGAAACATAAAATAGAAGAATTGTGGGGGACTTTTACAAAAATATTTAAGTAAATCCCCATTTTATTCGTGGTCACTCCTGTATTGGACTGGAGCTTAGCGTTTATAATTTAAGAAATAAAAGTGAGCCAGCGTTATTTTGTAGTTATGTATTTATTCATTCACTCATTTTGTTCAAGATTTGAAGACAAAAAGAAAATTAAATAAAGTCCAAACCATGTCCTTCTGCTGTGTTTAAATGTATACAGTGTTAACTGCTTATTGTAAGCAAAATTCACCGCTCTCTTCGCCTTTTCTGCTGCCGGGGAAAAGAAGGCCATCTCCTTCACCTTGTTAATTGAGGCAGTTTTGCCCTTTTTGGTGAAAACTCCTTTATATTCTTCATATAGTTTCATCAGCAGGCTTGTTTTGCTGCGGAGAAGAACACCGCTCTAGTCTTCTCTTCTTTTTGCGGCATAGTATTGTCTTTTCGACAATCGACTGTTCTGCGCTGCAAATGTACTCCGTGCACGCACACACTGCAAGCTTATTCCAGTCTGGCTAGACTTAGCGTTGACTAGAGGCGGCTAAACTGCATTAGTGGAACGGCTTGAGCCTCAAGTGAAAGTTGACATTAATTCTAGCCAGGCTTTTACAAGTAAGTGCAGCTTTCTTTGGCTGCGTTGATGGAACACCCCTCTGGTCAGCACCATAGACAGTGACAGCACAGCAGCAGAGTTCTCTGTTGTGGAGACAGAGCTGCTTTATTCACTGTAGTATATTACACTATTGATTATTATGCACTTCTTTAATTAATTCAGCCTTACTTTATAACTGGTTTAGGCAGTGTTTTTGTTTGTTTGTTTTCCAGTGCAGCTTGATGATAGGCTGTGAGCACAGCAAACTAGTTCATGTCCATCAATCATGCTGACCACTGTTGAGACAAAGTTGAGTTCCCACTTCTAAGAAGCAGGGCCTCTCAGAGATGAATGGTGAGTAGCACAAAATCAAGAGGTTAAACTCCATACTTAAATATTTTCTGAAAAGATGCAAAGGATGGAAGAGAAATAAATTATAACTTTGCTTTAGATTCCTTTAGATTGTGTGACATTACACTACAGTTATGTTGCTATGCCCTGTACTGTAGATGACTGTAGTTAGACTCTTCTGTACATGAAGAAAAATACAGTGACTACATTAAGTGACAGATTATGATTTATGAATGGTTCATACTTTTCTTATTTTCTTGGGAACATTCAATCCATTCACTTTGATGGATGCGAGAAGAGAAGAGAGGAGAAGAGAAGAGAGGAGATCTTGTATTCTGCCGATGCAACTGAATTCATCCTGCTATTCCTGTGAACATCAAAATGCACTTTTCTTTCTTTCTGCTCCTTTTTGCTCAAGGCAGCTCATGTGTACATGTTTGTGTGAGCGTTACAGGGATAGAAACATGGAACTGATCCACCTCCACATCCCACCATCTCATACAGAGAACACTGAACATCAATGTGTGTTTATAGTTACCTTTGACCTCCATGTATAAAAAAAACAGTACTCCAAGTATCTGAAACAACCTACAACCACTGAAATAAAATAAAAATACTGCCACAGTAACAATCATTCTACATTCTACAACTCAAACAACTGCCTGACACTAACCTATGAAAAGTGTTAAAATTTTGCTCACTATCATCTTTTAGTCAGCCAGGAAATCAAAGGGGTCACACTTTACTTTAAGTCCCCCTATTCAGCTTTTATAAGTAGTAAACATTTGATAAATGTAGCTGTTAGCAGATGTTATATATATCAGCCTCCACTTATGGATGCTGCGCAAGAGGAGTTATAGTTGTTGAAAAATACATCGATAAGTGCTTATATCTGCTTACAACTACATTATACCATGGTGTGTTGTAAAACATAATTAACTCTTTATATAGGGCTTATAAATGTTAAATAGAGGGACTTAAAGTGTTACCCTCTAGGATAGTTCATAAAACAAGGAAATGGCTGTTGTTGGATACACACACACACACACACACACACACACACACACACACGCATAGAGGCACACAGGGAGAGTACTCATGAGTTGGCAGACCATTAACAGCTTTCAGCTTTTGAAGTGGACACAAGTGCATAAAAGACTGGGTAATTACTGTTTAGTTTTTAAGTGGAATAACCTTGTAGAAGTAAACAATGCAGTGCAGATGCAAAAAAGTAAACAATGCTATGTGATGAGAAGCCGGAGGATCAAATAAAACATGACCTCTTTTCATATATGCCACAGCATGTGGCTGTTGCAAAGAGCTTGATTAGACTGTAGTCGGACAGCATAAAGAGGCTGTAATGATTTATCCAGCTTGTTCTTGACGAGTTGAGAATAAATTGGATGATGGTTCAGATGGTTCTTGATTGTACGTAGACACACTGAAGACAGTGGATATTTTACTGTGTCTTATGAGAAAACAGCCTCAGCCCACATGGACAAACCCTTATTCTTTACGGTGATGTTCTGCCCCCTATTTATAATATAATTATATAATAAGAAGAACATTTGCAGGTTCTCTCTGACACTTGTACTCTGATGCTAATGCCTCTGTCCTGAATAAAGAGCTCCTCTGTCTATTTCTAGTGACTTCACTCTAGTGGTTTCACCCCACCTCCTGCTGGAGCTCTCAGATAAACCTGTGAAAGCTTCTCTAAAGACTTTGATTTGTTTCAGTGTGATTGTCTCCTGCATTGCTACAGAGATCAGATATTTTAATGACCCTCCTCACTGGAAGGCTTCCTGTTAAGATAACGTAGTTGGATAGATGGATGGATGGATGGATGGAGAGAGAGCATCAAAACTATGTTAGAGCCTTTTGACACCTGAAAGTCTAACCAAGGTTCATGATTTTGTTTCATTGCATACATTTGATCTGGTTAGTTTTGGTTTTGCAATTATGTGAGCACACTAAAGATTATGACATACCTACATCCTTTTTCCGGTTCTCATGATAGCCTGCCAGAACTTCCAGGACCGAGACCACCTCTTTTGGTTGGACCAAGAAGGTTCAGCTGTGTGGTCTGGACGATGGTCCTGGGGAGGTTTCACACCTGGAATTTTCGTTTGGATCCAACTGAAAGGTCCAAAGGTCTGTATACTAATAAACTAGATTCAAAGAAATCAGATTCAATGACATGAGAACATGTCTCATACATGTAGTATCAACATTTTTGAGACTTGCCAGATACGTTAATTAACAATATGGTCTTATGATGTAATTTGAGCAGTATTATATTTCTTTAAAATCATATTTGCTCTTTCAATTTAGAGGTATGGAAATGGAATTACTAGGAGATGGGGTTGGAGAGAGTCATGACTCATCACAAATGGAACAAGAAGTTTCAGCTCACTGCTTTTTCATTACAGTAATGCTGTATACCATATAGCCATGATTTGCAGTGTCTACTCATAAATGAGGGAGAGGAGGGGCAGAGAAGAAGATCAATAGGTAGATAGAGCAGAATTGTCAGATTAAGTGGGACTCGGTGTTCTGCCGTCTGGAACAACAACAGATAAAGAAAAGCTGCAGGTTCATCAGTTTAAAGCTTCTGGGTGTTGTTACAGTAAAATAAATAGATACATGAATATCATCTTAAAAATACATTCACATAAGTGCTTTTTCCTGTATTCATAAGAACCCTAAGAACTACAGCAACATATAACAAGAACTTTTTCTGAAGATCAACTTTAACTCTGGGTTAACATACAGTAACTCACAGCTTTTCTTTATGGTACAACAAACAGCTCTGATCTCTACTGAACTTTACGACGTTAAATCTAAAGGAATGTGAGCACCACAGCATGCTGACGAAGATGAAGACATTTTTGCAGCACCTTTAGGTTTAATGAGCATGTAACTGGGGAGTCTGATGCTAACAAGAAATACATCTACCCAAGCAAGAATCTAGACAGAAAGATCTCCAAACAGCAGTGTTATTTAGAGGCCAATTATTTTGTTCTCAATCAGACAGTCGGGCTTCACCTGCTCATATCCTGTCCTGAATACAAAAAAGGAAAGTGCAATGAGAGAGACACACACAATGGAGGGAAGCAGCCAGTCTTACAGCTCAGGAGGTGGCTGCTTTACAAAGACACTCTGAAACTGATGACACATGACCTTTTCATTTGCTTTCAACAGGGGGACCGTGAACATTTTCTCAACTGTTGTATCACAACAAAATGCATGGAGTCAGAAATCTAAATCTTGACATATCTTGACAGAGTTTATACATCAAACCTTTAATTTGGCTGATAAACTCTAGTTGGCTTCTCTGTTTGTGATTACAAATGAAATATAATTTAGTTTTAGTTCACATCAGCTGACACTACCAGAGGCCAGTCAGCACTGTGCTGTTCTATCAAGTTTAATTCTGAATAAAGGTCAACTCTTAACCTTTCACACACATGCACACACTCTCAAAGACAACAACACCAATTCTGAAGTCATACCAACAACACAACTTCACTTTGCTACTTTTCTAATGAACCAGTTTCAGGTTTCAGGATATTAAATCAACATCCACTCTTGCTGAATAATCATAGTTCAATAAAATGATGTGTCTGCCCTGGCATTTGTTTTTTTTTTTTGTTTTTTTTTTTGTTTTTTTAAATGTATCACATGATAAAGCAACAGAAATAAGACAGCAACAGAAATAACACAGAATCAAAGAAAACAGACAGACTTGGTCTTCCACTAAGCTTCCTCTCATTCTCAGACTGCATGTTAAAACCCCGGATGTCTTTGAACTGCATAATACACAGTGACGCCTTGACAGTTTAATAAAGTTAAAAGGTTTCTGCTGTGGAACTTCAGATCTATATAGACTGTCATGGTCGGACATCTATCAGAGCTTCGCAAGACAGAGAGGAGGAGGAAGAGAAACATTTTTCAGAAAGTCACAGAGAGAAAGGAGGGAAAGTGAGTATTGGTCCAACAATAACGCAGTGCAGAATCATTTGTTAGATTTACCAGAAAAGGTCAATAACCCCAATTTCCTACAGAGTATCCACCTCCCCTAAACACTTTCACACAAAATTAAATGACAAAAGACACCGTGTGGAATAATGTTATTAAAAATAAACAATGTATTCACATGAAAGCGATAAAGAGATCAAATGAAAATCCCCAAAACTCTATTAACCGGAATTCTCTGCACCTCTGTCTAGTTCATGAATCAAACCCATCTTCTTTCCAGGAGGAAATAATCCATCAGCAATGATGACATTCCGATTGATTTTGACAAATGTTGTATATAGAAATATTAAAAGAAATCTCATGTTGGTGATAAAGTGGCATAAAGTGAATGACAGTCATGTTGATTAATGTTAATCTCTCTGACTGGTATTTATTGCTGCTGTGGTGTGAATATTCATTGAGATTACACACCGTCCTCATTGACATTCAAACTGCTTTCTTCCATGAATCGGAAGCATAATACATCAACACCATGACTATTTGACACTTTCATTATATTTCATAACCGTCACCCTGACCAGCAATTCAGCATCATGTCATTCAGTTAAAATAATATCATTGTTAATGATTGAAACATCTTCTACTTAATGGAAAAGTCTGTAGCAAGACTTTGATTACACCCAGAATAAAGTACTGCTGAATTAATTTGTATTTTGAACGGTGTCAAGGTGAAAATATTTCAAACTGAGAAATGATTGATATACACACAGCAAACTTCCAAGGACAAACCTTTGAGTATCACCTTGCAATATACAGTTTTGTCACAAACGCTAGGATAAAAAAAAAGTACATATTACAGATACAGAAAATAGGTCTGCAAAATTAATCAGGAAAATAAGGAGTTATTTTCTGATACATAAATTACATTAATTCAAGTCCTCTGCAAACACTGAATCAAAGACAACAGTTTACAGTAAAAGTTTATTTTTTATGAAAATCTCCCCAGTAGAGAATAATGCCTGGTCTACATAAAGAACTAGCAAACAATGTTTCTAACATGGAGTAATGTAAGAGTGATGTTCTGACTGCAACACATCTGTCTTATTGAATCAAGTTTGTGAATCAAGTGTTTATGTGACTAGGCATGGACATGTCAGACAGTCAACAGGACATATCTCCATGACTGTACTGTGTCTGTAAGTAAAAAGAACACTCATCACTAACAGCGAATGACTGAGTACAGTGTGTGTGTGTGTCACATTAATGTGATCCTTTTATGAGGCTGTTTTATTTGCCACAACAGCCCTAGGCTACGCAGCATGAAAGGCTTCTGGTTCTCTGGGGCAGTGAAAACAATGTGTAATGATAAGTAAATAACCCTAAGCCATAAATGCACTGCATTAAATTCAAACTGCCAATATCTTTTGAGAAGATTGTCGTTTGTTAGTTATTAAATGTATCTGTCAGTGAGTTCCACAGAGTCACTGACATGTCCTGTATGTTGTGAATGTGGATTGTTGAAGCCTCAACAGGAAAAGAAATGAGTTGAAAACTCTGACCTATAGATCTGTAACCTTTCTAACCTGCCCTATGTTGTCTTTGTAACATCTTTACAAACACAACACAGTTCAACTTCTTATATCTTTCACTACAGCTACACTGCAGGTCTTTCTTTCCTATTGTGCTGTCTGCTGTATCAAGCCAAAAAAAAATTAGAAAAATCTTAGCTGTCCTCCTGCTGATTCTTGTGTTGAGTCTCTGCAGACTTGTTCATTTCCTGCATCCTGCTAGTCAACCAAATTCCTGAAACAACCCGTATCCTCTACACTCTCTCTGGCCCCGTCGAAAACCTGTCTCGATTCATGCAGGGGCACCACAAGTGGTGTTATAGAGAGGTAGATGTAAATGCAGTTGATGAACTGTAGTAACCAAAACCACCACTTCCTGACAGTGTGTGGTATAGTAATCTTCTTATATCTGCCCTTCTATCTGTTCTTCAGTGTTCGGATAGAAGCAGAGTCACCCTGGCAGTGTATGATGCGTATACTTGTATATAGTGTATATATATGTATAATATCCCAGGGCACAGAGCAATATTACAGAGCACATTACAGTGCCGAAGATAAAATTATACTCCTTATTAAAACATCACAAGAGCAGATGATGAGGTGAGAAATAACAATAAATTGAGCATGAGGCTGAAAATGTGGAGGACAGTAAACACCAGATGAGCCAAACGATTGCAATGTTCCCTCCTAATGTATTGTGGAAAATCAAGCACACTGTGTTCAGCAGCGTCACACAGGCAGACAGTCTTGTTATTTCACAGTTTGTCTGATGCACTGTCTGTTGTCAAGTGGGAATTAGAGTAGAGGAAACCAAATCCATCTAACCAGAGTGTCTGTCTGCAATAAGATGAGTGCAAGTGACAGAATGACAGGTTGTGGGTGTGGTAGAGAGATGATAGAAATCACTTCAGAGTTGGCTTTCTGGTCCATGAGGGAATAAAAAATAAAAATAAAAAAATCACATCATTGTTCTGCTGTAAAACATCTTTTAGAGTATGTGTACAGCAGGTGAAGCATGAAGTGGAAACACCTCCAAAGAGCAAAAGTTAATCCAAAAAGTCAATCAGCACATCTCTCATAGTGTCTGTACATCTAAAACAACTGAACAAAACTGTCTACGGTAGCACTTTATGGTAACAAGACACTGATGGTGTTGTCAGCCATCATTAACTTTGAGTTGACTTTGTCTCCTTGATGCTTGACTGGCAACGCAGTATGATGTCCTTTATGACCCAAACATAATTTCCCATATGGGCACCACAATAAGAGAATAAATCATGATATACATGAGTAGGGTGCCTGAGAGAGCTCACAGCAACTATTCATGGTCTACTTGCATTTCTGCATGTAATGGTTGATGGTAAAGCACAACAGGAGACAAAAATAAAGAAAACATAAAGGGAGACAGTTAAAGAAGCAGTAAGCACTTGGAAACAAAGAATACATCCAGTGTAGAACAAAGGCAGCACAACAGTGGAGTAAAATTCAGCAGTAAAGAGAAGAAAACAAAACTGACTCTTATGGTTCTCATTAAAGAAATCATATTTATATGAGAATGTTCACTGGTTTTCTTCAGACCAGCCACTCTAGCTACTAGCATGAGAGAGACTTGCCTGCTTGAATTGAGGTGAACACTTTATACTTTGCAATAAATATAATGCAGAAATGAAATATGCAAACATAAAGTTGGATGACTGGATTTAAACATAATATAAAATGTCTTCTAGGGCAAATAAAAAAACATCCTTTTGCAAAACATAAAAGAATAGCCAGCCTTTTTTTCTAAATATTTTCTATGTTCTATCCTTGATTTGTTCCAGGAAGAAAGAAATATGACAGCAAAAAAAAAAGAGGGAGAGAGAGGCAAAATCTTTTTAATACCATAACGTGCTACGGACTGAACAATATAGGGGAAAAAAACTCTTAAGGAGGACCGAGAAAAAACCCATAGTGATTCAACATGAAGAGTGATCTTTGAAACATGTCAAGAGCAGATAGAGTAAGAGAAAGAATTCTCTTCTTTCCACTTTTCTTTCACACAATAGCAGATGAGTTTGTCTTTAGTGCAGTTGAGATGCTATTAAGGCTGCAGAGAAGCTTTCTTAAATTGAAAGATATGACTGTCAGTGAAAATGGAAAGTCTAATCTAACGATTACTGGCTGATGGATGAAGAATCAGTTCAGGGCTTGATATGTCGTTGTAGTATCAGATGAGAGAAAGATAGACATTTTAGTGAAAAAGAAATGAGCTTTGCCACAGTGTGTACTGAGGGACACCAGCTGAGTTCAAATGAGCCACAAAAGCTTGTGATCTTCAATCATTGTTCATGACAGTAATGAATAATGATCTTCAGTATTTTTATAGACTAGTATCTGGTTAAATTCATTAAACTCATTTTAAGTTTTTTATTGTATTTAGTAGACACTGCTTAGCAAACATCTGGTGCAAACGACAAAAAAGGTTCATTCTAACTGATCTCAGACCTGCTGTAGGAAAACGTGGTTTGTTCCTTTCTACACTGAAGCAGAATGGAGATAATGTTATCAAGAACATACAGGAGAATAAATATCAGCAAGAATGAATCAAACTCCATACAGTAAAATACATTTGACATATTTTACAATTTGTATGAAGACAAAGCTGTCTTGTTCACTTTCTCTTTGTGAACAATATGTGTCAGATGACGAACCTATCAGAAAGGGCTACAACTTCTTGCCTGCAAAGACTGCAAAGAGTAGTACGGTGGTGGTACAGTACAGTATGGGGATTTAAAATTAATTTAACATTATTTATGTATTTAATTATTTTGGCCTTGTGCCTGGTTTTATTTCCTGTCCTAATCTGAATGGGTCAGGTGATTATCTGGTCATCCGCTTGATAATCTAATTGCTAATCTAACTTTTTGCTGATTATCTGTGCTGGGCCGAGCTATAACCTGCTGCATAATCAGCTCACTACTACATTATTTCATGCAAAAAACAAGTCTTGGCAACTTAACAAGATGCATAGAATCAGTCAAAATGAGGAAAAAGGTTGTTTACATTATGAATGTCCCATCAAGAAAGGCTGAATAAATGTATTAAATCCATGGCACTTCTTAACATTTTCAGTAAAATATCACCAAACAGCTGTATTGGTGTGGAAGTTTTGATTGGACTTTAAATAGCTGTAACCCATGGAAGACAATCCACTAATGTGTGACTTGATCCACGAATAATTTACTATCCACAAACATGTATTTCATATATGTGTTAAGTCATATTCTCAAAAATAAACCCACAGGAAGTGATGCACAAATGTGCAAAACCCGTTTCACATGTACAAATACATATATATCACTTCACATGTATTTATTGTGGTGAAACTATTTACATTTGTAAAACCTATAACATTTTTATGTGAAATTTAAATACATGTCAATGGATAGTGAAATATTTGTGGATCAGGGTACACATTTGTGGATTGTCTTTTGTGGGTTACAACTGCTAAAGTCCAATCAAAACTTCCATATAATGGATTTTTATATTGAATTCCATATATAGATTTTGAAAGCTCTGTTAATCAGTGGAAGCCGACACCTGGGCAGTGACAATGATACGACTGAAGGAGATGAGATGTCTTCTCCTAGTTTGAAGGACAGAAGATGGAGGTTATTCTCTGTGCGTTTGCTCTATCTGTGGAGCCTGGTGGAGAAGAGACAGAGAGAGCTGAGGTCCAACCACCGACAGGACACGAGAGAGCAGCTCCAGCCCTCTGGCTCTGACAGAAGACAGGCTGGGAGGGAGGACAGCTGTCCAGCCTTGGTTTAGTTTTAGCACAACATGAAAGATATGAAAGGACATGACCAAGGACTGGACACTGAGGGGACACACATCATCCCTCTGGCTGACCAAGAGAACAAACACTGACTTCACAGCGTCACAAAGTTCACATCATGTGAAGATGTGGCCTTCATTTAAAGTGAGCACTGCAGGGTACTGGCCTACATAAGAAACATTTGCATAGAACTGCTTTGCTATATAAAATATTCCAAACTTCAAATATAGTACACCAGTGTTACCACAGAGTATCTAGGTCCTTTGATTAGAAAGAGTGTGAGTAAGACAATTAAAGAAAACTATCAATAGTCACGGTGTGGTTGATTTTTCAGATCTCTATAGTCTAAATAAGTGTATGTCCTTCATCATCATCTACATCTATCTGGAGGTTTTAGTGGATTTTAAGACTGAAGTTTATGAAAAGACACTTTTTGCACCATTATGGCTGCCAGCATGAAGGCTTCATCACCTCAGTTGACAGTGAACCATTTCAATCTGAGTTCAAATCCACTGTAAAGGTGAATTTGAATGGATTTATTTGCACAACAAAATAGATTGCAAAGTGCAAACAAAATCACTGTCATGTTTAGAAACATTAAGAGTTCTTATAAAAATGCAGGACCGGTGTGGGACATTTATTAGGATGTTTTGATATATTTTTGTCAGTGCTGTGAAAACCTGTCAGGATCTGAATTGACTAGCCATGAATAGACATTTTTACATTACATTTTGTCATTTGGCAGATGCTTTCATCCAAAACAACAATCAAGCGTTAGAAGACAGTGACTCAGAAAAGAGCCGTGGTACAAACTCTTAAGTAGCTGACCAGGCACAAGAAGTAAAAACAACAGGAAGTAGACAAGTGCATAAGAATAGACCCTTTTCACAGCAGACTTTTAGACTTGTCAAAGCAGGAAAAGCACAGGTGTAATTAATAACACTGACACTAGCTCCATTCAATTAACTGACCCAGTAAGCCATGTTAGTGAGTGAGCATGCACAATACCAAAGCACTGATACTGATCATCTAAATAAAATGCAACCATCATTAATATTGTTAATTCCACCTGTGCTTTTCTTGCTTTGACAAGTCAACATGGCGGCCGTGAAAGAGGTCTACTGAAGTGTAACACTGTTACATGTCAAGTGGGAAGCTACAGACTTTGAACAGCCAGCTTTTAAGCCAAAGGGGAGTGAGTAATAAAACCAAATTTTGGATGGACTATCCTAATTTTCTTCAAAATGTTAATCATGGTAACTACCTACTAAAGTGATGTAAGAAAATACCAAGGAAAAAATGACACTGACCACCATTTATTAAGACATGAGAAAATTAAGTATCAATATCAGATGGTGATAAGCATGCTGTCATGTTTCTGTAATACTGACAGGCCAATATTTTTAATATATTCTCAATATTAATATGCTGGACTGAAGGAATTTCATGAGTGAGTATTGGGAATTTATGTTAACGTTTAAGGATTTTCCTTTTACTGTGGTTTATGTTGCTGCACGTCGAGGTACTACATCTTATCATGCATAATTTATCTGGTTAGACTGTTTACATTATCCTCTTATACGTTCCTGTCAAACAAGTTGATAACATGATACAGTTATTAACTTAGAAAGCGTTGTAAGTAGATAATTAGGTCTCAAATAATATAATTTCTCATTTACACACACACACACACACACACACAGACACACACACACATCTCCTCTGGGCTGTCAGATGGTGGTGGGACTCCTGTGGAGCCAGAGAAGCTCTCAGGGGAGAATACAGACACATTGAAGACTACAACACACACACACACACACACACACACACACACACACACACACACACACACACACACACACACACACACACAGCTTGTATAGAAGAGCCGAGTCTTTATCACAACAGAAACTGAAACTGACTCAGCCGTACTGAAATAATCAGAAACAGCGGGATGCTGCTCTGTGTGTGTGTGTGTGTGTGTGTGTGTGTGTGTGTGTGTGTGTGTGTGTGTGTGTGCGCCTGTGCAGGGATGTGCAAAGGATGTTAGAGGGGCAGGGGTTCAAATTCATAAAAGGCAATTTTTGCAAAGAATTAAATAAATACATGCTTTTTGCGACACAGGATATTAAAATGTACATATTTAAAACAAACCCATGACTGAGGTTGGTTCAAACACTGCTACATGACAGTTAATTAATGATACATGCAAAGAAGGAAATTGGCATTGCGCTGCAGGCATGATTAAAATGAATCCTGTTTACTTTGTAATGTTTCACAACTCAGATAACCTTCAGCTTCTATCCCCATGTATCAGAATGCTGAATTGACTCACTACTATTATTAATTCATTGAATAATTTATTGTTATTATAATT
This sequence comes from Thunnus maccoyii, assembly GCF_910596095.1. NCBI lineage: Eukaryota > Metazoa > Chordata > Actinopteri > Scombriformes > Scombridae > Thunnus > Thunnus maccoyii. The sequence goes on from NC_056538.1 coordinate 9,186,090, forward strand.
ATTATTTATTGTTTTATTACTAAGCCAGCATACACAATGGTAGCATCACTGCTTGGTTACACACACACACACACACACACACACACACAATAACTATAGAAAATGAGCTGATGGTGACAAGGACTTAGCTACACGGTTCATTTTTCATATGCCTTCCTGTCGCAGTAGAGGGAGGGGGGGCCTGTCTGTAGGCTGTCATTGATGAAGATCTATGAGCATACCCTACAACAATCCAGTAGAGTGAATGGTTATTAAGCCTGCAATCAAAATTATGCAGTTACTGTTTAAGTCAGTCAGCCTGTATGCCTACCAGAAGAACCCAGTCAACATGTGTGATCTTATTGTTCAGTTATGGTTTTAGAGAATTTAATTTATTTTCTTTAATAGGACAGAGAGAGAGCGAGAGAGAGAGAGGAAAAGAGAGAGAGAGAGAGAGAGAGAGAGAGAGAGAGAGAGAGAATGTTGGCTAGGTAACATATCACATTATCTAACAAGCTAAGACAATAAGGCAATGAGGCAACATTAAAGCTGCTGTGGTGCAATGGGACTGTTCTTTTAAGTTCAGTGGCTGGGACACAAGAACCATATCCCAGATTTCCACATTACTAGCAAAAGGTATCAACACTACTGATAGCTAGTTGGCACATTTCGAGCTGCTAAATAGTTGAAGCATAGATAGACCCTACTTTCCAAATAGTGTCAAGCATATCAATATCAATATAAAATGAAAATGAATAGTATATGTATACTTTTTTTGGCCACCTAATGTCTGACTCAAACTAACTGCCTATGCATGCGTATGTGTGCAATTTCGTATACATCCTCTTTTTCACCATAGAAATGCTTGTTGCCCATACAGTGCTCACCACTGCGGCAGGAAACCAGGAGGGAGGGAGAGCAGAGGGCATCACCAGGGAGCACCGATCTCCTGACCTGATATATTTTGATTCAATCAATACATCTTTTCAGCAGGGCAGGCTGTGCGCAAACAGGAATTTATATATATATTTATATACATATATATATATTTTTTAACACCCCAGAAAAAGGGCACATTCTCTCCAGCAGGCCAAATGCCAGGTGCTCAAGCTCCCTTTGAGGTCCATCTATGCACGTGCCTGTGCCTGTGTGTGTCTGTGTAAGAACAACCTACTACTCCTTCTGGCAGGTTCATTTCCTTAATCAGATCACTGAACTCACACACAGTTAACTTCTGTCTCATTTGACTGACAGCTGCTGCTGTGAGGAGACAAATCACATCACATCACAGCAAAGCAAACACAGCAACCGTATGCAGAATGTCATGTGGCTACAACATCATTTTAATTTATATCAGGAAACAATAACAGCCTCAAAACATGGTATTATGCCATTATACCACAAAGCATTTCCAGATCTCTTTTCAGATATGAATTAATGTTAATGCTGTTTAAAGGGTGGGAATCCTGCTGATTTTACTTTTAAGGATTATCTGATGAGCATGCAAATTGTTTCACATTTTCTAGAATTTAAAACATTAAAATCCTTAAAGGTTACTGTAGTTGAGTAATCCTCCAAGCCTATTACAGAAAAATGCTTTTGACAGACAAAATAGTGAGGGGGAGGATGTTGTAGGCAGGACAACCCTCTCTCTTTTGAAGAGAAAATGGTGGGTTGAACAGACCTTTTCAGAGACTCCTAGGATCTGCAAAGTTGGCCTTTCATCTGTCAACAGTAATGGTGTCAGAATTAACACTGGCCAGACCAAGCGGTGCGGAGTGGAGATCTAACATCCTGAGATTCTGATGCCTAAAGAGATAACAAAATTAACAACAGGACTGAAGATACTTAAAGAGGACCTATTATACTCATCTGTCATCTCATCAGTCCTAAATTTTTATTTTTGGACTCCACTAGAGTAGCTTTGCATGATTCACAGTTCAAAAACTCCTTATTTATCTTATACTTGCCCTCTATGCAGCCCCTCACAACATGGTTCCTCTTTACAGGTCGTAATAGCTCCTGTCTATGTTTTTCTCCCCTTCTCTTCCTCCCTCTCTGTCTCTCTCTAACACACACACACACAAACAAGGAGGAACGGTAGGTCACTGATGATGTTTTAATGATGTTTGAGACATTGTTGTTTAATCCACATTTTGTTTCCTTTTCGAGTGCTTGGGTAATACGTTGTAAAATGCAATCCATGTTTTAAAATCACTGTTGATGAGTGACCGTAGTGCATTGAAGTATGTGACTTTCTGCAACTAAAACATGAAATAAAATCACCAGAGACAGAGGAGACATGAGACGCCATTTTGGACCACAGAGGAGAAGCTGCCATCTTAGGTAGAAGTTCCAAACAAAGGAATTAATATTCATAAGAGGTTTCGGTGGGAAGTGCCTTATTCATGCCCAAAACACACCCAAAACTTTACAAACTGATAAAAGCGCCTGAAGTTGACTTCCCCTTCGGGCTGGCCCTCAAACCTGAACTCAGGAAACACAGTTTTATTTTATCTTAGTTTTCTAGACGTTTTTCTTTAATTTTCTTTTGTTCCTCGTCTAAAGTACGCACACAATTTAACCTTTTTCTAAACAAGCCTCAGAGTGCCTCAGCATCAACTGAAGACTTATTTCCTTTATTGTTGTTGTTGTTTTTGTTACATTAAGCCTTATAGTTTTTATAGTATTTCCTTTTTGAAGTTTTTGTCATCCAGCCAACTTGACTGCTACTACCCGACATCCGGCCTGGATCTCTGCCCATCGGCCCTGAAGCGAGACCGCCAGACTGACTAAGAGGCTGTGCTGTTGGGCCCGCTGCTTGGCGACCAAACTGCATCCACGGAGACGCCTGGGAGTGTAGTGGCCCCGAAGGCTCCTTCGGTGGTGCAGCCCTGCAGGCAAACGGGCCTGCACCCCACTGGTGACTCAACACTGCAGCAACTCTGGATTCAGCTTAAATGGTCTCATATCTGCCACGAGGCTTCAACAAGTAGGCAAATCCATGGCTTTTCTGTGATAAGAGTTGACGAATCAAAATTATTACACCTCGGAGAAGTTGATTTCCCCCTTGCGTTCCACTGTTCTTTTATAACATTAAAAGTTAAATCACATGCGTCACTGCATCGTCAACTCAGTGACCCATTAATCTCACCTTTTAAAGGTCTGTTATTCATTTGTTTGATTATTTTCTTCATGTATTCCTTGGACATTTAGCTATAAATAAATGTCCTCATTTATCTGCAAGAAGTTGTTTGTGTTCTTTGGAAGCAGAAGACAGAGGTCAATGTATCAAAAAGAACTCCAATTCTTTTTTTTATGAGACTGATTAAATAAACATAGTTTACCTTGAATGGAAGGTTGGTGCCCCCTATCTTAACCAGTGCAAGAATTTAATACAAAAATAGCGAAATACTCCTATTGGTGAAGTGCTCAAAATACATGTGATTCCACATTCCACTTGTAATATTGTGAGTAACAGCTTATCATCATTAATACATACAAATTTTAGTCTATAAACCTAGGAAAATACTTTTATGTAAATACTTGCAATATTGTGCTGTGGCCTCTAACTGACAATGACCTGTAATGATGTTTCCTCTCACCAACTCCTTTCATCTTAATTCTCTGTTGAATTTCTCTCTTCTTGCTTCTATGTGTCTGTCATTTTCTTTGATTTATCCATATGAATTAACGACATGCTATGATGATTTTCAACCGGCAGAACTGAAAAGCTCCTCTTCTACTTCTGCCTGATGTTTACTGTTCAAACTGACATAAGGTCAAATGCAATGAGCATAGAGAATTTAAATTTAAAGCAACATTATGCAACTATTTTACCTTAAAATAACAGCTTCAAAATCATTTTAATGCTACACTGACTTGTAATAGGAGGAAAAGTGCCTCTTTCATTCCCATTCCGCATCCCGAATGCCTGTTATTGCACTATGTACTTGGGTTGTGCGGTTACGATCACCCGTGAGAAATACTAGTTACCTGGATGTAACTCCATTTTCTGCTGCTGCTGCTTCATATTGAAAGCTTTCCACTGCCAAACTAACTGGCTGTTCTTCAAACGCACAAGCACATACATGTCGCTTCAGTTGGTGAAAGCTTGATTCAATGGCAGCAGAGGTTGCTGACCTTCTCCTGGACAGGTAAGCTGCTAACTTCATTTTCCTGTAAATATCTTAATATATTACCTCTAAACTTCCCGAAACTTTTCAGTGGGCTCATGCAGCGGAGGATGCAGTTACACTTGCGATGTGTTTATGGCAGCAGCAGGCTAAGCTTAAGCTACACAGCCGCTACGTCACTTTATTTTTATTTCTAATAATGAGAACCAATCAGTCACATCTATGCCAAGTAAACTCAGTCACAAGACCCCCAGTAGTATTAGAGCAGAATCGATTTGTGACCTGTGGTCGGTTTGTACGGTTTGTGTCGCTCCCTTCAATTTACACAATGATCTAGCCACAGTCAGGGGTAAGTTTTATTCCTTATTGGATGTGTTTTAAAACAAAGAGTGTTGGTTTTACAAAAGAAAACCCCACCTCCGGTAAAGACTGGTGCACAGCAGCAACTTCCTGAGCTTCGACCTGTGCTGCATGGCCACCTGCAGCTAAAAAACCTTTGTAAATATGACACATACAGTTAGGGCTGTGTGATATGATGATATATATCGTTAAATGATAGAGCATAATATGAAACGATAGACATTTTTCTATCGTTTATTTCGCTGTGTCCCAAATCACACTCTTTACAGCAATAATTTATATCATCTGGGCTCCATCTTTTGCATTGAACACATTAATGTATTACTCTTCTTGGCTTTTTATTTGCAAAGCTTTTAAGCTTGTAATGAATTTAGTTGTCATCAACTCTCCATCGCTGTCCATCGGGGATGCTCAGGAGAGTGATGAATCCCTCAGCGCAGGTTTGTTTTGACAGCTCGGGCTCATCTCTGGAGTTCCAGCCCTGACCACAGAGCAGCACCTGGAGCATCAAGTCAGCATGAAACTTGGAACATGTATACTGACCTACTTTACTGGAGCAACAAAACCAACAGGGCACCTAAGCCATACTCTGGAGGAGCTGCACTTTAATAACCAGATTCACTTTTACCAGACAGATCTGAACAGAAGATTACCTTCAAGTAGAGAATGACACATTTAGATGTAATTATCTCTATAATAAGTGTATTAAATATAAGGTTTGTAGCATATTGTCATGCTTTTGGATTTATAGTTACATAGTTACAAGTTTGAAGCAGTACAATTTGATGCAAACCAATTCAGTGCAAAGCAGTTTTTAAAGCTTCAGGACTCCAGCTCTGGCTGACCCTGTCAGAAAGCTCATGATTCAGCTCTGGGTTATTTGATTGCCGTAATGATGTTGTATCATTGATGTTGCACTGCAGTGGTACAATATGTGTTATTTTTAGCCAGAACAAGGACTATAAAACATTAGATAACCATTTTAAACAAATTAGGACATCACAAAGACAGGTGCAATCTTTTATTACAGTGTAGTGCGAGCCAAAGTGACGACAAATGAGTGAAAATTACAAGTTTGGAAGAAGTAAAAATAAATGTTCACAATGCTATTTCCATAATGAAACCGTGTGGTGTCTGTTGGTATGCCCCTATACCTCTGGCAGATACACCACTGGGGTTGTGCTGGGATAGTAATTGGATCAGGTGCTTGTTTGTCTCCATCCCTAATGGCAAGGACATCAGAAATGAGGCTGAGGTCCCGGGTCAGGCAGGTCTGCAGGACTTGGCGACAGCTGTCCAGGTTTTCAATGATGGTCTATTGGCAAAGTATGAAAATACTACTCTATAAAGGTGACTTTCTCCAGAAAAACAAACTAGTCTGCCGGATAGGTTCTTGTAAATGACAGCTGAATTACTTGAATAAACAACACAAATAGTAACTGCTATAAATTAGTTTAGTCGCCAGTGTATCATGTCCACCAGGCTAAAAGTAATGCAGTCTAATACAACAGCCCTGCAGTAAATCCTCACTTCATGAAGGTTATAATCAGTTTTTGGTGAAACTGTTTTCAGAGAGGCATTAAATCAACTGTATGGTAATTTTGGAGGCTGTACATTGTGGAACTACATTTCACTATACAGAGAGGTGTTTTCTGCTATTTCTGCATAACATAAAAAAAATTTACAGGGAGGAAAAAAAACAACTCCACCTTTCTACACTTCTAGTTTCACTCTTTTTTTAATCTTTCTGTCGTCTCTTTCTGTTTTTAAGAAGCTTGTTTAACCCTCTGAGCTTCAGTTTGCCGCAGTAACAAACTGTTATTCAGAGTTCTTAACCATCCAGCGGCTGTTTGTTAGTGCGTGTGACGCTGAAGTTTGAAAGCAGCTAGCTGAGGTTAGCATGCCCGCCAGTGTTTCTGTTTAACCAGTGACCGTGTTAACTGCTGACTTTCAGCTGAATGTGTCACGGTAGTCGTGGTGACAGTAGCTGCTGAAAACACAAACGGATAAGTGTCCACCTGAAAGTCTTGAATTATAATATGTTCAACACTGTATATATTTGGCACTTTTTGTATTATATTATGTAAATCTTAATTACAGTTGATTACAGTGCCATGCTGAATTAAAAATATACTAGCCATTTAGTGACATTACTGAGCAATGAGATGAAATGTAGCAACATATATTAGCTTACCTTACCAGCAATATTGATTGCATTGCCACACTATAACACTAAACCAACTAGTTTCTTTCAAAATGTAGGCTCCACCACAGTCTATCGTTTCATATTGTGGCAGTTGTTTGTAAAACGTATGCAGTTCTTACCTGTGAGGATGAAGTTGAGTATGAACGCTGTAAACAGAAGAGCTCCATTACTTCCAGTCCCTGAAGAGAAATCAATACAGTGTTCCAAGGACGCAGGTGAAGGGTGGGGTGGAGCTACGGAGCAGAAACAGGGAGGGGAGGGAGGAGCAGAGCTGCTTCCATAGGAGTCTCATGCTGTACAGCTACCTTGATCTCCAGATGTTGCCTCCCCAAGCTTTAAATTTGGCTTAACATATTTAAGCACCTGTTGTATGACTGACTGACTCAGTGTACATTATTTGTGTGCATGTTTTATGGAAACAATCTAATTAGAAGCGCAGATGGTAATAATGTCACAGTCTTGAGCAGCTGTCTGCTCAGCTACTGAACACCTTGTTTAACGTGATCACTGCTATCACTGTGCAGTGCAGTAATACTGTCCCATAAACCCTCCTGTACAAAAGCCTTGTAAAGAAAAGATGGATCCTGTGAAATTTACAGATGATGAACAGCACCAGAGAGGTCAATCATGCATGTCACATAGTGCATCACGTTACTATATTGCCTAGACAACACATTAATGGTAGAACACAGGGGGATAGAAATGTAGATAAAGCACTGAAAGCCTTCTTGTAAAAAAGTAATGTCAAATGAATAAATAAATACATTTTAAGTTCAGAATAAAAAAGCTGCATGTCACTGTGATGTAAACTGCATGATGAGCCTGGTAGAGACTACAGTGTAAATGAAAGCCTTTGTGTTGCAAGAAGGAAACCAAAGCCAAGTGTTATCAAGAGATAAATCTGTCTTTGTCTGTTAAGGTGATTACTTGCTATAAGAAATGCTATTTATTTGAGCTAAAGAAGAATTTAAAAAGTTTCTGTTCATCTGTTTGTTTTTTCACTCACCCCTAATTGGATTTCCAAGTCACAAACTCAGAAAGTAATAAGTAGTCTAAACATGGATACGTGCCTTTGTATTTGTAGTTTGCTTCTCATTTATGTATGTGTGCCTACAGCTACCTCTGAAGTAATATGAAAAATGATAAAGAAGTAAGGACTTCATAGCCATAAAACTGTCTAATATCTCATGTAGCACTGTATATTACAGATAGCTTACTCTCTTAACACCATCTTTTAGAAGATATTTGTTTTTTGGACTGCATCCAGTTGTGCCAGGCAAATAGAAGAGAGAGCCATATAACCAACACAACAACAGGATTCATGAGTGACTGGCTGAGCTGTCAATTAAGAGCCCACACAAGGGAGGCTACCTCTGTTTGTACTTCTCATGCTATCAATAATTATAGCTTATCACTGGAGAAGCAGACTTTCAGCCACTCTTTTCCACTCTCAAGGAATAAAGTATTAAATTAGGTGTATCTGTATATCTGTGTTATCAATATGATAATTTAATCTTCCTATTTACTTCTGGCTGTAGTTCTATTTGTCATTTTCCTGGGTCTGATCTCACAAAACACACAAGTTTGGCGTTTTGGTTTTTTTTGTTTTGTTTTGTTTTTTTATTCAACATATCAGTCTTTGGCAAACACACTGTGTGATGTGATCATTTGTGTTCTGCCATGCAGAACAGAAGAGAGGTCCAGCTTTCACAATGATCTCCACTGAAAACAAATGACTTAATTTATTACAGGAGAGCGATTCAGGATCTTTCTATTTCTCTTTTGTCCCTTTCGGGTTTTCTCTGAAGTTTTATGGAAATGAAACTAATTCCTTCACTTGTCACTGCATATTACTATTTTATCTCCATCCTCTTCATGTATCCTGCATGCTGGCAGCACTGTTAATCACCCTTGTAACCTCCCAGATCTCCCAGCAGAAAGCTGTTATGCAGCATACTGGGCCCTGATCACAGTCACCCCAGTAGATCTGCCCTGCTGGCAGCAACCGGAGCTAGAAGTTAGAAAATATTACTGTTTACAGGAGGAAAGATTCAACTGACGGAGAAAGATGGCATTTCTCCACACAGAGTACACTCACATATTCAGCAGCTCAGCATGACCACTGATAAAGGATAAACAGTGCTGCCGGACTTCATGGCACTGATGGGCACAGACAGGAAGAAAGATAGCAGAGTGGATAGTCCTTTCAGAGTCCAAAGGGATTCATTAAAACAACATACTGTAGTTCTATTTAATGACTTGCTTCTGACACATTTTTATAAATCAAATAGGCACACTGAACAGGAAGAGCACTCAGAGTGCTAAAAAACAAAAAAAATAATAATGTGGTTTTCTAGGGTAAAAAGAATGCCAGACACTGATCAGTGTTAGCCAACACATGGTACCACACACTGCTTGCAACATGCTTGTAAAAAAAGTCATTACATACAAAACACAAAGAATTGATCTCTATGTGTTATTGTCACAAATGACCACCCATCCAATACTGCAACCTTAGAACACAATAGGCCTCATGTATGAAGCACAGGTATGATCAGATTCATTTGATTTGAAGAAAACTTTTTCACATTCACCTCTTTTTTCAATACACGGAGTCTATAGAAAGTGAAGTAGACAGAGATGCATCTTCACATCACTTTGTCTGGTCATAATCGATATCGCACTCGGTTGACAAGTCCTTGAGTGCAAATGACAAACAGTCCTTTTAGCAACAGTCTCGAGTTGAAGTTGAAATCACTTGTTGGCATGTAACTTAAAGAATAAGGACAACAACATCCTGTGTTTTTATATGTATAATTGTGTGTACCTACATTTCTTTCCTCTTCTCTCTTTACATTAACTGATTCCTCAAGAGAAAACTTGCCATTAAGGAGAGGAGACTAATCTGTGAGAGATGATTGTGTCCTAAGACTATCATCTGCAGATACTAAGTAGGCTGGATGCAGCTTTCTTCTCTTAACATAGACAAACACTAATATGGTATGAATGATGCTGGTAGAGGATCTTTGTTCTTTCTCTTTTCTTTTTTTCTTTCTCTCTCCTGGAGGTCATTGGCAGAACAGAAAAAAGAGGAAACAAGAAATATTACACCCTTACATACTTTATCATCATTTTTTTCAGCAGTCTGTCTATAGTTCATGTACAAAATTTTTATTAGTTCCCAATTTATCAGTAGTTGTTTTATAGTCATAACAACTAAATTCATTCATAAATATTAAAGAGCAGTGAAATACTTTAAGAAAAGCTAAGAATATCATATAGCTCTATTGATTAGACCATGGGCCTCATGCAATAACATTTCTGTGAGGTTTGTTTGTACTAGCGTTCCAAGTCAAATTCAACAAACTCTCGTAACTGCCCAAACTTGTCGTAAATCACTTGCTTGCTAAGTGGAAAAACTGGTGATTCTGGTTCATCAGTATTGTATATAGTCATTTTAGATGCTTAGATAAGAGCATCTTTCAGTTACAGTAAACAACACAATTTCTAAGATGCCTGATAGTCTCATGATACCTGACAATCGGATATCTCCACCTACCGAAGTCTGGGGATTTCTAAACGCACGGCAGTTGCTTGAATTGTAGCGAGAATGGCCAGTAACAAACCTAAGCCCCTCATATTTTGTCAAGGACACACCTTGTTGGAAACAATGCTCTTGCCCCCTTCTCCTCTGTAGTGCACTGCATGTCACTGACCCAATATGAAGGGCCAGAACCCAATATGAAAGACTTTGGATTAGTTCTGCAATGCAGGTTTTTTTGTTGTTGTTTTTTTTACGCTCTTATTATATCCACCCAGTTTTAACGACAAAACCTGGGAGATTTTCCTCAGTCTCTATGAGCGTGTAGAGATTGACTTGCAAGTCTAATGCCTGAGGGCAGTTACACTGGTAGATTTACTTTATACTGGTCAGAATATATTTAAAATGTTTTTGTTTGTTTTTTTTTTTCCAACTGAGATTATTATATCCAGAAATTAAAAATATGAGTATAGGAAGGATTAACTTCAGTTTACAAGAACACATATAATCACTAAATCTCTAAAGTCTTGTTTGTGATGAATTAACTTGAACTTATCCTAGTTAGCACATTAAAGGTTACATGGTGGATGATATAGGTAGGTCATGCCATGTAGAGAGGTTAATGTACTGTAATTATTTAAGAATAATTTATACTAATAACTGGGAGTCCATAAAAGAAGTCTAGAGCAAAAATTACACCAATGTCTCATTAAACCATGAAAATAATTTGTACCGTTGTTCATTATGAACATAATGCACACTCACATAATAACAGCCCTCTTTGTCCTCCACTCTCTCTCTCTCTCTCTCCTTTAGTGGTTATCATCATGTGGCTCACAGCCCAGCTCATATCTGAGGGAGCTGCTGATTATGAAGCACCATCAAACCTGAAGAGATGGAGCCAAGCGCAGCAGAATTTCACACTGCAGCGGCTACGCGAGAGTGGCCGGGCCTGTTTGTTTGCTGTGTCATCTCCTGCAGAGCAACAAGCATAATGTGGCTGCCTTGACTGACAATTTTAAATGGAAATGTTACATCTGAAATGATTCCTGTAAATCAGGTTTTCAACTTAATAGTCCTCTTATTTCGTTGGCTGGTTAAACTTAACAGCTTTCCTCCTACAAGCAGTTTCATTCTGTCTATTGGTCAAACCATATTTTGTCTCTGAGGGAATTTCATTGAGTGGATGTAACGGTTGACTGCGTCTTAGTATTATCCAGTCACATTACTAATTCAAATTATTCAGTATCTGTGCTTCCCCCATGATAACATTATCTGCCAAAATGCTCTCTTTATTACAGAAATTATGCATACTGTATTTGTCTGCAAAATGTGCACAGCTTGCAGAACAGTAACAACTGGCAGCCGGAGACCTTCAAGGAATCTGCATGAGCATAAAACTAAAGTAATTCACAATGTCCAATAAACTGAAACCCTGAGCAAACACTTTCTCCAAACCTTTCCTCCTCAGCAATTTTTATTGGTTTCTGTCACTGCAAATTAATTAACCACAGGTGACAAGTTAAAGGCATCGGATATAATATTCTAATGAGTATAAATATGCCAGTTTCACAGTCAGTGTGTCTAAATATTGGATATGTGATTAAGTCCAGAGTCCTCGTCCTCCCTGGTGGGACTGAAGTGTAAGTGCTCATTGAGCAGCTCTAAACACATGTAATCCAGCAGAGCCCTGGGGTAGCAGCATTAGAGAGAGAGATGAAACAGACTCTGAATGGAGAGTATGTAGAGACAATGGCATATCCAGTGAAAAGCTATCAAAATTTATTCCATAACAATAAAGATCCAACATGGTGGTAAAAGCCTCCAAATGTTTCCCAGTGTGTGCTAGAAATATCTGACAGTCTGCAGAAGCTGCTTTAGTATTTGTTTAGAATCTCTTACATAATGAAAGCGAGTGGAGAAGAACACACTGGGCTGTTTTGTGTTGAGCTATTTTCCTTTAGAAAACATAAACTTGCAATTAATTAAAGGTTAAAGCTCACATTTCTATACAGTCGTAACCCACGCACACTACGTTTCATGCCGTTAAAATCTTCCTCTAAAAAAGATTTTTCACTGATGTTTTAACTCTGCTCACAGCCCGGTTAATATCAATAAAAAGACAGTTTGGAAAGCAAATACTGAACAAGAAATAAAAAAAAAGGCTAATTAGCCCTATGGTTCTGCTATTTGAAGTGATAAATAAATTGTTCTGAATAATTAAAACATTAAACTTTCTTCCTTCAAGTGCTGCTCTGTCTGTTTCCTCCTCATTGTTTGTCGCCTTCCTCCCACCCACTCTCTCCCTCGCTTTGTGTCTCTCATCATCTATTCAAAAGCCTTCTCCAGTTTATTTTTGTTGGCTTTTTTGTTTTGTTTTCCTTCCCCTGACTTGTTGTTTTCTGCTTTGGGCAATGTAGAAAGCAGATCAGCTCATTTCAGAAGTCGGTAAAGAGATAACTTGCCGAGCTGCTGCTCTAAACAGTTTACATTGTTTAGATCTTACTATAAGTATACAGTTGAACTGTTATATGTGCAAATGAAAAGACTTTAGAAAGCATCTCGAGCTCTAACTGATCAATCATGAACAAAATGGCAGCAAACATTTTACAAACAAAATGAAACACATGAAACAAGCAAAGCAGATGGCATAGCATTGCTTTACTAAAACACATAACAGGCATACCTAACCTGTTTTCTGTTTTCCTCCAACTATAGGCTGATGACAAGGAAAAACCTCCAAGACAAAGCCCAGACTGTATCTAACTCTCCACTATTCTGTTCTCCAAATGATATTTTGTCATAACAAAATCACATTATTTAAATGTCTTCATAAATATTTATCTATGATGTGTGAGTGAGGCCAGTGCAGTTCTACTCCTACGTTCCTGCTTGTGTAAATGATACCAAACAAAATTTGAATAACAATGCTTTGCTGAAAATAAAGGTGACAGTGAAACCTCCTGAGAAATTCAAATCCAAACCATCCTATCAATGCAGAGTTTGGGAAATGCATGACAGGAAGTGCAGTACGGGGCACACCTGTAGCTAGGAGACAGGACTCTCGCAGTGTTATTTATGACTTTACCCACTGAGCATGTGGCTGCTCGCGTCCTCACTACTGCCGGAGGCTGCACTTGGTTTTCCTTCACTTCACTACACCAGCATGGGGTTGGCAGCCCTGCTTGTCTTGCTTTCCAGCTGGACTGGGAGAACGAAATAGTGTCCTTGTGTTGTGGGTTTTTAACGCAATTTTTAAAACATCTCCCTTCAGTGAGATTCACACACATTAGCAACAAACTGTTCAATCTTTCAAAACCTCCCAGGACTAACTGGCTCTTAGAGACCAGGAGAAAAATAATGCCCAGATTTCATGCTAGAGGGTCCTACTGACTTGCCTCTGTGTCAAGTCCCATAAGATCTTTTAAGCATAGGAAAAAAAAAATGATAGTGGAAACACATTTCGGTCCTCAGAATGTGATCTTAGTTAAAATTTTTTCTTTTGCTTTGCATGCCTTTTAGTTTTAACAGATGATATAGCACGTCACACATCTACTTACATTATGATATCTGACATCTGGACATCCCAGACAATTAAGGGGATGCAAACAAGCACAAGGATAACAGAAAACACATCACTGCCGGCAATTATTTCACTATACCACTGACTGACGGTTGCTGTCAGTGCCAGCAAAAGGCAACACCTGGGTAACAAGAATGTCAAAAATGCAGGTTTCAAAAAATTCAAAATATAAAGAAGGTCACCTGTTCGGTTTCAAGGATACACATAATGCATGTTGGTGAGAAACAAGGGGTGTAAACATAACTCCACTGGATACATGTAAGTAACTTCAACTATGCTGCCATTTAAAACATTTCTCATGCTTGTAATCATGAAAGAATGAAATTTTGTTTCCTATCACAAGAGAACTTTCCATACATTGTTTAACCCTGTGGTAATGCTTTGCTTATTTGTTTCAAGAATAAAAAACATTCCATGTTCCTCAAAAAAAAAAAAAAAAAAAAACAGTCAGGTAACGAAAGTTGGAGTCTTAGCCAGAGATTAGAGATTTTGAAACATCAAATTAAAGACTTGAATCACAGGTGATGCCACTGAGAGGATCAGTATTTTTCTAAAAGCTGTCTGGTCTGTATCTGAGTATCTAAGCGGGATGTATATCAGAGAAATATAGACCAATACATGACAATGATCACAGCACAACAAAGGGTTGCCTGTGAGACCACTACAAAATGCTGAATACAACATACTGTGACACCTGTACATCTGCCCCCGTCCCCCTCTCTGTCTTGTCCAGCCAGTAGAGTCAGATCCACAGTGCCAGGTTGTCTTTTTAAATCCACATCACTACCTGTGCCAGTCTTGCATTTTACCTTTGGGACAGATTATGGCTCTTTGCTCTCCCACTGTTCCCATCATGCCCTCTCCTGCTGTGACTGGCTGCTCCTTGTCCTTGGCTATGGCTAGAGGCTGTTAATGCCAGTTGGATGCTTCAGTGGTAGGAATCTTTATGCCAGCCAGCTGAGTAACCTCTGGCAATGTGGCAGTGTGTGTATAGCTGTGTAGGTGTGTTACATTGGCAGCAGATTGCGTTGTGTTGCTCTCTCCTGGCCTCCTGCCGGCTGTGTGTCTCTTAACATCTCTGTGGGTCATATCCACTGCTGGAGCCTCTCCTGATACTGCAAGCATGACACATGACAGACCCTGAAGCCATACAACCTGTGGAGAGTGAACTTCGAGTCAGTGTGACTACAGACCTGTGACTGTGTCTAATGTTTGCCCTCAAATCACTGCAGTGATGCAGCTGCCAACAGACTCAGATGATACCATAGAGTCCCACTGCACTAAAACACAGCCAATTAAAAGAAACAGCCTTGATTTGTCCTCTTTTTTTTTTCTTTTTTTTTTTTTTTTTTTTTTTTTACACCAGGGCATATCATGATGTAGAGGAAATGTTGCAGAAAAGTTTCTTATAAAGAAGTTGTGAATGCAAAGTTAAAAAGAACATGAAAAGGAGTGATAATATCTGGGGTTCATGAATATTCAGCTGCCTGTGTAGTGACAGATATAAATATAAAGTCGTCTAAATATTTTATTGTAAAACATTTTAGTGTTTGTTGCTAGGACAACATATAGACTACTGAAGCCTGCAGGCTACAGGGAACTGTAACTGTACCAGGAGCAGCACAGTGCTTGGTGTTTACATTTCATATTTAGATGCTTAATCTCCTCCCACCTTCCATTCCTCTTTTGTAAATGTATATGTCTTCCACCCAGAAACCATCTCTCCACCTATTATAAAGCCAGCAGCTCTTATCAGATGATGGCACTCATTTCCACTGAGAATTGATGGCTACAGTTAATCAAATAGCTGGAACTGACTTTATGACTTTAGTGAGGGATAATGGGCGGGCAACAGTACACTGCTTTAAATCAGTATCAGACAGCCCAGATAAGTAAGCGTAGCCGCCCCTCAGAAATTATCTGCACTAGGATTCTCCAGTTGATGGGCATCCTAACAGAAATACTGTTCAATGTTCCAAGACTAGTGAAAAAAATATGTCATTGGTCCATGCCCTCCAGAATGACACATATTTTCTGATCTGACACCAAGATGACATCACAGTTTCAATATCTGGTGCATCTAGTGACTCTGCTACATACTCAATTGAAATAAAATACTTAAAAAGAGAGAAAATAATGAAAATGAAAAAAAGGGATGTTCAGCACCATGGACAGCACCCATTTCAACACAAAAGATAGAGAACTAAAAGCAACACATTCTAATACTGAAACTACAGAAAAGGTCTATTTCCAATTATTCAAAAAACCACATATGACTGTTGTGAGCACCCTCCATAGAATGGATGGGGACCAGATCACATACAGAACGACCCATAGGACCATAATATGCCATTTTCAAAAACTGTTACATTAAAAACACAAAAAATAATTATGTTTTATGGTGTGACAACACTGTGGTTAAGGTCTGGTTAGGTTTAGGCACAAAAACCACTTAGTTATGGTTAGGGAAAGATCATGGTTTGGGTTAAAATGATAACTTGAATCATGATTTCTACTTCCTCAAAGTTATGCAACCTTTGTCATCATGGCAACAGTAAACACCACATTTTGGTTTAAAGAAAAAGAAGTTCTGATTTGCGGTTGGAAAGCGGAAACTGTCAAGCGGTCTCCTGCAACAAGTCCACTGTTTGCCATTAATCTAGCCATCCACCCGCCTCCTCCTAATAAGACAAATAATCAATATAAAGTCACCTTTTATTGACATCACTTCCTCGGGTCATAATTACTACGGCTGCTAGATGGTGTAAACGTAACTATAGGTTATTTTTGCTGGCTGACGAGGAGAACAGACGAGGGCTCACAGCTGAAGCTACTGAAGATTTGACCAGCTTTCTCAGTGCTTAACTCATACAAGGCCATATACTTTATGTTGTACTGTGTATATACATGTTCACCTATTATTTAACCAGGAAGTCTGTTGAGATACAATATACTGGTATCTCTTTTACCTTCAACAGAATCAACACAGAAACTTAGTTGCATTTAGTGATATTGTAAAAGTGTATCTTCTGGCAACACTTGAAAAGGACAAATGTACAGAGATACTGATGGTCTCAGCTGTGCGTATGCACATAGAGTATCACCATTTTTGCAAGCTGAAGGACAGGGGATAGGATACATTTTGGCCAAACTACATACACCTAGCAAGAATACACACAAAGACATTACTAAGTTTATTGAAGGTTATATATATGTTCATCTCAGACATATGAATAGATTGACAGAAGGGAGAGAGCACAAAAGGTAACATCTGTCTCTCTGTCTTCTATAGATCCCAAAAGGACCTTGGAGCATCTGCCGTGCTCAACATTAGTAAAAGAACTATTGCTGAATGTATTACTAGCAAAAATGAGGAATATGGCTGCTTACAAAACTGAAAGCTGAAAGCCGGCACACAGGGAGTCAGCTTGGAAAAGCTTCTCAGTGAATGTTCCAATATCGTGACTGCTGAGGGCCTGGTACAAAGAGTTTGGACAAGATATCAGACTACTGTAATGCGAGCTGTGCCACAGTTAGCACGTCTGACACCAAGCCACCTGAAAGTTAGGTGTGAACTTTTCTTAAACATCATCGGCTGGTGACATTCTACCTGTCATGTAGTTTGGAGGGTGGCAATAAAATCTATCTCCATCTTCTCTCCATCTCATTAAACAGTCTCTCTTTCTTTATCTGTCTTCGAGATTGTTCTCTTCTCTCTCACATGTCCCTCTGCACTCTAAAGGCGACCAAACGGTCCATGAGGTACATTCAAGTGTGTCACCTCAGTAAATCATCAGCTGGATACAAAGAGAAGGGACAACCTTGATGAACCCAGGAGAGAGAGAGAAAGAGGACAAATAAAAGAAGGGTGGGACAGAGCAGGATGAGAAACAGCAATATCAGATGACAAAGAGGCCTTGCTGTCTCTAATAAACATTAATTTTCTCATCCAGTCAAGTCATAAATCCTTTCCTTTGACCTTCAAATCTGCACTTTCACAGCATTACTTTACTATACACCCTTCTTCATCTTTATTTTTAACAAACTACCAAAATCCCACCCTATTTCCATTTCTGATGTCTGTTGATGTTGTTCAGTCTTTTTCTAAACAGCAAATGATAGTGTATTGCCCTTAATTTTCCTTTCCGACTCATATTATCCAATATAACAAGGTTAATGACTAAAGCTGCTGCACTGATTAACAAATTGAGTGATGGTGGCAGGAAAATAATTCCCTTCAATAATTCACCATAAGAAATCCTAATTTCATTGTATTAACATTTTAAGGGGCTCTGGGGTTCAAATCCATGAGGTGTGTCCATCTGGTGAAGTTTGGTTTTAAGAATGTCAGTGCATCATCCCACATGAACCCACCACATTATTCCGATCTTTCTCCAAAGGAAATGTTACCCTTCAGTGTTGGCCCTGCTGCTGTCTCTCTCCCCTGCTCTGTGAGATATGACTAGACTCTCCAATCAGACTCATTCTTCTTTTGTTACAGGTTTACAGCTACGCAGCTGCTGCCAGAGTGTTTTATTGGTTCTTATCAGCCTAACCCCGCTTCAGCAGGAGTCACAGCACATCTCTCAGATCTGATGCCACTTGTCCACAGAGAGTCATGACATTTATATCATGTGCAGAAATTGACCTTCTTTGTGGGTGGATTGGTTGAGATTTACCAGGAATGTCAACTGTTTTTAATAAGAATATGAGCATGCTGTAATGTTTCAAACACTGACAGAATGACATACAGTATATTTTACAAATGGTGACATGTTGATTGCAGAGTTGTTAAATACAGTGAGTTGTGGTGTGTAAGTCATCTGAAATCGGGTAAATGTCAGAGAGTGAAAGATGCTTAACACAGATACACATCTTAATCACACATACTGATGAGAATTACGTGCTATTTATGTATATAATAGTGTTTTATAAGCATGAGGTACATATAAGTGACAAGGGAATCAAACTGAATATATTATGAGGACACTTCCCTCTTGAGATACAGCTGTTTTTAACAGGGACGATATACAGTAATGATCTGAGGGTGATGTGATGAGTTGGAGATGAAATATAAGTTGAGAGATGGAAGCTTTTAGTAAAATATTGTTTGTTTAGGTTGATAACGAACTGCATTGATTGTGTGCTTTTTTTGTGTGTGTTTACACAGACGTTGGTAAAATTCCAATCAAAGGTACATTTATAAACATAACACTGATGAATTACTCTGATTAATTTATCATTCTTTTAATTTACATAGGAGTCCACATTGTATTTTGCTGTAAATATTCTTATTATTTCATCCTTAGTTGGGACACACCTTGTAAAGTCAGTTTAGATATGAAAGCTACACACTAATCATTGATTACATATCTGAGATCTCAATGCTGATGATGGTTTACAGTCCATGTGATGAATTAATGATATGGACACTTTAAGAGCCATTAGCTCTGGTTGTACGTAATGACAGCTGTTCTGCTGTTGGAGAACCTCGCTGGTGCAACACAATCTGTGAAACTGCACTTCTTTCCTGTTTGTTTCATTGACAGGTGTACAGACTGGTGGAGCAGGCAGCTAACTGGTATGAAAACAGCTGGTTCAGGGCATCTTCATCCATTTATGGCTAATCGTGGGAGTGGAAATGAGGCTTGTGCATGTGCACCCAGTTCCTCAGTGACTGAGATTTATAAAACAGAACCATGCATTTGCACAGCTTTATAAATCTGACGAAAACAATGCGTATGCATGTATCTGGCTTTTTTTTTTTGTCAGGAATCTACACAGAGTTTTAGGCATCAGGCCCCAGGTGAGATCAGAGGAAGGTAAGAGGACATGTTGGTGTCACTGCCTATAATCTGGAGTTCAGTGCAGCTTTCTACAACCCAGTGGAGTGGATCATTGTGACAAGCAGCTTGGATCTCCCATCCAGCTCTGACACATCTTCCTCCAGCACTGACTCAAGATGATTTATAGGAAAACAGATTTCATATTCCTCTTAATCTTCTTTGCTCTGTGAACATTTTTGAAGCGTCTTGTATAGCATTTTGATCTATGAATTATGCTTCATAAATGGTGTCTGATTTGGTTGGCTTACATTTCAAAACAATGTGGATAAAATGGGATGAGAGAGAACAGAGGGGATAAAGAAGAAGAAGGATTCTCCATCATTCTGTAGACCACCTGAAACACATCAAGCCTCATCTCTACTACATAATGACTTAGGGGGTTTTTTGGTGGCCATTTGTTGTTTTTTTATCAGTAGTAATAATGTTTTAATTGTCTTTAGGTCATACTGTATCGTATGTTTGGCATTACAACAGAATTCACAAATATACTGAGGCAATCAATTTTGTTTTTTGTCAAAGCAGTGTTGCAGCAGTGTTGCAAGTGGAAGCAAGTCTCTTATAAGACTTCAAAATGGTGTACTGTCATTCAGCAGATATCACCTGAACGCAATAGGTGAAGAGAGGAATCACAAGGGGGAGGGACAGACAGTGAGGAGGAATCTGACTGCCATTTAAAGAAACTTGTTCATGTCATTTTCTTCTGTTGATCACTACAGGTTCATGGTTGTAGTACATGCAATACTTGCTAATAGACTCACTATAGCCTTCAGTAAAAACCTAGTTAATTTCCGCCATCCACTGACTGGACAGGCTATCAGTTAAACTGACAATAATACTCCAGCACAGCAGAACATCCAGTTTGAAGGTTACTGTCAGACACAAATACACTGAACAGCAGTTTATACTTCTTTGATGCAGCAGAAGACACAGCACAGATGATCTGTCAAACCGCAACAGGATACCAGTGAGCTACAAGGGAAAACCAATCTGTATTTTGGCCTACTTTTTTTATTGTGGTTACTCATGCCTCACATCTAACACCCACAAGCACAAAGAAATCTCAAGCTGATCTGGTGTAAGAGAATCTTATGGGCATTGCATACTGGTACTTCAAGTTGCCGTGGCTCTCTGAGCAGAAAAATG
Organism: Thunnus maccoyii; assembly: GCF_910596095.1. NCBI lineage: Eukaryota > Metazoa > Chordata > Actinopteri > Scombriformes > Scombridae > Thunnus > Thunnus maccoyii. Next base: position 9,206,884 of record NC_056538.1, read on the forward strand.
CTGATTTTGCTGTCAATATGAATTTCACTGAAGTGGTTTACCCATGTAGGTTTTCAAGACTGTCCTCCCAAGAAAAACAACACAAAATTTGAGTGACAGATGCCATCAAGCAGCCATAGTAATTATGACCCAGAGCAGTGGTGCAGTTCAGATAATGTCTATATAAGGTGACAGATTTCCTCATTAGGAGGTGGTGGGTTGGGTGGATGGCTTAACCCACCCTTGCAAACAGTGGAATTTGAAACAGGAGGCCACAGTTCATTTTCACATTTCTAACCATGAGTCAGGACAGTCCCAAAAACCCTAACCATGATCGTACCCTAACCTTAACCCTGTGGTAATTATTGGTGCCATGACGACAAAGGTCATTTTAACCCAAACCATGATCTTTTCCTAAACCTAACCAAGTAGTTTTTGTGCCTAAACCTAAGCAGACCTTAACTACAGTGTTGTCACATCATAAAACATCACATTGTAACAGTTTTGGAAAGCACAGACAAATGATGTTGTCCTGCCGATTACTGCCCTGCCAAGTGCATGGGTTATTGCCTATTGAATGACCAAATAGGTTGTTTAATTTGGAGGACTTGTTGCGGCTTTCTGTTCTGTTGCTATAGAAACATCTTTGATACAGAACTGCATGATATTAATTTAGCATTTAAAGGGAAACTAAGACAACAAGTGGCAAGATTACTGAGAACAATGGTATGCACTTAGGGATCACAAATTTAAAAAAAAAAAAAAAAGGATACATTTTCTTTGATGGATGGATATGTTTATATATCTCATCTCAAAATAGCTGATATTTTTCCATCATGACAATTTCCAGCAGTATAATTTTGAATATTTATGTTATGTTATATTTAGGTCTGGATTACTGGCCAAGTGTGTGCTCTCTATTAAGTCTGTCTGTAATCACATTAGTTCTCCGTCCACAAGACAGGTCTCATGTGGAAATCACTGCACAGTGGTCTTTAATTGATACACACACACACACACACACACACATCAGAACACAAGAAAACCTCATGTCCTGTGTCCTGAAATCATTGCCCATACCCACCCACATTAACACCAAGAGAGAATTAAAAAAAAAAAAAGAATTAAGCCTACTTTTTTTCTTTGAAAGGTCTCAGATCTCCATTAGTGACATCTTACTCCCTCTGGCAGCCACTGAGTTAGTAATTAAGCTGCAAGCTTTATTAGTCATTGGAATAAGAATGAGGTGATGAAAATGAATCATCTCCTCATTTCTTGTCTTTCTTTTGACAAACCTCAAAAGACACAAACTTTCATCCCCACCTACTGTCTGTCCCCACTGCCTCCACCCGTTCACAAGTGCCCTCTGTGTGTCCTCCTTAAAGATCTACCCACAAACCCATCAGGACAGTTCAAGTAATACTGTAGACATTTGGAAATAACTTATACACTACAAACACTAACACTTGAGTTTTAAAACACAACAAAACTTGTGCTTTACCAAGAATGATCAAAAGATATTTCACAGTAAAGTCATTGCAGTGTTCTGTTAGTATTTAAATACTGAACCCATTACTCTTTAAATTTCAGCACATTGGTCTATTAATCAACTTTTCTATTCCCATCAGATTAGTCCAAAAATAGTCTGAGTGGAATGGAAGCATGCAAGTTTCTTTTTTAATTCAAATTAAATGGTGCCAAATTTAGAACTTTTGGCACCATCATGAAAGAAAAAAATCACATATTGTTTCAAAGAAAGAACAAGATGGCATTCCAAGAAATACCACAGTAATACTGCTTCTGCATAATAACTAAACCATTAATTAAGAGAATGTTGAAATTTGATGAAAAATCAAATAAAATAAATGCATTTTGTCAGAAGAATGCTGCATGACGATGCTGCAGCAAACTCACAGGCAGCTTGAAGACATTTGAGTTAAATGATACAGTTCAAGTTCCGACGCACTCAAGTGAATACATCTCTCAATATGCAGAATAAATGTGTAAAATCTTGAGTCTGACAAATGTAAATGAGCTGAAGATGTAGAGATATTTGCTATATTCTCTCTGCACTCTCCTCACAAAGTGATGATAGACCTTACAAACAGGCTCTCGCTCTGATATGGATGTGGAACCAAAAACCTGTAAAATATATGCAAATTGAAAGGCAGAGCAAAACCTATGTGAGATTTTCACTTTATCACTGTATTATGATTTACTATGACAGCCATGATGTAAAGAAACTGGCGGATTATCTATCTGGAACCTGCCTCATCTAAAACGTGATGAAAAAAACAAACACAACCGCATAAAGCCACAGAGCTGGCTGAAGTGAATTTAAAAGGTTTGAAGCATGTGAACAAGATTAACCCCCAAGGTTTACTGCTGAAAAAAAGTAAAATTGTGTTAAAATATTTAAATGGGGCACTGACCACTTGCAGTCAGCAGACTGTACAGAGAGACTTCAGACGTGAGAGTATTAATAATTTAATAACTGTAGGTTGTAATGTATATACTGAACTTTTTGGACAAGCAGACTACTTCATTAATTCCAAAGGGAAATTGTGAAAAAAAATCATGCAATGTTTGCCATTGAGGCCTTGTGAGGATAAAACTACAAACTGTCGTACCTGACACTTATTTTTGCTCTTGAGGTCATGCACCTCTGTCAGATCAGACCATTATTGAGCCAAAATTGTGTAATACAACCCCCCTCTTGTTATCTTATCATCATATTAATTTACCTGAGGTGTCTCCAGTAAAAGGTCCATATGTACTATCAAAGCTAAGACAATTATAAAACAGCACCTTTATATTTAGCCATATACAGCACATCCATGTGGGATCATTCTACCAGGATTATTTTCAGCTCCTGGTCATGTTTTTCCGGGGGCTTGTTCTCTGCTTGCTTCTTCTCCCGGAAGGCCAGGAGGATGTGGATGGTACAACACTGCTCCTTAATTACAGAGCTTGGGGACTATTCATTAGCATTTGCTGTAGGTCATCTTTCAGAATCCTCCCAACCAAAGTGCTTGCTACAGATGTTTGTCACTGCAGTGCTGGTTAGAAAATATCCACTTTTTTGCCAAATATGTAACAACCTGACACACAACTATGATGTAGAGTTTGATTCCCCTCCTCTCTCTCGCTCTCTTTGCCACACATGGCAGGGACCCCGGTGCTTAAACACCTGCCGGCTTTCTCAAAAATTGTATCCAAGCCCTAAACATGAAGCAGCTGCATGCATAATGGTTTAGAGGAAGTTCTCCAGCTGTACAGCATTTAGAAGGCTTGTTCTCAGCTTGCTTTACTCTATGGGTCAAATGGCATTTGTGTCAACTGGGAGATTTGTTAATGGTGCAAAGCTCTTTCAAAATATGTAAAGTTCTTCCAATTTCAAATCTCTGTGAATCTCTCTGAAAAATGTTTCCTGTGTCAAATAACATGCAGTCACATTCACCAAGTGACACTAAATAGAAGCCAAATTCTCCAGTCAGTGAGTATCTTCAGACAAAAATCAGTTTCTTTGCAATGTTGCTTTGATCCCAGAGGAATCAAGCTAATTCTTCTTTCTGTTTCCCTATCCTCTCCTCTCCCTTACTTCCCATCCTTATTCCTGTGTTCCCCATAGTGACCATATTCTTCTCTCTCTTCACACTTTTTAATGAATTGAGGAACTGTGATTTACGCTTTAGATTAACTCGAACATAGACAAAAAATATATATATCCTTGCTGAAAATTGTGCTTTAAACCAAGTCATGTGTGGGTGTGTGCGTGGGTTAAGTCTGACATCCTTGACGCTGCTTGAGTCCCAACAGCCAGGAAGTCTTTTCCAGGATGATTTGACAAAGCCAATCTAAGTAATGTGAGATCAAAGTGTGGATATTCGGAGATCTTAATAAAAGTGTTGAATAGTGAATACATTCAAAGCACGTCCCCGATGTCATTATACAACCGATCTCTACTTGTGGGCTGCCGTCTTCCTACACAATAAATCCCTGTGTGATCAAATCAAAGCCAAGTACTAGTGCTGGATGAAGGTTTTACACCACAAGGGAAACCAGATATTTTTTTTACGCAGATACAGAAACAAACTCAGAATATACTGTGACAAACCCCATTCAGTTCTATTGCTAAAGTTGACCATGTACCTGTTTCCTTTTGTTCTCAGATTTACTGCTTTCCTCCTACTTTGGAGGAACCTGGGAGTAGCACTGGGCTTTGTGTGTATGTATGTATGTGTGTGTGTGTGTGTGTGCAGTAAGGATGTCATGAGACAGAAATTTAGTAGTCAATACCAATACCAGTGAAATGACACGATTCTCGATACCCATTTCGATACCACTGTAAAAAGCAAAACAATAAATCCCATGTACTTCAACATACACTCCTTTTATTAAAAACATTTGAACATTACAAAAAACAACAGTGGCAATGTAGCTCTCAAGTAATAAATAAAAAGAATAAATAAATAAATAAATAAACAGCAGAGGCTGCATACACAAATGTACTAACACACACAAACACACACACACACACACACACACCTCTATATACCCAGAGTGCAAGCAGTAGTTTAAATTTACTGACATGGTGACACATCATTAGTCCAGAAATATTTACTTAAAACACTAATATAATATATTTTGATGACAGATGACAGACTGAAAGGTAAGGACTACTACTACTACTACTACAAGCTACGGTTATGTTAACTTAAACATGGGAGCCTTTAGCGTTTAGGCATTGCAAACGTTGCATGTAAACATAGTTGGCTACACAGCAGTGCAGCTGTCTCAAACAAAAATAACGTTAACCTGCATTTCAGGACAAGGATAACAAGAATAACACTTTGAATACTCTGTTAATGTAACGTTGTCTTTTTTTGAGGTGCTTCACTAAGTTGGAAGTGTTTCCACCTTTCGTCTGAAACGTTTGATTTGCATACTGTTTTTTGAAAATTCATTACTGATCCCTGATGATCTGCCTCAAGCGCAAAGTACTTCCATATACAATTCTTACTGTTTTTTCTTTTCAGCGAGTCAAGAAGCTGCACTTGTTGCCATCTTCCACCTGTTGTTGTTCTTACATGCAGGTAGACCTTCTTCTTCTTCTTCTTACCGCACGTTTTCAGAATTTTGCCATCGACTTGGTACCGAGGTATCAGTTCTCGAGATATCCCTAGTGTGAACATGTGGGTGTTGACTCTGTGCTCCTAAGCCACTGTAATCCATGCTGCATGGAGGGAAAACTAATGAGGAGAAACAGATTCCCTCAGATGATTACACACCAATCATACATACAACACCAAACACGTACAGTATATAGAAAGACAAGCAGCTAATTTGAGGCAGGATTGGACTTTAATATTCACCAACATGGTTACGATTACAAAGTTAGGAGAACCAAAGCAGCAATTTAAGTCAATGACAGAAGACGCCATCAGCCTTCCATCAGTTTCTACAGCGAGAAGAAAATCAGTGAAATCAGTGGAGCCCTAATCAATTTTCAACAGGCTCTTTCTCACTGGACTGCATGTGAGGAATCCATGATTGTGGCTGGTGGAAAACCACATTCAGAGAGAAGAGAGCAACTAGACCAGAAGGGACATTTTCTGTAGTGTAGGGAAGAAGAAGAGAGTGTGACAGTGATGGAGAGATTCTCTAAACCTCAGAGCTCAATCTTTGTGTCTCCATGGTGTGTGATTGCTTCAGGAAAGGCAGCCAGTCTGTCAGTAATAGAAATGTGAAGCGTTTGGCTGAAGAGTTGAACTTGGAATGAGGCCGATCCTATCCCACTGGGATAATGGTTTGTGTATAACTACGAGGAAAAACTACGGCAAAAAGCTGTTTGTTTTTTTTACTTGCTGGCTTGCAGTGTGAAGATTTTCCCTGTTCGAAATGACCTGACACCAAAAACAAAAAAAGTTTACATCAGTGTAAGATCAACGATGGGATCAGTGTGATTCATCAACATTGTTTTGCCTTTGGTCCTACTCTGTTCTTTTTCTTCTTCCACATTGATCCTCTCGTGGTTGTTTGCTGTGTGGGGATGTAAATGCAAAGATACTTTATTTGTTTCTGTAACTGTCAATTTTCAATCCCTCCCTGTGGCTGCCACACATGAGGTTAACGTATAAGTGATGATACTTTCCGATGGTCTCATACAGCAGCTTAAATATCTCTAGAACAGATCATTTATCCTATTGTCTTTATCCCTCTCTGTTCATATATCTTTCTCACACACTGTGAATGTAATGTGCAAAGCACCTACTAATGGAAATTACATAGTGCAATTTGTCCTAATTAATTAAATGTAACCGGCAGGAGAGGGAGTCTCTGGTACCCTGATGAACAGGCACATATGAAGATCAAAGCTTTAAGGCAGCTCTTTGAAGAGCTAAAGTTAAGTAACATAAAAAGAGTTTAATCTTGGTTTCAGTTGCTGTGCAGATGCGTATTTTATGGAGAAAAGGAAAGTTACTGTCCTTTGTAAAGCTGAAAATGTGGGAAGATAGCTGAAAACGCTTGATGAGTAAGACATGGTGTGCAATATGTTTTAAGTGTGATGGACTGTGTGCTGTGTGGGCGTTCTAAAAGTTGGAAATAGTGGAATTCCTAAAACAAAAAGTGACATCACATGCTTCATCGTCTTTGCTGTATTCAATTTGACTTAGAAATTACACCTTTAATACAATATGTAGCAATTTAAAAATTGTAAAAAATTATACTCTGTACTTAATTGACTTAATTGGCTCAAACAAACCACAGTTTTATATACCTCTCTCTTATAAAAACAGACTGGAATTCGCAGACAATCCGGTTTCATAAAACTCAAACACCTCTTAGGATCTTGGGAAAATGTTAACAAAAAACGAAGAAAGAAAGAAGATGCGAGTGCCAGCCCAGATGATTCTGAGGAACAGAGGGCTGATGTTTACTGAACAAACAATAATTGGACATAAACCAGACTCTTTGTTTCTTTATTGGAGGTGGTTATGGATGAAAAATGACAGGTGTGATGTTGTATTTCTGAATCAATCTTTGAGTCTTAAACCCAACAAAAGAAAATTGGCCTGCCTTACTGACATCGTTCTCTAGCTCTCTGAGGCTGAATCCCTGACAGCTCAAAGATGTCAGACTCACTGAAGCACAACCTCCTACAGCACACCACCTGTTTAAAGCTGCAGCCGGAGAAAGGAAGACGAGGATACTTTTATCCTCCGCCTTGGGATGTAAAAACTAAAACCTGCCATTAGATATCACTTAGGTACACGCCTCAGAGGACCTCAGCGGAGAAAATCAAGCTGAATCGTTTCTCTAAAAAACACCGATACTGTTTTACTTTCGCTGTATGGAACCATTTCTGTGTGTGTGCAAACAGGGTCTAGCCTATGAAATATGCAACACACAGAAAAGAAAAGTCAAAGGTCTCCATCCAATTGGGTTATTCCTAGAAAACTGAACAGAATGGCTGTGCAGCTGCACTACAGAATGATTTTGACATCACTTGAGTGTATTATAAAAAAAAAATATAGGAGCTAAAAATGATAAAAGGATGCAACACGTAGCTCTAAAACAGAAGATACAGCACTCTCTCCATCAATAAACCCTTGAATCCTACATTCATTAAAAATAAAGAAACTGTGACCTTCATCATACTGTCAAATGTGCCCTGTAAGCTTATACTTCATATGAACTGTATATGAATATACATTTTTTAAGAACCATTTGAATGTTTGTAATGCTCAAAACCTTTTCCTCATCCTGTTACATGTCTGTAATGAATGAGTGAGGCACAACCTGCAGTTTAGCCACTAAGCTGGGGATCTGCACAGCTGTTTTGTTCCAGAGAGCTTGGCATGAAACCTGCAGGACTGAGAGCATGTTGGATATGCTGTGGATTTTCATTTCTCCACCTCAAAATATAAAACAAGTAAAAGGATATTAAAGCTGATATACATAAGCTGCTGCCTTGTTTAGCCTTGGTGGTATAAAGCAGGTAAGGGTATCTGTAACACTAAAGGGTACATCTGTTTTAGGGATTTGCCGAGATCAGGATGGTAGAGAGCTCTTTCTTAGTTTGCAGACCGTGGGCATGAATTTCCACTGTATTATGAAATTTAAGAACTTCCCATAAGTCTCTGCTCTGAGAAGAAAAATTTCAGCATCATCTTAAAATTCAAGACAGTCAACAAGCTCTATACAAGCTGGATAAAAAGAAGACGCCAGGGTGTGGAAAGAGGAGAGAATGGAATAAGGACGGTTACTAAATAGCAAGGGGGAGACAGACAATCTTTCATCATCTGCTCTGAGAAAACACATGTTCTCACAATTCATTTCACACAACTCCACTTTACTCCTGAGACAAATCCGGGATGATCTTGCTGTGAGATAATAGAGGTAGCCACCGAGCCACTATTCCATTAACAATGATACTGATAATTAAAACCTATACAAAACAACACCTTTGAGTAAATCTTATAATCCATTTTATCACCCATCTGCTGTTCAGGGGACTCGCTTTCTCCACTCTGATTTCTCCCTGCACTCTGCCTCCCCTTCTCCATCTTTCCATTATTTCCCCTTCATACACCCACACAGTCTCCTTCCCTCTCTCCTCCTCCCTCTCTGGCCCTTCACACCATCTAGGCTGCTTGCCAGCATCAGAACCGTGTTAAAGTGAAGCCAATATGCTTGGTCAGAGTGCAGGTAGTGTGTTCCTGTGGGAGACAAAGGAAGCTAATTGATTCAACTTTCAGCTCCCTGAGACGAGCCAAATCAGTTCTATTAGTACAGTCATGGCTGGAGTGAGAAGAGATCTGTGAGGTAAGACGATGTAAATGGATGGAGAAGAGATTGAACAATGACTTCAATCTCTAGTTTTCCAAAGATAAGTGGAATTGGATTTATTTATTTATTTTTAAATTCAAGCGAAGCTAGTATTGCAGGGTCCCTCTGGAGCATTTTAAACAGTAGACCCTACTGGGAGTTCCCTACAGAATGTGAAAGCCACTCTAGATGAGCAAAAGCTGGTTGCTGGTTGCTTTTGATGGTCTCATTAACATTCGGTGGTCTTTTGCTTCACTGGACATATATGGTATGATGCAAATACACTAGACAAGATGGGATGATGCATCTGGTCAACCAGCTTAACCAGAATTACAAGCGCAAAGTACCATTAACATAAAACATCAGCAGCAGTTGAAGCTGACAGAGACTGCATGACCTGGTGATGATTAACACAAATCAGCATCTTAAGTTTTTTTTTTTGTTTGTTTGTTTGTTTTTTCCAGGTATAAACTAGAGTTGACCAGCAGCTTTTCAACCAGCATGACCCACATGATGTCATCACAGGACCATCAAAGAGCAGCCTGGACTATTAAATGACAAGCAGCCTGTTGTCAGAAGAGCCATCAGCCTTCAGTGCTGCTCTCTGCTCTTCACAAGGACTACTGCTGACACAAAAATGCAACAGATTGTTGTCTATGTCACAGTTATGTCCTAAACTCCGAATCTCAGTACAAAACAAATCTGTTGCATGTGACACTCCTGCAGCCTTCACATATATTAAGTTCTATCTCCAGCTCTCTGAGCACTGCCACTTTGTTTCACGCAGGACATTTTGACATTTCAAGCACGCATGAAACGCAGATACAATTTCCGAGATGAGCAACAGTCAGATCTCAAAGACCCGGACATTAACATGAGCCTGGTGAACCCCCACAGATACTCACAGGCAATCAGCACTGCCCCAAACAATCCCAAAAGATTCTAAACTGCGCCACGCCACATTACTATACATCAATTGTAACCCTGCTGCTAATATATACAATGAAAGGAATAAAAGGGTCCTTGCCTTGAAATCCGAAGAGGAAAGCGACGCCGGGGATCCAAACGCTGTAAACCCAGAAGTAATGCATGACGTCCTTTAGTCAGGTCCAACAGCTCCAGACGAAACTTGGTATCCTGGCGAGGGTCGGTGTCCAACAGGTTATTTCTTGACCTCGAAGATAAAGAGCTATCCTCAGGAAATGATGTGTGTCAAAGTGAAGCAGCTCAGCAGCAGCAGCAGCAGCAGCAGACGATGCGAACCGCACAAGTGCTGGAGAACCAAAGAACTGGACTCTTATCTGCCTCTGACAAGCTGCGGGTTGGTGCGGCTGTATATCCTGTCCTGCTCTGCCATCTAGTGATTATTAGACGCAAAAGGAGAAATTTGCACAAAGAGAGAACTCACGCTGCCTTGCATTATTAGCTCAGCCCAATGAGCCACTGTTCACATTATAACAGTCTGTTGTCTCAGTAGGGTTTTGAAGAGCGTGTCTTAAATAAATCAAAGTTAATTGGCGTTGTCATGGAGATATCTTTCGAGGCACATACTCTTACTAATACTATTGTTGCATGAATGTGATAACAACACTTTCCTTGTCTCCTTATGAGTTCAAGCAGTTAAAAAAAAACTGATGTCAGTATGATTTTTATCATATTATTTAATTTGATCCGCAATAACCAGACCATATGATTAGTTAATTTGTTTAGAATTAGGTTAATAATATGCTGACCATTATTATATCATGATGACATAACACAACATATTGATGGCATAATACACACCATGAATTATTTATATTGTTATTTATTATTTATACTTGTTTCTAAACTGTTAGAAAATCAAAGCATTCGCCGTGGTTCATGTTTATCATCTTGGTAATATTTTGCATATCCCAGTCAAACATTTTGAAATAGCCTACATAATCAAATATTCATTCATGACTACAAAATGATTTGTAACCCATAAATAATGAAAGCAGGGTTGTGTTAAGCACTGTTTAGCATTATGTGAGAGAGCTCAGCGGTTTGTCAGCCACCAAAACAGCTTTCTCTGCTGCTTTTTGATGATCTCTTGGGCTCCACTGCAGCACAGAATGATGGCATCATGGTTACAGTCAGCAGCAACCTGGATATTGCCAATAGCAGCTTTGCAATTGTCAGCAGCATCCATGCAGGAAATGTTTCATCACCCCCAGGCTGACAGGTATAATTTGGTTCATATGATATGCTGCATCCAGGACAATGATTCTGGCACACACTTGACCTGGATCAAAAGGATTCCTGTCATGTCGGTAGGTGCTCATTAACCGAAAGCTTTGCAACCACATTGTCATATTGTATGCTATCAAACACTCACACTATCTATCTATGCAGTATCTATCAATTGATGGTGAGGTACCAGCTGCAGAAGTCTGTACACTGTGTATGCTTGTGCATGAAAAATTCCAATTAATGTTTGCCATCAGCAGGCAGGAAGTGTCCTTGCTTTTACCAAGTAGGAAGTTTTTAGAGTAATTAAAAGAATTTAACATTTAACACTTTAAACACTGTTGATATAGTTTGCACTTTATTATTTACTAGCTAAACCCAGTGAAGACCACCACTTTAACCATGTCATCTGTCACAAAGTGACATAAACTGGTGGTAGTATTGGGGTTATATGTCATATGTCAATGCTTGTGTATAACTTTATGTTTCTGTCTTTGTTTAAATGTGTGTGCATAGTTCAAAGTGACGAAGCAGTATAGCAGGAATGTTAATGAATCTCATCTTCTATCTTATGAGAACATGCTGTCTCTAGGCTCACCTTTGGAAAATCAGCCTGTATAATAATCTTCTGATATAAACCTCCTCTAATAACTTCACTGTTAGGGACAGTTTGTACTTGAATCAGTGACAGAAGCAGCATAAAAAAATAAATAAATAAAGCAAAGAAAACATCATCCGTATATCTCCAGATCTTTAGGCTTTGATCTGAAATTTTCTAAGGGCATCTGGATCAGCGTCTTCCTTCTGGGCAGAGTGATGAACACTTATCCTGTAGATGGATCATAGTGATAGACTCTGTGGAGGAGAATGACAGTGCACATTCATACAATCATACCAAGAAGTAAATGCCGCTGTCTCTATAGAGTCTATAATGCTTTGGACAGCTGCAAATATATCTTGGTTTGGTCCACTGTTGCAGTATGCAGGCAATATCAGGGTTAGGTTTAAAAAAACTGCAAAGCATTGTTTATTTTCAGGTTTTGGAGGCAGGACAAACAAGCAGTCCCATTCACAGAAGCACTTAAATATTGTATGACTTCCAGCTTCTGAGTTCTTCTGACCTCTGCCACTGTTGAGAGACTATGCCGGCCTCAAGGACCCACTTTGGCTGTATTTTCACTCTGTTTGAATGTGATGCAAGATTTTCTTGCAGGATAGCTGTTCTCACTTCTGATGATAGAATTAGAACCTGAGGATGGATTTGGTGCTTCACATACATCACAATTTGTTGGCACAAGCCATTTACATTTGAGCTCAAGTCTCCACAATATGTTAGAGAAGTACACAACATTTGCATAAAACAACCATTTTCATTTTGTCTAAGTCCTCCTCTATATAGTACATATAGTATGCATACTAGTACGTATATTGAGCTTTTTTTGAGGGGGTGTTTTTGCCTTAGGCTTGCCTGGGCCCTAAGGAGAGCACGTTGTTGTTTAGAACTGTCAGAGCACATGGGTGAAATATTGCATTTTCCAAGTGACAAACACTTAATAATTCAGGTAGTATGAGAGAATGGCACAACACTTCTCCAAGAACACAGTGTACAGTAGCGGTGAACATTATCCATCAGTCAGTTTGTAAATGTTGGAAAACTGCAGGGCCAGTCATGAATTATTCAGACAAATGAAGGTTGTGTCACTCTGCTGAGGGAAAGCACATGTAACCAACAGCACAGCAAGTCACACAGGGAGAGTCCAAGCAGTTGTTCTACTGTACAAATGATGCCTCGCTATAGCCAGTCTCAGTATTGTAACTGTGCTAAAGAGGCCATTTAGGATAGAGGCATTGCATCAAAATACTGCTTTACTCTCTCTGTACTTCAGGGTGGTCCAGTCCAGAAAGAACAGAGCAAATATGTTCAGAACAAAGAGTCCAAAACAGAGAAATTAAAGCAAGTAAAAACCAAGGAAAAAGGAAACAAAGCAAAGTCCAGATGGAATTAATTCAATAAATATTTAAAAATCCCAGAAGCCTGTCATGTTGGATTATTAATTCCCAGAAGTGCAGTCAAAACTGCAACACTCACAGATCTGTTTTAACTGTTTCAATACACAAACTGCATGTTTTCATACATTATTCATTATCCTGTGTGTGCATGTTATCTTTACAAATGTGCTTAAAAGCACAGTCATAAAGCAATAGGGTCAGTCTTGTCCCTGAGCTGATGTTGTGTAACAGTGTTACAGCCAGACTGGATCCTAACTTCCCCTTTTCACATTCCTCCTTTTTCCTACTGTTGACAATGAATATAAATGTGCTCTGCTCTGACTGCGTGGTAACCTCAACAAATTGTAGAATAGAATACAATCATTTTCAGGGTGGGAAATTGTTTTTACAATTAAGGAATGTGGTTATCATGCAATTTTACATGGTGAATTTACCGGTCCATTTAATTTCACACTCGCATACAAATCAAAGCATTCTGAGACATTCAGTTGGTGTAGGTGAAATTATCTCATTTCGTTCTGTCAACAGGGTAAAAAGTCTGATGTTTTGTGTCAGCCTAAATAAAGGAAGTCATCTTTTTTAGTATGTTCCACTGAGGTGAACTCCACTGAGATGGGTTTGTGCTGTTCATTCAGGGCAATGAGGCAAGTGTGTTAAGCCAATGCCAAGGAAAGCATTAAAATCTAGAGATGCTGAAGTGAAATGAGCTGTAATGGATTAATGTAGCTACTCATTCAACACCACAGTCCTTGGATAGTGACTAGAGACCAGCTACTATGTCTACTGTTGTTTGTACTTCATGCCTGTTACTGTGATATGTGTGTTGAAACACCACAGGGAGCGAATTGATCCAGCCTCTGGTTCAGCACCACGGACAGAGATAGTGCAGCAGCACACCACAGAGCCTGGCTCACAGCTGTGACGACATGACTTCTGCACTCACTGCTGTTGTATGCTGGAAATCAGTATTAGCTATTGGTCTATATACAGATTTGTTCACTCATGCTGATATACAATATGTTACTCCAGAATATAGCTTCTTATTTAAATGGAAATGTAATCTACAAGAGCAACAGTATCTCAGAAGACATACATTACAGCCCTTTGGTTATTCTCTCCTCATCTTCTTTTCTCCTTACACCACACTTGCTCATATTCTTCAAACAGTCCCCCTGATTTCCTTGTGGAATTAGATCACCTTACATGAGTAGTGTGACAAAAAAAGAAAAAAGGGGATCTAAGCTTCCAAGTTAAACCAAGCACACCATAGACAGACCTCTTCAACCCTGCAGAACTCTTCAGTGGGTCCACATTGCAAACTCATGATGCATGGCCAAGCATTTCTCACACCCACAGAGCTTTAAGTTAAGGTCTAGTCAAGATCCCGTGGTTGACAAAGGACAAAGTAAAATAGTGGACAAAGTAATGGACAAAGTATCACAGAATAAAGTTTTTTTAATGTAAAGGTACAGCCCTAAAATACATTGCATTGGTTTGACCAAGAAGATAGACATATTGTGTGTTGTAAAACCTGCTTAAGGGATAACGGCAAGGAAAATTTAAGTTCAGAATGTAAAGTCTGTAGTTAAAGAAGTTCTAGAAAATCCTAAAAGTCCTGGTAATTGTAAAAGTTGGTCTCTATTCCTTGCTTTTTCATTATGAACAATGAGATGGCAGGATCTTTTGGTTGCACTCCAGCAATATACAGGTGGAGCAAATGACCTGCATCATATCAAATTCTATCCCAATTCTGCTGGTTAATAACCGAAACCATTCTTGCCTGTTTATCGCCGACAGTCTTCCTACCACTTCCTAGGTTTTCCAAGGACAACAGCCAGTGTATTGTCCAGTCTGCTGAGCAGGTGATTGGCTGTCAACTCCCTTTCAAGCAACACCTCCAGTGTAAGAAAGAAGGACAGCCAAGGCAGAACTGCTACCGACCATGCTCACTTAGGAAACCGCTTCATGCACAAACCTCCCTCCTGGATATGAAACTACTGCATTAATGTCATGGTGATGCCTCCACCGTCTGCTTTCTCCCTTCTGCCTCTGGCTCTCTATTTTCCTTCCTCTCTGTGTTCAGGGTTTATTCACCAGGCTCACTGGTTCCAGAGAGTTTCTCGCCCCTGTTCATTACCTGATTGACTGTGTCACCTGCCACCTGCCAGCACAGCTGTTCTGCATTTGTTCATTAATGCTCTTAGTGCATGTAGAAGTGTTTGTGACACTGTGATTGTCTGAGATTCCTGAGTTGGCCATGTTGTCTGGCCTGCTGTTGCCTGTCCACTGTTTTTTGAGTGTGTGTGTGTATTGTTTTGCTTGTGCATATTTCTTAGCTACCTAGCACCATATTTATAAAGTATCTCATATTCACAACTAGTAATCATGCAGCACGTTTGAGTGGACTGACATTGACAATTATTATTCAACATCCAACATACACTAAAGGGTACAACTTCCGAAGGACAGTGTATGTCTGATTAATAAAAAATAATTTTTAGATTTTCCGACACCACTGAATGTTCTGAAAAAAAAGTAAAATGATTGTATATTGACAAATTTAACATGAAATGAATTAGGAATTGTAAAATTGGTGTTGTTTATTGCAGTTGTAAGTTCAGTTTTGGGAAATCATGTCCATGGACAAAAGCGAGGACATGATTCCATGGTTTGGAAGTGGATATTGAATCCAAACACGAACAGTCATAATAAGTGCAAGAAAAACAAAGAGAAGATTAAAGAGAGAAAGGAAAAAGAAGCAAACTCCCTTTTGGAAAGTCTCTGTATTCAGATGGAGAAGACAAAGCAGGTTTGAGCTTTCTGGGACAAGCAAAAGGACATGATTGGAGCCGCCTAGATGGAGGTGCATGAAAGAATAAAATCTGCCTCTCAGAACAGCTGGAAGGAAATCAAGGCAAATAGCCTGTGGAGCTTTAGAGTAGACAGAATAGCTACTGAGTGAAAAGAAATGCAAGAAAAGTGTCAGGAGCAGGTGAGGCAGCTGAACTGATCAGGAAAAAAACAAGGAAACGCCGATTTTTAACTTCAAATATAAACTGATCCCAAAGCTTTCACAGACTTTTTTTTTTCCAAGACAGTGGAAGACAATCGCAATGAATGAAACCAGGGCAAGAGAGAGAGAGAGAGTGGAACATGTGAAGAATGCAAAACAGCACAAATCTGAAAGAATTTTGCCTCAAGAAGGAGCTGCATACTGAGAAGGAGGAGAAAGAAGGCGGCAACATGATCCTCTTGATGATTCAAAATAGGCAGCTGCCTCTGCTGATCATTTTACTTTGGAATAAATGCTTATTGGATGCAACATCTTCATGTCACTCTCTTGTCAACAATCAAGTAAAGGCAAATTGCATGACAAATCTAAAATGGAAATATAAATCATGAATATGAATGTTGCTACAGATTTTCTCAAAACCTCTATAGCCTGTCACTCAGTCTGATATTTCTCATTCACTTCACCCATTATCCTCTGTACCAGACTGACAAAAAGTATATCCAACAGTGAGCAGCTGTCTCGCACATCCACTGACACTTGTGCAAACTGACATATTGTGTGATATCCACCACATCTCTTTCTTTGCCTATTCCTCTGGACAAATAAAATACGGCTGCCAGTAAATTGATAAGGTGACAAAGGGACAAACTCAGATAGAAAAAGATAGAAATAGCCAGAAAAAACATTGAGAGTGGGCACAGAGGAGGAACCATCCTTGCCAGCAGCTAGGAAACTGATTATGTGACAGGTGGCAAGGCCTTGATACTGGACCAAATTTGATTCCATCATGCCATTGCAATATCCTCTCCTCACTGCAATGCAATCATACTTTTCTCTTTCTTCTAACTGGAGGCTTTTCAACTGAGGTAACATGCATTGAGAGAGAAGATTGTGGCTCCACTACTTCAAGACGTAGAGATAAAGGGGACAAGATGGAGCCGGTAATGATCCAGCATTTCACTTAAATTGTCTCCAGAAAGGTATTTCATTAAGAGGGTGTTACTGTCCTGTGAGGGGATTTGCTTTGACTCACTTCACAGACATGGAAAAGGTGTCTAGTATTTTTCTTGGCTTCCCAAACACTGATGGCAGGTGGTCATAGAGATATTCTCTGTTACTAATTCATTTTAATGCTGAGATCTGAACTATAAAGAGCTAGATATTTTCCTCAGACTAAAAAGACTAAAAACCAAAGACTAAAAACCAAAGCCTCCATTGCAAATGGCCAAGAATATCACTTAATGCATGTTTAACATTTCTCTTTCTTCTTGCTTTTATGGATATTCCTTTAAGAAATTCTGAGATGTAGAGTACATGTTCAATTAAAAGCTTTATTAATTGGAAATGTGAAAATCTACCTTATTTCACTGTATGTAATCTTGGAGCATTTTATAAAAGAAACTCATATCTGATTTTGGCTGCTTTTCCACTGACTACAAAACAGAAAAGTTATATCAAGGCTTTGAGGAATCAGCCCCTTGGCACAGTATAAGGCAATCATTCCTTAGTGTTTGACTCTATACATATCATTTCATAGCTTTCATGTCACACTGCCTGACTATGGTGAAAGCTCTGCAGTTTTACTCAGTCCCACAAACCTGCATCTTACATCTCATCAGTGAGATCTGATCCCACATTTCTTTTCTTCCGAAAGAACAATCTGCTGATATACCATTTCTTGTCAGTCTCAGTCCATCTAATCCCTCTGCTCCAGAAATTCATGAACAGTTTGTTTCCTAAACTGGAAGTTATATACTGTATATTCTCCATCTCCACATTCGTGAACTTATAGACACAAAACTCAATAAATATAAGCTCCTCTCTCTACCAGAGTGGAGCTGGGATTTTGTTTCCAATGAGACTTAAGCTTTCACTTTCCTCCACACCTGGCAATGTTGTATGACGATCACACACACACACACACACACACACAGATGCCTTCCTGCTTACCTGCTGTGAATCTTTCATAAGTTGCCCGAAGCTAAATGAGGTAGAAGCAAAGCACAGCACATCCTGAGAATTAGTGTGTTTAAATTTGTGTGTGTGTGTGTGCGCCTACAGAGCTGCGTGTGTTTTTTTGTGTCTGTCACATCCCACTCAAAGCACGCACACTTGCCTCTTTTTTCCCACATACAGTATATTCTCCTGTTTCAGAGTGATGGCAGGTGAATTGTCTTCTCTGTGCTATTCGACCATACAGGCTGTTTTCCACCGTTGGTCTCCAGACAAACATGAGAGACTCTGCAGATCAGTTTGAGGAAAGTTTCTCTGCTCATCCCCTTATTTTCTTCTCTACTTCCAAAGCAAGACAAGGCAACATACTCCATTGCACACTTTCACAGAAAACAAGTAGCAAAGCAGAGCAATACTACAGCAAAATAACCATTCTGGAATACAGAGGGTTAAGTGTTATATGCAAGTGTAGTCACTTCACACACAACTGAGCAGTATTCAGTGGATGCGAGAGAGAATAAATTCTAACACCCACATACTGAGTTACAATAATAAACACATGGAACCAGCTGAAGAATAAAGGACATACAAATTAATTTTACAATTATTATCTACGGTGGTTAAAATGTGTTAACAGCATCTACATAAATGTAATGAGATGCACTTTTTCTATGTCAATATCATACCACACGGGCCTCAAAGTTTAAGATGAGCACCTTGGTAAGTGTCATCATCAAAAATGAGGATTTCAAGTAAAGAAAAGTAGTGGACGAGCTCACATGATGAACCTGGAGATGAACAAATTATAATAATGAAATAGACTAGCTTTAGATGAAATTCATCCATTCATCGTTCACTGAGGACAGTTTCAGAGTTGAGTTGCGTAGAGGGTTGGTTCGACTTCAGCCCCCTTACTTACACACTTAACACCTTAAGAGTGAGTGAGTGAGTGAGTGAGATCAATTTTTAAATAACATTAAATCATGGAAATGTTTGTGTTTTCCTGCATTCATCAGCAACTGCAACTTTGAAAAAATCTTCAGATCAAAGGTGAAAAGTAGAACTAGTAACTAATGATACTCCTGCTCTTAACATGTTAACCTTGCTTTGCAGTGAATGTGCAGTACATTTTAATGTAATTTACTATTTAGGAAATCCAATCAAGTGATTTTTACTTGCAAAGTAACACGGCAGTTGGGTATTCGACTGTACAGTTATTTTTTTTTATCCAGCCTCATTAAACCAACCACTAACTTCATCTTAACTCTTGCTCAAAGTTTAAATTGTTTTTCTGAGCCATCCTCCTCCTTTAAACTCTGAACCTGTCCATCGCAGTGCTGAATCTGTTTTTATCTCCTCATTTTCTCTCTTCTTTCTCTTTCTTATTCTTCATGGATTCTCTGCCAGATGGACTGCTTTGACCTCTGACTCACCGGGTTAACAACATCTATAGAACTTCTGCAACTCTATCAGACCAGAGAAAAACACTGCCATCAAAAAAAAACCTGCTATTTTTTCTATCCTCCTTTGTTCCTTTCAGTCATCATCTGCTTTAGTGTTTTATTGAGTGCTTTTGTAGTCAGAATGGAAAACTAAATTTGCTTTGATGGATTGTATTAAATTAAATTTTAAAAGAAAATCAAATAATAGCATGGCTTTTATGCTGTTGTGCAGTTCTTCAGAACTTGTTAACACTCTTCAGAGAATCACGCAAAGCATAAGTAGCCTATCTTTGACCAAAAGAAAATAAATATAATGTTTACCATGTTGGATTTATTCCAAGCATTTTTCCCAAATGTATGCAAGCTCAGCGGCTGTGTGGAAAACAGGAAATGCATTCAAACATCTGAAAACTATGGATAATATTGGAAAAGTAATGGCCTAAAATGCTAAGATGGCAGGATGGTTCTATAACCATATATTAACACACACAGAGTTATGATTAGAATCTGACTGACTGATATGTTGGCCAGTTTGGGCCTGTTGTAGATATACTGTATGGAATTTAAATGACAAGAAATATCAGTGCAGAAATGCCGAAGATTTTTGCGGTGTTGCCATTGCATAGTTTATCCAACTGTTTTATTAATTATTTATTTTAATTTGTAGTTTTGATCCAGAGCTCTTTGGAAAATGAGTTTGAGTAAACCTTATTAACAATGTTTGAATATGTTACGTCTACCTCCAGTATCGGTCAGGCTCTAGTTGTGATAATTAGATGTTGTTGGCAGTAAGCCCTGGCTGCTCAGCATTCCGCTAATCCTTGGCCAACTGGTCATCACAGTATAAATCCAGACTTAGTATGTATGTGAACACATGTTTTCTGAATTTAAACACATGTTGGTTGGTTGATTATCATTAATGTGGTATGTGTGCAATAGTAAGTAAATCTTGGTAAACACAGACAGTTTTCAAAAAGTGTACCTCTCATTTAATTACTGAGAATCTACCCTTTCTTTTTATTATTATTATTTGTTTATTTGTTTCAACTTTATTTTTTATGTGTATGTATTTATTTGTATACTTACTGTTGCTTGTTACTGTTGCTGTTGTTGTCATTACTTAGGAAAACTAGATGAAATATTTTTCAAAAAAAGATAAAAATTTCACTGGTATTAACCGTCTCACTGGTGTAGACATGTATTCTGACCATTACTTTTACCCACACTGTACAACAACAAGACTCATAGAGTGTGGTGGTAGCTGGCAGGACTTCCTGTAGCAATCCTTGAATAAGTTGAATAAGTGTCTTGCTGAAGGTGCTGCACTGTTTGACCAGTGGGTCATTGAGGGGATGTGAGACATTAAATAGATAGATAGACAGGCACATAGATAGATAAATTCACATTTCACATCTCGCAGACATGAATATAAAGAGAAAGACAGAGGCAGTCAGCCAGTTCCACAGTTCAGAGCTATTATGGGATGGCGGCTCTATAGACGACACTGGAGAGCAGAGAACATTTTGGATAGGGCCGTGTAATGGATGTCCAAAGCGATTTCTCAGAAACAGCATTGCGCATTCAGCCTGGAAACCACAGAGGCTTGATTGGCCGTATTCAGCTCCATAGTTGGCCACATGTCTGCCCTGCTGGGAAATGGGTTTCTGTCTTTTATCCCCTTTTTTCACTGTCTTCTTTCATTTGTTCTCTGTTTCATTGTACAGTGTGTTCACTTTAGCTGCAGTTAGTGAATCACAGATTAATGAACAAGTGGACACTCACATAGATAGACACAGAATCCATAAGTTGTTGCACTAATTCTGAAAGCCATAAACCTTTATTTTATATGAACCAGTTGTTTCCATTTCAGAGCATCCAATATGGGTAGTGGTTTCCACTGGTGGAGTGTTTCTTAGTGATTAATGAAGATTGTTGTAATTGTATCCAGTTTATTGGGGATTGTGATTCAGTATCATAGTTAGCTTCCTGTATTAAACATAAAGATGTTCATATTTGGGCAAAATCTGGACCTTCCTTATTATATATACCCCTTTGTCTGTGTGCTCAATGTTTTTGTAATATTTGCCATTGCATTCTACACATGTGTGTGCAGCTTGATGTATGATGGGTGCAATTTATGTGTTAATGTATCTAAATTAATGAGCAAGAGACAGAGAGAAAGAGAGAGAGTTGAACTCGGAAAAGAGTTTAGTCTCACACGGTCTCAAGCTTTTATATTGTAAAAGATATTAGCTCCTGGTTCACAGAAGTTCTGTGGCCACAATTAAGTATGGTAGCATTTTTGACAGTTTAATAAAGTTAAAAGCTTTCTACTGCGGCTCACCAGGGCAGGAGGTTAAAATACATTGTCTAGACTACAATGGTCATCATGGTCAACATCTATCAGAGCAATAGAAGGCCAAATGATAGTAGTAATAAAAAAAAAAATATGTTGCACCTTTCAAAACTAACATGGCCTTTGCATAGATTGTAAGAAAAACAAGAAAAGAAAAACTTTAGAGAAAACTGGAGTAATAAGTAATTTGCAAGGTTATAAAAATGTGTTGTACAGTACTTCTATAAAGCAGGAGACAATCATTTTGTGTTGGGGCTCTCATTGCAAACACTGAACTGTTTACTTCAGCTTTAATATGCAATAAAGCCAGTGCCTTCAGTTAGGGGGAGGACATTGGAGCAATGTTAACAGGACTTTTCAGTGTCCACTGGACACACATTCATCATTTCTTGTGCCCAACCCACCATGTCATCATATGTAAATTAAAGAGATTTTTTTTTTAATGACATTAGCTTATCTTATAGTTTTGTTGCCATATTGTGCCATATTATTATTAGTATTTCCAACAAGGCTTTGTGATTATCTTGTGAATGTTTTATTATCTTATTATCTTTTATTATTCATTATTAATCAATAGGTCTCCTGTGCACCAAGTGTATCTCAAACAATGTGTTTCATTTTGGACAGCAACCATGTAGCCACATACATGTGATGAGTGCTCAGGAGTGAGGTTGTGATAATGTTAAATAATGAATAAAACAGAGCTGTGATGTTAGTAAGAAGAAGAAGAAACTGAATATTGGAAGGAAGAGTGAGAATATTCTTTAGATTCATGATCATTCGAATCTCAGAAAGCAGATAATTAACCACAATGTTCTGCCTAGGAGTGTGAACACATACACACATAGCACACTGGATTCAACACAGACACTCTCTCTCTCTCTCACACACACACACACACACACACACACACACACACACACACACACACACACACACACACACACACACACACCAAGGAGGTGGTCTCCTGTGCAAATAATGAGCACAATCCTCTGGAGCAGTGCTCCATTGCTCTTTCTGTCTCTGCCTTTTCAAAGGTCACTCCTGTTGATCCTTAAAGCTGAAGAGGAAGAATAAAGAATTCAGATTAGAACTGAGGTCACAGAGATTAATGTAATTAAAATTCCCCGATTAAGACTAAATTAAGACAAGTGTTCTGTCAGCTGCAAGTTATTTCCCCTCTATTCAACTGAATTTAAATAAGTCCATTAACACTCAATCCATCACCAATGGATACTTTGCCATGTTATAATGAATGCCTCAGAATCTACTGTTCTCAACTCTTACGACAGGATGTGAGGATGAAATTTCTACCAGTGTGGTAGGGAACATCCTTCTGCAACTCTGAGGTGCATGAGTGTATAAACACTGCCCCCTAGTGGTTCATTTCTTATTTCTACACATTACAAGACGTGCTGAACTTGTTGAAATAAGCATGGCCTTGTATAAATCAGCTAAATATACCATGGACCCACCCACAGAGCAATATCATACATACACACACAGACACACAACACACACACACACACACACACACACACACACACACACACACACACACACACACACACACACACACACACACATACACACACACACACATCATTTGTTCTGAACTTGCAGTTTTGCTCAGTTACTTTGGCTCAATTCTCAAATGAAGTCATCAAAACAATATATCAAATTCACAACATTTTTGTTAATTGTGCACTACAGAAAGAGCAATTCTCAGTCTTTGTTAGCATTTGCAAATGTTTTTGCACATTTAGGCAAATGACTAGGTGCAGTTGTCTACAATTTGAACAATTATTGATTGTATATGTCTTTGTGATCAAAATAAATTATGTTTCTTCTCAGTTGAATGGTTTTATTCTCAAAAATATGTATTGATTCTTACATTGTGCACGTCATCACACGCAGAATAATCTAATTGTCAAAATCTGTCAAGCCCATGTTTCATGGAGGAGCCTGCTGAGGTTAACATTGGATGGGGGAAACGGATGTGAAAAGTGGAGGAGTAAAGTATACAGTCATCGACCACAAAATCAAATATATTTTTTTGCTGCAATAGATGCATCTTGTGATGACATAGCAGCAGAAGTGTGCAGAGGATGGTTGCGGTATACAATATGATTCGTCCCCCATTGCATTGCAAGAGAGAGCATTAGGTATGAGGTCGATGAGAATCTGTGGCCATGTTTTGTTTCAATATGCATTTTTTTCTGCTTACTATATTGTACTTTGTTGTGTGACAATTGCAGGAGAATAAAATGTTTTTTCCTCTCATTACATGCAAATCTAAATGCCCTTTTGCTTTACAAAGTGGAATGTGAAAATTTCAACTGTTGAATTCAGCATCTGAAGAGATCTTCATCTTCAGAAAGATAACAGTCTGGTAAGCAGGCAGTGTTAGTAAAAATGTAACAAAACTTCTTAACATTTCGACCAACTTGGCTTTCCACAATGTCAAGGGAACGTGTCATTTTGGTGGCAATGACTTATTCATTGACACAATTACTTAATTTTGAAACATCAATTAAAGGTTTTGAGTGAGTTACAGCCTTTTGCAGGTTAACTAGTGTTTTGCTGCATGTATGAGCTGTTTGAGAAATGTATCTTCAGTGCTGAGAACTTCAAATACCTTCGGGAAAGGTGCCAAAGCAATTGAGAAAAACTGTAATCAGCTGCACTGTGAGGGTCAGCAGCACCACACAGAGGAGGTATGTACAGAAAATAATCGCATATTTTAATGTGGATGTGTTCATGTATCTGGTATGGTCTGGAATCTGCAGCTTTACTTGGACAACATTTCATTTTTTTTGCAGCATTACACAATTTGTCTTGGGAATAGAAACCACAAGTGCACAAGGAAACTAGCACACACATTTTTTTTCATATTGTTATTCTGTACAGATCCCTTTTCTTTATGGTTGTCTTAACAGCCTGCAGCAACACCAAAGGCTCGATAAATGAGTTTCATAGAAAGCTTGCTGAGCAAAGCCTAAAATGTGGTATTCATATTACACATTATTCTGCCACAGTGAGACCCAGCAGCTCTTCCTCAACACAACATCTACATCGAGATATTTTATGCAGAATCGGAATATATTAAACATATTTAAAATGCAGTAATGTCTTAATTTCTTCATGATGATTTTCCACTTGAGGGTGTATTTTTCTATCTTTTATATTTATTTCTTCTTTAAAAGTGATGTTCATATTCACCTTAAATACATGAAGCAGTTAGTTATAAACACTGCACGCGCACACACACACACACACACACACACACACACACACACACACACACACACACACACACACACACACACACACACACACAAATGAGCAGGATGCTGACTAGAATGTATTAACAATATTTATTCACTACATGTTCCAGTGTTATTTTTCCTATTTCATCTCAACCCAACAGTAAGAACAATATGTATTTCTTTACATATTTACAGATTGTTTTTTACTATTGGCAATATATCACATGTCATTATTTATCTATATACACAACCCATGTACCACCTTGTGTACCATACGCCAACCTAATGGCCAGGATAGAAGATGAAATCTTTTTTTTTAATATGGGTTAAAACCTCAGTAGTTTTCTACTGATTGTGCTCACTTTCCCCTATTGCTCCTGCAAATGGAGGGCAGAGTTAAGAGTAAAATAATCTCAGTTTAGCTTTTTCCAGCTTGTCATTCTCTCTGGGATGTTGAATCTCACCAGAGATCTTAGAGGAGAAGTTCTTCTCTAACGTTGTCAGCCAGTGTTCAGGGCAGGGATGCTGGGAGAGATGGTGATCGGAATCTACATAGAAGACTTCATGTTGAAAACACTGACAAACGAATAAGGAGGGGAGGTGATCGGAAGCTTTGACATTTATGATGAACTGATCATTTGACCTCAGTGTTTGTGTATGTGTTGTAGGCAAGAGAGCAGCCTTGAGATTAAAATAAAAAGATAAACTGTTCTGCAACAACACAGCTACACAGTGGATGTGTAGCTGTGGTCAGACCTGGACCTGGGTCAGTGTAGATGGACATGATGTTTGTGATTGATCTGAACCAGTACATGCTGTAGTGACTGATAGAGTAGAGAATAAATTAACACATAAAGAATTGAAAATACAAGTCATCTCCATCATGACTTGTAGGCAAAATCAAAAGAAACAGGTTTGTGTGTATCATAGGCGTACATTATTTATATATCTAAATGACCAGCACTCATCAAGTCTTATTTTTGAGACTCCATCCATAAATGTTTGAATTAAGGGATAACATCAATAATACAAAAGTACATCACCATGGCTAGTATTTATTGCTTATATGCTTAATACTGTAAGTTAATACCACTCTAAATTCATTGTCTAACCTTCCATCTTTTTTGTTTTTAATTTTCTAACCCAATTAACTTTATTAACACTCTTTATTGAATGCATCTAACACTTACTTGGACATGGCATGAGAGACATAAATGTAATAACCTTCACATAAAGAAGTGCTGCTAAAGTCAGTGAAGTGGTGAGATAATAATAATTATGATGCAAAAATGTTTTTACCATAAGTCATGATATTGTATTTGTTATATTTTTGTATTGTTAGCACACAAATATGTCTCTGTAAGACTTTAAATGCCAAAACAGCACATTTAATTAAAACCCAAGTTAGATGTATAGAAAAATTGCTTTAAAGAAAGAAAAAAATAACACACATTCCAATACTGCATGTAACACACAAATAATTGTTGTATCAAATATTGTATCATAGCTACAGGAAATTATTAGTTTTGTGCATTCAGTTCATGCACAGAAAGAAACGAGGATTGCTAAATTTGGGAACACTGTAATACGTGTTTCTCCACTGGTGAAATTTGGTTAAAATATAGATACAGTAGGTCAGAAACACAGTGATACTTTGCACCATATACAGCATAAGTGTGTACTATTTATAGTAAAATATATGGCCATTAGTGTTAAACCATACTGTATTTACCTCAGAGCTTTTAATGAAATGGCAATACTCATTAGAAAAAGAAAATATAAAAAGAACATCCCTTCATTGAAACCAATCACACTGTCTATCAAACCGAGCTTGTTGTCTAACGTAAGAAAAAATTAAGACACATGAGTTGTAAAATATGTATCGGTCAGACACGTAATGTATTTTCTTTGATCCACAATCTAGCCTACTGTTGTAGCCACAATATGTACAGTAGAAAACAGTAGGTGTTTGCCTTTTTCAAGGGGAAAAAAAATCACCTTTAAATATATATTTGTCTCTTTATAAAGCATTTATGAAATAAGACATCATCTTATTCACATCTTCTTAAAGCAGCACTGATGTGACATGAACCAGATTAGGACAACAGCAAGGATGAACACAGCAAAGACTACAACGAGATCCATCTGCAGTTTAAAGTTTAAATGAGAATCCAGCACTTGTATTATTTTATAAACTGTCTTCAAATACAGTATCACCAGTATTGTGTCATATTCCCCTACTGTATGTGCAGAAATATTATGATTTATGTTGTACGGGTAAAGCATTTCATTAGTAAGACTGAGTTATTCTTTATAAGACAGCAGTTTTGATATAATTGCTCAGAAAAGTGCAAAAACGTAATTAAAATGTTTGCATTCAGTGAAGATTATTATGTGATGTATTGCACCCAGCAAAGCCCCTCGCTCTCTACCCTTCTAAGGCAATTTCAACCAACATCATTTTATTCTTATACTTTCATCCTTTAGGTCACCCCTAACAGACATTGAACATTCACTTCTTCAGTGCATAATAATCCTCATCATCACTATCATTACTGTCAATCAAAATAACAACTGTGAGAGAAGAAATTATTACAAAGAATATGGACTTAATTTGTTATCCTAAAACAAGGGACACATGCATTTATGTGGGAATCCGAGCTCACTTTTCTCTGACCATGCAGTATGGACACACTGAGATGAAAATGCCTTACGTTGCTTTCAGTTCAAAAAAACACAATCATCACAATGATCCAGCCCTGAAAAAGATCTGGGAATTGAGATTCTGCGGGAAATTTCACTCCAGCTTTGTGAAATCGTCTAAAAGTGGTTGAGAAATAGATCTCGCCACAGCCACCAGGAAAGTCCATCCAATAAGGGGATGACCTGATTCCATGTAGTACTCGTCTCCAAAATGGAGGGTCCTTTCCATCAAGGAATTGGCATCAAATGAACTCTGCACTGTAAAATCAGTTTGTTTTGAGATAAAAAGGTTGAGACATACAGAAAGACACAGTTGTAAAGGGCAGCGGGCTGCTTCAGCCCATATTCGGTCTGTTTTTCATCAGTAGATTTCAAACATCACAACCAAAAACTAATATAGTCTTGTTTTCAAAGCTAACAGTTTACCAAATCAGATTTCAGACCAGCGAGCCTGCTCTGCTCTGGGCGGGCACCATGACAGGCACCGCCCCCATCCGCTCCAGCGTGGCCTGGCTCACTGCGTAGGAGTGCGTGTGCTGCCCATGTGTGGATGTCACCACCGGTTTTAGGCTCACAGAGCCGTTGCTGCGCACCATGGTGGGGGGAGACGGAGCAGAGTTTGTGGTGACCACCAGAGTCTTGGGTGGCGGGAGCGTGTGACTGCCATTGGCAAACGATGCTGTTGTTGTTGCCGTTGTGGGCTGTGCATGGCGGGACAGTGGGGCTGAGCCTGGTGCTGTGACCACAGGACTGTGGCCGTGTCCTGCGTTCTGGGCCTGTCCGTGTCCATGTGCGCCATGGGCAGCAGCAGAGAAGGTCTGGCGTGTGTCTCCGTTGTAGCGTGTGTAGGAGTTGGTGTCATAGTTGGGTTTTGGGTTGTGCCAGTAGCGACTGTTGTAGGTGTTGGTAGACGTCAGCGTGTCGTTCTCTGAGGATGAGGCGTCTGCGTGGAAAGCCTTCACTGATGATGACCTTTTAGGAGGAAGGTCATCTTCTCTGTTGAGGAGATATTTTAAAAAGAGTCAGTTTGGTTAGATAAACATGTAACATCAAAATACATAGTTATTGGCTTGCTTAAAATGAATCTTATAACTGCACATAAATTTAACGATTAATGATTAATTAATGACTAATGTGAAAGGAGACGCTATTAGTGACAAACCCACAGAGAGTCAACCTACTCCACAATTCCCCAGTGTTTTAGTGACTTTGTACTCAGTGTTTTGGTATTATGGCTTCCAATTGTACTGAAACAAGTTTAAACTTTAAATTTAAAACCCAAGAAATTAGATAGACATAAAAACAGATAAAACACAATTAAAAGCCAGAGAATAAAAGTGGGTCTTAAGGTGCATCAACAGACTCAGCCTGTCTAATGGCCTCTGGCAGGCTATTCCAGAGATGAGGAGCTGCTACAGAAAAAGCCCTGTCCCCAGCCTTTTTTTTACATGAACGAAGCACAGCTAACATGCCATGGTAGGAGGATCTGAGGGGTCTGGTGGTGCTGTAAGGGGTGAGAAGTTCTGAGATATATGTAGGGGCGAGACCATGGAGAAATTTATAAAAAATTAGAAGAATTTTGAAGTTTATCCTGAAATGAACAGGGAACCAGTGTACAGATCTGAGGATAGGGGTGATATGGTCTCATTTCTTGGAACTTGTCAATAACCAGGCAGCAGGGTTCTGGATTAGTTGTAAACAGGAAATGGTAGCCTGAGACATGCCTAGGTACATGGAGTTACAGTAGTCCAGCCTGGATGATATTAGTGCATGCATGACTCTTTCTAGGTCAGAGGGTGAGAGGAAAATATTTTTGAGATGGAGGGCCTAATTTTGGTGATGGTTCTGAGTTGGAAAAGCTGGACCTGACAATGGAATTTACCCGCCTGTTGAAATTTAAATTGCTATCAAATATAACACCCATGCTCTTAGCATGTGGATTGATATAGGCAGAAAGATGATTGAGGTTCTGGGCAGTAGCAGCAGTATGATGTTGGGGCTCAAGTATGATCTCTGTCTTGTCCTCATTTAACTGAAGGAAGTTATGAGCTAACCAGTCTTTGATGTCTAGGAGACTGTTTTGTAATTTTGTTACATTGGCCTGATTTTGAGAACTGAGGCAGAGGTAGATCTGTGCATCATCTGCATAGCAGTGAAAAGAGATGCTATGAGTTTGGGTGATTCTTCCCTATGGGAGCATGTAAAGTCAGAAAAGAAATGGACCTAAAACTGAACCCTGCGGAACCCCACATGAAATATTTACAGGTGTGGAGGATGAGCTGCCAATGGAAAAAGTGACCTGTCTGTTTGAAATGTAATGTCTGACAGAGTATAAACACAAAAGATATTTAAAAATGCATTGTAAACAATGACCTTTAAGTCAATTGCCAATAAATAAAGGCATCTGTATATATTTACAAGTGAATTTCATGCTTCAGAGACGTGAGCAGCCCCCACAAACATAAACCCAGTGTGTAAGGAGCTGTGAGAGAGACCCTTTGGTTACAGAGCCAGTGGACAGACGCCAGAATGGCTGTGGATCATTTCCAGTAGCCATGATGGAGCCAGAATGCAACCTTAATGTTGGTCTGTGTCTGCTGTACGTGTGAAAGAGGCAACTATTTGCTAACAGTTTTGTCATATCAGTGTTATAAGGTGATAATATGTCATTGTTGTGTTTGTTTTTGACTAAAAAACTCAACTTTTGCTGCTTTTAAAATCACTGATAGGTGCTCAAAGAGAGCAGTTTAATATCACCACTACCCTGATATAGTAAAGTTTAATCTCAGAGTTTATTAGATTGGCGTATGCTATTTTGGTTTAAGGTATAGGCATCAAAGGTCTCTATACTTACACTAATGGTTATAAACATTAGTGTAAATTGTAGCGCAAAGTTCGAACAAAGGAAATAGACCTTTTTCATAAAATACATTTTGACATGTCACAGTAGGGAAAGCACAGTAACAGTGTAAAGTGTAAATGAAATTAATGATGAAGGTTATTGATGGCTGAATTCCATTGGTCACACTGTCATGGCTGAGTGAGACATTGTTAGTGTTATTAGTAACACCTGTGCTTTTCCTACTCTGTCAAGTCAAACTGTCTGCTGTGAAAAAAGCTTGTCCTCGTGAATCCTTGATGAATCCATTCACTGACTGGAATTAATGTTGTGAACATGTCACTAATATGAAAAATTATATCAGTTAGGTAGCCAGTTAGTTCATCTTCAAATATTTAGCACAAATCCTCAATGACACATTAAAAATTAAAAGAGCTTTACTATGCAGTCAAGTTGCAGCACACACTGAGAATCTAAATAGTTCTTTGTTCATTTCTGCTGTCAGATCATCCAGGACCCTGTTAGATAAACAGTGGGAGGTCATAATATCTGGACATAAAACTTGAACCTCAGATGGGATTTGTTACACGGCTTTTATATTGGATTACATTATGAGAAGTGTTTAGAATGTGTCCACCACCTGTAGTCAACAACCACTACAATTAGACAACATGTCATTAAAAAATGATAACACACTTTTGATTTGTAGTTTATTCAAATATCACTCATATAAATTATGTTTTATGAGTGATTTTAGGTAAACAAGCTGGCTCCTAATACATTTGTCTCTCTTGTAATTTGCAGGAAAAGCAGAGCTGTAGGGGTGGAAATTGTAAATGCGGAATTTCAGCCCAAAATGAGGCAGATGTTATCCCAATCAGCCAAAGCCTCAGATATCTGAACAATGATTTATCTTCTAAATGATTCATGGAGTGATTGAGAGCTGAAATTGCAGCCCATTTAAAAAACTGACAGAGCTTCACAGACTGTTTGAAAAGACAAATTAGGCTGTGATGATAGGAAAAAAATGCTTCCACGAGATAAGATTTAAGCTGAATATTCTAAGCTTTCACTGGCCTGAGTTTTCTGAGCTGAATCTTTGTTAGTATTCTACAATGAGAAACACAATGTTGCTGCTGCATTTTATAGCCATTTAAAATACAGTAGATTAGGTCACAAATGTAGTCTCCTCTTTGCCAGTATTGTGTTATCTGCTCTTTATGCACTAGAGACTACAGGAGCTTTTGATTGCACCCAACCAAAGCACCATTCTGCAAAGAGAAAATCAGCAATCAGTGGCCAACCTGATCTCATTTGGGATCTCCTCCTCATCATATTTGTTCTTATTCTTCCAGTAGAAGAGTGTGACCACCACTAACAGGGAGCAGATGATGAGAGCCAGGACTCCAGTAGCGATGGTCCCTGCTATCAGACCCACACTCTGAGGCTGGGCTGCAGGACAGAGAAAGGAGAGGATGGTTTCACAAATGTTTGACAAATAATTTACATGGAGTTCAGTCTAAGTCATCCAGAATAGCTGTCAGCTGAAGAGAGAGCTGGGTGGGTTGCACAAAACTAAATAATGTGAAAAAGTAAAATAATATGTTGATTAGCTTGTGCTCAACATTATTTCTTTTAAGCAATTTTGATTTTGACATAAAGCAGCAAGTTCAGGTGAAAGGTTTCAGGTAATATGACTCAAGTGTGTCCTGAAGAACAGCTGCTATCTAAAAATCACAATTGTGTACATTATAATGTAATGTTTTGTTTCTAAACCAAGATTGTGACATGGCTATGAAACATGTATTTCTAACACACAGAGTTTAGTGGACTATATAAACACTGGATATTTAATCAGATTTTTTTTCAATAATACTGAAAGAAAATAGAAACTGGGATGGAAAAGAATCATTTATTGTAAAACTTCACCTCTATAAGTATTTACATCTGCACCATGTTGGCATTGTCTGTAGTTAAATAATTGAGAGCCACTGCTGTCGCTGACACACAGACTCAGCACTCAGCTGTCCGTTTGCCTGCATTTCTGACACACACTGGGTGTCGACCTGTCATACATTGTCAGATTGTTTTTTAAAACTGTCTGACCCTGCATGACCCAAACCGACTGTCTTTCAACTTGTCTTTTTGTGTCATTGGTGTCAGATGTTCTGCTGTCTATAGTCCTGGTGTTGTCCTGTGTTTAGTTATATTGTTTTATTTCCTTGTTTCGTCTGTTTATCTGTCTGTTTGACAGTCACTGTCAAACAGACAAACTGAAGTGTCACTCAAGAAGAAGGCTTCTAACTTTATCCCCATCTGTCAGTCCATGAGTGAAATGAGGAGGTGGCTTTTCCATCTGTAAATGTACACACATCTGTACCATATGACAATAACAGTGCCACATTCATCCAGCAGAAAAATAGCAGTGTGTCTTTGTGTACTTACGTGCTACAACCTGAAGGTTGAGTAGGCAGGTGCTCTTGCCAATAGCATTGCTGGAGGTACACTGGTAGAGTCCTGAGGTGCTGGTGCTGATGTTTCTCAGTGTTACAGTGCCCTGCATCTGGTCTGGAAGACACACACACAGCCACATAGTAACTAAAGGTTATTAAAAAACACAAATACATGGACACACATGGCACATTTTCCAAGCACACAAACATGAAGCAAAGAAAGAAACATTTACATGAAGAGTGTCTATATGTCACATCTGAATTACTTTAAATTCAGTTAAAGCAAATAAGTCATTTAACATTTAAAATTGTTGACAATATATGGCAATATATTCAACTGAACTACTTCTAACATCTACCAATAGGGGGTACTGTATACCTTTAATACAGGGTGTGCAAGTGAAGTATGCTATTCAGTAAAATAGGAAAGGTGCAGATTCCTTTCTTCCACAAATGATGAATGAGTTGATTTGTGAGCTTAATTTAACAGGATTAATACACTACTGGCTTCATTAAAAAGGCTTCACCATGAGTTACAGGAAGTGAGACAGCTTTTCGCCTGCTCTCTTCACAGTGACATGACATATCACAGCTGTCTGTATCAAACTGAACACAACGCACTGAGAGATTAGAGTGACAGTGACAAATCCAGGATCCCATTTCAATTTGAATCAAATGCAAACAGCAGAAGACAAGCTCAAATTTTACAAAACATATACAGCATACAAAAGAACGAGGCCTTGTTTTTTCAGTGTATGAGATCAAATATCAAACCAGGTGAGACAGGCTCAAATACAGTAGTCATGAAGAACTGAGACGCATATATTTATTTAGTGAGTTGGTGTTTCTATTTCGTAAACACAGGGTGTGATCCCCTCTAATAGCTTCAATTGAAATGTCTCACAAGACAATTGAATTTACATATTTCAACTGTAGGATCTACAGGTGTAAGACAAAATAATTGAAATCAACGTAGTTACTAACATTAACTTTAATGTTAGTAACTATAAAGCTGGTTCATGCTATGTTACATTGCTTACATGGAATTACCAGTATCTATTAACCGTCTATATTAGTTAGTTTCAATTTGTGACAATTTTTGACCAATGCAATTGCAATTTAGATGAGACACGATTGACCTTCTTTGAAGCTTTAAGAGGTTATCATATCAAAGTGCTGACATGTCTGATGTGCCAATTAGCAGCTCACAAATGCAGATAACTGACATGTATTCAACATAATATGAACTACTTGTGTAGCTGAATTTGCGATTATGATTCGGTTTCTTCAGATTTCTTCAGTCCTCTCTCAGCAAGTAACTACATTATTTGTCTGTATTGCTGTCTATAGAAAAAAGAAAACATGTGTGGGAATCTGCTGTCTGCAATTGATTTTACCTCTTTGTATAGTAGCCTTTTATTGACCAGTAGTGTACACACAACACAAGTAATCAGCGATTAAGGTTATTTGACTCTGCAATGGGCAAAGCTGGAAAAGAAAGGAGAGTCCACTACACCAGTGCTCTCTAATGCTGAAAACCAACTGCAACTCCAACACACATGCTCCTGTGATCCTGACGGATCTGAGAGTAGCTGGACGGGTTTTAAGTCAATTATTGCATCAGCCCAGTTTAAACAAATGTTTGTTGATTAAATACAGTGGGAAAACTGTTGCAGAGTTGGTATTCAGCATGAGAGTAGGAGGAAGAACATAATCACACCACAAAAGCACAATCACTTTATTTGCTTTCACAAGGACATTGCTGACACGACACACACACTCATTCACAGATTCACATTTCAATCACTTCATCCATCCTTCCATCAATCATCACCCCTCAGCAGGAACAGAGGGCGGGCAGTAGTTCAGGCCTGGCACACGACGGGTGGCGATGATGGTGGGGTTGTTGCTGAGTCTGAGCTGCGCTATGCGTGTGAGATTTACCAGCAAAGGTGGGGCAAAAGGGAACTCCGACGGCCAGCTTGTTTCTAATACCTTGCATGGCGTTGTTCGGCAGCTTGGGCAGCGCGTCCAGCTTCTCCCAGGAATAGGACGGTGTGGGAATACCTTCCTCCGAGCTGCAAATCAGCATGATGTCGCTGCCTACATCCAGCGTGCCCTGGATTCGACATGCCGGCACCGAGGGGGGCACTGGCAGATGGAGAGAGTGGGCGGTGTCATGTTAACCTCTTTACAAAGCAAATCTAATGTTTTCCTAATTGCAGGAGAAACTGCATATTCAAAAACGCTGAAGAATCTCGTTTTGTCCAACTGTGCTTGCATGCTGCTTAAAAGGATTCCTCTTGTTACTTAAAAAGCTGAAAATGAAAGCTTCAATCTCCTGTATTTTTGTCATAATGATGAAGATTTAGTTTGTATCTTTACTTTAGGGCTCTACAGTCTCGGATGTAAGCAGGTACGAAGGCAACTATTCTTGCAATCTGGACATTAAATAGGATATATTATTCTCTTCCATTGACCTCAACTGACATCTAAGATTTATTTTGGGCAAACAGAGTAAATCTACATGGTCTAAGTTAATGGAGATGTGACAAAAGTGCATAAAAATCTTGTAGGGTGCAGCTTTTACCCTGCCTTATTCTTTGACTGCTCTTGTTTATCTTTTTTAACATTTAAACAATAATAAATAATAAATCTGTAGCACTGCTGCATTTAGTTACCCAACACGGTGAGCCCAATGACGCCGATGTTGCGCCCCCCTCTGTCTGGGAGGTTGTTGACCAGGCACTGGTAGGTCCCAGTGTCTGACAGCTGGGTGTTGTTGATGAAGATGGAGGCACTTGTACTTGGCATAGTGGCCACGAAGCCCACACGACCATTGAGGTGGTTGGCGAGGCTGAACACCTGGCCGCCCTGGTAAATTATCACCTGGATTGGGGCGTCACAGGGAGGGGGAGGGAAGGAAGAGAGACAGACAAGGTAGGGGATGTAAAGAAAGACGGTTAGTTTAAGAAAAAGTTTGGAAAAATAGGGAAGTGCATGGGAAAGGATGAGAGGTAGAGATAGACGTCGGTGACAGATAAAGTGTGGGGAGAAAGACAGGTGAAATAGAAAATTGAGAATCAGGAACTTATAGATTTTTGATCCCATCACAAAAAATGTAAACAAGTGTCATTCACGGACATTTTTCTTTAGTGGACTATTACAAACATCCCTCACTAGAGGGAGACCTAGTTCTATTAAGATGCTGAAAAAGAGCTTTTGTGGTCAGAGTAAGTCAAAGAGTAAACAGAACTTTTATTTCTTAAGACACATCAAACAAACAGACAGAGAAACCAAAAAACCTTTTATTTGTAAGTGGTTCTTTCTAGTTCAGTGAGTAAGGGACAATTTCAGGGTAAGGAGTACATACTAAAAGTATTCTTTAATGGCACTATAAGGCTCTTCAGATAAAAGCATCCACTAAATGGTATGCATAATTGAAAACATTTTGACTCAGAGACATATAAACAGCAATCTGATGAATTTGAGTGTAGCAATGCAGACAGTCCTCTGCACAAGGAACCAAATCCAGGGAGAAATTAAACCAAAACCTTGCCTTTTATCATTACATCTGTGACCTTTGAATATATTCGAAGCGAGAACACTCTTGTACAAATGAATTTACGCCTTCGGGTTGAGGTGAGGTTGCCTCGGGTCCAAATTTAAGAGCAATGAAAGATCAATTTGTTCAAAAGCTTCCCTCGGGCTTCAAACTTGGGCTGAACAGCTCATTTGTGAGACCGAGCCACATGCAAAACAGCTCTCACCCCTCAGCTGGGCCCACACAAAAGATGAAGAGGACACACACAAACGCATGGTATGTGCACACAAGTGTGACACTCACTCACACACACGCGCAACGACTCACACACGGGCACGCACACACACATGCACACAAAGCACAGAGGGGAATCAGAGGGGCTATTCACTTTGGTGAAAAGAGCCCTCATTGAACTGTTCAAAGACCCAGGCAGGGAAACAACCAGCTTCAGTGTGTGTGTGCGCATGTGTCTGTGTGTGTGTGTGCGTGAGAGTGATAGTTCTGATGAAAGTGCAGGAGTGTGTATGTGACTGTGTCCTCCACCGCTGCTTAACGGTTGTAAATTGCGCGGCTGCAATTTCCTGAGTGCAGTACGCTCGCTTTGTCCTCTTATGTGCAGATGAATAGGCAGCTCCTCAGCTGTGATGAGAGCCTGCAACTGCATCTCCTGTGTGTGTGTGCGTGTGCGTGTGTGTGTATGTCTGTGTGTTGCAGTGTGTCAGTGTGGATTCATTTACTCACAGAGAGTGTATCAGTTTTGACTTGTGAGTGCGAGTGTGTGTGATTGTTCGGTCACAGTAACTGTCTCAGTCTCTACAGGGCGCTAATAACTGTGTGGTCTCACTTAGATTTTGTCAGTCCCTTCTTTTTCAGTAATGTCTTTTTCTCATCGTCTGTCTGTCTCAGCTTACCTCCCTGTTTCTCTCTCTAGCAGGCGGCATCGGTATGACCTGGCTCTACACTCCTGATGACCTAACAAAATAATCTGCATGCTCGGTGAAAGTGATCCAATCAATCGGCCTCACCCGCAACACTGTCTGTGTGTGTGTGCATGAATGAGCAGAGGATTAACGCAGGCCCTAACCTGAGCTGCATCTTTCACCTGCCCCGTGCTTTTGCTTTTTTCTGCACTCCTGTTGGTTTTTTATCTATTTGACAATTTAAAAAAAAGAAGATAAATCAAGGCTAATAATCAAATAACAATTTAATGGTCAGATTTTCTAGCTGTGGCTCTAATGTGCCACAGTCCAACTATTGTCCACACGTGTCTATGTGATCTAAATTTATGCGCGTGTGTGTAAGTGTGCGTATACCACCTCATCCTCTCGCGTGACCTGGTTGGCTTTGTCACTGTGCGCAGGGAAAAAAGAGGTCATGGCTGGCACTCAGATGGCGGACGGCCCTAAGAACTCTGCTGGCCCAAGTGACTAGCAGGACGTTCCGCCGCTGGCCCAGCGGTAAACCTCTGCTACATCCTCTCCCTTCTAAAATCCTCTGCACTCCTACATGCACATACAGTACAAGCATCCACTTACACTATATCCTGCATACAGAAAGCCTCTGGATATTCCCTGTCACCGCACCAGTCTCATGACCATATAGCCTACTTCTGATTGACCCTAAGGACCTGTTGGCCCTGCACATGAGGGATACTGCCACCGCCTCAATAAAGCCTGAATAAACCTCTAAACCTCTACAGCCTCCCTTCAATTTACTGACTGTAAGCCGCCACTGTTATCTCTTTCTATCCTCTGAGACATGCTCTGAACAATATGTGCTCAGATCCATTTTACTCACTTTATGCTGGTTTTGCATGATTTAGCCCCTGAACTACATAATGCGTGTATACTTTACGGTATTGCCAACCATCAGCATATAGAGAGTTTTCAGGATAATTTCATACCAGCCAGTTTCTGCAAAATCTTTCTCTTTTCTTATTATTGCATGAGAATGGTGATAGTAAAAGCTGTCACAGATGGTCAGTACAAGTCAAGTTTATTTGTGTAGTCCAGTATTATGTCTCACTTTACATCGTAGGCCTACATCAGCAACAATTTGAATAAAAGTTTGTAGAAATGTGACTTTAATCCAACAATAGGGTTAAATAGATCTTATGATATTGTAGTTAATTATTACCAATTAGTAATGTACATGAATAAGTACAATTTCAGCTTTCCATGTTGTGTCTAATCCAAGAAAAACAATGAACAGATGTGGAAAGGATGTCTGATATGGTAAAAATCATGTGACCAACATGAACCAACAATTATTTTTTACATTGACATTATCATTCAGTGATACTGTTAATAAAAAATAAAGATGACAAATTGATCACTTTGAAATGGATAAACTTTCTCAAAGGCTGTGAAAGTTCATTTTCAGAGCATAGCTGCCTTCATACACTCTCTGATCAACTCACTCACTGTTTGCTTACAGTACATACATTTGGTCCAAATTGGATCTTGCATTTGTGTGCAATGTTACCAAGAGCTGATGTCCCATGGGTGATGGCAAGTAAATAAAAAAAAATTCCTTTGTACTGATCAATAAAACATATCACATTACTGTATATGAGATACTGTGAAGCTGAGCGTGTGAATTGGAGTGTAACCTCTTCTCAGCTTCTCCACAGGGAGGGGTTACAGCCTTGGACAAACAACATGCCATTTTCGAGTTTGTCTGAAACAGGTCTTTGTTCATTTTCTTTGATGTGTCGGCCAAAAAATCGATCAGTCGAGGTTGAAAGGGGGTTGCAAGACAAGAAAAGGGCTACATTTTGAGAGAATGTGAATGCAGCATCTATCTGATCCATCCTCTGGCAGATTGTTAGGTTCAGATAAGGATCAGAATCTGATCATCTAAAATACTATGACAGATGTTCTCAATTACAGATTAACATCATTTCTGCACCACATATTCTCTATGACCTCAATTTCACCAGAGCCTCATTTCACTGAACTGCACAATTTTACTATTTCGCTTAAAAAAAGCTCCCTATCTAGGAACTGATGAAAACATATCTAACTTATTTTCCAGACAGAAAATCATT
Organism: Thunnus maccoyii; assembly: GCF_910596095.1. NCBI lineage: Eukaryota > Metazoa > Chordata > Actinopteri > Scombriformes > Scombridae > Thunnus > Thunnus maccoyii. The sequence continues at coordinate 9,246,540 of NC_056538.1, forward strand.
TAGAAAAGATACAATTAAATTGCAAAGAGTTTTCATCAGACCTGGAGTGATGAAACTTTCTCAGCAACTTTCTTTCTATGACTAGAGCAATTGGATTTGAAAGGATTTCAGAAAACACTGACAATATTAAACTGCCAGGCTCACCACAGTGAAGGAATGTCTCCAACGTGTTACACATAAACTTTTGATATATCAACTCTTTTAATGATTGCAGCTATGAAATCAGTTTCAGAAATTAGTTTCACAGATGTTTCCTGAGAGAAGAGTGAAACTGGAGCCTTTATTAGAGCATAAATAGCACTGATATCCAGCAAACAGTTTAGAGAGGATAAACAACAGCTCAGAAACATAAAACCATTGTCTAGTTTTGTGTGTATATGTGTGTGTGTGTGTGTGTGTTGTTGGCGTGTGTTTATCTGGATTATCTCACACCTAGCGGCCCACAGGAAAGAGGTCAGGACGTTTGATCACAGCAACAGCATGATGGACAGATTATATACACAGGAAACAACACATGAACATACACACACACCAAAAAAACACATATTACACCTCTCTAAGCTACATGCCTACACGTTATAATCTTGAGCTCAGCATGTCAGGTAATCAGAGTAAACAAACAGGACTATGACCACTGAAGTTTAAACTGTGAGGTTGAGTGTTATTTATACAGTACAAAGTCAATGAATACATACATTTTTACATTAATCTCATTCATTGCAACTGCAAAGGCAGCAGCTTTATTCAAAAGTGAATGTAATTTATTATTTACACACAGCTGTTATATAAAATCTGTCCCTTCATTGCTGCATATTTTTTTTCCAATTGGTTTACTACAGTACAAGGAGCTGTAACATTGATTAATTACCAGTTTCCAACTTGTAAATACCATTCACATCAACATCCATCTTGTAATTACGACTGGGAAAGCTCCGATATATCCAACCCCCAAGAAAAAACAAACAAACATGGATGCTTCATGTCAGCCAAAGTGCCTCTCTCAAGGCAATAAATCCAAAATTCATGGATATAGTGTTTTATTGCTATTGCACAGTATGTTTAATCCTCACATGACAAATTCTGTTATCATACACCCCTCTCGAGTTGTCCAGTATATCAAACTATACACTATAATCTTCATTAAACCTGCTGTGGAAACAAGGTTTAAAAACAACATTGCTATATTATCACCTTTTAAGTTAACATGTCAAATTATTTACTCATCAAGCACATACGGAGCAACATTAGCATTCATTTTGAGTCCAATATTCACTCTCCTTTCAGTTCTATTATGCTTCCCGATGGAAATATCTGGCTCTCAAGCTGCAAAATGCTCCACTATATTCCCCAGCTAGTTACTGCTGTGTCTGTCTGCTGTTTGGTGCTGGGCAGGGTGGGTTTTTAGAACTTTTTTTTTTGGTGAAAAAAAGTTCCTGCTGCAGACAAAAACAATGCTATGAGATCATTCAGACTGAACCAAAAAAGTTAGTTGCAGCCGGAAAACCAAAACAAAGACGCTATCAAAGTTCGTAGAGCTGATGGGTTCTTCACTAAAGACATCTCCATCCACATTACACATAGTCATTTGATCCATTGTTATTATGAAAATTTTGATTAGAGCCACATTAAAAAGAGATCAATTTAATGGAATATTTTTTTTTTTTTCAGTTTGTGCTATGGTCCCTCCTTTGTATTAATTACTTCAGAGATCTAAACAGACTCCAGATGTACCAGGCTGGCACACTTCCTCGCCTCATAAACAAAATATATGAAGCTTATACTTGACTCATTAAGTTCTATAGCCTTAAATGTGGAGTCAACCGTGTAGGCTTAAGGCTGTAAAACACAAGGTTACGTCTTGGACAGCAAGTCAAAGCATGAAACAAAATACCCAACAGAATTAATCTGGGCAACAACAATCAGCCAAGTTTGCAACTTCAGAGAAGCTGATGTGTGTCGGGTACCCTCTCTGAATAAATTGCATTGTCTCTTTATATCGGAACATGGTATTCAAATTTGAGAAGAGAGAGATCTGAGTGTGCTCGGCAAAGTGCTAACGCAGGATGTGAGGGTGTGTGAGTGGGTGAGTTCTGTTCAGTAATTCTTAATGGCTTTTAGGATCAACTGTAATGATTTATGACATTCTCTTCCTCTAAAATGACCTTGTACTTGTACTGTCGCCCCACGCAGCACTTTATTTCATCGCTCACTTTTTAGACAGCTCACCAAATTCATGCACAGAGTAGAACTCCAGCTCACTGTTTCTTCTTGTGGGTCATTGCATGTGTGTGTGTGTGTGTAAATTCCCATGTGCTGTTTGTGATCATGAACACTTAAAACCTTATGTGTGCAGTATGCTTGAGCAGGTACACATGGACTTAACTATGTATGTGTCATATACTGTATGATGATGATGACCCATGATGATGACCCAAAATTAAAGGCTCATGGGTTGAACACACCAGCACTGATATGGCTGAGGTCTTGTTTCACAGGGACTAGATATTGGTAAATGGCCATCAGTCAGAAGTGTGTGCATGAAGAAGAGTGTGCTAGGCCCATTGTTGTTCCTAGTATATATAAATGACATCAAAGAAGCATGTAAATGTAACTTGTTCCTATACGCAGATGACTCAGCTCTGGCGGTTGCTGATAAAAACTTGGCTCAGCTCCAGGAAAGGCTTAGTGAACAGCTGACTAACATCGGTGTATGGTTCTCTGACAATAAACTCTCTTAACACCTTTGGAAAAGAATCAATTCTGCTTGGCTCCAAACTCAGATTAAACAAAGCTAAGAATTTTAAAATAATTTTAAGGGGAATGTCCCTTAAAGTCTCCCTTAAAACATCTGTCAATTACTTGGGCTGTACACATGACAGCAATGCAGGGGGTGCAGGTATGTCCCTGAAAGTGGTAGGAAACGTGAACGCCAGAACTAAGTTTTTGGCCATAAAGTCAGTGTTCCTTAGACAGGAAAGTCAGAAATATGTGGCATCCAGCTTAATCCAATGCCACTTTGATTATGCTAGCACATCCTGGTACTGTAGTCTTCTCAAGTTGTGGAAGACAAAACTTCAGGTCTCCCAAAATAAACTGATCAGAGTGGTCTTAGGTCTCAGTCCATTAGAGCACATAGGGAGGAATCAGTTTATGCAGCTAAACTGGCTCCTCGTTGAGTCCAGACTGATAGTTAAAACTCTGTCAGATTCAAAAAATTGTAAATGGTATAGCCTCAAATTACTTATTAAACTTCTTTCTGCAGGTCAGAGAGGCTCACATGAACAACACCAGGTACAGTGTAGCGAATCTGACTCTGGTAAGGATCAGTAGCCAGATGGGTAAAGGTTCTGTTAGATACTCGGGTGCCCAGGATTGGAATAAGGTTCCTAAAAGCATTAGAATAGCAACAGACAGTTTAAGGCAAAACTGAAACACTGGCTATTAGATAACATACCTCTGTAAAGACAGTTGTAGCTTGTTGTCAAAATAATGCCTGTTAATGCCCAGTGTGAATATTTTCTGTATAATGATGTTTTTTGTGTTTTTATATGCTGCTAATGTCATACTTCACTATCTCCACGGGCACATACATGCACACACCTCCATCTAACTACAACAAGGACCACAATGGAAATAAATCTTCTGGCTTTTTTTGTGTTATCTTTATTAAATTGTGCATGCACATGATGTTGAAACCATGAAATCTGTCCTTTTTAAAGTGAACTTTCATGCAATACAGTGTGAAGGTATAGCATGAGAAGATTAATGTTATGCACCCTTCCACATGTATCAGCACCCATCATCACTCGGCTGGCATCTAAAAGTCACATGCATTCATCCATGAGAGAGTGCCTATACGTGTTAGTGTATTTGCTCTTGTTTTTAGTTTCTTTGTGTATATGCGTGTGTGAAGACAAGAGTATAAGCCTTTATCCACAGGTGTGCACATGACAGCATCACTGTGTGATTTGCATTTGTGGTTGTGTGGATATATGCATGTCAGTTTTCACACTTTTATGGTGCACTCTGCATGCATGTATGTGTGAATCCAGTAAATATATACAAGCCTTGCATGTATGCATGCAGATCTGTACTGCATTTAGACCAGCAGTCTGTCTAATGCCAGTTTGTGTGTGTGTATTTGTGTGCGTGCCAGTGTGTGTGTGTGTGTGTGTGGTGAGAACAGCTGCGATATAGAGCCTGTCATGGGCGTGAGGTAATTAGTGCAGAAGATGATTGTATTATTTGGACGGCCGACCAGCGCCGGGGTTCAAAGTGAAGGGAGGCAGGTGAGCTTGTACGGCCTGCAGCTGCATGTTAAACAACTCAAATGGAATCACAGAAGTCCCACAAGGGGGGAGGAAGAGTTTGAGAGAGAGTGAGGGAGGAAAGGTGAGAAAAAACACAAAGAAAATAACAGTAGAGAAGAGAAGATGGTGAGAAGCTACTTTAGGGAGACTAAACTAACACCAATAAGACACAACTTAAGTCTAAATCATGCAGCATCTTTGTGTGAAAATACAACTGCTCAACAGTAAATGAGCTTCAGGATGTGTTGCCATACAGTTAATGCATTATTTTAAAGGTAGAACAGTACAACCTGACATTGCAGGTTACAGAAGAAGGTAGAAAGTGATAGTTATCTAGACTATGGACACACCCTCTACATCTATACAACTCTATGTAAATCTAATAAATCTTTAAGTTACATAACTAATATCCTAATGGTGCGTTCAGATGCACCGAAAAGAGAAAATTAGAGTTTCTGTGTCTGCTCAAGTTTGACTGTAGTACTATTGCAGTCTGTGTTTAGTTTTGCACAAAAGGCTAATGCATATTTGGCATAAAACACACAAATATAGCATGTTAGCATTGGGATGGATCATCATCATTACTATTTTCATGAGCAAATGTTGCACTTAAGATTCTTGTCACGCTCCGTGGATATAATTTTTCAATTCTCAAGTTAAAACATTTTCTTGAGCAACTATTTCGTCATCTCAATTTGGGACACTTAGCGGAATCTGTGTCTATCCGCCTCTATACATTTCTGCAACTTCTGAAATTCTCTTTACGCTGTATCTGAGCACACTTTACTACGGATCAAGATTGAAGTCTTATAGTACCTGTTTTGACTGTAAGGTTGGCGTTGGGAAGCAGTGGAGCCATCCGCATGATGCATATACAGTGATGTTGCATTAGAAAATAAATTAGATGAATCTCAGTATGTCTTTAAACACTGTACAGCAGCTCTGGCTGTTTACCTACTCCATCCAAACATCTGCATAATCACAACTGTCACAGCAATACTCTCTTTACAGTGAAGGGTATGAGAACCAAAGTGGTTTACAGGATTCTGTCTGATACATCCAAATAACAAGAATACTCCTTTAATTCAGCACTTATTCTCACTGCTTCTTCACTGTAAAAGTCACTCTGTCACTGTGACTGAGTAGGTGTAAGTTATTTGTATCTCTACCTGTTCTGGCTGGTTGGCATTGGACAGCGGTATCACCATCCAGATGATGTTGAGGTTGTTGAGTGCAGCGCTGGTGGTGAAGGAGCAAGGCAGGACGGCTGCTTGGCCGCGGGCCACCTGGATACTGCTCTGGGACACCGTCACATCCAGCGCCCGCACACTCACTGCAAGAGGAAGGAGACAGCGATCAGTGTATTTATAGACACAAGGAACAAGGTGTATACTGTGAATTACATATATAACGGAGGAAAATAAAATGAGAGAACAGACAGAGCAGAGTAGATGTCTAACTGTAGCAAACAGATGCATCTTATATGATCCCTCTCATATTGTAGGAGAAGCAAGATCTTTAATTTCAAAGTCTTTCTGCAGGCTATTTGACTTAAAGATCACCGATTTCAGCGAAATTGGAAAATTTGTCTTTGGAGAGTCAGAGATAGAGACAGACACCGAGGCAGACAGGGGCAGATACGAGTAATAATAAGCAAAACATCTGCCATGTGCTCGTAAATGTACAATATTTTAAGAAGCAAAAACTCATGTTTAATCTCTCAGTTCTTCATCTTCTGCTGTCCTTTTATCTTTACAGCAAAACAAACATGATTTCTGAACCAAGCTTCTCTTTTGAAATGTTCTCTGCAGCTAAACAAACATCTAGACCACACTGCGAAAGATGACATGAAATATGTAGCAGTTAAATGGGGAAACACGATAGGCTGTCTCTTGAGTTATTCATTTCCTAAAACAACTTGCTTCTTTCATGGGAACACAGTCTGTATCAATACATACTAAATGAACATGACAAGTGGGGTTAGTAATGGTTATTTCAGATACTATTTGCTGGTTGCTGTGCGCATGCAGCATATTAAACAACCAAGATAGCTTGTTGTCTTGTGCAACAAAGGTTTATCTTCTCAAAATAAAGAACTAAGGAGCTGCTTTCCTCATCAGCCGTCAGCCATAACAGACCCAGAGAGACAGATATGTACATGCAGCATCCTATTTCTAGACCAGCTAAATACATTACTGCCAAAATTAAGTTATATCTCCCCCGCAAGCATGAATCCATGTCCAAAAACCCCAATGGGAAGTAATTGTATCTAAACATGGTGAGGAGGATGATGGCAGTGATATGATAACAGATAATTGATCATGTCCTGTGAATCACCCTTGTTAGTGATAATGTAAGATGATGATCTTGCCAGAGGAAACCACCAGCATGTCTTTTTTACAGTATGTAGGAGTCAAGCCAGATGTCAAATGCAAGCAATGACCACATCGCACAATAAAATATATATCTTACCAAGTTATTTGTATCACTTCTAGGTCACAAAATATAAGGCAGTTGGTAACACTTTATTATACAGGTCCCTTAATGTCATACTAATTTTTCAGAACGATTAATTTGCAGTTATTTAACATTAATTTTTGAACATTTTACAGAAAGCGTGCAATTTGGTACAAAATATAAGAAAAACAGAAAAAAGTGATATGTTGGTTTAGTTGGTAAGTGCCCATTCATTATATGTGGGTTCATATGAAGTCGTCAATTTGCAATAATTCTTAATAAATTAATTTTTTTTTTAACTGACAGGAAAAAACATACACACAACGAGCACTTTTTAGTGTGTAGTTTTATGTGTCAAATGATATATTATCATATGAGGTTGTTTCTTAAAAAACACCATCATGAATGAGCATCAACAATGTCAGTAACACTTTATTTTACGGATCATACATTTTTTTTTCAGTAATTTTCTTAAAGTAGCAGCTGTGGAAAATGTAGTCATTGTAGAGTTTTTAAATACATAATCTAGTACGTTAATATGTAGTTTGACACACAAAACTACACACTGAAAACTAAGCATTTTCTGTCAGTTAAAGAATTGTTAAGAATCTAATTTGTTAAAATCTTTGCAAATGAACAATAATGAACCCAAATATAATAGATGGGTACTTCAAACTAAACACTTTTTTTCTGTTTTTATAATATAATATAATTTGTACCAAATCGCACCACCTTTTCTGTAAAATGTCCTAAAAATGAACCATTAAATACCTACTATTTACTCAGGAAATTAGTATGAAATCAAAGGACCTGTAAAATAAAGCGTACTGGCATCCGCTAAAAATTTCAGGCTTCATGTGTCATTTCTGCCAAATTTGCGTTTTGAATATCACTGTCATATTGTAGCTGACAGGCTGCCTGTTGCTCCCTCTCTGTCTGTCCGAAACCTGCTGGACTTCCTACGCTTTCCCTCTGCTGGCAGACACCACCTACACCCTGCAGGCTCACTGTTGGCACAGGGGAGATAGGCAGTGCTCAAATTACTCCACTCCATTATGGTTTATAAAAGACATATTCATGAAAAGACTTCTCATAAATTATGCAAGCAATTTCACTTAAAGGAATTATATTCCACAGGAATGTCAGTTTTGTTTGATTCCTCACTGTAACTGCATTGCTTACATAATGAGACAACACAACAATCTCCTCAGTGTGTACGTCACTATGCTGCTAATGAGCTTCCATTACTCCTTATGACATCTGCAATCTCAGGCGATCATTGTAAATAAAATAAATAACAAACTCTTAGGTCAACTCTCTAATCTGATCTTCTTCTATCCTCTGTGTACACAATGTTCACTTCCTGCAAAGAATCAATCTGTGTTCTCATTGGACAGTTCACGGCGAAAGGAGGGAGGAAGTTCATACAAAAGGTTGCGACCTTAACAGAATGTGTGATCATATTGGCAGCATGAGATTAGTGCAAGTGTTTATTCTCATGTCCACATAGATATTAAATGTGTTAGATTTAAAGAGGAGGAAAGACGCGAGAAGATTGAAAGAAAGAAAGAGAAAGAAAGAAAGAAAGAAAGAAAGAAAGAAAGAAAGAAAGAAAGAGGGAAAGAAAGAAAGAAAAAGAAAGAAAGAAAAGAAGAGGTCCTAAAGGAATGAAGATAGAAGGAGTATCTTATCGTTTCTAAGCCTCCTCCAAGGCAGTCTCTCAAGCCCACAACAGCTGGAGGGCTCATTTCAAAACACTGGATTAGGGAACCTCTGCGCACAGAGCCTGTAAGCTCCCACGACCAAAGAAGAGCACACACACACACACACGCACACGCACACACACACACACAAAATCACAAACAAGCACACATGCTAGCAAACATATGCGCATGTACAGTACATACGTGCACCCACATGCCCTTCCGACACACACACACGACATGCCACCCACTATCATAAACACAACCCACCACACACATGCCCGGTTATTCTAACTCATCAGCGTATGTCATCTGTGACATGTATGGTAGCCCTTTAGGGACATATCTAAGAGAGAGAGTCAGAAAGGCTTGACAGCTCACCAACTACACTACTGCGTTGCTTGGCATTGCCTCATTATTGCACACACTTCTTCTAAAGCTTTATGCCAACACTTTAGCTCTTCTGTTGGAGCATGTCCAGTCGACAACCACTCTTCCAGAATGCATACTGTAAAAGGTTTGATATGTGAGGGCTGAAGGGTGAGCGACTCATTGTCATATAAGGCCAACCCGCACAAAAAATTTATACAGAACAGCATGATATGTATCCTGTAACTGTGTGTATGACAGTGCTGTGTACATTTTCATAATCCCCAGCAGACTACAATCAAATGACACACAGTTTGTCAGAAGACAGGGAAGGTTTTGATATACTATTACACTTCTCCCTGTTTTGTTCTTTTCAAGCACATATCTTTACTATTCTTGCCCAAGGCTAAATGCAGCACGGAGGTCTTCAGCCTACTTAATGCAGTCTTCGTCATGTCTCCGGGCTGATGTGCATGGGTGTGATGAATGGTACCAGTCAAAAGTCTGGACACACCTTCCCATTCACTTGAATAAGAAAATGTCTCAAAATTTTTGAGTGGTACTGTAAATGAGCTGTCCATCTCACTGGGTTTACCATCCAAGTCTTTCCATTTTTCTTGTTTTTAAAAAACTTGTTCTTTCCTGCTCTCCTTTCCAGCCCTGAGCTGCCCTGAGGCACAGCTCAACAGGGCCCAGATCTGCCTGACTGACAGGAAATAGCAAAAATGAACCAAGCTAGTGATCCCTGATGCTGACCCTCCACTGCCCACAGTGATGTGTACCTGTAATAGACGAGTGCCACAAATATTCTCACCTTTGTAAGACCTCAATAAAACACTGAAACATTAATGTTACCTTCCGATCCAATCTCACAGATTCATGTACATTTTTATTCATGACACTCAGCACAACTTTCAAACTAATGTATTTCAATTGGAATATCTTCCGTGCCTGCAACATGTTCTTTTTTCTGTCAGTCAGGACTTGGGAGCACAGAGTTGTACCTTCAAATTTGTTACATTCTCTTTAGACAAAAAATGTTAGTGTACGCAGGATGACTGATTCGGTTTAGTCAACTGCCCTCTCACTAGATATATGGTTTCAGTCGACAAAAGTATTTAAGCAGCTCTTTATATATAGATTAGCGAAATTAACACTTCACTGTTGACTCAGCTTGCAAAATGTAGACATTTGGCAAGTTAGTTTTTCTGTGAGCTGCACACATTTACATACAGGAGCTTTCTAGTGTTTTGGGGAACACTTTCAAGATTAAATTGGCATTCCCTGTCTCTGATTGGATAATAAACAGTATAGAAAGCAAAAAAAAAAGCATGTCTTTGCTCATCTACACAGGTATATAGAGAATAATATAGAGACTTTGTGCTTAAAATAAGCGTACATATTTGTCACCACCTGAAACCTAGTAAAGTCACTGACTTTACACAGAGCATAACATAAAAAATCATCATAGTTTTTACTGTGATTCTGTTAGCTTATGATGCCATTTTCCTTAAAAGGACTTTGAACTGATGACAATCACAGACTATAGACAGGTGATGTGCTACTCAGCGTTTGGACGGTGATCCTAATGTTTTGTATGGAGTACAAGGGACAAACTAATGGAGAAAGAATGAGGCAAGAAGTAAGAAAGGGCAAAGAAGTGTGACAGGTGGGCAGAAAGTTTGAGCAGTAATAGAAAGAGGGGAGGAAGAGAAAAGCACAAGAGAAGGAAAGGGAGGACAGAAGTCACATAGGGAGGTACAGAAAGGAAGAATAAATCCAAAGAGAGTAAAGGGGAGGAGTAAAAAAGGGAGGATAGAGGGACGGAGGGAGGATGATGCTGTTTCCAGAGAGGCCTAATTGATAAAGTCACCCCAGGCAGCGCTAGCAGTGCTTGTGGAGTGAAGGAGAGAACCAACAGCAATGCTCCGTTAAAACAGCTCTCTCTCCTCATTCAGGAGCCAAGTGTCAAAACTGCTGTTGATTAATGCATGAGAAAACCATACACCTTAGAGAGAATGGGATGTGTGTGTGTGTGGTGCCTGTGTGTATGTGCTTACTAACTCAGTCAAGCTAAGGTGCAGCCATGATGGGATGGAGAACAAATGCAGGGTGAATACAACACTTCCACTTTCTCACTCACTCACTCGCTCACACACACACACACACACACCCTGCTTGGCAAGTCATTTGCATCCTGTGTTTTTATTCATGTGGTTCTTTTATTCATAGGCTTTACTTTTATTTCAGTTTCAAACAGATGCCCCTGATGCTGTGATGTGACGAGCCTCTGGCACAGCTTCACTGGGTGGGCTAACACACACACACACACATACCCACATACATACACCTGTTTAAATGAGATGATTGATGATGGTGCAAAGTCCTGACTAAAGAGAGGCAACAATTCACACATCTATGTGAAAGTGAAATGTCTTCTTTTTCTACCTCTTTGCAGGCAACAGTGAATGTCTGATTTCCTCTAGTTTGACCTCACATTTACACCCAATTACCACATCTCTGTTTTTAGGTTTAAACCTCGTCATTTATCTTTTGCAGCATACCAACAGTATTCACATTCCTAAGCCAAAAAGCAACATTCAAAACTCTGCAGTTGGCCAGCCTTATGCGTGATAGCCACCTTTTATCAGCTGCATTTTCTCCAAGCGTGAGACCTCTTAAGAAGTGAGAGGAGAAGAGTTGGAGGGAGTGATGAGAGATCGAGCATAAAATCATGTATCTTCTGCTCCAGGCGTGACAGTTGGCAGCTCTGATCACATTTCATATTTAATCTGCATCCTTTCAGAATTTCTACTCGGACTCAAACGCCAATCGGGATTGCTTTAGCGTCTTAACCTCTGCACTAGCAGTGAATCTACTGCGGGGACAAAAACAACAGCGAAACCATGAAATTAAACAGATGCACAAACACATCTACAAATGGATTCATGTGCATCGACACCTGTGCCCACACACACAAATGGAGCTCTGTGTCCCATTCTCTTACAGAAGACCCAGGGGCTTCATGGTGAGCTGTGTTCGTGTATGTAGCGGACCCTGTGATGTTGCCACTGCCCGTGAGGCACCAGGGTGAACCAACAGGCGAGCAAAGACATCCATACGAAACTCAGGTGGTACAGTTGAGTACCCAGCTGCTTGATGGCAACTCATCAAGCACCATGCTCAAAGCGCTGCTGAGGTAAAAATAAAGTCACAAATCAACTCTGTTTCCTTCCTGCAATGGTCTCTAATTACTGTATGCTGCTTTGATAACACTTTATTAGCTTTGATGCAATTCTATAAGGAATTCTTTATATTGTTCTAATGGGTCTTTACTTTCTTGGCAAGCTTATTTGAAAAAAGTTGAGGCAAGCTACCTGCAAAGTCACACGTATAGTCTCATATATAATCTTTTGAATATCCAGTCTCAAGCTACAGCTGATTGTAATCAAGCTAGTACTGACTCTCTCTAGATAAGGCTGCAAGAAGATGTTTCATATCGGGATAAACAAACTGAACCTTTAGGGCAGGCCTAGTTTCTAATCATAGTCCATAGGGGCCACATTATAAAAGGTCCTCATTCATATTTCACAAAGAAGCAAATGTTGGTCCCGTTTACTGTGTACACAAATCTCCACTTACAACAGAACTGCACGAAAAAAACTCTTCAGCTTCTGCCTGTCCTAAATGAAAGGTTTTGTATTATAACTAGAGGCCACAATAAATGCAAAACTACTGTGTGCATGCAGATAATTGATACATAAATCAATATACACAATATCTCCATTTGATAAAACTAAAGTGTTTGGGGGTTTTTTTGTATTTGTAAAAAAAATCATTCTCACTGGGTGAGGGATTTTGGTGAGTCAAAGGGAACTCAGGTGATGATGTCAGCTCAACGTCTGCCAGAGGTTTTGCTCACATGACTTTGCCCATTTAATCCCTCCTTTCCTTTCCTCCATTCTTCCCTCCTCAGCCTGTCCTGCACACAGTCACCCAATGAAAGAGCCTTAAAAATCTCTTGCTCATCCTCCCTCTCATCCCCTGCCCTGCCCATCCTAGTTGACCCATTAGCCACTACAGCCAACTCCCTAACAGGGCCCACTGACTAGCCTACATAGCCTAATACTCTCTTCTAAACTGTACTGAGTCTCAATAGCTCGGCTTACTGCGCTGATAATGCATTACTACTATAAACCCAAGACCTCATAGCCCACATATACAAGCTATAACATATACAGTTGCTTAAAGCCTTGCTTATACAGTCTCCCAATCAGGATGTTGACGATAAAAACAGTCACCACATTTGCATTTTAACAGAAAGACAGAAGATAATTATTACTGATAACCTGTTATGATGGCTCATCAGAGTTTTTCCACTCTATATTTACATTACATAAATACACAATTCTAAGACGTGTCTTATGTTGTACACAAACAGGCATGCATCACATGAGCAGCAGCACGTCCCCACTTGCTCCTCATGAGACTGAGACACCGCCTGTTTGAGATGCTGCATCTGACCACTTAAGCTTTATGTTTGTCTGTTTGGAATGATGATCAAGCCTGCAAGCCAATACTTGCAGAATTTACCGGAAACAATTACACAACAATTTTATGGGGTTTAGTGTACTAATATAATGCAATAACATACTTGGAAGTGGAAAAAAATGAATATGATTTTGAAATGAGTTGAAACAGTTGATAAGAAATATGTTCTTTTATGATAAGACTGATGCAAATTAACTGGGGAAAGTTATTGTGACCAAGCTAACGGGTGATCAGCTAAACTAATGTGCTCGGCTGTGTAAAGTGAGTGAGCAGAAGGTTAAAGTAGGCCACTGCCCTCGTGCACAGATAAGCCTGGGCACTGGAAGACTACTGCTAAAGCAGCAAACAGATGGCTCTGCACATGCAGCCCTGGACACAGCTACACACACACACACACACACACACATACACACACACAACCAATGTCCAAAAAACATCAAATACCAAGTTCAGTGGAGTACACTAATCACAAATACAAAGCCCTGTTCTAAAATATAATTCCTGTGCTTGGTCATACCGCAGACGGAAAAAAAATAAAAATAAATCAATAAATAAATAAAAATAAAATCCACACTGTTTTGAAAATTTCCAGCACATGTTACTCTGTATGTTGCTTCAAATGACAGCTGATGAACCAGACCTGGATTTCCCTAAAGAAACAGACTCTGTTCCTGTCAGCCACCAGCCACCTTGCAGCCTTCATATCGTGTCTGTGTGTAGTAACTCCATTCCCTGGCAGACTTGCATGTTTGGCAAACCTGTCACAGTGTCTGCACGTAAATCTAACATTCTGGCAAGCATACTGATCTGCCAGTAAGATGACATGATTGGCAAGGGGCTCTGTTTTGCTATTTGGCAGCTGCCATCCTGAGGTCCCTTTTAACTGGGTGACAATGTCTTGGTTCTGCCAGAGACATCCGAATGACTGTCTGCCTAGTTTACAGGTATAGAGCAAGTGTCTTACTGTGCTGTAAGTTGACACAGATGATGTCAATCATTTTACCAGTGCATAAATTGCATTATATCTTTTACCCTTAAATAGAAGAAACCACCATGTAGACTGGGTTGGATGGGTAAATTCCCACATGAAACTGTTTTGTGCAGGTGTTCGAAACATCCTCAGTGACACTGCTGGGCCCTGAAACTGTAGTGTTGTAGAAAACTAGCACTGTTTCTCTCTCTGTACTACGTGTCTGCAGGTAAGGCCAAACTTCTGGCACTCTCTCCACTGTCTGCACGGCACAGGTTAATGTAAATGCAGTCTAAGCTTCTCAGTCAGCCAGCCAGAGCCCCAGAGCGCCAGCCAGCAGATAATACTAGAAGACTATTCCTGGAACCAGCATTTAGCCTAAGGTAACCTTGTCTGATGCCCGTTAGTTCGTAATTGGCTTGTAGGCAGAGATGCTCTTACTCTGAATTGTTTTACTCTTCTTTGTTCTTTTCTTTGTGTCTTTTTCCCACTCATTCTCCCTGGTTTGATCTCTTTCTCTCTGTGTCATTTGCTCTTTCTTCATCTCCTCTAGCTCTCCAAATGAAGACAGTGATTTTAAGCCCACTAACACTGTCTGGGCCACCTGGGAGAGCAGCGCTTCTGCAGGTGATTTGGTCAGTACAGCGCTCCAGCAATAAGGCCCTGTAATGATTTATCATCTGTCTGAGTCCCTGAGTGGCTCACCTTCAGAATGAACCTTCGCTCAACTCAGTGCCGCTGAAGTGTATTATCAGAGGAAAGCAGAGAACAAGGCTTAGGCTGTGGTGTACCACATTTGATTTCACATAATTTAAAGTGGTTTAATTTACGAATGATTTGGGTGAGTGCTTCAAATACATGCAGGATAAGTCATATCTTAATTAATAACAAATTATTCAAGTATTAAAGATAAATATTGAGTATTGAAGCTATAACTTTATTGTTGTCTCTGTTTTTTTTATAACTTTGGTGGCTTTGCTGAGAGTGATGCTTACAGGAACTCCCTGTAGAGTTTCAATCCAGTCTCACGGCAGTTCGTGAAATAGTCGCGTGATTTAATCTTTAGATTCATGTACACTCAGCATGACTTTCAAACTAATGTATTTCAATTGGAAGTAAGTTTCATGCCTGTACCACGTTTTTTTTTTTTTTTTTCTGTCAGCGGGGACTTGGGAGCACAGAAGCTGTATTGTTTCATTTTTTTTAACTATGATGGCTACATTATTCAGCATTTAATCACAAGATTTTATCCTTGTTTTTATATCTTTATTTTAACTTTATCAGTACAGTCAATGGTCCGCGTCAGTCCAGTGGGCATACCGGAGGACCCTCTGACTTGTTGTGTGCAGAACTCCATTCAAAAATGTTGAGATTCAATATCGCTGTCCTTTTCTGAAAGCGGGCTGCTCACATAAAACAGACAGACTGACTGAATGTGACAGTTTAACAACCAAAGTCAGAGTTTTTATGAAGTTTTTATGTTGAGTGAATCATGCTAGCTCACATTAGCAGCTCTATTTCTAGCCTGTCCGCCATGATGCATCAGCTGTTTTTTTTCCATTTCTTAGAAAGAAATGGGCTTTCACACAGCTCTGTAGATACAGATTTTCAAACTGTTTTGGGTATTTTTCTCAGTAACATTGGCGGTAGCAGGTGCTAACAGGCTAAGCTAACAGTGTGTTAGTGGCATTGCATTAGCAGCAGTCTGGATGGTCCGGCGGAGCGGAGGAGCTGTATGGTTCCCATCCTGAACGTGATGTCAGAGGAAAATGGTCACTGTGTGGGTCTGTTGTATTGTGGTTGGCATGTTTGACTGCTGTTTTGGCTAAAATATCTGAAATAAACCAACATCTTTACTATTTCTTAACACTTATCATCTAGATGCAGTGTAAATACTAGTTCAGCTGCACGAGACATTTGATATATTCAGTAGATACATTTTTTTTTTACAACCCTATTTACAACCCTAACCAGAAGAACTACAGCTGTGTTGTAGATTTCTATCAAGCTGCATGGTGTGGCTCTAGGGAATTGTAGTTATGAAAAATGATCAGTGTTTTTCTTAGAATTTTAAGTTGTAAATACTGAATTGAGGAGTTTAAGGGGATGGTAAACACATCTGTGTAATCAAATTTTAAATATTTAATTGTTAAATGGGAGAAAATTAATTTTAACCATCTTATACCATATTTGACAGCGCCCCCAGTTGTTGACTATACTCACATGATAACTAAGGTCAAGAGATATCTATAACAGTTGGTCCCATGTCTGCAGCCCCTTTTGTTGCTGAATTATAAGCCTTCAAGCATGCACCAAGGTCAAGGTTCAAAGATCAGTATTTGAAAGCAGGAGCCATGTTGAGTCTTCATACTGACATATGTTACTCTCCAAGTTGGCTACTTGCCAATGATGTATTTGGTCTAGCTCTACAACAAAGTTTTCATTTTCTCATTTCACAGACACAAGCCATCCCAGGCCAAGTTTCAGAGAGCACTTTGAAGACCCAATGTATGAAATGAAGCTTTTTGTTTGTTTGTATGTTTTCTTTTTTGGTGGAAATAGTTACGAAAATGAGTCACCTTCAGAGATTACAGTACTGCTGACAATATAGGGCATTACTACAGGCTTGGAGGAAGGCCTGAAGTACTTGAGTTAGGGTTAGGGTTAGAGCTGAAAAGACAGAGAGATAGTGGTATTTGGATTTGGTTTGTGGAAAACATCCAGCAATTTGAAATGGAATGAAGCTCACCAAAGGCTGACAACCTGAACCCTATAACAAACCCAAATCCTAATTTGATCTATAAATTAAATTTCATGGCTATTTCATGAACTGCTGTGAGACTGGGTTGGGAGTTTTCTTGTGAACGAAGTTATGTTTACATGGAAGTTACTCACCAAAACACATTGTGTGTATCCTTGAGGTCTAACAAAAGTCCTGAAGGCATTTCCTTCCTCATAAAAAAATTGCAAAGATGAAATTCTAAGTATTTTAAATCCTGCACTGTTTACATCCATGTTTACTAACTTGAAGTCTTCTTCTCGTTGCCTTTGTTGGTGTATTGCTATGTTTCTTGTCACATTACTGCTACCTGTAGATCAGTGAAATAGTGTGACAGCTATAGGACTATGTATTGCATCATACACGTGTGTCCTCGTGTGCCACGCACAAGACAAACAAAACTAGCACTCACTCATCTAGAGTAACATGCACAACTAGAGGTCAGAAACTCCACAGAGTATCTTTAACTGCCTGTGCCAAATGTCAACACTATTACAGAGTAGTCATATAGATCAGGCCATTAGTGTAGTAGTTTAATAAATCTTATTTCTCTCATGAACATAACCAGGGGCTCCCTATGAAAAAGGCTCCATTTTGAATTTTTTTGTATTTTTTTTGTATTTCAGTCTGTTAGCATGTCATCTGTTAGCAGAAACAAGAAGATAATGTATCTAATGCTAGTGGAGGCATGATTCCTGACCAGTTCTGTTTTCTGAGGACAGCAAGATGTCAGTCAGACAGACAGGAATGGAGACAGTCAGTGGACTGTAGGGAACAGGGGAACCAGACCAAGTCCATTTCCCCACAGGAGCTGCCGCTACTTCTTACTTCAACATCTCTCATAGAGATACGCATAAACCTTTTTTTAACATTGTCAAAATGGTGTCTTTCTTGACCTGTCTCTTTCTGTCTTTCTTTCCATCTGTTTTTCTTCTTTCTTCCTGTTTCCTGTATGTCATCTGACTTCCCTTCACGACTAGTAAAAACAACAAACCTTAGACATTAAATATATTTTCACGCATATATACACACTGTATGTAACCTCAGTCTTGTCAAACTCTATTTGAATGGATTGAGAAGCAATTTACTGCACTTTACCAGCTGTCACACATGCTCTCTCTCTCACATACACTTGCCCTGAACTTTTTTGCCCCCAGTGTCACGAAACTTTGTGATCTCCCTGTGGACAGCTGCTCTGAGCTGACTCCACCATGACAAACAAGCAACCAAGTGATATATGTTGGTATTTAGAGAGGAAATAACAAACAATATTGATTCCCTGCAAAAGCCATCTTAACCTAATTTAAAAATCTTTTTTAGTTGTTGTTGCTTTCTCCTGTATCCAATTTAGTGACGCCATTTATAGACCATCTTTTAATTACAGTCATCTTTTGACAAATTTTTTTGTTGATCCAGGAACAGGGGAGGGGGTGGTCTGGCATGAATTCTTTGGAAATAGTTTTTTGTAAACAAGAGCTTATGATGAATAGTGCACTGAGAAATGATCAGCATTTTGCAGAGGCAAATACACACATAAGGATATCCTCATGAGAACTCACATCATATTATACAATTTCATTACATGGCTGGCAGTACATAAGCATCTCCAATACTATCAAAGATTATCCTCCTCCTGCTCAATCTATTGCATCACCAAGATGAGTTTACATGTGACTCTCATGTTACAGGATAAAAAAAAATATATTTAGGTATATTTCATATCAGAGCTGATATATCCAAATGGAAATACATCAAACAACCGTCAATGACAGTCAAGAAAAGACCACACATCATCAAAATTCTAATATAATTGTGCTGGTACAATCACTGCTTGATTCTTATTTGATTTCTGTCTCAGACCAGCTCTGATCTACTTCTACTAATCAGATGTAAATAATAAACTGAAGTACATTTGAAATGGTAATTTGGGAATAAATCAGAAAAGTGCTTCTGTGTGAGGAGTTTTGGTCTTTCTGCCTGATCTCTTTGATGTGCGGTGTTTGAGGTGTTGACCAGCATGGTGATGCTTTCTAACTTATTCTGCTTTTGGATGTTTGATGTAGGTCAAACGCTGGCTCAGCAAGCACTGGGAACCAGCTTATGTTCTCATTCTACATGCTGGTCAAATTTACATCCCATTTCATTCAGGGGAAACTTTACTGTACTGTAACACACACACACACACACACACTGCCGTCGTTATACTATTCAGCAAAAAAACTGCTCTAAAAAAATCAACACAAACACGCTGAGTCAGCACTCTTCGGGCAACGAGGGCTCTTTCCCAGACAGCAAAGAAACCAGGAAGTCAAAGCACCAAACTCTGATCACTAAAGAGAAGTTGGTTTTTCTTTTCAGTACACTCATATGTACAAAGTCTGAACAGAAAAGGACATGTATGACATTTAGTAATCATGCTACTTAATTTTTCTGACAAACTGCGATACTCTGTTGGCCTATAAGCATCGTAAAGGACTGTGTTTTTAATTACATCACATTGTGTGTGGGTTTCTGTTTGACTGGTCACACAGTGTTTGCATGTACAGTTTATACATCTCTAAGGTCCCCCGCTGTAGGTTTTGTCGCAGTGTGGCCGCACTTAGGGAGTTAAATAATACTGTTGTCAGTTAGTGACCTCTTCCTCGGTAACAGGCGCCGTGTAAGCCTCTGTGTGTGTTTTTGTGCATGTGTGTGTGTATGCATGTGCTTGATGGAGCAGAGCCCCAATGCCGAGCACATCTGCTCCGGACGCCTCTGGCACTGCCATATGGCTGGCAAACACGCCTCCTACTTCTCCTCCACAAAGAGAGAGTTTGCAATGAAAAGAGAAAATGAGTGAAAATGTGAGTGTGCGTGCATGAAGGAGGAAAAAGCGTGTGAGAGACAGCACAAGGGAAGGAAGGCAGAGGAGAGTAACAGCTGATGAGTGAGGAGCACGTGCTGCGCATTAGGCTCAGCGGACAGATCCACTCCACCTCCAAACACACTAATGTTTTAAACGCCCCAACACGACTACATTCTTCTATCCACGCCAGACCGAGGTCAGATACTAATTACACAACGGCTTACTTCTTAACTAGAGTAGTAAATGAGAGGGTGGCACATTAGGACAGGTAAAATGGGGTTACAGCTTTATTTTGAGGTGATGAGAGAGGTGAGTTTCGGGTTATAATCTGGTTAAGGATGCATGTAACAGGAGTGAAAAGAGTCAAAACATTTTTTGAAAAGGATTTCTTTTTTTTTCATTTTATGGGGACAGTCACCCAAAATATCATTTAATCTCATGAGTTACGACACTAAAACACCGGTAGACTTGAAAGGCTGACTGTAGAGGTTGTGGTTGGCTTTTTTGGTTGTGTTAGTATAATGGATTCCAATGGTTACAAGTTTTTATGGAGAAAAAGTATCTAAACATCCATCGAAACTTCTCAAATTGCTCCAAACATCTAAATATATTAATTCTATCCCAATACTCAAGCCTCGTATTGAGCTCATGAAGAGACGTTTGCATTGGTTTGTACACATTAGTGATAGGGAAAAAATGTAGGTACATTTTAGAAAAAAAAAAAAAAAAGTCTAATCCTGCCCAGTTCATATTCTGTGCTAAAGACGGTATTAATCATTTAGGCAGTGTCCATACTGTAAGCTTCATATTCCCCATCTTCTCATGAGACCATTTCACTCATGCATATCAGCATATCACATACAACTTCAACAAGCACAGTTCAAACTACTCGTTTTTGCTTTTTAACATTTCAAATGCCAGAGCGTGTACTGAAGTTTAGGCCTCTTTTATATCTGACATGTGAATCTTTTTAAGCATGATGTAAAGTATCAGAGGCACCAGGCACCGCTTTGCGCTCCTCTCTCCTGCCTTCCTCCTCCTCCTCCTTATCTCCTCTTATCTCCTCTATAGCTCCCTCCTTTTTGTATTTTTCTTCCCATCCTCCTCTTCTTCATTCCCTCTACCCCTCTCGCTTCTCCTCTGCTGCCTAGGGCTTTTCATGGAGGCTGCGTTAATATGAGGAAATCAATACCTTCACTACATCGGCTGTCGAGGGGCAGGTCAGAGACTTGGTGGTACGGATGGGGGGATGATGATGTGGTGGAGGTGCGTGCTTGTGTGTGGGAGGCGGGAATATGTTGCTCAATAAACGCAAGCCCATTGATCTTTCCTGCACGTCTTTGTCTTGTGTGTGAGGGTCCGCCGAGACTCCTCAGGGCCTGACTGACAGGCAGCGAGCTGGTTCTGGGCCTCAGAGGCGGACTGAGTGTGTGTGTGTGTTCATGTTTGTGTGTAAGTGGAGGTTTGTGATCCTTGTGTGGAAATTGTATATGGTTATCCTGATCCTTTACTTATGTAAAAATACAAATACCACAAAATAAGATACCCATTATAAATAAAAGTTCTTCCTTCAAAATGTTACTTAAGTAAAAGTACAGAGGTATTATGTAAAGCATCAAAAGTAAAAGTACTTATTATGCAGCAGATTGGCTCCTGTCTGTGTTATATTCTCATATTATTATATTTTAATCATCATTATTTGTGCATTCATGAGTAAGCAGCATTTTCAGGTTGTGGCTCGACCAAAGGCAAACTGATTTTAACTGTTCAACCAGGCAAATTGTGCAACCGCCCCAGACCCCACATGGGCTCCAAAGGTCCCAGGTTAGCTGTGTGTGAACTGCAATTTGTAATTTGATAAATTGCATATTTGTTTGGTAATATGCAACACAAAAGCACAATCTGACTAATCTTGACTAAAATAACAATAACCTTATAGGAGCTCCTGCAATATTGCTGTAACTGGTCCTGAGACCCTGTTATTGGGAAGCCCAGGGGAAAATGGGATGGGGGGGTCTTATTAGAGGCCTCCAAACATAGACTGTATGTAAAGATGGATGTAGCGAGGTGTGACGCAATCCATCGGTTTATATTAGAACCAGTTTGAAGCCCAGAGTTGCATTTTACACTTGGCGCCATCTTTGAGACCATAATGATATGGTCTCATATCATTGTATGTATTTCTAAAGAGAGGCTGGTGCTTTTTGAACAAGAGTCAGTTGGAGCCAGCATCTAGTGGCCATCTGTGGCATTGCACTTCCAGCACTTCCACACTGGCTTCAGCCTCAAGCTGTAGTAGTTGCTGCTTGCCTCCAACACATTAATTCGTCCCTCTCTGTTTGATGGTTTGATCTGTTGCAATGCATCATATTTTATAAGGTCATCATGTTTCTTGTATGTAAAATTTTAATCTGTAAAGTAATTGGTTACTACAGCTGTGAGATGAATGTAGTAGAGTAAAAGTACAACATTTACCTCTGTAATGTTGTGGAATAGAAGTGTAAAGTAGCATGAAATGGAATTACTCTACCTACTGTAAGTCTTGTACCTGAGTAAATGTACTGCACCACTATATATTACTTATGCAAAGTTACAAGAAATAAGAATCTTCCAGTTCCAATTGAAACACAACTACCCAGCATTCATTGTACATTCCCTCCTGGTAGACCTTCCAATTACAACACAGCCATGTTTGCCAAAGTCAAGCCCTTGGAGGCATGGCCTAATGTAGATCTATTCAACATATAGATATGGGAGCTATTGTACATTATCCTTATATGATCCATCTCACGCTCTCTCTGCAGCTCTGTCACTCTCACTATATCCCGTCCGTGAAGGAAAATCCATATGAGCTGGACAGCAAGACCACGGTATTATTAATGGAGCTTAACATCCATCTGAGGGGGTTTAAAATGTTGAAGGCTTGATGGGTTAGCCTTAACATTTCACTCAAAGCAGAGAGAAATGGTGTTGTCACAGAAATAGCAAACTAGCAGCTGGCTCAATATTTCTGAATGTGTGATTGAAAATGACACAGTGGGTGGGGTTTGACACTGAATGGCCCACCTTTTTAGCTAACAAGACTTGAGAGCACTGCCATACAGTTGTCATTTATATATATATAATATATATATATATATATATATATATTTGTAAGTGGGGAGCCATTATTATATGTTCATTGAGATATTTTCAGTTTTGGGTGCAAGTTCAGCAGAGTCAGGGTGAGTTAATAACACATATGCTGCCCTCTTTCTTTGAGATTCCTTGTTTCACTCTATGTATTCTCACGCCTTCCTCCAAAGTACACACACACATACACACACAAAGAACACACCCCTCAATAATCAGTTGAGCTATTCACTGCTCGGGGCTACGCACAGAATGAACACATTCATCACATAATTACTGTGGAGGCAGTCACACACTTCATCAGTCTATTCCTGTCTCAAAGAGCCCCGGAGAGAACAGTGAACGCATAAGATTTCCAAAAGATATTATGAGATTCTTATACCTCCATCTAAGGAAAGTCGAAAGAGAGGAGCAGGATTTACAAAGCATCAAAGTGACATTTTGACTGATTCTCACTTCTACGCCCAGGCCGGGTAGTTGAAAGAGAAAGGTTTGAGAAAGGCGGATGCTGGAACGATAGAAAAGGCTGATAAATCTTTAAAAACCTCTCCCATACTAAGAAATATCTTCAAAAATATAACTGTCTTTCTCACAGGGGAAGATAAGTGGCAATTCAGAGAGGCATCAGTTTGAAATCAGAGGGGCTGAGAGAGCCGTAAAAGCGGAGGTGTCTGTAAGGGATATGATGATATAAGGGGAGTGATATAAAAGGTGAAGCCTTAATGTCAGGTGATGTATGATGCTTGGGTCGAGCGGGCCAAAGGCTCACATCGGGCGGATACTGGAAATCAATGGTGGTGTAAAAGACGCGGAATAGTGAACGTCATGTTAGACCTCTGAACGTGAAGGAAGCTGGAGCTGCCTCATAAAACACAGTGATTAGTGGTAGAGGGGTCGAGTGCAGGTGTTGGCAAATATAAATTGTGGATCTATACGATCCTAAATGGGTCTAACATAGACTCAGAAGAGTATAAATGCATGGATCTATTTACTGTGACCTCTGTTTTCTCCTAAACTCTGACCATTGGAGCACCATTCATATTCTGTCCACATTGCATATTTGATTAACTTGTACTTTAACTGACATACTTTCAAATCATTTTTGTATTTTTCATTGTCATTTGGTTAATTGATGCCTTATGTTTTATAGACGTTGCCATCCTGTGAAAACTAGGTATCTCCTAAAATGTCATTTTTTTCATAGTGACAATGCATTTTTCTGATAACTCAATATGTTTTCAAATGCTTTATTTACCTTAAGAAGTGGGAGACTTTTTTCATCCCATAAATTTGTAGATAAACGCTTTTCAGTGGACTACTTGTTTTATTAGTAGTTATAACAAATATCATTAGGGTAGCAGAGCAGGATAGGAAGAGGTTGTTTGTGAAAAAGGGTTCTCAAGACGGGGAAAGAAAGAGTAAGAACAAAAAGGAAAACAGATGACACATGTACAGAGAGAGGATGTGTGGAAGAATCGAGATGGCACAAAGACATATTTGGAGAGGAGATATTTTGTCACAATGTGTCTTTTTTTTTCCAAAAAATGAGCCCTACATGGTTCTCCACTTATTGTACATTAACAAAAGCAGAGGAACTCCATAATGCAGGTCTAAAATCAAAATTAAAGGAGGGGCCATCCTTGAGGTACAGTTTGCTGAGTTGCACGCGATGTAACATAAACCTGTTTCAAATGCTTCCGCTGTCATTCTTGATTTTGAACGTATTTTGTTCTAATCATAACTTTTCTGATTCT
Organism: Thunnus maccoyii; assembly: GCF_910596095.1. Classification (NCBI taxonomy): domain Eukaryota; kingdom Metazoa; phylum Chordata; class Actinopteri; order Scombriformes; family Scombridae; genus Thunnus; species Thunnus maccoyii. The sequence goes on from NC_056538.1 coordinate 9,271,410, forward strand.
AGCCAACTTTCTTTTTTTGTACATGCAGACACATGCAGATGATTTACTTTTGCATTTTTGAATGGAGGTCATACTTCGACATTGTAGGCAAGTCTACCTTTGACATCTTTTATTCCAAGACCTCTTCTGGACTGAGCACTTGTTTGCCTACATTTTGAGCAGATCCTCATTGTGTTTCTTTCTCTTGTGTTGTTTGCATACAGACCACGTGAGGATTTCTCTAGCAATTATGATTCCGATTTTCACTTTTCTTTTTCTTTTTTTTGGTCTCATTTTTAGTCTTTTTGCCTTCTCATCTCATTTGAATTTAATTGTTCCCTTTAGATCAACATTTTATGGTGTAAATTTCTACTTCAGTGGTACAACATGTGTTCTGGTGTTTGATCTTGTCCCCTCCCTTTAGAGCCATAAGTCATGACACAAATGGCCCCGTTGGCGTAAGTTTACAAATCAAGAATTAAGTTATTTATTGATTAAATCATTGACTAAATCCACTGGGTGAAAATGTAATTTCATTATGTGCCACGGCTGTTATGGCTTCAGAGAAAGTAATAGCTCCATATTGTTGCAGTGTTATGTTGTTTTTCTCTGCCTCTCTCTGTGGACCAGTTCAGACATCAGACAGGTAGCGCGGGCGCTATCGCTGTGTGAAATTTTGCACTGGAGCCAATGAAAGCTTTTCCATCACAGCATCATTTACATTCAAATTAATTCCATCAAAAGCAAAGCTGAATGTTCAATGAGCGGAGAGTTGGGCTAGCTGTCATCACCCTCTCTTCTCTGGAGGGAGGAGAGAGAGGAAGAAAGGGAACGAGAGAAGTGGGGGATACGATGAGAAAAAAAGTAAGGTAGTGTGAGAGTTACAGAGCGAGAGCAGCATTTGATTTTCAGCATTCAAACAAAATATTTGAAACAAAGAAGCACAACAACTGATGACGATTAATGCCTTTGGACAGACTTGGTGATAAAAAAAGGAACATTGTGAGTCATTTGCACACAGTTGAAAACAGCATATCATTTATCCATCACTCATTGATCACTGTTATTATGCTTCCACCAGAACAATCATCACTATTGATCCATTTAAATCAATATCAGAGCTTTAAACCCAACCAATGCCATCTCTCTCACAGCTACACACACACACACACACACACAGCTTTAGGGCAGGGCAAGAGAGCAGCCCAACAGCTTGCCGGTGGTGGCATAATTGCATAGCATGTCAAAAACACTAATAAATAAATCAGTGATTACTTTCCTTTTGTGAAGTGCTGCAGCCCAATTATTGAATATTCATGTAGGTAAATACATTCATGCAAGCTTCTCTCCTGGGTTTCACAGTTTGCTTGTCTTTCGTTTTTTTCTTTTTTTTTTTTTGTAGTTTTAAAGCGCTCTCACTGTGCGGGGAGGAACACAACAGAAACGCTTTGAAAAAAAGTGCTCTTTATGTGTTCGTGCATACATGCATATTTTAAAGGCTCTTACTGTATTATCATAGCTGTAATATGCTTTACTGTACATCCTCGGAACACACGAGAATCAGTTTTTTTGTTTGTTTTTTTTACCCTGTGTGATCAATTGTATAAAGAAATTCAAAACTGATTGCTATTGACAGAGTTCTATTGATCCTTGATCCCCTGAGGCCGATATCCATGTAGCGTGACATACACGGTGTCATTTCCCACTCCATTGTTTCTGTAATATCTCAGTGGCACGTTGATGAAATAAAACCACCTTTTTGACCTGCTCGTCTCCATTATCTCTTCCTACACCACTCTCTCCTCTTGCCGCTTCTCTCCCACTCTCTCCCTGTCTCCTCTAATATCTCCCTTGCATGAGAATGTTTGCTCCATCTCTTATTCACTCTCTTTCTCTTTCCTACATTTTCTGATGTCAGCGTTGAGGCACGAGCGCGCGCCGGTTTAATGTATGAGGTACTATGTACATGCACGGACACGCATCTTCATGCATGCAACACACACACACGCACGCGCACACACAAACACGCACATACACCATTGATGGCAACTTAGCCTGCGTGATTACTGTGGCTCTAAGCTGCTTAGGGGTTCTGTCCCATCTGGCTCTGGTGTTTGCGGCATCATTCAACTCCCCTCCCCTCCTTCCCCTACCCCACCCCACACACATCACCCCTTTCCCCCATCCTCCTCCTGTTTCATCCCCCGTCATCCACTCTCCCCGATGCACACACACATACCCACACACACATACACACATACACACACACACAGAACAGAGGCGGAGCAAAAGGGATGATAATCCTGCGTAATCTGGGTTTACCAACTATTAGGGCTCTGCAGTGTTTTCTTACGTAATCTAATCATCCGTAAAAACGTGCAGTCATCCACCGGAGTGTGCTTGTGTGTGTACGTGTGTGTTCAAAGTGGAAGCCGGAAGGGATGCCTCCTCGTGCCACCTGGACCATGTGGGAGGAAACACACACTCAAACACACATGCACAGGCCAAAGTTTCACACACTGATATAGATTATAGCGCAGGGTGACCAGACGTCCCGGTTCCAAGCTGGGTGTCCCGAGTCATGACAAAAAGCACCCAAAAATATCCCAAATTTTTACCAAAATTAAAATAATAATTATAACATTATACTTGTTTTCAGTGCTTACATAGATTTATCATGTTCTGTCCTACTCTTTATTACCTAACCCAATATAAAAACATAGACAATGCACCACGCGTCTGAATTCAACACTGATTTGCCTGTATGTGTGTCAATTAATCAATTTGTCATCGTTGAGGCTGTTGCTAGCCTATGACGCTTATGGCTCTTTCTGACAGAACCTGTCAGTATGCTAATACTTAACTATCATGCCGAAGAGAGAGTCAGCCTTTTCTGAAGAGCTCCAGGAGGCTTACTCCTTCCCTCATAAAGCACCCAGCGATGGAAATGCTGCATTCTGAACACAGTGCAAGAGTACACTTTCAGTCACGCATGGTGGAAATACAGATAAAAAAGATCATATTAAGATGGCCAAACATAAGCAATGGTTTCCCTGAGAGCTGAGAGCTCCATAAAAGAAACTCTAACCAAGAAGAAAGACTGCAAAGAGTATAGTACCCGGCGATCTCGCAATCAGCTCTTAGTATAGCGTTGTGAGGATGTAAGTTGAAGTTATTTTTATGTTATAACCTATAAAGTTATTTATGGGCCACAAAGAGATTTGTGCCTTGTTTTGTTTTGCAGAGAATGTGTCACAGACGGCTGTTTAGCCAGCAGCCTGCGCTTGTGCACACTGACAAATACCTTGGTGGATTCTGGGTGACAAAACATAATTTTTGGTCTGCTGAGGCGCTGTCCATGGTGTTGAAAGGTGCATATAGGTAGGTAGGTATAGGTATGCTAAGCACTGAGATGATTGACCCCCATCCTGATGAAAACACCTATGGTGCGCACATAAGCATATACATGTGCACGTCCATGAACCTGAGGTACTCTCAAGGGTCCCGGTTTGGGTGTTTGAAAATATGGTCACCCTATTATAGTGTTATAGCACACATATGCAGGTTAGTGCTCACATGTGCTTAATCCAAATGCATATTGTATAGACCCCCACCAAAACACACACACATGCACACGCAAACACATTACATGTGGCCAGGAAAGTTTAGTGCCACATCAGGCATTCAGCTGCTCTGATAAACCTCCTGCCTTTTGGTGATGGAGGAAGCATACACAAATAAACCCGACACACACAACTAACAAACAAATGTTTCACCCCTGAAAATAACAATATCTGCTTACTTTGTCACGTCAAAGTACACACACACACGCACACACACACACACACATACAAGTGCATGGATGTGAAAAAAGTTTCCTCTGCAGTGTAAGGTGTGTTTTTTTTTGGATCCCATTAATACCAATATATTTTCACAACCTGCTCTCTGTGAGCACTGAACTTTTTCTGACCTTTTTACCATCATACATCATACACATTAATAGATTTAAAGAGATGGTGAGAGATGCAAGGCAGAGTCTGATTTAACTTGGCGTGAGAAAGCTGGTTAATGTTTTTGTGTTTGATTATTAATGAGACATAAAATGATATGTTAAAGTTAACTCCACTAAAGTACTAAAGAGTGGAATGGCTTTAAATATCACGCAACTCTTGTATCCTTAAGTTAAATACCTGCGGAGAAAATGAGTTGTGCTATATGCTGTTATGCGAAGATAAGCTTTGAGACATACCGTAAATATTGCATGTGTAATCCCATTTATATCAGCATAAGTCAGTGTTATTTTGCACCGTGCTCTGCATTTGACACCCGAAGATATGAGGTAAAACAGATTGTGAGGACAATATATAGTTTCATGCCATAACCTTATAACATATGGATAAAGGGGATTAAGTCTATCCATATACTGAATCATGTAACACCGATCTGGCACAGCGCACATGGCCTCCCAGAAGATCTAGGAATGATACAGCAAGCAAGGAACAAATCCTCAGAATATTTTTGTCTGTTGAAAGCGCACTATCTCGTTGCATTTCACACAGATGATCCCGAGAGGATTTTTTTTCTACATCATGTCTTCTTAAGGGAATAAAAAGATATAAGGATCACCATTAGTTCCTCTCACTCACGAATGGAAAGTAAGAGTGACTTTGGCAGATATGGATGCAAGTAAAACTTTACGTGCATTTGCAGCAATATTTCTGTTCAGTCAGTGCTGCCCATGAAACTAGAACATAACAGTCCATCTTGAGTTAGAGCTTTCTGTGCTTTTACTCCAAAAACCTCCTGAGGATTTTTCCAACATGAATATTACAGATTCCATTTCAGTCAGAGATGTCATTGGGATTTCTTGTGTTTGCCGCTTTCTGCCTGCCTCACTGGCTATGCTGACTTCTATGAATCTCTCCTCACCACTCTCTGTCTGTCTCTCTCACACGCTGTACAGAAGACTCCCAGAGATAAATAAGAATCTACTTACATGAATCTTCATACATGATTAACTGGCACAACTTCTACTCTCCTTCTATTCTAATGACTGAAAGATGTGTTAGTGACACTACCGCAGGAGGTTTTGAGTTATTATTATTATTATTATTATTGTTATTATTATTTGAGAACATTTTTTAATGTTCTTTGTTGGCAGATGAATTGATTACATATGGTGAATAATTTGATTTGCCTATTTTCAAGTTCATAACATTCTTATTTCAGTTTTGTTGCAAATCAGATTTAGATGTTGACAATGCTATAGCTTCAGTACTGGCTATAATGGCATCACAACACAGTGTTGAAAATAGCATAGAATATAAGTGAGTAAGTGGGTTTCCTTAACAGGACACATAAATAATTTAAATATGACTTCTGTGCTTTACAGTTTATTCTTGACCTGTGGAAACATTATATGTAACAAAATAAGATTTCCACATGTCCTCATGTGAGCTCCATTCATCTCACTGCATCTCACAATGAAAATTGTGAGATGCAGTTGAAAGCTCCAAAAACTAGTAAGTGTACCTTTAAGATTTGATTATTATGTTACATAATAATTGTTATTTTTAATTGTATGTCTTTAACATATATTTATTTAGTTTCTAGTTTAACAGAGAATTCTGAATACACTTACTAAACATACATATATATATATATATATATATATATATATATATATAGCAGCCATCTTTTTATGAATGTTGAGAGAGACAAGGAGGAAGACATCATGCTGCTGTCATTTCATTGTTTGAATGTCCCTTAGTTTAGTAACATCATTTAATCAGGTAGTCTCAGTGAGATCAAGCTCTCATGTCTTGAGAACCATAAGCAATTACAGTCAGACAACCTGCACACAAGAAACAATACGCATGACAACCAACAATAAAGTGTCAAATTGAATAAAAAATATATATATAACTAGAACAAAAGTCATGATAACAAAACTTTATAGATTCCACAAGAAATGGCAAACTCCAGCTTGAGAGCTGTTTGCACTTCTTGTCCAGTTTTAATGAAAAGGCATCTACAAGTCACGTATGAATATTGTGAAAACTAAGCATATCTGCATCCATCATTTGCAAGAGGCAACTCCCTCCAAGGCTCGCACACAGGGATGTCCTATAAGGTATCACCTTAAAGCTATTAGGTTTTGTGATCTGACACTCCAGAAATAGAACAATGTGGGTTAAACAGTGAACTTAAAAGAGCAAGCAGAACTTTGACGAGGTCAGAACCCTGATCTAAATCAAGGTTTATCTTACCTGGTTTGACCCTCTTTCATACATTCAGCAGTGTAAAAAATGGTAAGAGCAGAGCTGTCTGACGGGGGGGAAGTGTAGTATGTCTGACTGTTGCAGAGGAACCATTTATTCAGCATTCACTTGCACCCATCCATCTGTGGTCCCTGCATAGATAATAGTCACTCTAGCTGCTGAATAGCTGATTGATTTCCGGTATTTTTTTTAGCAATGACTACATAGAGAGAGAGAAGAAAAGATGAAAATAAAACAAAAAAGAGGAAAAAAAATGAGACGGACTTCCACTAATGTGTGTGTGCATGCAGACTTGAGAAAAAAATTAGTGACAGAGAGAGAAAGAGAGATAGTGGGCGAGATGAGCACCCATCACGTTCAGAGAGGCTCACATTATGAATGATTAATGCATTCATCTTTAACGATATTTGAAGAACTTTCGATTTCTCAGATGGATCATTCTACTTCCCCAGAAGCGAGAATTTTTCGGGTTTATATTTCTTATGAGGGCAGGCAGCAATGTATATCCATCTTGGCACATCCATATTTTGATGTATGTTTAATCTAAATTCTTTTTTTTCTCCCTGGCACATATTGCACAGAGCCTGGGCAGCCCTGTAAGCTAATTTGATAGCCAACCTGGGAATGAATACAATGAAGAAAATATCATATGGGGCCCTTGAAGGAAATATTTGCATAGGCTCATCTGAATACGATCACATGGGATTATTAGGGACTGAAGAAGAATGATTGTGGGGGGTTTCTGTATGAGTTTTAATAGCAGTGATAATGTACGTCATTAAACAAAGAATGGGATTCATTGTTGGAGAAGACACAGGCTGGCAAAGGCGCAGTCTCTGCTGGCTATTGTACTGTATATTCACTAAAAGAGGGAACTGAGACAATGGGAATAAAATCAGGACAGAATGTGCTTTGAGGACCAACATTATCACCATTCACAATTCTCAACAGAGGAAGAATAAAGAAATCTTGGCTTAGATGCTCCACTCTGCAAGAGACTGTCCAATGGGAACCATCAGTACAATATGAGATCATGAAGATAGCTTGAATGCACTGTGCTATAGCAAGAGTTTTAAATGGTACCAAAGTGCAGCACCTGCCTCACTGTTCTCTCATTTCTATTCACATTAGTCCCATGTGGGGACTTTGCCTAATGAAGTCTTGATTACTTAGCTGTCTACATGCCAAACGATTAACAAATAATGAGAAAACCAATCAGTCTAGGTGCGTGGTATCCTTCACCTGTAAAATATAGACTTGTGAGAGGTGACAGTGACGCAGAGGAAATCTACTAGCAGGAGAGCGTGCTGTTGCTCCTGTTGCTGCCACCACGATCAATTTAATGGGCCTCCATATGGCGCTGCAGAATCAATGAAAGATCATTGCAGATTCCTCTCAGCACTTAGTGTTGGTGGGGAGCATGAGGTTCTAAATTTATACTGAAATTCCACTGAGATGTCTCAGGAGAAATGGTGACTATACGTACAATAACTTCACCCCCCTCCTCCTCCTCCTCCTAAAGCCCTTTAGCGGAGGGTCAGGGAGAAAAAAAGGGGGGAGTATGGCTACACTCTGAGCGCTTTGGCCCATATCTGTACCACAGAACTGTCACAGCCTGGAAAATGAATGGGTGACCTTGGTTGAAACTCGTACCCACATCTTGTCTTGGGGATAGTCCTAGAAAGACGGTGTAAGCTTTGAGCCCAGCCAAGGAGATGAAGGGAGGGATGGAGGTATTAAAGAAGAGGAAGGGAGGGAGGTAGAGAGCACAACGCCAGGAGACAGAGCAATTTCCTTCCTCCTCACAGCAGGTAATATGTTTATCCAGTGGCAATTTGAGGTTCTATGGCTGGCATTTTCTGGCAACAGGCAAAGCTAGCTCACACATTCAGGTAATCTGCATGCCTATTTAAAGCACATAAAGCCATTTTTACTGCAAGTGTCGAGTGAGAGAATTGGCTCAGGGAGCAGTCCACACTATGTGACAGATGTGTCTCTGTGTTGTTACACCACTCTGTCAGCAGTTATCACTTTATCTGTAATGTATTCCAGAAGACAAGGATCATGGGAAATTATGTTGGCATAATGAGAAGGAAAAGTCACTACAGACACTGCCCTTTTTACATAATGCTATCGTATATGGACCACAGTATAACACAGATACAGTATTCCAACAGCAGGGAGACATCATCAATGCCAAACGCATGACCTGTGAATATCGTCCTCTAGTATCTTGCCCCTGATAGAAAATTTAATAAAAGAGGGGGGAAAAAAGCAAAATGTTCTCTCCTCTGGAGCTTGTGCTCTAGGAACTCCTCACTCTTCATGGTGGTGGGCTTAAAAATTTGCTTAGATCGACAAGAAAGCGAGTTTTGTTGGTTATCCTGTATCGTTTAATAGAGACGGGGTTGCCTCAGGGGTGGACAGGCAAGTTTAGAATATCAATTAGTATCAACCAATTCTCTGAAATTCTGCTTGGGGTGATGCAGATTTTTTTTTCTTTGTACAAAGAACAAGCTGCACTGAAGATAAAAGGCAGCAATGGGGGCTGAGAAGCACGAGGAGATACAGTAACTCTGTGCTGCTTAACTTAGGATAATGTCTAAAGGCTGTCTGAGAACCATGAGGTCTTCATTTTTACAGAAAGATAATTGGCTAGATTGGCACATTTATTGGTTGCATTAAAGCCACTGTGTGTTGTTATTGTAAGAAAATGCCAAAAGTTGCAAACCTTTGAAATTATAAAGTGATCAGTACTTTTGTCAGTATCAGTACCAATGTTTTACTTGTACTCAGTACAAGTTAAATGTAAAGGGATACCTTGAAATATTGAATACGCATTTAACATATTTTGCTATGCATGAATTTAAATTGGTTACTTTTAAAATAAATACACAATAATCTTGTCCTATTGCTAACCCATATGTCTGGGGAAGCAGTTGGCTGTTGTGTAACAAAACAGAAATGTGCAAGAAGAGTAGTGAATTCTAAAGCCAACAATAAAACTCCTAATATGTGAGAGTGTTCTCATGAAACAATGTTACCCAGTGTGATTGATGTCTCCCTTGTAACCTGATAGTTACTGAAATGTTACTTTGTTACTTTAATCACCTGTGTGATGCTTTGCATTACAGCATCTATAGCCTCAGTGGGAACTAAACCGACCTGCTGAACTCTTACAAAGTTAGAGAGATCCAAAAACAGAACCCTTAACCCAATTAATAGCGAAGACAGATAGGCCTCACAAAGTGCTGGAGAGAGAGAGACATTTGTCCTGGGGACAGACGGGGGGATGATCAGCACATGATGCAGCCCTATTTGACAAGGTTACGCCTTGTAAACTCAGAGATACACACACACACACACACATACTCACAAGCACTGTGACACACAGATGGAGAAACGGCACACAAACATATAAAGACACACACATTTCTGGGTCGGCAGACCCAGCTGGGTGATATTTCATGTCTAGACAACAATTCTACAGCAAAGGAAAAATGTACAGCTTCCAGACGACTGGATTATTTAACACTCAGAGTTATAACAACACTGTTTTCTTCCACATATGCCACAATTAAATAGCAGAAAGAATATGACGAGTACATTTTCAATAAAAAGAAAAAGCACATTCTAATTCACACTACTTATTGTGACAATAAATGTTCTAGTATAAAAGAGCAAAACATGTCGTCTGGGACCATTCTACTTGCCATTTAGTGTATCTGGTGGGTGGGACATTATAACTGCAAAACAGAGTAACTAGACAGGGGAGAGTGTGAGACATGGACGGAAGATTGTTCACAAACTTGCCATCTAAAAATACAAACTGACAGTCAGTCCCACTTTACGGTTATCTCTCCATCACACACTCAGTGTCACACATGAATCCCAGAGAGGCTGCGATTCAACCATAAGCCTATATCATTTTCAACCCAGTGGAGGTTTAAATCATACACAGCTTCAAACACATCACACGATAGCTCCCAGGAAGAATCATAAACACCTAGCTACGGTAACACAGGGTCAGATTTGAGGCCAAGTATGTGAGGTCTGCCCAGAGACAAGCACTTAGACATTATATACTGTAAGGATGTACAGGCTGAGAGGGCTGTAGTCTCCAAGCTATTAATATGTATCGACGATAGGAACAGGAAGGAAAAAACAGACTGATGTCATTAATTGACAAATGACATAAACCAGGCTGACGTTTTCATTTTTCTTTCACCTGGATGTAAGTGTTCAAACACAGATTGCAGGTCTGGCTGTAAAATTACCAGAATGCAAGCACATTCATTAGGCGGGTAACCGAGGGAAGCTAGTTCAGATGAGAGGAGTTAGGAGCCTGGTTCAGCCTCTGAATATAGAGTTGGTGTAATTTCCATCCAATCCTTGAGATTTCACACTCGCTCCTGTGAAAAATCACACTTAAAGGGGCTCCAGTAAGCAGGGGCTTAATTGGCTGTGACGTGACATGCATAATATCAGCTAGCTCTCTATTTAAAACACACAATGCTAGAGCACACAAACACACACAATATATATATATGTATACTCACAAGCACACACACAGGCAACCATATAGTAATTAGACAAAATTACTGTATACAGACACACACACACACACATAGCAAAACCACATCTGAACTACACATCTATATGCAGTACGAAAAGCAACGGCAAATCATGCAAATAAGTTAACTCACACCTATCACAGAGAAAGAGAGAGAGAGAGAAAGAGAGCTTGCATTGCGTGTTTGTGTGAACTCAGATGGAACAGAGCAGTAATGAGCAGGTCAACTTCTGTCATAAATCACATTGAAGATGTAGCACAAGGAAAACATGTTTGGCCCACAATAAGAATAAATTATCAAGGCTATTATCCTCTTGCCATTTTCAGCGGCACTGAATCTTTATGTGGATAAATGCACAGACATTTAACCTGTGAGACATTCTCACAATGTACAGTGAAGCCCTCATCGCTTGTCAGGAATCCTGACTGCTCGCTAAACTGTCTGATGCTTGATTACCGCCGATTTATTGCTTTCCCCTTTGATTGATTGTATTCAAGTGTGCTCATGCTTTGGCATGGGCTCGACATGATTGCAATGGAAATAGATTCTGAATTACAGCGCGGTTAGTAATGACTAAAGACTCATATATTCCGTGTAATCCGGCTGGTAATTACATACTTGTAATGTTCTGTGGATTTAGGACTAGTATGAAAACTGTTTATGCATTCATGGTTAAGTCTAAGGTGATTAACGAGCGTGGTGATCGCTGGCGAAGACTAATTATTTTGGCTCGTTAGTTCCCTCAGCTCGTTAGGCATGCTCACGAGGAATGTGTCCTCTGGTATTGGTGTTTTGCATATTAAAGGACATTATTTAGCACGTTTAGTTTATTACTGGGAAAAAACAGGAGGGTCCTTAAATTGTATTTGATTTTATTTGATTATCTACAGTATGTCTTATGAAGACTGTTTTCACAGAAAATACGGCTTCTGAAACAAGCCTTAAGGATGCAATTACTAAATCATTTAGGGTGTCTCAAAGCAGTGGTGTGCCATTGCAAATATTGTTCAAGGGAGAGATAAGCTGAGAATGATAAGAGGCGCTTTCTTTGGCCCTGTGATGCAGTAAATCTTTAGAGATATCAGGTAATGGACATGGCCTATGCTATTAGAAGCTAATTACAGCTGGACCACCAGAGATGCTAGGTATAACATATAGCTCCAATGATCATAATACACACCAAAATTAGGAGCAGAGATCACTTTGACACATTATGGCTGACACAAGTGCAATTTCTTGGTAGGGGATATCTGTGTATCACTCAATCTCACAACACACACACACACACAAACTGTCCCTCCACACCTCTGTTGAGACTGAGTCCCAGAGTGAGACCGAGACGTCTCAACACATGAATCCAGCGGTATGTAGACGCGTCTGGAAGGCGCTTCTGAATTAGAACCGAGTCTTTGAAAGACAGACAGACAGACCAGGCCTGAGCTTGGTATTTCAACATGACAAAGATGAAACCGTACACCAATTCTTGGAATAGCCACCTCACTTAGCGGCACCGGCAACTTGATCTCCTCCTCACTTTCACTGGGGTCAAAGAAGCCTCTCACACCTTCTCTTTTTCTTTCTCACAAATCTCTCTCTCTCTCTCTCTCTCTTACACACACACACACACACACACACACACATACCTACAGATAAGTTGGTTTATATGGCCTGGCCTGGTGCGTAAAACTCTCAAAATAACCTCCTTCCTCCGCCATTCAAATGCCACAGCTGCTGTCGTGTTAAAAATAGTACCATCATCTTGAGGTGTCTCTCAAGAAATCATTAAGTCAGATGCGAGGTGCTGATAGGTGATAAGACACAGTGCTATTGGAAAATATATGGAGGATTACACACCGCTGAGTAGCAAAGACATGCAAAGTAAGGATAAAATCCTGATAAAGCTGGTGCGATGTGAAACCTTTTAGTTAAATGTGAAGTAGATCTTATTTATGACCTGTGTCCATTTTTCATATTCTTCAGCATGTGTGGTTACACATAGCAACACTTTTTTTTTTTTTGTCACATGCTTTCCTAGACCAGTCAAACTTTCAATATTCATGCCATGCAAGTGTTAGTGTGGCCATAAAGAGCTCCTCTCAGTGGCAAAGATACAACTAAACTAAACAAAGAAGCTACTGTTAAGGTCCCAGACATTGTCTGAATGACGACCCCTCGGTATTTACATGTGACTATGACTTTGTGTGTGTGAAAGTGCTGTTAAATCAGTTTTTTGTACTGTACTGTATCTGTACAACTGCACAACACATTGCTTAGAAAAGGAAAGTCACTTAATCCATAAGGAGTTTTAAACACTCGTAAATTGTACAATAGCAATGTAAGTAGTGTAAGTGCATAGTGAAAATCTCAAATCCAGCTGCAACACTAGATTAAATAGATGGAATAAACACTATTGTATTGAATTGCAATACTTTTTCGGTACTGACTGAAATGTTTCCAAAAACATTGAGTATTGAAAGTACTGTTATTGAATGTCTGTTGAAATTTGATATCTTGTTTACTTATTCTTTGATCAGATAATTAGAGATTTAAATCAAAATTAATTTTGATTTAGAACTCTGGCTCCTGTTTGTAAGTGATAAAAAATATAGAAAAACACGCTTAGTCAGATATCAGAGAAGAAAAACATGGTATAGTACCCAATATCAAGTATCAAGAATTCCAAGGTCCTACTGTTGATCAAATGGACAAGTATGCAGCAAAATGTACACAATACAGTAACATTTATAGAGCTCAATGTAATCACACCAAGTCCTGGTTTTATTTTACACACTCTACAGATAGCCAAGCCACTAATGGATACAGAAGGGAAATAGGAAGGGAGGGAGAATGAAGAGAGAGGTTATGTGCTCCACCATGTTGATATAGACTCTGGTATAGTGAGACAGGAGGTGGCTGCATAGAGGTGGTCAGGTGTGATGTGCAGATCGATGGGCCCAACGACCCACCGCAGGCTCGACATCACACTGTGCACGGCAGAAGGCAGAGCAAGAGGCTGCTCAGCCAGGTCTACACACACACACACACACACAGCATGCCAGAGCCAGGGAACAGCTGGGTTAGGTCACAACCTGTAAAGCCACACTGCCCGTAGAACATCCAATAGGACAGAATAAAATGCTGCGAAGCTGAGTACCACAGTACTACACTACAGGACAGCCTGACCGCAGGGTGGCCTAACCCTAACCAGGCCTCTGTCAGCTCCGCAGACATGGGATTGATTTGTTCTTCACATTATTATGAGAAATATTATTATATAATCTCTTGTCAGGTAGGGGCCCATCAAAAGGCAGGTAAACCCTGACCTCTAGTTGTTTCATCATGAGGAAAACAACCACTATGATTTGGAAAAAAAATCAGTCATATTTTCGGGAAAGCATCCTTTTATGGGCTCTGATCCTTAAAATATCATAATAATTGTGTGTCATTGAGTGTAAATTATAATCATTACTCAGCTTAAAATATGAGGTAAAATATTCCACATGAAACAGGTGCATTAACTGAGTTTAGTTAGGTGAAACCTTCCTGTTTAAAGTGTGTCTCTACAACACATAAACTGCACTAACAAATGTTTCTTTTTGTTTGTTTCTGACATACTATGTATTGATTATAGCTCAAAATTTAAATACACGATTGACAAAAAAATGATCAAATCCACCACTGCACAGCATTCAGTCCAACCTCTACATTCAACAGACAGATGTCAATATGCAGCAACAAACTCCCCCTTTTGCTCCCAATTTTATTGTCAGAGTATAATTATGCAAAACAGATCCAAAATATTCTGAAAACGACCTCTTTCACATTAAAAATTCTATTACGGACATGCCTGATTAGATAACCAATTACTCGAGACAAGCAGCTCAGAGTCGCCTCTGCGACCACCAACATATGAAATATATTGCCTGCTTCTTCCTCCAGGCTTCAGTCAAAAAAAAACCCAAATAACAACAGCAACATCCATGAAATAGATCCATGAGCACAAATAATTCAACCTATTTCACTTCATTGTTTATGTAACACATGAGGTTTACCCTTTGAAGTCTGTGCTTTATAATAATTTGCACTACACAGCTTTCTGTTAGTCTAATGCATGGTGTTACACCCCGCAAATACACTTTACACTGAAGACTAGTTGAAAGCAAAAGTCACACATCATCTCTGTTGTGTTGGGAGACCAGCGAGCGACTGGCTACAAATAGACTCCAACATCTGCCAGCTATGGGACTAAAACTAAGTACATACAAAGTGATGACAACTAGCAGCTTAAAGATCAAACTTGTAATTCTACCACCGGGTATTACACAGCATGCAAGACTATACTCAGGATATATGGATTCAATAAAAAACCCAAGAATATTCAGTATAACCTCAAGATGCAGACTGCTGCTGAGGAAATTATAAAGCTTTATCATCAGGCTCCTTTTAAATATTGTAAGAAGAATCATGATTATTAGTTTAGACTGGAATACACTCAAACCGTTGTGCAGTAGGTGTGATCAAGGGGAGGGATGGGTGTGACAGAAAAACAATGAATTCCCTTGGTGTGAGGCAGTTGTGAAATTTGACAAAAAGATACAGTAGACGTGTGAATAATCAGTCAGTGTGTGTGTATACCATACAGTACGTCTGCACGCTGTGTGTGTGTAAAAATCTTTAATCTTTTGTCTGTGGATGAATCAAAATCAAAAGGAAGCTCAGCCAAATTTAAGTGGTCTCACAGCTGAACAATAGATGATGACAGTCTTTGGAGGGACAGTTAAGTGTTGCGATCATAGTGTGAACTGGAGAGGCTACCCACAGCCATTTAGCCAACAAGAGGACAAGCACTGCAAGCCAAGCAGAAGAACTGCCTGGAGCAAGGGAGACGACTGTGTGTTTGTATGTCTGTGTGTATTTCGGTGCGCATGTAGGTGATGTGTGTGCCGGGTAGCCCACCGACACCGCAGCACAACACTCTTTCTTCAACAGCTCTGGCGAGTGAGCGGCAATGAAAAGGCCGCGATGTGACAGACATTACCCTCAGACAGCACAGTACCAGTATTGTATATTATTAACACAAGCGATTCAGTTACAGTCAGGGGCAGATGAGGACTTGGTTTTAATTTCTCTACCATCGTGAAGTGATGTGTGAGGGGAAACTGGTGCATGAGCTGATGCTGAGCCGGCACTAACAAAAACAAAAGGTTTGTAGCCTCCCTTTCCTCTCCAAATGCATCCATCTATCCATTTATCTTTTCCGTCCTCTGCTGTTGCCCTCTTGTTATCTTCAGATCCTTTCATCACAACACAGAGAGTCAACTGGAAAACCAGAACACATAATGACACACACACACACACACACACACACAGTTCTGCACACATGCGCAGTAATAACTAAACCTGAAAACACTTCAGTAGTAAGAACAAACACTCCAGTGGGGAAAGTTTCAAACCTGCACAACAGAGTTTAGTTTCATGGTAAACTTTAACAATCTGTGTCAGACTTTTCTTTTTTTTTTTTTTCCCAATAATGCCATTAATCTGGCATGGCACCGACCATCTGTAGCTGACATCAGGAAATCACTGCTCACATGCTGTCTGTGTGTCTGCATCGGTCTGTGTCACAGAAAGGCTGCGGGGTGGAAGGCAAGAGCAGCGGCTCTCCTTGTGCCTCCCTTGATAAAGAAATAAAAAAATACCAATCAGCACGGAGCCATTTGCATTTGAACCAGAAAAGCGTTATGGTCCAACTCTCTCAGAGGAGGTAGATTAATTCCCTCCTCAGGGAGCCAATCGTCACACAGGCTTCAGCCATGAATATGTTCAAATTCATAAACTGGCTGGCTTACGCTAAAGGAGGTACTGCGTAGTTAAATTTTAAAAAATGAATACTCTTTGATTGAGTTTTGTACTCACCAGAAGAAGGCCACATATCTGTTTGATATGTACTTAATGAAAAAATTAACAACATGTAATGTAATACATGGCGTTATATGGTTTATATTGGATTATTTTATGAAATAGGAATATTCCTGTTGCTAATATGAATCTTGTGGCTTTATTATTTCTATACCGCACAGTACATGAAACGTGTAACCGCATGTGACACCACAAATCCACATGCCATTACCTCTGTACATGAAGGAAGTGATGGCAGTGTAGGAATAGCTTGTATTGCCTGTCTTTTCTCCCTCCTGCTGCGCCTCCCTCATAACACTGCACAAGGGCAGCCTCGTTACCATTGAGGGCTGATAAATGGCTGGCTTCACCCTCTTCGGCTTCTCTTTCATAAACTAGGAAATAAAAACCATGGTGGTATTGAACCCTCCCCACTGAGCCCGCTGGATCAATCTCATACCATTACATCCAGCCTTCCCGCTTCATTTCAGTTGAGATGTGATAAATATGAGATTGCAAATGGCTTCATCTGTATTTGAATGAGACAATGTGACGCAAGCAATAATGTGCTGTTTTGAGTGTGCCGGTGATGGCGGTAACACTGGTTTCTCTATACTCCAATACACAAGGGTCATTAAACTTGGGCTGGTGATTAATTAAATGAAATTTGATTTTCTGTCTATACCATCTTGCATGAAATAAGACCCAATGCAGCCCAGGTTAAGTGAGCCAACTCCCTGTTAAGCTGCTATTATAACCTTCTGCTCCCACTTGGATGAGCTCATTACATTTGAGAGCTGATTAATGAAGGCAGTATAAATCATTGGTATTGTTACAGGCGAATTAAAAGCTGTGCCTCACAAGTGAACGTCTCGCAGATCGAGACGAGATGTTCCCCGGTGAAAGTCTAGATTCTAAACCAAACAGAGGTTTTATTTTTCTAATAGAAGACACTCTACATTCTAAAAGGACAGACCTGCTTTATAGCGCTGCACAGACACGAATACACACAAAGACACTTTTCACACTCTGGCTCACTATTAAACCCATAGGCCTCCTGTGTAACTAATGTGCTCTTCACACTGGACAAGCACAGATACAGTTGCTTTTTTCACACAGATACACCACCTACGCTTGTCCTTTTTTCTCCTTGTTCTCTCTACACTATGTTTAGAGGATTAAACAGTGGAGTTCCTGAGCCTTTTCAGTTGGTGACACAATCTCAGTTCCTGAGCTCGCATCATAGCAAACAGACAAAAGAGTGTGCTTTCTCAAGCTAGATAAATGAAGCTGCTTTGGTGTATTTGGAAAAGGAGATGTGACAGGCTTCTTAGCAAAAAGGAATGGTTTGATATTTTAGGAAATTTAGATGAGAGTAGAGAGTAGAGAAGATTGAGACCACTCTCATGTCTGTGTGGTAAATATAAAGCTATAGCCAGCAGCCAATTATCTTAGCTTAGCATAAAGTATGGAGGCAGGGGGAAACAGCTACCCCGGCTCTGTCCAAAGGTAACAGAAATTTGCATACCAGCACCTCCAGCACATAAAACTGCAACTTGTTGTTTTTACATTTCAGTTTTTGTATGGATTAAATTTTTTTTAAAAATGTGTAAATTAGTGAGTTTTAGAGGTGCCTTCAGGTGGGTAGCTGAACTACTGCTAAACAACTACAGATGTGAGGTTGGTATCAATCTTCTCATCTAAAGGCCTTTACACACCAAGGATGTGACGAATAAACGACACAAAAATGTGAAATACTCGCCTGTGAATATTTCACATGAAAACTATTCATACTGGCAATGATACAAATCTGCAACAGAAACACCAATTTGTGAAAGAATTTGCGACAGCTCATTCATCAGAAAAATTGATGGATTCAACGTCATCCAGTGATGATGATCTCAAACCTGCGCTCAGCGTCCCTGTCCACAGAAGCAGCAGCTCCTGGGGAGCTGAGAGGGCAGCGGCCGGTCAAACTGCCTTCACCAGGCTGACTGACAGCAGAACCAAAATAGTTTTCATGTCAGCTCCACGGGAAGAAATCGACAGTGTTTACTTTGTATTTATTGATTCATTCATTTTATTTCTCCGCCCACCCTAGCAAGTGAATCTGCCTGTACTGAAACAGGCAGACTGGGAGCCTTGATCAATCAATGTAGATACTGTGAATAAGTTCAAAACACATATAGAGCAGGATATTTGTGTGATTTAAACAGCTGTCTGTGCAAATAACACTTCACTAAACGCAACTGCTCGGAGCATAAAAAAAAACACAGTGGGTCTCCATGTCCTTTGTCATACAATACAGGGTGATGAGAAACACCAACAATGAACAGGACATCCGTTCCGCACAACGTGATTGGTTGATGCCTTTATTTGAGGTGCGAGAGCTGAGAAAAATCATTCTGTAAAAACGTACATTGCTTTTTGTCACATAATATTCACATTCTGTCTTCAAGTACTTCTGACAAAAACAACAGTTTGGAAAAAAAT
This sequence comes from Thunnus maccoyii, assembly GCF_910596095.1. NCBI lineage: Eukaryota > Metazoa > Chordata > Actinopteri > Scombriformes > Scombridae > Thunnus > Thunnus maccoyii. The sequence goes on from NC_056538.1 coordinate 9,290,635, forward strand.
ATTGACATGCGATTTAATCACAGGTGTGCAAAGGCCTTTCCTCTCAGCAAGGGAATTACTGTATTTCACCAAAAACTATTAAATTTAAAACGTCCATTTCAGTTTTAACTCACAGGAAGTATTTTACATAAACTACCTATCACAATCTAGTTTCTTTTTTAATTGCTACTTTATCAATTAGGCTACTCTATGAAAATCTACATAAAATTTGCAGTTATTTAAACTATTCATCATTCTCTGTTTCACAGTCTACATTAAGATGAGCTGCTAGTTAATGAGCTGAGCTAAAACGGGCTATTTTCTATTTAACATAAGGTCAAACTCTGCACACAGCCATGTAAAAAAGGAATTGCCTTTTTCTGACCTTGTGTAGGTAGGAAAAAAATTCCCACAAACCAAACTATTCCTTCAAGAACCAGACAGACCATATCATATCCCCTGCGGCTCATACCTCCATACGCAGCCTAGCAACTGCACATTTCTGAGATGTATGGTCTCTATGTGTCTGAATTTCTAGCCAGGATCACCTCTTTCTGAGGTGCTGTGAACCACCCTTTCACTCAAGTCTGAGCTGTGTCTCTACAAGCCAGATACTAATAGAGTTTACATCAAAGATTTCCCTCCCACTGTGACAGCCTGGTAGATAGATGTGCTCATGTCTCTCTCTCTCTCTCTCTCCCTTTTTCCCCCCATGTTCTCAACCTATTGCCCTTTCTTCCCTGTTTTGCTGCTTCCCTCCTTTCTCTCTCTGTCTCTCTCTCCACTTCCCACCTCCAGTGGTGTTGGTAGCAGGGTGGAGTGTCACCTTGCTCTGCGCCCAGTGGCCTGTGGCTAGATGATGATTTATAGCTGAGGAAAGCGGGCGTTTGGGAGATGAAGTTGGTGGATGGCTAGGTTTAAAATCACTTGTGGCGGTGTATGAAAGCGTAGCATGATGAATGAATGTAGTCTCTGCATGCCAATCAAAATGATCTTCCTCCAGTGTGTAGCAGGTTTTAGATACATCCAGAGGCTCTGTGCAGCTTTGTCTTCTTCTAATGACCCCAAACACACACACACACATTTGTTTTCTTACACTCTTGTGTATTAGAATGAAGATGCATGGAGGAAGGTAGGCAGCAAAAACTCCTCAAGACAGAGAAACGGAGGTGTTGATTTTAGTAAAGCTTCTCTGCAAAGCCTGTAGATGCCCTCAAGATGTATCGCTGATACAACTAAACAAATACGCAGGTAGTGTTTGTTTCTGTATGGTCTAAAAATGTGAAGTACATTCAAATACAAGTCAAATTCAAACTTTGGACAGAGCAGTCTACAGGCAAACTCAAAAGCATCTTTGTTTTAATGCGTTCCACTGCAGCCCAGTGTGTCAACAACTGCAGCCCAGTGTGTCAATATCATTACGGAAGAAAGCATCAGTGACAAAGAAGAAGTGAGGCATGTCGGATGTTGATGGTGAGAAATGGGTTGGTCTGAACAAAAAAAGCCCCATTCTTTATTGTTCTCCTTCAGACATTTGTCAGTTAACATCAGTGAACAAAGAGACAAGTGTATGTGTGTGTGTGAAATCTTGATTACTGATGGTACATCAGGGAATCAGAGCAATAATGACACAAGGTAGGTGGAAGGGCCCAGATGCAGACTCAGAGACACAGGAGAAGGTAAGTGGAAATTCTTTACTGAAGAATCCACAAACTAAGGACAAAATAAACTGATCACTCTCAATGCAAAACAAGTTGCAGAAGAATAAAACAACTGAGAAGCTGAAAATACTCAAACTAGGAACTGTTGGCCCTGTTTACACCTGGCATTAACATGCATTTCCACATGGGTCTTGAGTGACCACTTGTGATCTCACTTCCCTGCACTATATGCAAATAAACACGTACATCATTTCCGTTTGCAAAGACCGAATTCGTTGTTGTTTTTAAGTGGTGGGAGGACCGGGGGTCCATGTACCCTCTATCAAAAGCTGTGTTCAACTTGTCTGATACAGGATAAACAAATATACAATGCATTGTTTGACCCCTCACAAAAATCAAATGCCCGTCCTATTGATTTGCTCTAGCGCCATGTCGGAACATATATATATATAACAAATATAGAGTTATATGCAGCGATCTCCCTGTAGCTGCGTCTCCCCACTGAGATTTATGCATGAGGCACAGCAGCATAACTTCATTGATTATTTAAATCTCCAACACGCTGACAGGATGGGTCAGGATCTAATGTTAATTAATGTTCTGTGTTCTTCAACACATCCTAAAGGTCAGCTGTTATATACACACAGTCCAGGTTCATACAGTGAAACTGTTTGGAGTAAAGCAGCCATCCTCCTGATAAATACTGAGTTCCATTATGTCGAGCAGCGCAGCAAAACTAAAAACTGTAGTTATCAACTTGACAGGACAGAAGAAACTATCCAGCAACGTTTAGCGTCTGAAATATTTTTTTAGACAAGCAAAAGGCAAGTTATTTTCTGGTTTTGGTTTAATTTCTATTCTAATTGTTGATTTGATGAGGAAAACAGGTTAGGGGAACGGGAAAAACAGGAAAAAACAGGAGGTGGATTATGTTTTTTTTACTTCACATGAAAAATGTAAAAACAAAATAATGCATTTCTTTATCCTGTTATCAAACAAGTTGAACACATCTTTGGACCAGGAGGCAGTGATGCAATTCCTGTGCCTAGTCTGTGGAAAAATAGAGGATGTCAGTTGAGTAGGCGGTCCTTCAATGTGGTCCAGGACACATTCTGTTTACACTGCTAAATGAATGCGGCCACATGCGGCTCAGACCACCTCCAAACATGGTCTGAGTGATCGCATCTCAGTGCGTCCTCAGTGCATCTCGGGTGCGTTCACACCTGTACTTAGAGCTGACCTCTTGTGATCAGATCACCCAAGGTGCATGTTAATGCCAGGTGTAAATAAGGCCAAAGAATTGCACATGGCCTTGATGACATTGCACACAGGTGTGCTACTCCTCCCATGGAAAGCAGTCAACTAGAGAGAGAGAGAACTAAAACACACCAGGCACACAGCATTCATACTAAAAGGAGACTTGAAAAATAAATAGAACACACACTCACAGGGGCTCACAGGGGTGGGATCGTGACAAGTAATAACTTGCCTTTTACCTGCTCTGTATTACAAATTATAATATAATTACTCATTTAAATGCATGTTTTTGCTGATATCATAAGGAGAGCCAGGAGCAGATTCTTGTTTAGTATGCTAATATAATTCTATTCTATTCACTGTGTTTATATTATATGAATAAAATCATACATATCAGCGATAGGAACCCCTGTGATGTGTGGTTCTCTGTAAGGAGCCGCTCCCTACAGCTCAATGAATAACACACAGTATACAAAACAGCATGTGTCTCCTGGACATTTACAGTGGCGGTGGGAAGATCGTAAAATCTTTCCATTACACTGAACACAACATATAGTCTAACATTCATTCTGTGAGGTGAGATGATATATTTGTAGTTGTCTTTTTTCTAACCAAAACATTAATACTGGATGAGTTTAAATGATTCCAGATTATTTTTAGAGTGGACAAATAAATGCAGTTAAACTGTTTAAGACAACAAAGCCAGATGTAACATGAATCGTCCATCACTCCTCATGTGTTTGAACCACAACAGTATGAGTGAGCAACTTGCAGTGGCCAAAACCGTCCATCAGACCAGTAGTCTGTACTGTATGCATTCTCTATGAGTCATAAAACAGTGAGTCCCACAGACAGCTTGTGCTTTGCTTTCCATCTGAGTCCATTCATATGTCAGTGATATCACAGCCACATATTGTTGTTCTGCTCTGTCATCTCCCAGTGAACATATTGTCTGTGGTGGAAAACTGGAAATCTGCTGATTGAGGTTCCCAAAAGGATTTATTTATTGTTCTTCAGTCTGTGCAGAACTGATCCATGCAAAATATGTGACTCCTGAAATATTGAACCAGGATGAAGGATAAGTCTGGTGATATTCTATATTATTGTCAACAAATCACATGAAAAGACCAAAACCAACAATGAATTGATCCTACAACGTATTGTCTATGTCTTATTCCTCTGTGCCATAGAGCTCCATTGTTGTTTAAAAACTATTAAAAACACATTAATGAGCCACACTGTTGCACTGGGTGACATCTTCCTTCATTACCATGAATATAGCCACTGTAGTTCATTTTGACTCAAATCCACATACTGTAAATACTCACTAGACCACCAAATGTGTAGTAATGGACAGCTGAAAACAGTCCCCAGCTAATGCATGGTTTACTCCTGTTTGAGTAAAGTTTACTGAAAACCACAGCGCCCAGTTCTTTTTAGGGAAATACTAAATCATTTTTAATAGTGGAACCATATATTTTTGGGCTGTTTTTAAAGATTCACGTTTTTAGAGGAAACCAATGGGCTTGGGGCTGAGTGAAACAGACAGGGCAGACTCAAAAAGTATTGAGAGACAGGCTAATGTAATGTCGGTTTTGGTCTTTTCACAGGATTTGGGGAAAATACAGAAAAAACATCCTTATCTTTAAAGGTAAGATATATATCATACTGATCCGGTAAAGAACCCATGCAGACATCTTATGAAGTTTAACTTCAGAAATCACATTTGTTTCTCTATATTCAACTCAACTAACCCATAATTTACTTTACAGCATCGGTCCATACTTGTGGTACTTGAGTTCAACTTTTATTAACCCCACTGGGGTTGGTTCTGGTTGGACTCAATCTCTGCTAACAATTTGCTTTCACAATTTCCTCTCACAATTGGTTCACAAATACGGAGAGAAATTGTGGTGAAGGCAAGTTGCAGTTCAGGCTATAGCTAAGGAAAAAGCTAAACCAGTTGGGTTTGATTCATATTTTATCATACTCTGTTGACTGTACTGTCCTCCATCAGGGTATTTCAAAGCTGTACAACTGGCCCAGTTCCCTGCATGTGGCGACAATAGCGTCACCACGCAGTAATGAATCAAATTAAGTGGAATGTCAGCTAGGCTAACAGAGCTCTCCTTCTCCTCTCAGCATGAAAAGGAATAGTTTCATGGCTCCAATTTGTCTCTCCCTGCCCTCACTGGCACATATTTTTGCGTTTCATCTAAAAAATTATGCTACTGGCAAAGACATGAGGAGTAGAAGGGGAGAAAATCCAATTGAAATATAGAATCTTTATTCATGTCTAGAGTCAGAAGTAGAGTAGTTGACTGGTGTAGAGCAGGGCCTTACCATTGGGTTTGATGTAAATAAATGCGATAACATAAATAATATTCAAAGGGGGGGCCTGCACCTTTACTTCTCTCTTTCTACCCCTCTCGCATTCTTCTTCCCTCCCTCTCTCCTGTGAAGATTAAAGTACGTAAAGCTAATGTGAAGGAAGAGTGATACTTTACAGCGACAGAAGAAAGAGATCGACGCAGCAATATGCTGATGATATGGTGATGAGCAAGATGGAAGATGAAAGTGTAAGAGAAGAAGACGGAGAGCGAGAACGAGAGAGCAACATTTTGAATGAATAAATATGCACTGAGGCTTGTGTACAACTGCGTATGTTTTACAGCTAAAGTGACAGCTCCTATATGCCTTTGGCATTCAGAAACAAAACAATGGTTCCACATTTAAAGCAGTCTATTGAGGCCTCTGGATACAGGAAGTAAACAAACCCATTTATTTGTTTGTCTGTGTTTAACCTCTAGCCAACTTCTTTTTTTAAATCGAGTGTACCAAATAGTACTTAATGCTATTATACCGTCAGGTTGTAATGAATTAGGAGAATGACTACAGATTAAAAAGCTTAGCAGTTCCTCACACTGTTGTGATGATTGACAGAAAGTAAACCAAACAACAGAAAATAAATAAAATGCTTTTTCATATGTAAGCTAATCCTCGTCCTTGTGAGTGTGGGCAGTTGTGCCACACAGTGTGAGTCGCTTTAGAGCTCTTATGAGGCATAACAACCTATATTTACAGTGCATTTTGCATGTATACATATTCAGTAGGAAATTATGTTTTCTTTTGAGAGGGTTTGTGACATTGCAAGATTTAACTGAGAAGTTTATGTTATGAAATCACACGTGCTGCATTCAGTACACTTGGATATTAATGACACTGACACAAATGATGAAAACGCCATACAGTTCAATACCATGACATTGTTTGCCAAAGGTGATTATTTACTTTTTTCTTAATGTCTGTCAGACTGTGTTGATGAGGATTTACTTACTTACTGTTTCTCTTTTCCAACATATACAGCCTCAAAACTGTCAGTATCATGAGGTGTGTCTAGCTAACTTGCGACAATCTGTCTTGCTTCTTGTCTCTGCATTTTTGGAGCAAGAAATTCACAAAACAAAAAAAACTGTAAACACAATTAGGACCATCAAACAGTTTTTAGAAATGTTGGAATAGTCTGTGTTGAGCTTCACTATGAAGCACACTTCAGAATATGTGAGTATATTAGTGCAATGGCAGCAAAAGAATGAAGAGGCCGACTGTATTGGTTTTATAATACAAATGATCGATCTTCTCAGTAGGGGCTAAATCCTGGATAGAAAAATCTTATGATTTACAGCAAAAAAGGGAAGCAGGGTGAGGTGGCAGAGGCAGAGCACAAAAGAGTGTGAATGACAGAGGAAAGCAAGAGAGTGAGATTATCTGTGGCCTTTCAATGTAGTTCTAATCCATACTTTACAATATTGTCGCCCGGAGCCAGGAGAGCATAAATCTGCTGCATGACACAGTCTATAGGAACACTTAGCAGACAAATGGACAGGAGGGAACACAGGATATTACACTGTGGACCATGGTAATCTGTCTCTCTCTAGACAGATAAGTATGTTACTATAAGTCCATAGGGGCTAAGTGTACACAGCATGCATGTGGACATTTTTCACTATTATATTATACAGTAGGTGAAATGTGATTCTCCCTCAGGTTTGTGTCAAACTGTGACACTCTACACTCTTCTCAGCACAAGTCCCGCTACCATTTACAAAAACATGCGGCTCGAGCCACTGAATTTTTAGAGCGCTGTGATGAGGGAGATGGTCTATTTGCATCGCCTGTCGCAAACCAAAAGGTGTATCCAATGTCTTGGGGGCGCGGGGAGAAGATGAATAAGGGAAGCGGCGTAAGACTGGCTCTATATATAGCAGGTAATCTATCATCTCATTTTTGTCATCTCCCTTCCCCTCGTTTTTGCTTTGAGGAATGAGGGATTGATGTTCAGAAGATCAGAGGAAGTAAGGAGGGATTCTTGGAGGCTTGGAGAGAGGAGAATAAAGGGAGTGTGTGTATGTGTGTTGGGAGGAGGAAGGAGGGTGCCTGCGTGGAGCGACTGACGACTGCTGTTTTCTGGAGACCCAGTTGCAGCTGGCCGAAGTCCAAGTTGAATAGTTTTGGCTCACACATCTCCAAGAAAAAAGTAAGTGTCAAAAAAGGGGGAAACTATATATCTAACACTTTAGTTTCAAAAGATTTCCGCTGAATCCCATCCTACACTGCAAAAATTGCATTTCCTCTCAACCTGCAACACCATTGCTGCCTGGAGTCAGATATTTCTAAAGTGGATATTGTTTGAACGTCCTGTCAGCTCTGACAGGTTGGATTCCCTGGCACAGAGATCAGTTAGAGATAAATATGCCTTGTTCGCAGGCGCACACATACACAAGAAAACACTCCTGGTAAAAAGCTGAGGGGCCTTGTGAAGCTCCTTTTTGATAAGGTTCACCCTGTGGTCACTTCAAAGCAAGCAGAGATGAAGGAGTGGGTAAGGAAAAGGAAAGAGTGAGGAGGAGTGAGGAGTGAGACATGAGGCGGGATAAAAAAGATGGGAGCAAATGGCAGTTGAATGTGGGCGAAGCGTGGGTAAGGTGAAAGAAATGCAGGGAAGGATTACTGTGCAAAAACAAAACACAGAAAGAAGGAGACAGATTTGCATGGGAAAGACAGCAGGACACACAGGCACACAGGCAAGAATACAACTTGTACACACACTAGAACATGCCGCTGCACATGCTCACACACACATCACACCCCCGAACCTGGGGAGTTGAATCTGGAGTGTTATCAAGAGATTTTGGAGGCTGCATCTCGCCCCTCTGTGCAGGTCCCAGCAAAAGCAGCAATTTATTGCTGAGAGAGAATCCTCACAATCTCAATCTAGAAACTCTCTGATGAGTAGCTATGGTAAGGCCTGCAGGCATGCACTAATACATACGGGAGAGAGGGAGATCATTAGAATAACTCAACCATTCATAGACGGTAGACAGTTTGCTAGCTAGCTCCATCTAGAAACCCTTCCCCTGAATAATTCACAGAGGTGTAAATAAAATATATCCAATGGCCTTCACCTAAAAAAAAAAAAAAATTAGAAACAGGATAGCTACCATGCTGAGTAATGAGTTCTTCTCTTGCAGATGAGTTGATATGACATGCATGCGGATGCGTGACATAAAAAAGACCTTACCTCAAAATTCAGTTATTCACATTGATATTCAAGGACGGGGTTGTGTTGCTTGATTTAAAACAGAATATTTCATCTATATATCTGCCTTTGATAATGACACTAAAGCACTGCCATTTCTCCAAAACTGCAAGAAAATCATAACAGGCAGTGATTGCAATGATGTCCAGAAGTGCTATTATCAAAAAGCATTAACTGGGAAACATTGTTATCCAATCGGTTGGCGCTCGGCAGGCGCATTACCATCCTTTAATTTTCCCAGAATAACAGATGATAGCAGAGCGTTTAGTGCCTTTCTCCTGCAGCGAAGAGTGCAATATTGTCTGAATAATGTATGAGCACAACGATGTGGCCCAAATCATCCCCAAAACAAATAGCACCATAATCAATGGGGCGGCGAGCTGTGTATGTGTGTGTGTGTGTGTGTGTGTGTGTATGCATGTGACATATCAGTCCTCCTCAGATATATGACAGAGCATTAGGAGACAGACTGCCACTAAGGGAGATGAAAGGTGGCAAGGACAAGAAATCAAAGCAGTTCCCAGTCAGGAGAAGATGAATAGGCCACAGGTCTTTCCACACGTCCCACTGGTGCTACAGTGTTAACACGCTGCGGTGATGTGGTCGTCAAACTGTGTGCCAAAGCTACAAGAGAGACTGAGCAGAAATCAATACGCGCTCCAGCCGATTCCTCATCGTGGTTCCTTTGATTATGACAATCACTCCATGTGGTCGGGGTATGGATCATTTGTTGCTCTGCTGGCTCAAGGGCACAGCTTCTGGCACACAAAAACCGTTTTATTTCCTAAAGGTCAATCAATAAGAACACTAGCTCATTTCCCCCTGGTCACTCTTGTATTGCTGAAATTATGCAATAATTAGTTTTAAATAGGCCTCACGGGATTGTGAAACTCCCTTAGCACACAGCAGACTGTGTAATTTTGCAAGTTAAATGAAAAAAAAAAAAACCAAGGAAGAGAAGGTTACAGCTCTTTCAGAACATTAGATTAACATCTTATATCTTATATTTGGAAACCCTAATCCAGAAACAAGTCTTCAGCCCTTTCATGGAACTTAAATCTGCTATTCCAAGATACTTAGAGTATTTTTTGCCAGAATAAGACAGATACACTCCTTCTCTTTGTCCATACAATTTTCTTTCAGTTTCTGTTTTCATTTCTTTGCTCTCTTCTTGGTGTCCAAATGCCAAGGTTGAGACACTTAAAAGATGTCTCCTGGTTGAGCTCTCAGAGACAGACATCTAAAGACAGCTGCTCCTCCTCTTCCCTCCCTCCCCCCTCTCCTTCACTCCTTGCCTTCCTCTCTCTGTCAATCTCAGAAAAACTTTTAACTCCCCTCTTCCAGCCCCACCTCTCCCAGCTCACCACATTTCCCCCCATCTGTTCTCTCTCCTTTTAAACTATTCTTACTCATTTTGCCTTCCAAGAACATCTTTTCTTGCATTTGCTTACAATGAATAGTTATTCCACTGAGGGAAATGGGTCAAGTGTGTCATATCAGTAGTTAGTCAGTCAGATAGGCAGGCAGTCTGTGTGTGTTTTTGTGTGATGTCTCAGGAGTTTCTTCTCAGCTCCTATTACTCTGACACAACACTTTCTAAATTAGCCGCCTGACACAAACCACTGCCTCTGAGTCTCAGGGCTCGACCCTCAACCTTACCCACAATGTCTCCCTCGCTGTACACACACCTCAGGTTGGGACTCAAAAGATATCTCAGCGTGAAAATGGAACACCTTAAAAACATTCTCACACCAAAGTTATCTAAATCTCATTATATTGCTCTTTTGTGATGAAAATCTACTGCTGATAGTCTCTGTACTCTGAAAAGAAGAACTGTGAAAAGGTGACTGTAGCTTATATAGAAATGTGCAATTGGAACAATGTTGGCTAGCAGATGTAGTGTCTTTAACAGACAATATGATCATGAACTGCTCTATACATAATTAAACCGTGATAGCACCACAGTCACTGACCTTGTTAAAAGCAAACTCATGGCTGTCACTTTGTTGTGGCCTATATTATGGTTAGTCTATACCAAGTTGCTTCTACCCTTTAAACCCAACTCACAGTTTTGAGCCTGTTGGTCTCAGACACTTGAAGGTGTGATGATTAATGATATTGCTGGTGATGGGATTGAGCAGCGGGACTTAAGCTGTGCCCTTTTTCTTCCGTTCCTGTGGCTGGCATCTGCCCAACTCACACATGTAGAGAGAAAGTAGTCCTATCCCTGGCTAGAGGGCAGAGTGAGGGAGAGCCAACATATTATATTCCTGGCACATCACAAGAGAATAATATAGAATAGAATGGAATAGAATGGAATGGAATAGAATGGAATGGAATAGAATAGAATATTTTTTCAAACCCAAATGACAAATTTGAGATAACTATTTATACACTGATGCTGATCCAAATGTTTCATTAGCAGAAAGACTGGAAACAGGGGAAACAGCTAACCTGTCCAAAGGTAAAAAAATCTGCCTACCAGCACCTTTAAAGCTCACTAATTAACATATTATATATTTCTTGATTAATCTGTACAAAAAATAAATTGTAAAAAAAGACAAGTTGTGCTTTTACAGAGGGTTATGTGCCAAACTATTCCTTGATCAGTCACTTCTTGATCAGTCTTGAACAGTGACTTCTGTTAGCAGATTTTGCTACCTTTGGACAAAACCAGACTAGCTGTTTCCCCCTCTTTCCAGTCCTTGTGTTAAAGCTACTAGCTGTAGTCTTGTGTTGAACTGACACACATGGAGAGTGGAATTGATCCTCTCATGTAACTCTTGACAAGAAAGCAAATAAGTGTATTTTACAAAATGTCAAACATTTCCTTTAAGCACACTAGTTGTGGTTATATGTCGATTCATGCATAGATTTTAATTTCTCCTGTATGTAGAAAAATGTATCACATTTAAGAATACAAAAGAGATATAATATATCTATGAAGTGTGCAGAAAAAAACAGTTGTAGCAAGTTTAGTAATATAAAAGGGTTATAAGATATCTAGTATATTTTTAACGTGTGTAAACAGTGTTATTAGGAGCTCCTGTGTGGTGCTGAAACTATGAGGACAGTTGGCTAGGTAGGTTTATTTGAATTGGACATCTGATCGCACCGCGGCCATTCAATAACTAAGTGGCACGCACTGTTAATTCCAAGCGGTGTTTGTTTCAACTTTCAACTTTAATAGGATTATAATATACATTCTACAGAACTGCAGAACGAATGAGATACAAGCAGTGAGGGTTACTTATATACACTAAGGTAAGATTTCATGTCACATGTGGTAGCCTTCTTTTAGTACCGTAGGGAGCTGCTTGGAAAGGTGCTAGTGTGTTCTGTGTCATTCACCTCATACTGCACAGCCCTGACCTCTGTCTGTCTCATAAACAGAGGCTTAGAACTTTGCGTGTGTGTGTGTGTGTGTGTGGAAGGTGGAGGTTGTAGGGTCAGAAAGAGTATGAGTGAAAGTGAAAGTGAGAGAGAGATGAGTGACAGTCCGGAACGAGATGTCCTGTGGCATTTTATCCCTCCAGTGGAGCCATCCGTGCACCTTGATGCACTATGATGTTAACTCTACTCACTGTTGCACCAAAATCCCAGAACACATCATGTCAGATATAAGATGTATTATTCTACTCCACAGAGCAGCCTTTCTTTGGTACCTACTGCTGGAAACAACAGAGTCAACAATCAGAAACTTTTCTTTTACTGGAGCCTGCACTTGTAAGATTCTTTTGTCCTATTAGGCAGGGCAATATGAAAAGATGTCTCATGATAACAGTATACAGTACATATGGTGGAATCTTCTGCTGCATTTTCAAGCCTTTCAAAAATCATTCTAAGACAGCTCATAGTGTTACGTCAGGTAGAAAAATTGTGTAAAATCAGACACTATATTAAACACAATCACAGAATATAGCCGCAAGCGGCAGTTCGTGGGTTCAAATCTTTTTGCACTCAACGGAAGGAAGCAACTCAATCGCCAAAATGAAAGCCACAAGCAGCAACGAGCAGGTTTCAGGCTTCACAAAGGTGAGCAAAGTCACTTCAGCTGGTTTATTTCTGTTTAATTAAGTAGTGAGACCAATCACACACTTGTTTCATCTTCTCAAAGCCTGCAGCATTTCAATAATTGCACACTCAAAGTTCCGCCATTCGTCTCCCCTTCATCAGATGTGAACGAAACTTGGTGTGTATGTTCAGGAGACAGTGCAGGATGTCTCTAGTGAGTTTAATTGGGATTGCTCAAAGGCATCTTGAGTTATGAGCAAATATGTGATAGGCCACACCCACTCGCACCAATCAATATGGCACCTCAGATTTTGGTTAATACTTGCCCTCAGAGCGTGCACACCAATTTTGATGAAATTCTATCACTGAGTCCTGTTTTTGTCAACTGATTGTTATTTAAAACCAGATGAGTTTCACCCTTCTATGAATTGGACAAAGTAATTCATACTTTTATCTTTTCTAGGATCGATTATTGGTAGGTAATGCTGGTTCCAATGCTGTAAAAGTACCAAAAGCAGAAGGTATGTTATCCCAACAAAAACCTTTTAGGGAGGACATGAGACCATTGTTTTGTCTCCAGCATAATCTACATTTGTGATCATTTATGTTCTCACTTACTCTCTTACATCTCCCTCCTCACTTTTGTCATTAGGTATAAATGATGTAAGCTCAGTCATGTCATACATTTCCACTTACAAATCATTTTTACAAACTTGCATTTTTGCACAAGGTGTTTCTTTTTAAACATTCCTTTTGAACAATGGGAGCCATCTCTTCCTCCTCCAAGCCTGCCGCTCTCTCTCCCCTAACTTCCCCATCCCTCCATTGTCGTCAGATCATATTATGTGAACTCTCATTACAGGGGTGGTAATAGACTCTTCAGCACTAAGATCCTCTTTATTATCCGTCAACTGTGAACTACATCTCTAAGCTGATTAGCCAGAGCTGTCTTTTCAGCATTTCAATTAGGAGCATTTTGAAAAGTCAAGCAGATTGCATGCCTTATATTCATTACTGACATTCTTAGAGCGCTACACGATGTTCAAATACAGTAATCCAAGAAACACATTACGACAGCGAGGATGAAAGAGCTACAGAAGAATGACATCATAGCAGATTTTAAATATTGGACTCACAGGGAAATGGCAAAAGTAGCTATTAACAGCAATCCAATACAACAGAAAGACATACAGTTTTAGCATTAATAGCCCAAGTGGTAATCCAATGCCTGTCACACAAACACACAAAGACACACACAGTTAATGGTGTGCTGTAAAGAACTACACAAGACAAATAAAAATATTTCAAGAAGCATCTTCATTGCCATTAAGTACTGTTCCTTTTTACGTTAAAGGACGACTGTGGTCTAAAGCCTAAAGATGCAGACAATTTAATACAAGATTATGTCTGTGTTAGCTTTAGCTGTGGTTGAATTTATCTTTATCTGTTTTTATGCCACTGTCTGCTCTCAGAGGACTGTGAAATAGCAAGAACTGATAAATTTGTCATTCTGAGTAGTGTGAAGAGAGGCTCTCTCGTCGCTGTACCCCCATAAGCGCCCACAGGGCAGGCAGCACCTATGCTTAATCTCGCTGTTCGTCTGTCTCCGTTCGTGTCATTTCAGACAAGCTTGTAGAGTAAATGTCCCACATAGGGGACCTGATGTCTGGGAAAGAATGAGAGAAGGTGAGAAGGGGAAGCGGAAGAGGAGGAAATTGAGGGAGAGGAAAGGGAGGATGAGGTTGTGACTCCTAGTGCTAATGGATTTGGGTCAGATGACGAGGATATGATCTGCTCAGTACCGTGTGTGTATGTGTGTGTGTGTGTGTGCTCACATGCACATGTGGAGTGCACGGTTTTGTGATGTCATTAGCAGTCGAGCCAAAATATGATGATCTCGGGGTATTATCGGTATCTGTTTAAGGTATCCGGCTTTATCAAATACCCACTTGACACAGGAGTCACCATCGTGTTTTATTCATTCTGTCTCTGTCTGACTCTCTCTCATTCACACACACACACGCTCACACTCTCACTAATTCATGCAGTCATTGTTAATCCAGCTGTGTGCTGGTACAGGGATGTGCTGTACATGGCTGACGACCATGTCGCTGAGGTGGTGATGTCATACCTGTCTTTATTTTAGTTTTACTGCTGTTATTGCTGTTGTTGCAAACCACTCAGGAACACAGGCTGTACATCTGAATCTATCAAGGAGAATAAACTTTACACTCTGCCCTTCACATTATAGTGCAGTGAGTTTCTCTCCATGGAGATCATCAATGCTGTAAATGCATGTGTCTCTGCACTAAGTGAAGTGTTGTTGTCATGTTCTCAGTCGTATTAATTTGACAAAGAGCTCAGCCTCACTTAGAGCATCAGTCTGAGAGAGCAGAAGAGGGGAAAGAAGGGAAACAGTCGTACACACTGCAGAAATCATGTACCATTTGCCACAGAACAACTGCAGCAGAGCAGCTGAGAGTCAAGTGCCATTTCCCTGGGCACCTTAGTGGTACTTGTAGAGGAAGATGAGAGCCTGCCACATTTTAAATGAGATTTTCCTACCAAACAGATACTTTTTTTACAGCTGTGTTTTCAGCCACAAGCATCTTTCGCTAACTCTATCTAAAGCTGTTCTAGCAATTTGGTATGTTTTCCATTTTTTTTATCCATTCAGATTCAGATCTCAAAATACTCGCACAATGTTTGCATCACAGGATAAAATAATGCAATGTGCTTTTTTAATCCTTGTGAAAATCTTCTCTGCAAGTAGGTCAGAGCACGTGGTCAATAACTGAACAGTACGTCCAGTGCAGGTATGTAATTTTGCTCAAAGACACTTCAGCGAAGCAAATCTGGCTGAGGAACAGTGTCACTGACTACTAAATCCCCCCTGCCAACAGTTTAATTGTTCTTAAGTATTTACTAAGTGGAGATTTATGAATCACTAAATAACAGATTGCACCACACAAATGAGTTCTTACATACAGATTAGTTGTTACAGATCTGAATATTTACACCTACACCACCTAGCTAGCTAGTATGTGACAATATTGTGTGTGACCCTTTTGAGAGAGGTTGTTAGATGTAAAATGAAACATGGCCACTATATCTGATGTAACAAAGATTTTAAATTACATTTCACAAAAATAACACAATATATCTCACATTATGAAGTATATTGAAAATGTTATGCTGATAACATCAGGCTAAATGACCAAATGAGGTCACTTAGGTGGTGTGAAGTATTTCCAGGTCAGTTTAATATGCCTTTTGGCCTCCTGAAACTATTATTTTAGGAAGTTATGTTACAGCTCAGGATGCTACACTGACTTCCTGTTTACATAGTTGACTGCTTTTTATTGGACAGCGCTACAGGTGTTTCCTGCAACAGATTTATACATTACTAGCTACAGTAAGACATTCCTTAGCTTTGAATGTTGCAATCCAACTAGTTTGAAACTAACTGGTAGATCCTAGGACATTAGGAAGGACTTTACACACAAATTTAGTGATGGATTTATGAATAGCTGATGCGACACAATCCCGAGGAGTAGTTTTGCTGGCATAACGCACATCCTAAATACTATATACATTCCTAATAGAATGGATTTTTAGGACTTTCACATTGGAAAGCAGAGGGTATGGTCTGTGATCACGGAAACCCAGATTAGGATTTGACAGGCTATGAAGAATGTTTGGTGTGGTCGTGTATATGGGTGGGACAGAGAGGGAGATAAAGTGGTGTTTGGAGACATCCCGAGATTTAAGACAAGACAGAAGAAAAGCAAACATTTCAATGAAGCATGAAGTAGTCATGAAGAATGAGGACGCAAAGAGAGAGGAAGAAAATTAAGGCCAGGAGGATGAGGGAGCAGTCAGATTGGGATTGAGAAGTGTCAAACGGAGGAACATGGTGGAGATCGGAGTCTGAATGGGAGAGGAGGAGAGGGAACAAGACCGGAAACGCAGTAGGAAGGGAGCACAGAAAAATACAGAGAGAAACACAATGAGGAAATGCAATAGGAAATAAACTAGAGTGACAGATAGAGGGAGCGATACTGAGCGCTCAAACGTAGTAGAGGAGACAGCAGATGGTGGGGATTATTCTGGACTAAAATACTCTGGGATCTACAGAGGGAAGGCCGCAGACATAAACCGTTACAGACTCCATCTGCCAGAAATAGACCAAAAAGAGCTGTATGTCCACCATCGCCATAACGATAAAACGCTGCCTAGATGAACTCCAAATGGCTCCATTTTTTTTATGATGATTGTGTTTTTTATTAAAATTAGTTGGGAGAGTCATCCTGTCGAGTCATTAGATTGACATACTGTACATACATAGCTACATAAACAACATGGGACCTTTTCAAATAATCATATCAACTAAAAATGTAGGTAAGCAAACATTAATTTCTTATAGATGGTATTCGACATAATATGGGGCATGAACACATACTAGTTTTTTTGCAGTAGGTGCATGTGTGCTATGAGTATTTCAGTATGTGTTTGTGTGTGATTATGACTGATACCATAAGACACCCCTAATCCACATTTTATGTTCACTGTGATTAGGATAACAGGCTGCTGCACTAAATGTGTGTGTGTGTGAGTGAGTGTTCAGGGAAATCAACAACAAACCCGGTCTACAAATCTCCCCAATAAAGCCTCAATATCCATCCACACACACAAACCTGAGCACACACAACTGCAGATACAGTCTAATGCCAGCTAATCATCCTGTCTCCCCCTGCATGCAGAGAAAAAGAGAGTAGAGAAAGAAGTGATCTTGAGGTTTGTTTTTTTTTTTACCTTTCCCTGTGTGTAGATCAAACCTTGAACCTGCAAAAAGAGGAGAAAAAACATAATTACTGTTGTGTTCTTACTGAGCACAAGCAAAGCTGAACAGATCATACAGTGAGCTACCACACTGATGAAGCAATTTAAACAAGAACCAACAGCATTAGCTCCTCTCTGTAGGCAGACAGAACCCACACCATGCTCCGTTCCTGTCAGCAGCCTTTCTCAATACTCCTCTGTAATTGCCTATTGAGCCGTGTCACTCAAGCCTTGTACTTTATGTTCCTGCAACAGCAAGTAATTGTTAGTACGTTCTAGTCTCAGCGTTAGTGTTAGAATGCCAAATTTATTGACTTTTTCTGTGTGTTTAAAGAGAAAGAGAGTGTGTGTTTGTGTGTGCATGTGTGTTATTGACTAATTATGTGCCCTGTCAGGGGACAGTTAATTAAATCCTTCCCTGGCACTGAGCATAAAGTAATTATTGTGCATGGATGCATATCCACCGAAAAAAGTCAACATCCACGTGTGCTTAATACATATCACGTGTACATGCACATCTTTAATACACACACAAAACCCATTTTTCTTCACATGCCTGCACCCATTCTTACACCCACCAGTACTCAGATTGCAAACCAGTGCCAAACTTTTGCATCATCACCTTGTATTGTGAGTGTTTACGATTAAAATGATGGGACATATTTCTGTCATCATCAGCTGATTCACAGTAACATGTGCACCCAAACAAACTTTTTATTCTCTCTCTCTCTCTGCCAGGCAAATTAAAATCAGATGGCAGCTGGGTGTACCACCATTGACTTGCATCTGACAAGCCGCCAATATCATCTTTACTGCTGTCATCATTACAATTGGCAGCAATCAAGCTATTTGACTTCTCACAGTTGAATGCACCAGTATGGCAGCACAATGCCTCTTACATTTGACTGATACAGTATTAAAGAATACAGTGTGTTAGAGAGGTTACTGAAAGGGCAAATTAGATACATTGTTAGAGTGCAATGTATGATTCATTGTTTCAGCTCTGCACTAAGAGGTTTGCTAATGCTCACTAGCCACAGAGGACATAACAGAGAATACTTTGAAGATACGTTTGCATCTTCATTTTGATACGTAATAAATAATGGATTAACTGGGAATTTGAATGAATGTTTTATACGCCTCCCAGTGCCAAACTGTGCCCACCAACACTGCCAGGAGTAATTTCCCAAAACAACATTTTCTCCCTAATTCCCTGAACCACTCTGCCCTCAATTACTGGTCTCCAGTCTGAAGCCGGTGAACAAACCAGCTCATATCTGCTGGATGAAAGACTTGTCGTCTAGTTGGTTTGTACATCTGCTAACAGATGTCCGCTACATCTGCTGTCTGATAACAGGATCTGCTCAGTGGGATGGTCCAGCACTGGCTGCAGATTGATCAGTGACATTTTGCTGAGCTACAGTGTGTGTTTGAGAATTGTTGCCTTCACTGAAGACGCTTTGAATGTTATCATCAATGACAAAAGGCTTTTTTGCCTGCATGGAACCACATAACATGACTTTTGGCGGGAAAAAGACTTGTAAATGTGTATTTCTGTCTCTTATTTCCTTAAATTACAAACCTTTCTCACAACTCTGGACTTGAAATAGCTGATAGCTGAGAAGAGCTGTTAGAGAAAGACTAGTTTTTATTTTTTATTCTTATTCTTTTTTTTTAATTTTAAAGAATTAGTCACCTTTCTTTCTATGTAAAACACTACTTTATTGTCTGGCAAGTGGTAGTTCCATTCACAGTTCTGTGAAAAGAGGAGACACTGGCAGATAAGATGTGTGTCCTCAGCTGACAACCTTTGATTCTCTCAGGCTGAACAGAGACTGACCACCCAGGCTACAGGAGCCCTAGAAACAACAGGAGCTGCTGTGGCATACAAATAAGCTTCACAATCTGCTATTGACACACATGCACACACATTACAGTAACACACTTGCATATCTATGCTATTCATAGGCAAGTTCATGTCTGGGTTTATGCATCCACAAAAATGGGTACAAAGTACATTCATATCACCAAATCTCATTTAAGCACCCCTGTGTATTTGCTTTTATGGTACCTATTTGGCACGAGTAATCCCTCAGTGGTACCAATGCAAATAACATTTAGCTGCACTTGCTCAATTGAAAATCCTATTACACCCCCTTCATGTGTGACAAGATCAAATTCAACAGCGGCAGGCCAAACTCACAACAAAAATGCCTTCTGCTTGTAAACGCACATTTACAAATTCGATTCCACGTCAACTAAAGGGTCTCTTCGATGCACTCGGTGGTAAAACCAAGCACACAGTAATAATCTTCCATATTTTCTGCATGAGCTGGCGATGCGGGCAGAGGTGTGAGGCTGATGCTTCGCCTGGCTGATCCTTTTCAGCTGCTGACGTTCACAGGCCCATCAGCAGCAGGCCTTCACACTACCTGCCACATACGGCTAAAGTGTTCTGCACTTGGAGACGGAGAGGAGCAATCATTTCTTCAGTTGTTAAGCAGCAGTGCCTGACCGCTCTCATTCAGATGGGTCTGCCAGCTGGAGCAAAGGCTCCTGGGTAAGAAGGAGGGGGTGCCGAAATATGGCAGAGAAGAACAAGCGTTGCACATGCTGCTTTTTTTTAACAGTTAATATTTCTGACACAAAGAAAATGTCCCTGCCTCTGAAAAGAAATGATGCAGAGGAAAATGTACAACAGCCTAGATGGATCTGAATCAAAGTGAATACTGTAATGAAATCAAAGTGAATACTGTAATGATGGTTCAATAGGCCTCTCCTACTAGAAATATAAAATGTGATCAGTGAATATCGATGCAAGAATATCCAAGTTCCTTTTTAATGAATGAAAAGTGATATTTTATAGATTGACTGGCAGCCAGGAACAAAGGAGCTACTAAACATTTGATATGTGAGCAACAGGCTATGTACAGTATTTCTCTCACTGAATGCCATTAAGCACTTTCTTTCTGTCTCTCTAAAACGGTGTGATTAGACACTGCATGAGTCTACCCCAAGCAGGTTGAATTTAATCTCAACCTCTGAGGCACTTTACAAAGAATTTCGAACCATTACCCAAGCTCAACAATTGGCAGTGGCTGCCAAGCACCTTCGAGGGAATGTCAGTTTCCATGGAGACCAAGCCACCCCAGCTGTAGCTCCCCACTCTCACTGCAAGTAAAAAATGGTAAAAACCCATTGACAGGCACATATCACATACCTCTCTGTAATTCTCTCAAGCACTGTCTCTGCCTATCTCGCACTGTCTGACATCACTGTTGGTGTTAATCTATGCGTCTTTGTTCTCGGTTCAAACATCTGCCTCTGTGTTTACCAATGTTAGTAATTGCTCATTTGCAGTAGCTTGGCAGTTTCCCTTGGACTCTGAGAGGCATTTGTGGGAATAAAAGGAAAGACGTACAAATTTTAAAGGAAGCTGGAAAGTAAAAAAACTAAGTTAGGTGGGTAAAAGCTGAAAGCAGGTGGAACCTAATTCAAGTATTAACAAAAAGGCAGCTTTGGCAGACTGTTTAAAGCTACAGTCTAAACTACAGTCAATATTAATCTTAACTCACTTAATTAATCTTAACAATGGATCTAGTGTTTACATGTATCTGCAAGAGGTCACCTATAGTGACAAACCCAGTCCACCTACACCCAGTCCACCAATTACCGCCAATGGGGCTGATAGCTCGGAAAACACTCCTATGTGTCATGCTGGAGTGCGTGATCAAACAATGTATTTGGTTTAATTTGGAGGACTTGTTGGGACAAAAAAGAGACTAATAATGCTAATTTTGCTCTGTATATTCTGTGTAAGTAAGCAACTGTTTGCTAACAAGTTTGCCACATCAGCTTAAAAGGTGATAATATGCCAATGTTGTATTTGCATCGTGTTTCTGCTCCCCCCAAGTGGCCAGAAAATCAGTTAATGCAGGTTACCTTAGAATGAGCCCTTTATATCTACATAGGGAAGGGGTCCGCTTCCACTAAGCCTGCAATGTTTCTTCTGTAGCCCAGAACAAACAAACCAAACACTGGCTCTAGAGAGGGATTTTCGTGTTTTTCACGATTTTTGTGGCCATCGTAGGTTCTCCTACACGCTTGGAAGGGGAGGGTGAGGGGAGGTGTATTCAGTTTGTTGACATCTGCAACCTCGCTAAATCCTCCACACTGCACCTTTAAGTGTGGCTGACACTGTAACAAATGGATGCACCCATTTAAACAAATCACTCTAGGAATCCAGGAACCTATCTGCTGCCTTAAATGTTCCTGTTCAATAAACAATAGAAAATGCATAAATAACCACATATAGGAATGTCTTCTCATACGCTTTATATGTGACCAAGGTTGAGAAACTCCAGCTTAGCAAATAAGAGGGATGACATATGGGTTTGTTGGAGGTTGAGAACATATTTGACATTAATGTATGTATACACTATGTTGTGCCTGATCTTACCATTGTCCTTAAAACATATCATTCTGTTGATAATTTTTCCTCTTTATATTAATGATTCCTTGCAGCTCAACTGTTACTCTCCCTCTGTAGCGTAATGATGTGGATTCACCCAGCTCTTTATTCTTCTTCTAAGAGCACACTGACGCCAATAAAACAAATCACTCTGGGGCACCTTTAGTTTTGCCTGCATTCCTAAGAACACTATTTGAGCAGTGAAAACAAGAGTTTGAAGATGGTATTCCCAAACATATAAGTGCTGTTAAGGGTGAAATATCTGTAAAGGTACAGTAGATATAATCTCCTGGTAACCTAAAGCATATCCGATTATCATTGAAATTACTTTACACTCTTTTTACTTTTTTGCCTCACAGCTTTTCTCTTTCTATCTAGCGAAGAGAACAACTAAATAGGGAAACTCAATGGACACAGAAGAAAATGCAGCTTCAAGGAAAACAGTAATGTGCCTCCCAGAGGCAAAACCACACTCAGTGTGTTAAGCCAAAAGACGATCAGCAGGTAGAGTAGCTATGTTGGAGATAACATGCCCAAAGAAAGTCCCACAGGAGGTAGAGCATTTCTTAAAACCATACAAACAGCTTTAAAAACACATCCTTGGCATATGTTCACACATGATTTCATGACCCACAGTGTTCACACCTGATTCTCTCCCCCTCCTGAGTCTTAATCAAGTTGTTTGTTTCAGAAAGGCTTCATTAGTTTAGTTTCTTTGATTGTGTAGGTGTGAATGCCTCTGAGTGAGTGTGTGTACCCACTCATGTGTATGTGCGTTTAGCATGAAAAAACACACACACTGTCCTTGAGAATATGGAAAACAAATTTAAACACAGGTAACAAAAACCCCTCATGATTTCATCACATTGATAATTTTTCATCGTCTGCTCTCTGTTGTTGGGAATACAGGTCATTACAATGCAGGCTACAGAGGAGAGGGTGTTAAAAGATGTTTCCCTTTATGGAGAATGATTTGTTTGTTTTACGTTACAGCTCACTAGCCTCCTGGGCCCTAACCTACATTACAGCACAAAGACTATTAATCATTGATGATCAGACCTTTTAATATTGCTCATATAAAATTTATTTGCACGTGAACAAAACAAATGAAGAGTTCTGTTCCAAAACACTGAATATCCATTTCAGGGGGGGATATTATTACCTGGAGATTATTGAAAATGTGGTCTGTCCAAGTCCATTTTTGTCAATTAGATATACTCACTGCACTGTAATATGTTTAAATGCGGTGTGATTTGCTCATTTTAAATGTGGTGGGAAAAGAATTCTGGAAATATTCTTTGTAGCAATACCAACATTAAATTCAGAAAATAAATAATCACGTTTTAATCTCCACACTGCAAGAGCGAGTTAATCTAAATGTTATCAAATGTTTTACATTGGCAATATTTCTGAAGCAGCCATCAAAGAAACATTTAAGATATGAGAGATGGTGTGTTCAAATGTCTCATTTAAAAAAATAATGAGCCACCTCAGAACTCAAAGCCCTAACAAATCTCACATCTGAGGCAAACGCAGAATAATCATATAATCCAGACATTCATTATCACAGAAGAGAAAAATGTCCCTAGAGGTCAATTAACCCAGTGTGTGAACTGAGAACTCTTGGCACAGACGTCCAATAAGCCAGGATAATAAAGACACATGCACACACTCACACACACATGCACATACGATCGCACTGTTAAGCAAAGATAATGCACACATGCACACCAACAGGCCAAGATAATAAAGACATGATACAGAAACATTTGCCAACATTGCTCAACTCACACTCATAAACACACATACATTGTCTGTTTCTCTTTTTTTTCTGATAAACACGCATGCACTCGCACATACATATTACCAAGCAGACTGCTGGCC
This sequence comes from Thunnus maccoyii, assembly GCF_910596095.1. Lineage (NCBI taxonomy): Eukaryota > Metazoa > Chordata > Actinopteri > Scombriformes > Scombridae > Thunnus > Thunnus maccoyii. Next base: position 9,314,342 of record NC_056538.1, read on the forward strand.
TTTAATCATGTCATGTTTTAATTGGAATAAGTGTGAAGGAAATAAGAGCCGTTAGAGTGGCTCAGTCTGGCACAGATACGTTCAAGCATGAGACTGCTGGAGCCAACTTAGTGGATTCACATATGCTTTTATCATAAGGTCATTTTACAGTCAATATGGAAGTGGAGGAAGCCAGATTATTTGTATGCTCTCCCTCAATCAGATCCAACACCTTATTTTGTTTTCTGACATGTGATGGAAGCCTCGTTCTACAAATTGTACAAACTGTAATCAAGCAAAATCTGTGCTGGATTAGTGCTCACTCTGAAATGTATTTTTCTATTTCTGTGTCTTTTGCATGTTGTGCTACATCATGTAAGGTATGAAATAAGCAGACCCAAACAAACAAAAAATATTTATAATTTATATAAGTTATAATTCACCTCCACCTGAGTTGAAACCGCAGACAGTAACTGGTGATATAACTTCATAATACATGAGGCTTTACCCCCCAGCGCAGCCATTTTCTGGGTAACTACGTCTGCCTACAATACACTTATTCACTCAGGCTTCATAGGTGTTATTCAACCACACATTTATACATAATAAGTGTGTGAGCTGCGTGCAATCGCTCACAGATGCAAGTCAAAGCACCTCAATATTGCTTACGCAAGTACTTTAGAGCCCGATTCACACTTACACATATAAACCACCCCTCCATCACACTCACACACGCACACGTACAGCACCTGCCCTGACACACAAACCAAAACCCAGCACATACAGCATTACAACACCTCAGGTTTGCACGAGCACAGGGGGTCATGCTGTTTGGACCCTTGGCTATTCAGGTCTTTAAATTGGTCCCAGTGAGATGTGAAAGCTCAGACCACAGGGCTAACATATAACTCCACGCCTGTGTATCAAAGAATTAGTCTCTGTCAGTCTGATCAATACCCCCAACAGCAACAAGAGAACTAGCTCCAATGTAGGGAGTCTGTTGTAGAGTATTAGAGGGCCGGTGATGGTAACAGCAAAAGCCATCTGCTAGGTGGTTCTACAGAGAGTACAGGTTTGATTGTAAGGAAAGTCCTCCTCCAATTGGCTATTTAATCATCTTGGGATTGGAGAACAAAAATCAACTGAAGTGGTTTATTAATCAGTGGCATGGTCAGCACTTGATAGGATGGACACATGCCCTTCTACAGACTCCTCATAATATGATTACAAATGATTGGCAGCAACCATTAAGCCTCTCTGTACCTTTGTAGGTTTCGCCAAAAACAGGAAAACTGTACTGGCAAAGTGGAGGAGTGGTCACAAGAAAACACACTTACAAGGTATTTAGCAATACTCATGCATTTACATTTATCGAGCACTTTATTAGGAACACCTGTGCAATCTAATGCAATCCAGTAAACAAAATAGTAGTAGTGGAATCCTTTCTAACAATGTCGACAAAGACTGAAAATGTATAAGCTTTGTAAAAGTATAATTTATGGCAGAGCTGTTGTATTGGATTGCACTAGATTACACAGGTGTTCATAATAAAGTGCTCAGTGAGTGTATATGCTATTAAATGCAGAGCTACTGTATTTATTACATTTGTAGGGTGTTTCTGTAATTTTTTTCCATCCTCTATGAAAGTTTGTCATTACAATATTGATGTATTTTGCACATCATAACATAATCTTTTTGTACATATAAGTCAGGACTATATCATCTGAAGTATTTAAATCTCACGTGTAACAAACCCTCCATCAGTCATTTAAATTAAAGTTTCTGAATAGAGTCTTCCCTGTTTCATTCCTTTCCCGGCTGTTGAGATGCCAGTACAGATGGACTGAATCACGATGAGGCCAACAGCAGTGTCTGTAGAGCTAAACTCCTGGTGAATTGTGCCAGCGCAGAACCGCACCACGTTGGGGCCTGGCCGCTGTGGTGCTCGAGCCCTGGCAGAGAGAACAGGGGCCCCCTTGTTTGGCAGAGGCATGTCGACAGGAAACATAATGCATTCACATGATAATGAGCCAGTGAATCCATGTCCCTTGCACCACCCTGCTTTCTCTCCCTTACATACAGGACACGTCTATACACAGATAGGGGGCAGAGACACACACAAATCTACTGTACGCTGACACAAACATACGCAGTCACGCAAACATGCATGCACAATCACAAATCCCTTAGTGTCTAGTGCAGAACGGCCTGATTGCCAGTCTCATCACCAAGGAGACCAGCACTAAGCGGGCGCCTGGCAGAGACAGACTGGCATTTAGCATTTAGGACCCCACAAAGCTTTCAGGCAGACTATGCAGGCCTTTTTCAATGAAGAGAGAGGGAGTGAGAGAGATTAGTCGTATGCAGAGAAATAGAGGGAAGAGAGGGAATGAAATACTGCTTGACAATTACATTAAAGAGCAGAATGATTTGGAGAGGAAGAGTGGTAGAGGGAGCAGAGAGCAGGTTAGCAATAGATAGGCGAGGTACAAACACAACCAGATAAAGAAAGACAGAAAAGGCATGAAAATAAATGCATCATTGTGGTTAAGAGGCAAAAAGGCAGGCAGGAGGAGAGAAAAATTAGATTTTTTTATCCTGTTTTATACTGACAAGTGCTTTACAGCACTGACTAAATAACCGCTGAGGGTGATGTGTCTAACATAAAACACCATCTGAGCGTTAAGAGGCACATGTGTGATTTCAGCTGACGTCACAAATGAGGGAAGCTATTAATACTCATGCCCACCTGAGTCTCCACCAGGCTATGGGAGAAAAAATGTAGTGCAAATGAACTGTAAAAATAAAGTTGTTGTTTTTTTTTTTTCTGTTTTTCATTTTCATTCACATCTCCCTGGGTCAGGAAAAGAAGGGAAGAGAGAGAAATTAAATGAAAATAGGGTAAATCAAGCATTGGGGCTGTCGAGAGTCCTCTGCCTTCTAAACAGAAAGCGGAGGAAGATCGAGGGATGGCACGGAGCAAACAAGTGTTAAATGGTTTAAGAGAGGGGAATTTAGGCTGCAAGCTCCAGATGTTTTTTTTGAGTTGAAAGGAGGAGGAGTGGAAGGATAATAAAAAAAAAGCGGCAGGAGGCAATTAATTAAACAGATAACTGAAGGTGTATGAGGTTGTCATATCAGCATCCTTTTAAGCTTCCTTAGACCTGTGGTTGCTCTTTTTTTCTTCCTCTCTGCAACCCCCCTTTTAGGTTTGTCACTTCTCTTTTGTACCGCATCCAGTTCGGTCCCAGCACTTTCTCTCTGGTCTCCGCCCACACACATTGCATCTTTCCCACTGTTCTCAGGCACAGCTTCAGCCTCTGACCGACTGCTCAACCAGGTGAGAAATGTGCTTCATTTGCTTTTCAATTTCACCTCTCCATCTACAGTCAACTGGTCTCCAGTTATTCTCCCACTCATGTCCTTTAAAAGTTAAGCTCTCAACCCACTACCCCCCCACCCCAATCCTCTCAGTGTCTATGATGCTTTGAAAATTCACTGTGAAACACTGTATCAAACACACCTCATCTCATCTGTGCAGCCAATTCTCTCTATTAATCTTTCATCCTAATTTAAACAAAGATTAATTGAAATTGGAGTCATTTTTTCTCTCCCCACTGTGCATGGTGGCGGTGTAATTCGTTACAGAGTAGCTGTCTCAGCTCTGCAACCTGTATTCATGAGTTTTTATCTAAGCAGTGTTTTATTATAACAATGGTGAGTAGCATCTCATGTGGCTGCACAGGCTGATGGCAGTCTCTATAGGCCTGATTCTAGCCTATCTTCATTTTAACAAAGGGCAATTTTTTTTCCCATTGTGCTCTAATACACAACACACATCTCCACATCTCTCATCATCCAGTGGTACAGTAATAAAGACAAGCTACATCTCTCTCTAGTTCTCTCTCCATCTCTCCAAGCATTACACAGCTCTATTCTGCTTGATTACAATGCACAAAAGAGGAAGAGCCACACATTCAGCTCTGGCCATCGAAGACCCAAATTCCAATGGGGAAATCATCCTCTAAATGCGGAGAAATCGTTTTGGAACAGGACAATGCCCCATGTTAATAAAGCACCCTCCTGCTGAGTACAATGGAGTCATTGATCATCTCGTGTCATCATTAAAACCCTGCGTTTCATCTCACAGCTTTAATAAAGGAAAAATGTCAACCGTTTACAGGCTGGAGAAGATGGATCACTTGATATTCTGCCATTGATTATGAGATATGTTTATGAAGAGTGGGACCGCGACTCACAGGTCCTTGCGAGGATACTCTCTGTCCCTCTCTCTCTCCCCTTTTCTCCACCCTGCGGCTTCTATGTATATCAATATTACATAGTGCAATTCCCAATCATCTCTACACCCCGTCTGCTGACACCACATCACAATGGAGCAATGACAGTGAATTGTAATTGCACATCATTGTTGCTTTGCCATAATTACAGTTGTGATAGTGCACAGGGAGAAAACGACTTAATAGTCTCTGGGTAATTACCCCAATTGACTAGATGGTAGCTAATTGGATTGTTTGACATTGTGTGGATGTGCACATTTTTGCATGTCTTTACTATGTCAATGTGTGTACACATGTGTGTATGTATATAGGAGCAATTGATAACAAAAAACAACAAGAGACTCTATTTGTAGGAACAGCAGGCCAAAAGCATCAACCTTTCCAACCTTTATCTGCAAATATCCACTGACATAGCACATACACTTAATTTTACTTTAGGAATCTATTTAAAATCCTACTTACTGATGTTCATTTTGTCCTTCATGTCTTAATGTCGTCAAACAACTGAAAATTGTCTCTTTTATTCTGAATTCCTTGACAGAAATGTAGCTGGTCGATTACTATTCTTTCAAGAGTTGACAATTCTAATCATTTTAACTAAGCCTCGAAATATTTCATCTCAATAGACTACACTCTCAAGGAAGAGTTCTTCTGACAAGTAAACTTGAGCGTGCTGCAAGGTTCATTACTAGGCCCACTGCTATTTATGACTTACATGTGCTGAAATGCTTTCCTGGACACCAAGAAGAAAAGCCCAGGGCCTCCTGCTAAATAAATATTAAATTACTAAATTTAGCTAATGTTGTTTCATCAACAGGCATGTACTTCCATGTCATGATATCCAGGCTACCAATTACCAGTATTAAAAATTCAAAAATGCTGCAAAATGCTGCTTGAAGAATATTACAGCAAATCAGAAGATTTGATCACACTGCATACTTTCTAGCACACAGTTTGAGCCAGATCTGATTTCAAATAGCTTCTACTAGCATATCAATAGTAAACAAGCTCACACAATCATATTTATCTGATCTCAGCATCCTGTATGTACCCTGTCACGCCTTCCGATCACAGGGTGCTGGTTGGCAGACTGTCACCAACAATCAAGAGGAAATTAGCGAGCAACAGAGCATTTCCTACCAAGCTACATATCTTTAGAACCACTATCCCCTCAGGAAGATAAACCTGAAGGAATCTTCAAATGCTATCCACTGTTTATCTTGGGGAATACACAGATTTAAAGAGCATTACAGCTCCCCACTACTCAGTCCAGAGCTGCCTTTTTTGTTCCTGTATCATCACACTCACTTCCTGTCTAGTAGGAGTTGTCTGCTTAAGGTGTGTGTTGTCTTGTCCAGACACTATTATATACCATGGTTTTACCAAGCAGGAAAGCAAAGTCCTTTGTGGTGATATATGTGAAGGGCTGTGTAAACAAACTTGACCTTCACCCAACTATCACTCACCACAGCTGGACCTTTCTCTGCTCTGAAGTGAACCTGTTATGGGCAACACTGCAAAAGACCTGTAGCGAAACATTGCATCATCTCCTCTTTGATACCCATTTCCAGTTGGGTTTTGATTTTGGAAATTTCTGGACAAAGTTTTGGTAAGCACTTACAACATGTAAAAAATAGAAAAGCAAAGAGAAATGTAAAATAAACTGATATGAAGGGTAGTTTCACATTTTGTGAATTACAATAAAACAATGCTTGCCTTTGTAATTCTACAATAGTCTCTAGACCTTAGTGTGTTCGCATGCATGGCCTTGCTTGTGTGTCACTGAACTGATCAAATAAAGCCAAAGCTATCTATAATCTATAAACCAGGGTCACAGACCAAATGACAGACATAATCTGTAGCAAAGCCTGTCTTAGCAGATGATTTGGGCCTTGGCTCAATAGTTTACACATTGTTCCATATTCACAAATCACCTCTTAGCAGGCAAGCTGGGTACAGATCAGCAGCCACGGCTCATCCGAGGAGGCAAGTAAGCATGTTACAGCCTCTTCGGTCATAAAAAAGCAACAAGGAAGGTTTTTATATTGTTGATAATCAAATTACAAAGGTGTGGAAAAAAGCCAAAAGTACCGAGTAACCTAGAGTCTGTTCTGCAGAAATAACCCAACAACACCGATCAGCTCACTTGACTGTCGCTTATACAGTATGTGAGGTCAGAAGGTTACCCATGTTGTCTATTCGCCTCCTGAGAGATGTTCCATCATGCTATGCTAAGTTGAATCATTCAAATATCTGTTTTATAACACAATAATATACTGTATTTTAATTTTATCTCATCTGAAAAGGTAAAACTGTATGTGATCTATACACTCTTTTTACACTATACAATAGAATATCACAATATCACACCACATCATGTGCGTAATTGCCACAGGGGACCAGGGGACACGTCCCCCCCCCCACAATGTACGAAAGAGGGAAATTGGTTGAAGCTCATGAAACTGCATTGTCAGTTACTTTTCTGTGTTAAATTACACTCAGTCGGGTGGAGGCAGCATTGATTGCACTAGTACCTAATGACATCCCACAAAAGAAACAAAAGACAGAGACAGAGGAAAAGAGGCAGACAGAAAGCAGACTGATGAGATGCTGGTTCCAGGTTGGCACCAAGACACTGTATTACTCAAACAACACTCGCACACCAAATATTGTTGGCAGCATGTCGCGGGTTGTGTTGAAGTTCATTATTTCAGAGTTTGTCAGGGGCGAGACAAAAAAGTTTGTAGAACTTGACTAGCAGCCAACCTCCATATCACTAGCTGTTGTCCTGAGGTCTCTGTCTCTTAACCCACTAATATTGTTTCTCCTGTCAGTGTTGCAGTGTTTACATGTATGTATGTATGTGTGTAGGTAAGTTTGTAAGTTAAAGAGCCAAACTGTTTATATCCCTAACAGGCAGGCATGATAATGTTTTATGTGTATAATTCTTGTTTGTCAGTACATAAATGATTTGATCCTCTATCACTGCTCGCCTTGCAGTCAGAACAACTCAGCAACTATGAGTGAGTCGCTAGGGAAAAAGACTGGGCCAGATATAAGGCATTTCTTTACGAAACAGCCTAAAAGACAAGTGAGTTCCACAGACTGTCAGCATTGTTTAGGATGATTTTATTATCACATAGCACTGGCAAAGAGGGAAAGAATGTCTTTGCAGTTAAAGGCAATTCTGCACTTAATATTAACTACATGCTAGTGATTACACTGATTCTTTTCATTCTCTGTTTGTCTTACTCATCCTAATCACAAAACTGAAACAGATGATGAATAAGTGTCGAATATAACATGTGCATATCTGTGATTTATTGAGCAATCATTAGAAGCACAAGTGAGGGAAAACAGATGTTAAATCTCATAAATCTTTCATTTAGTGTGCCTGTGCCTATGTGTGCATCTTAAGTTACACATTGCCTGTGGTAAAGATAATTGTGTTCATTTTAATCATGTGAGTCACATATCCATATCCAATGTGCACACATGTCTCTGTCTTAGGATGAACAGAATTGTACGGGAAAGTCTGCTTTCTTTATCTCGCCACTATGCATCTGTTGCTGTAATTCATTTAGGAGAACCAGCATGTAGTCAGCATGGAGGAAAGGGATGGCAGGGACAGTGTAGCAGAGACAGAGGTGAGTTACCAAGTTATTTTTCTTGACCCCACCTGTTTTTTACGTCTGTGTTTTATAAGTGTGTATCCCCCGTATTGCACATCAATAAAGGTGGTGGTAAAGGTAATGGTGAGGTTAAAGATTGTGAAAAAAAGGTTGTTTAGTGAACATATGTGTTCAGAGTCAGAGTCAACAACTGTGAGAGAAATCTGAGCCTCAAATTTCCTACATTATCTGTGACACTTAAATTATACATGCGCATATATTAAAGTTAGAAGCATGATTTTGGGCTTGCTTTAACAACTAAAAGTCTGTAACTTCACTGTCACACAGAGTGTGGGAACTTTGAGAGCTTCACAGTCTTCTGCTTTGAATCTCTACTCAGATGAACAAAAGCTGATATACCAGCCATAGATATCACCACAGGCTGTTAAATTATTCCCGAACATCATTTCACAGGATCTGTCAGGACAATTTTTGAAGTGCTGCTAAAACACAACTATGAAAGCAAATAAGTGCAATAATAATTTGAATTATATCAGCAATTATTATATCACCACATTTTGAAATTTTATCACTACTGAATACTTTAATGTTGTTAAATACCACTGAATTTATTGCACTGAAATGTTTGACTTTGAAAACCACCTTTCCGAAATTACGTGGTCTGAATTTCAATAGTCACTTTCAAGTTGCTCAACTTCAAAAGCTTAATTTCCAGTATATATCTTGGATTTCTCAAATTCAGATAGAAAATTCACCTCCCTAATATTCAAAAGCTATATTGAAGTTGTTGAATTAGCTCAAATCAGATCGGAAAGTTCTAATCAAGTCAAAAACTCTGAAACTGGTTGCTAAAATCCACTTGGTGAAATTCAGATGCTTAATATTCAGATCTGAACATAAAGGATAGATGGCACATGAATTCTCTCTCTGAGTTTGAGAACCCTAAAATAAATATATACTGGAAATGAAGTTTTTGGAATTGCAAAACTTGAAAGTGAGTATTCAGGATTTCACAAAGTGAAAATTCAGAAAGATGGTTTTGAAAGTCAGTGAAATAAATTCTGTGGTATTTAAATTTCAACATCAAGTATAGTAGTTATTAAATGTAAAAATTTGGTATTCAGTTGCTGATATGTTTCCAGTTATCATGGCACAACCAGATACATTATCCTCACTCACACACACTGTTATTCTCTAACTCACTCCCCACTCGGTCCCCCCCCCCAAAGTCTGAGTGAGGATTTCGCCCTTGCACCACATCATTCTTTGAAATAGTCAATTCATGTTGACATTGTTATTACTAATGTCCCATTACTCTCCCTTAACCCGTCCTAGAGCCGCCATCAGTTTAAACAACCATCTTCTTTTTTTGTCTTATATTTAACAGGAGGATTGTATCCAATTTAGCTTTCGCCCATTGTTGTTCATCTTTTTTTCTTAAGCTATTTGTAAAATGTCTGCCAGGGAGGCTGCAGTGGCGAGTGCAGTCATTTCTGCATACAGGGGAATGCAAAAGGCTACAACTCTCAGAGCGAGTTTGATTGGGGACACAACATTTCATGCATGCGTGCAAACAGAAGAGGGGTTAGAGTGAAGGAAGGACAACCCAGTATTGGAGAGTGATCCAAACTGATTGTTCAACAGCTATATTCAATACATTTCAACACAACTTTATTAATAGACAGAAAAACACTGTTAATCACAAAACTAAGAATGTGGTTATAAGCTTTAAAAAAAACTTGAAGTGGAACTTGTTATATTAAGAAGTAACTATAAAAATCTCAAAAATACACCAGAGAATGGGGCTGTACTAAAGCATAAAAGCATAAAGAAAAAGTATTAGGACTTGAAAAGGTGGACAGCAGAGGGCATAAAGTGCATGTGCTCAGGTAGGTTCAACACGCTCATTCATTTCTTTGTGATTTGTTGATCACAAAGAGAACTCAGATCACTCTGTTTCACTGCAACAGTCTTTAAACAGATCTTAACAACACTGCTCAGGCCGTTTCTGTCTTTCACTGTTAGACTGTGAAACCAGCAAATAAAATAAAAAGGTTAAAAGTCTCTCAATAAAAGGTTGATAAAAACAACAAAGAATAACTGAACTGACTGGAAAAAGAGTTGCATGTTTAGAGATGGTGCGCTCATCAACATCAATAGTCATTGTTGCTTGATATGTTTGCTCATTAGCTCTCTGAAAGGGTTTTAGAGGTGGTAAGTTCACACAAAACCGCTTCTTTATCTAGATGTCATAACAGACTCATCATGAGTGTTCTCCTCCAAGGCTGTCGGGTTTCCTGAATAGAGTGTTTCTGTGTTTCTACCCTCCACCCTCCCTTGCAGCCGGTGTCATGTGGAACAAAAGTGTATGGACAAACATTCCATTATTGTGTTACGCTTGTTAAAGCTCCTCCAATAGCTGGGATCTACTTTAAAGGCTTTTTTTGTAGGATAGTGGACAAATAGGACACACACGCACACACATATGCACAGTGTGTCAGTGGGGTTTGTACTATCTGGCATTATCAGTTAAGTCTGTTCAATATCCTCGTATATTAATGCGTGTTGGAGAGTGAGGAGATGGATCTTCATGTTTGTGTGTGGGTGGGTAGGTATGCCCGTGTGTGTTTGTGTGAGTGACGGTGAATCTGGCCTCTCATATTCTGGCAAAACTATCTGGGGCTGGAGTGGATTTGCATATTGAGCACAAATACAAAGCAGTGTGCAGCGCAGTGGACAGTGTTTCCCTGCCCCCCCCCATCACCAGGCTCCAGGCTGTCAGAGAGGGCAACCAGATAAGACAGTGGAGACATGGATTAAAGGTTGAAGGGGCACAGCAGCATATGGTGCCCCCTGATATCCATGCCCCTTATATTGTTGTTGGACTAACACCGCCTACGTAATCACCACAAGAAGAATGTCTCACAGGATGTAAGAAAACAGTGCTCGTCTTCTTTTCCTTTCGGTTTAGAATATGTTTAGAATATGCTCGCAACAGGTTTCAGCGGTCAAAGGGTCATCAAACTAAACCGATAAAAAATGAAAATGACAAGTCAAGCAGAGACGATCAGTTTGAGCCACAAAAAAACACTGTTTACAGGAAATGTGGTCCTCTTGTTATTTTAACATCTCAGAAAATGCTAGAATGTGAATAGAAAGTCAAGAGAAAAATGGGAAAAAAGTCAAAGCTGCTGTTCAGGCTTATGTCCCTCAATGAAAAAACAATGAACTGCAACACTACATAGTGTTCATACTGCTATTTTTGCATTATTAATTTTGTTCTTTAATTTAATGTTCAATCTTTTTTAATAATCAAAAAGATACACAGATATTTTTTTTTCCTTTTTGTTAAAAATGAAAGTAATGAGTCCTAAAACCAAAAGGTCAAAGGTTCAATGCACTTAACATCCACATAACATGTGAGTCCTTGCCAACAGACCTAGTTGCTCACTGTAGGTCTCTGTATACCAGCACTAGCTAAAATGCCTCGACTATAATGTGAAATTACAGTAGTGGTACGCATAGTTACCATTAATAACCCATCAAATAGCTCTTTGACACCAAACTCCCCTCACCAACAAACCACAAAACACTCCAAAAGAGGATGCAATACAAAGGTCGACCCAAGCAACCCAAATACAAATAATCAAATACATACACTCTTGAATATGCAAACTGTAGTAATGCTATGAAGTGTTACTATGAAGGTTTTTGTAGTCCTCATGTGTCTGCTGTGGCCTGTGTGTTTTTGTATATGTTTATGTAGGTGTGTGCACATATTGTAAATGTACAGTAAGTCTGTGAAACGTGTTTTCAAATGTATCTGTATGCGTGTGCTCCCCAGTTTGTCCCACCTGTGCCCCCTCCTGTTCTACTGGACACAACGGTGACAACGTTGAGGTGAAGTCTGCTGTAACAATGCACAGATGGGATCTCTCGCTCTTGCCTCTCTCTCTCTGTCTGTCTCTCTCTCTCTCTCTCTGCCTCACTTTCTCTCACTGTGTGCCTTAACGCACCATTCATCCTAGCTGTTCATATGCATCAGATTTGACATGCTCATTCGCTGTCTGCAAGGACAGAACAACCAGGGACCACTTTTCAGCCTCATCCCTGGAAAGTCATTTGTGTGTCGGCTGAGTGTGTGGGAGGGTAGAGTAAAAGAGACAGAAATTTGGAGTGCGTGATAGAGAGACACGGAGAGAAACAGCGAGTGAAAAAGAACGACAGTGAAAGTGAGTGCAATTGGAAAAAGAATGATGTAAAGGGAGGCAAACACAGGGGTGCGAGGAGGATGAAGAGAAAAGTAGAGGGATGTAGACATTATAGAGAGAGGAAAAAGGAAATTGTAGGAGTATTTTGAAAGAATGACAAGTGAGAGACAGAGAACGCAAGAACAACACTAGCGAGAGAGCAGGGCTCCGGGGCGCTGTACAAAAGAGGGACTAATAATGAAACTAAGGAGAGCTGCTGCGCAACCTTTCCAACGGGGAGAGATTCAGGCAGTAAACACACATTTACAGAGAAGCCAAAGTGTGTACACTGAAGAGCTCGTCTCCCACTCCTGCAGGGACATCTCATTTCAGTGTCCGCACTTTGTGGTTTCTTGGATTAGCTTCACACATACACCACTAACTACAGCTGGCCTTATTGCAGCAATGTTTTTGTTGAAGGACAATTTCAGTTTATTGCAACTTATATTAACTTAATTAAGTAATTTGATCTGTTCTCTTGGCTACAGTAACATTGCACTCACCAAAGAGTTTGATGAGATCTGTAAAGGCGAAGACATCATGTCAACAAAGACCAATAGGGTAAGAAACCTGGGCTTTCTCTGCAGTCTAGTGGTCTAAGACACATAATATATAATTGCAACATTCCTGGTTCGATTCTGGATGGGGATCTTTGTTGCATGTCATCCCCCTTACTGTTTCCCTATATATATATAGATATATCTAATGTCAACTGTCAAATAAAGGCAAAATGCCCTAAAAATGTTTTAAATGGACAGGGTTTGGTTATATTTTTACTGTTTGCATTCAATTTCTCTTCAAAATACCTGGGGGTTTATATGTACAGTAAGATGGTCTGACTGTGTCAGCGTTTTGTCTCTCATCTTACTTTTTTTTTTGCAATGTCCCCATGTTCCCACATCTCAGCAATTAACTTATGATGAAATGTTATTACCAGAAGTTCCCTTTAACTCTTCTCTGCCACCTTGCTGCCTTCAGCATTGTATTTCTTTATGATGTTGATCACAAAGTTAATAGATTCTGAGAGCACTCACACTGAATGAGAAAGAACGAGCACAAATAAAACAGCAGAGTTTTACCCCAGCAGTCAGTTTATGAATTACCTATGGCAGTGAAAAGCCCTGGGCATATTTAATGCAGGAGAATCTGTCCCCTTTTTCACTTTGTTCCCCTCTATTCTCTCTCCTCTTTGCAGTATTCTGCATTTTTCTCCACTAGCAGCATGACATTAGTTGGTGTCGAGACAGGCGGAGGGATTTCGAGTTAAGTTCCTCCGCTCACCCTGACCACACTTTTTCTGAAGAAGCAGGATTATTCAATCTTGAAAGGTAAAGGATCTGACTAAACTAGCTGCTGTCAGAGGGATAAAAACATGATTTTCACAAGACATTTTCACAAACACAGAGTAGGACAGTAGCAGCAAAAAGCTTGCAATGCTGTCTCCATTCGGTCTAAAACCACATCATGTTTTAGACCTCTGACCGTCAGAAGCTTTTAAAAACTCAAAGGAGAGAAGTAATTTCTATAGGTGCTCTCAGCGAAGCACCTAACAGTGTAGGTAGCCATTACAGAAGAGCACAGACAACCCATCGTGCGCAACGATGAGCAATTTACAAAATTACATTCCTCTGGAATATGAAATTATCTACAGTGTATTTTTAGAGCATGCGCAATTATCTGGTCAAGGCAACTCAATGGACCACCATGCACTCAAAGCAGGTCACAGGATCTGCATTATCTCGCAATGTGACACCAGCGAGTTCAGCCGCTGGGTTCATCAAGAGCTGTAGGGTCATTTAGTTGTTGTGTGGATCGATTAACAATCAATTTCAAATTAGTGATGCAAGGCCACAGTACCCCCGGGAGTACAGTTTAAAAGACCTGCATGCACAGTAGTCCTTGCTTCAGGACTCATGTCAGGAAAGTCTGACCTAAAACTACCCACAGCTGAGTCTGCATCATTCCTCCAGGGCTCCTGTAAATGCAGCGCCCACAACAACATTTTATGTAGCTGTCAGTCATAAAGTTATTAGTGGGAATGGACTGCTTGTTTTCCAGGAGGGAGATTTTTTTTTTATTGTGCTACACACTTCAGTGCTGTGAAATCTGTGCAATTTAGAAATGTTGAAGATGACTGATCACATCATCATCATCATAATATGTCCTCATCTCCCTTCTCCCCCAGTTTAGCTGAGTCTGGATTGTGTCAAGGGCTAAAATGTATGATTAATCATTCCCTCAAATTAGTAATTTGTGCTCTCAAATTTCAAGTCATTCCCTTCAAATTACACCAGTAATTTGTGCATGCAATGTGCAGTACTTATCACATTCCTTCAATTTAGCAATTTGTACCCTGGAATTACTTAATTTGCTCCATGGAACTATTTAATTTTCTCCCTAAAATTGCTGATTTGGGATCTTAAATTACTTAATCCATTTCTGTCTAATTAAATTAGTTTACTGCTGCTTCTGACACGAATATGTGTATTTACATATATACACACACACATATATATATATATATATATATATATATATATATATATATATATATTGACATCTTTGGTGTACTTCAGTTTCGGTTGTAACACAATGGGTTACTGCTGGCATCATTGCATGTTTTTAAGGACACTGTTGAGATTGTATCACTGTATTTACTATCACTTTCTGGAAATGTATTATAAATTCTATGAATTAAGGGCATAAATGACTGATTAAGGGTAATGCTTTATCAGAAACAACCATCAAATGAACTTTTTAAGCTGCGTATCATGTAGTTGCAGGCAGTAAGGGTGAGCTTGTTCTTGAAATGTGCCCATTCTTCAGTTTATTTCCAAAAACTGTGACCGACCAAGTCACAAGAGCTATTTACGAATTCACCCCCTGCAGAAAAATGAACAGCTGAACAGACTGAGTTTCCTTTCATCTTAGCATTAAGCTCACTGGAGAGCATGAATCTGCCTAATGAACCCAAAAGACAATCTGACTGTCTGGAACCTGGAGAACTGTGATTGGTGGATCAAACTGATGAGGTCATTACAATCCAGGGAAACCTTGATCCTTTGGGATCCAACGTAATTTATTTGCCAGGGGAATAAGAGGCACACACCCTGCCTGTTAGCACACACTTGTGGGAATAATGTGTGTGTGGGAGCATTTCCTTCGCCATTGATCTGAGCTCATAAAGGCTTACAATGATAAACACGGTAACTATTCTTGGTAATACCAGAGATCAACTTAATGACTCTCTGGCAGATACTGATTGAGAGCTGCAATATATCACAAACACACACACAGAGACATGAATGGTGTAGGAGGGCTTTTGTAAAATGTAAGTCAATTCACATTGATTATTACAAACCTGAAAGTTTCAGTAGGAGTCGTAAAGATACAGAGAACAGGAATATTTCTGTGAGGTTTGTGAGGATAAATAAAGTAAAGAAAGTCTTTTAATTCAAGCATAATGTGTAGCCTGTGATGCTGCAACATACATCTTGGTGGTTAAATGAAAACTGGGCAATTTTTTAACAATAATGTGATATTGAGAAGCATCCTGTACAAGAATTGGAATCAACTATTTATGTGCAAAGAAACAATAATTATTCTTGTTAGAGCAGAGTCAGTGTGTGACTAGTTTAGAGCGCTGACTCACACTCATGACTTTGCTCAGATTTTATCACTCCTTTTGGTCATGCTGAGCTCTTGTAATAATCACTGATAAGAAATGACTAAACTCATGAACATGACTATGACATTTCATGAATTTGAAAAGCTTGCTTACATGTTTTGTGTGAGAAAACAACAAACTATAACCGATCCATAGTTGGAAAGAGTTGAACATTTTTAAAAGCTTTTTTTTTTTTTTCTAATTTTTTTAACCACACTTTTCAAGACTCTTAACTTAGCCACCCATATTTCTATGCCTGTATCTGTATGTACCCAATATGTCCTGAGTTACTGCTGTGATGTGGGAGTCCTGTCAGCAAACGTCCTGTCAAACCTCAAGTGCCAGCAAAGCAAAGCTGCTCATTTCAAGGAGAGGATCTTCAAGGTGCCATGACATGAAGAAGACATCCGCTTTAAATATGTATAAGCCCAGAACTCTTCTCACACACACACGCACGCACGCACACACTCTAAATGAGAACCTAAAAGATAGCCTTTACCAAATGCCACATGTACTGCATGTTACGGATCAAAGATTCTTTTATATACACTTAAAGGTGCAGTGTGTTGAATGTAGTGACATCTAGCGGAACAGACTTTGCAGAAATGGAATATAATATTCATAAGTATGTTTTAATTAGTGTTTAATCCCATGAAAATAATAATCATGTTTTCATTAGCTTAGAATGAGCCCTTTATATCTACATAGGGAGCTGGTCCTCTTCCACGGAGGCCACCATGTTGCACTAACATGTTTCTACAATAGTAATTTCAGTGACTTTGATTCACTGATGAAATGTCTTCATCACTCAATTAAATTAAAATGCTTTAAAACAACAGCACAATACCTCTGCACAGAATGAAGAAGTGTTGACAGAGTTGCTTAACTGACTGCAATGAACTTCCACTGTAAAGTGTTTGGTACTTGAAATGTTAGAGAGGTACAAACCTGGATCTGAAACAAGTTTGACAAGTGTATTGAGTGCCTCCAGATGAGCTTCTGCTTTAATAAGTGACACCCCACCTCCCCAACGCCCTTTTTCATCATCTAACTCAATGCAGTTAAAAACACAATTTATCACATTTCAGCATGATCACCATCACCCTGCTCCCTACACGCGTATGATTCACTCATGATCCTCTCATTTGCCACTCTGATTAAAGGTACAACCAACCCGAAAAACCTCAAAGCCACAAACCTCTAAACCCCAAAACCTCTGTGAACTGACCACATCAGATGTTTGCCCCAGATGCTTGGCCAACTGCCGCGCAGCGAGAACAGCCTGTGGACTCTTTGGGGCCTAGTTTAATGTGTGCTTAAGAGACCGTGGGACTGGGCAAACGCTGTGCTCTCTCTCCTCCAAATATCTGCCCATCATTTATTCATTCACACTCCCAGGATGGCCGCTGCCGCCATCATCTGAGGACCCCGTCGTCTGAAGTCCTCTGCGCCTCTGTCGCTCACACATACACACGCGGACGCACACACGCACATGCACTTTGCAAGCGGTCCCAGGGGTCTTTTAATTTTTTGAGAGGTTATTTTTAGTGAGAAAAATAATCGAGGTGGAAAGTTCCATCTGTCCAACACTCTTGTTCCAGCTGCTCCTTTTTAGCAGCAGGCGGAAAGAGGAAGAAAAAAAAAACGCTACTTATCTGATAAATCTGACACAGACAGGATTTTTCATCATACGCACTCTCCATGAGCAGGATTTTTTAATTGAGAGGCTTCTTTTAAGTAAGATGCTAGGTGTGTGACATTTAAAAGAAAAAAAAACACTGCAAGATCGCCTAGGGTTACAAAAGTGGGAGTATGTTTAAATGGCTTACTGTGCTGTTCAAAGCTCTTGTTACTGTGTTACCTCTCATTTTTTATTATCTGTAACTACCTGCAAAAAAAATCTAAGAGAGTAAAACAAAGCAGCTCTGAAGAGGCAATAGAAGCATTGCAGCAGCAAGCATGATTCTGTTGATTTTCAGACCTGCCACACATTATTATATACAGTATAGTTCTTGAGATAGTATTGAAACAATGGTTTTATGAACCTAGACATAAAAAAATCACTTTTCAAACTAGTCTGTCTTTATGGCCAGCTAAGTGTCTTTTCTGTAGCTCACCAAAACCACTGCTACTGTGAACCCAGTGCAACTGAGTGGCATAAATCACATTTGAGTGATGGATTTATTGAGAAATGAAATCGGAAAACTGAGCAAAGGAGACGATGTAAACAACAAACAGACCAGACTCTCTATGTAATTTCATACCAGAACTTTCAGCAGAGCCTCAAAGGTTAACAAGCTCACAGAAGAAAGTGAAGAAGGGTAACTGGTCTCAGTTCAGCTTTGATGCCAACATGAATGCCCTGAATGTCAATGAGCAAGAGAAAGATTCCATGTTGTCTTTCTTTTTATGCTCCAGCACTCCTCCGTCCTCACTGGACTCTTTATTTCAAACATATGGACAGCAGGATGGAAGCCCGGAGCCTAATGTGAACATTTCAGTGTATGCAAATTTGAAATGTTCTATAAGATCTATTATGCAGACAACCAAAACAAACAGCAGCAGTAGTTGAAAAGTTCAGAGCCACCACCTCCTCTTGAATTTAATTTGCTGAATTGATTGGACCTCCGCATCGGTCCCTGCCACACCCTTGAGGGTTGATTTGGATGAATCGTTAAATCGGGGCATGGACAGAGCAGCTCTGTGTTGATATCGCCTGGAGGGTACATTGTGACAACAGCTGAACCGATCAGTTTATTAGCATAAAGCCTCTACTGTTTATTATTCTAACTTTTAGAAACTTTCTTCAAACACTTCAAGCAGTGCAGATCTAACTAACTTTTCTTCGGTGTATCGCTGCGAGATTCCCATTGCTAATTGAGAAGAGGGGATGCAATATTTATGTGTAACTCGGGAGCGTTGATGGTTGAAGACGGACATGACATATCCCCTAACTAATGCTGAAAGTACGAAGGGGGCCCTGCCATAAACTTGGCCGTGACTAACGCCTGTCAAAATCACTTATAAATTTTCCCTTCCTCCTGTCATAGTTGCTCACAGTTTCCTGGTCTTCCAAAACTTTCCTCTTTAGCTCTCTTAAATGTTTACTGTACGTCCACAGCCATAAAAACATACCGGGTGGCACGTCCATTAAGATCAAGACAAAAAAAAAACCCAAAACGATAAATATATGCGAGGTAAATGTGAAGTGACTCAGGCTTCATTGTGTAATAACCCAAAACGATCCAGTATCGGCTAATGTAATGAGCTAATCCAATCAATTCAGTGACAATGTATGACATGCAAAAAGTGGAGGTCAGTACACAAAGCCAAAACAAGCAAACCACAATCAATACTGAGTTTGCTGCATCAGAATTTATTTATAGAAACACTGGCAGCTCCCCACCAAGACGCAAGAGGAGAGAGGAAAAACTGTTAATAGAGCTGCTGAGAGTCATTTGTAGACTTGACCCTTCAGTTATTGCAGTGGCTGAGGTTCCTGTGGAATGGCCACAATGCACTGTTTTCATTTTGAACCATTTTGTCAGACAATGGACCAGACTGATCAAATCAAATAAACTTGTGTATATATGTGTGTGTGAGTGTGTATATATGTGTGTGTGTGTGTGTGTGAGTGTGTACGTGTAACCCTGAGTAAAGCTGACAAGACACCATATATCCACTCACTGCAGAGGTATACAGCTAAATAAGTGAGCAGTGGAGTGAAACACCTGGGCAATCAGGGCTAAATTCAATCTCTGTCCAAGTTCTGTCCAAATTGACATGTCAGGCCAGTGTGTGTGTGTGTGTGTGTGTGTGTGTGTGTGTGTGCGCGGTTCAGTGGAAATGCTATTGCTTCTCGACATGAGGCTCTGAGGGGACTTAGTCTGTATTCTAGCATTTTTCTGCCCTGTTCTGCTTTATTTTCTGAAAAAGAGAAAGACTTGTACACTATATGAAAAGAAAGATGAAGATTATTTCAAGGAATTTATTTCAGTGCCAGTTATTTAACAATCTTATAATGCATATTAACCATGTTCATCTGTTAACTTCCATCATGTTTGTGTGGATACAAAAGATATCAGTTTATTAAATGGTGCTATTAATCATTTCTTAAATGCTACTTCTATTTTTGGTTGTTTTCAATTTTATTCCTTCGAAGCTTTCTCTCAACTACAGGAAACATTCTAGCAGGCTTACTGAACAAATATCAACCTGGGTTACAATATTTAAGGGAAATTATATAACACATCATAATAAAGGCAACCTAAAGTATGACAAACTCGCTAAATTTACATGCTCTCTCTATAGGAATACTGATGAATTCAAGAAAACCACCGCACTAAGAAGTAAGATGAGATCGATAAACTTGTAGTTTAGAGTAACACATACACAGTAGAAGTCCCACAGGAGAATCATGGGAAATATAGTGATTTTCCTGTGGGGTTGCCTGCTCTCCTGTGCTGCCTGGTCACCATGCTTCTCGTTAATCGGGCGGATTAGCAGCGCAACCCTTCACCGTCTGCTCCGTTTCTATTTCAAAACACAGACTCTCCCACCACTGTGTCACGTTTTAAATGTGTATCCGTGGCGGTTGCGTGGTTTAACGGGGGAGAGAAAAAAAAGCAGTAATTTCAGTCCTTGTGTAAGACGCGCATATCAGGCAGTGCAGAGCGCATTATGGATAAGACGCGCACAATCAAAAGTGCTTTTGGGGGAGAGATGACATGGCGACTAGTGCTGGGGAAAAGTCATCCTAAATCAGCGCTTTGTTTTTTTGTGGAAATGCCGGGGATTTGTCAGCCTGATCCAAACATACAGTATTAAGGAGGGAGGGCGGATCAAATGGCTGTGGCACGCGCTCTTGGAGTGGAGAGGTTGAGCCCGTGGCACAATTTAATTCCAGATACATCTGTTTTTGCAATACTGATGCAGATGTATTGTAATAATGATTTGTCCACGTGATTCGAAATCTGTAAGCCTTTTGAAATAATTCTCTAACCTACTACTACTGTTACTACTATTATTAATATTATGATTACGCCTATTATTACTATTATTTTAAGTGTGTAAGGTGCATTGTAGTTGAGAATAGACAGCCTACACAAGTTTTCAAGTGTCAGACAACTTACCCTCCATGCAGAAAATGACCATCCAGGCTATCCATAGGTCCGAGTTATGAAACTTCACCATGGTTCGTAACTGTTCAGTGTGTCGTTTTCAGTTTTAGCCCAACGCCTCCTTCTTCAGACTGTATCTGCTCCGCTCACAGTTTCCTTGAAGAAAAGTAACTGTTCCTTGTAATGGCATGAGACATGCAAGCAGTCCGGGATTTTACGCAGCGCACACCAGCGACATTTTCCCCAAACAACGTGAAATGTTCAAATTCGTAGACAAAAATAACCTTGCGAGCATTTCTATCCAGCACCAGGCACTCGTCTCTCCTTCGGGCGCTCTTTACTCCGATCCTCTCCTCCCGTTCTTTGGTAGCTGCTAGTCACTCCAAGACTATTTTCTTCCCTAGTCCTCTATCCAGTCAATTTACGCACGCTTGGAAAAACTCAGTGTGCACCTGCTGGTGAACGGAAAACTGTTCACTGTCGCTGAAAGTGACTTACAAACAGATCAGAAACTGGCACTTTTCCTGACCGCTCGGTGAGTCTCTCCAACGCGTCTTGTTGCGCTCCATGGTTTCTGTCTGCTCTGCTGAAGCTGAGCGGACCTGGGAGCAAATCACACAGACTTGGAGACAACACCACTTCCGATCAATATTTTTCAAAATAAAAAATCCAGGGAGCAGCACGGAGTTATTCAAGTTATTCTATTTATTAATTTATCAGTTTTATCAATTATCAGAGCGTCACTGATTCGCTCCTCACTCGTTCTTTAGTAGCTACTCACAGTTTTGTGTACCTTTTGTTAAAGTGTTACCACAGCTTATAAAGAGCATTTAGGGAGGAAAAGGTTGCCAAAGGTCAGAAGGTCAATCTGTCAGTCAGGGTTGAACCACTTTACTCCTTTACATATGTGCTCCACATATTTTATTTTACTTAAGAAGTTAGTTAAGCTACAAGAGAATGTTTCTCGTTTTTGTTTTTTAAATTAAGAAGCCTTTCAAATTAAGAAAAGTCAATGTTGAACCTCTATAGCTACAGAAGAGGATTAGGGCCACGTGAAAAAATTATTTGAGTTCTGAGTTTAAAGTCAGATTTCTAAACTTAAAATTGAAATTTTCAACTGACTTTAAACTCAGTACTGAAATGATTTTTTCTCATGTGGCCCTATCTTCTTCTGTAACTAACAAGCAATAGCCTGCAACTTAAAACGTCTCCTCCATTCCAGGATGCCTACGCTGCACTTTGTGTATTGAAAGCAGCATTAATTCAATGGAATGAATTCATTTATTCATCCATGTATTTGTTGCACAAAATGCTCAAGTACAAAACGTGGATTAATCAACCAATCGGGGGTCTGCTACCTTGAAAAAGTCTTACTCGTTGCTTTGGCAGTTTGTCTAAATGCAGCAGAGTTAGAGACAGTCTTCAATAGTCAGACAGACTAACAGCTCCACTGTGAGCTAAGCTGAGAAACTCACCTGGACTCAAAATACATTTATTCTGTAGTTAAAATCCACCCGACTTCCTGTTTGGTCTGAGTGTGTCTGTGCGGCTTGACGGCGCTCAGCAGCGGGTGACCGGAGCCCGGCTGTTGCTGGGAGACCGCTGACGCCAGAGAGAGAGAGAGAGAAAGAGACGTTCGTGCCCTCCTGCGGTGCGTCCAGAGAATACCGACAGAACACAACAGAGTAGAATAGAACAGATCAGAATACCGAGAGAACACAACAGAATAGAATAGAATAGAATAGAATAAAATAGAACAGAATAGATGTTGTACTCTTTATAGTCACCATGTGCATACTTAGGCTAAGTATGGCACTTTTAAAGTATACATAATTATAATAAATATGATCAATAATATTCAAGATTCAAGATTTCTTTATTGTCATTTCTCAATACTCGCATACATTGAAATGAAATTACGTTTCACCCAGAACAAAAAGTACACAAAAGTATAAAAACCTAAAAAAAAAATAGCAGCAATATAATATAACAGAAATATATAATAATAACATAGCTAATGTAGGCCTAATTCTTCATATTCTGGCAAAACTATAGAATTCATCAGTCTCATTGTTGCTACATTAGACTCAACATTCTGATTCATTTTCATAATTTATAATGTAAATATCAATGCGGTGTCACTGTAACACAGAGATAGTCTACAATGGGAGCTTCACTCTAGATGAGTTCTTCATTCAGTCCAAGTCTGTTACATGTCAGAGGCACTAAGAGAAACACACACACAAAACAAACAGACTACAGATTGTGTTGTGCATGCACACAGAGCCTACAAGCAAACACACATCTGTCACTGTCTTTTCTTACACACACACACTCACACACACACACTCCATTTCCAAATCATGTGAAAGATAATAAAATGCTCAATTACATACAATTTCATTTGAGAGTTTTTAATCTCAGTGAGTCAAAGTTTGTGTGTGTAAGTTGTAATAAAACGGTAATGTGTGGTGCAGCGTGGCAGTGTAACAGACAAATCATTCATTTCGAAGATTTCCTCAGTGAAGAGCAGCATTAAGGGAAGAAAAACTTACTCAAGAGTGACTGCAGGCTAAGAGGACTACTCAGTGATTAAAATAAGCAGGCTGCATCAAACAACCTGTGTTCAGGCCTCTAATCACTCTAATCCACTGATCAAACCTCGCCCACCTCAGCACTAAATGACTGCTTACATCTTTCCTACTTCACAAGACTTCTGGTGTCGGCACCATGTCTTCACCAAAAAAAGCTTCCAAACATCAAAAGAGAAACGGTGTCGACTGATTTTTTTTTTTTTCCTTTAAATTTTCTCCCCTAATTAGATTTTTAGACTTTAAAAAAGGGAAAAATCAAACGGGAGGACATCTATCTTATCATCCTGTCTTCTGCACAAAGCTGTTGGCAGGATTTCACAGACGTTTAGCTGTCACTGCAGACATATAAGGTACAAGTTAGAGAATCTTAGGGATGCCCCGAAGCCTTCACATCTCCCTCTTTGTTCCTCTCTTTCTCTTCCTGCCTGAACTTTAAACTTGTCTCACATGCGTGCTCAGCTCCTTTTCTAAAAAAAGTTCATGTAAATTTTGTGATATTGCATTCATGCAAGTTGCATCAGAGGGAAAACAACATCCAGCACATCGGCTTGTATCTTAAAAGTTTGATGCTGTAAACAAGGTTTGGTGTCACACCTGGAGGAATCCCTTCTGAATCAAAGCCATTATGACAAACACAGTCTGTATTGTCACACACAGGAAATACTGAACCTGTGAGATGAGACAAACCATGATTTACAGCATGATTACTGGGATGCTACGTGTATGTATGACATTCTGTTTGTCAAAAATGCACTGATGCATACTTTTCTTAAAGTGATTTTGTAGCATATGATGCTATTTTTTAAAAATCTTTGTCATTATCTTGTCTTTGCATATACAGTAGCTATGTTTGATTCATCTTTTATGTATGAGGTTCAGTTAGGGCGGCAATTTTTATTATCAATTAATCTGCTGATTAGTGTCTCGATTAACTGGTTAATTGATGGGTTTGTAAAATGTCAGAAAATAATAAGCTCATCACAGTTTCCTAAAGCCAAAAGTGACATTGAATTGATCTTGAAATTGCATGTTTTATTTTGAGCGAACTGTCCAAATCCTTAAAAATAAGTTTACTATCACATAAAGCAAAAAGAAAAAGTTGTATATCCTCATATTTGAGAGGCTGGAACCGGAGAATCTTTGTCATTTTTGCTTTAAAAATGATTTAATGACTTTGCTTTTATGTTTTCACGTAAAGCACTTGGTGCATGTACTTTCTCTTGTTGTAAAGCACTTTGAGCTGCATTTCTTGTATGAAAGGTGCTATATAAATAAAGTTATTATAGCTGTATTAAACATTGAATCAGTGATCAAAATAGTTGCTGATTCATTTCCTGTGCAAATATTTTCTCCAAAATAGTGTTGCTGACTGTTGTATTCATTTCCCAGTAGCTACAGACAAATGCAAATGACACGTGTGATGTGCCAAGTCAAGTGACTGCTGCTGCACTAAATCAAACAGAAGCAATGTACAAAGTCAAAATGATGTCCAACAGTGAGAAAATATTTTAAAAAGGAATAACATCAATAATATATGCTGTTCTGAAAAAAAGATTACTTTTTTTTTGCACAAATTAAACCTCGTGCATGTACCTCGACCAGATCAATGCATCAAGAAAATGTTCTTTTACACCATCCACTCATGTTCCCCTTCAATACTCCCTTAGGTTAAATAAAACACAGGTTTGACCATGATGGATGGGTTACACTGGGTCTCTTCAGCAGCCCCCAGAAAGATGCATGCTTGATTTATTATTGATTCTTCTCTGAAACTGCTCCATTTTTCTTTTTCTGCACCCCCTATAAAAGATTCAAAAGACCTGAAGGAGATCCTCAATGTTAAATGTTGTAATTCTCTTCTCCTGACAGTCCTGGCTGGAGTTCACGATAACTTGAATATTGATGTCAGGTAAACGGATGATCCTTTTTTCTCTTTTTAGTGCTGCATCATGTGTTCTTTGAGTTGTTGGATCATTTTTAAGCGGCTTAATTTTTTCCCTAAGGATATTTTGTTGATTTTGAATAAGTCAAACTCAGATCCACTGATGTCTGCTGAGAAGAGTAATTTAAAGTGAAATCAAGCAGCCATTACACTCACTGAGGGTCAGTGCTCTGAGTTTTGAACAGTATCCATGCAATGAGGTCCTTTCATATATTCATCTTTCTCGACAGAAAATCCATTTTTATTTTGCAACAAAACTTATACTTGTGTCCAAAATACTTGCAAATGTCTCATTTACAATAAATTATTGTGTATATTTTTTGTATTCTTACCTATAAATCTTGAAAATAAAACTTTCATTGTCTACTTGAACTTCAAACTTTGATTGTCCTTAAAAACAGAAAACACTGCCATCTTGTGGTGAAGGAAACACTTTACTTGACAGAAGAACTTCATAGAAGAAGAAATAAGAAATCCGTCAGGCATTTTGCTTGTTTTCAGTAACATTTACTTCTAGGAAGTAGCAGATTTATTTAAACAAGACCAACATGTTACAGTGACGTAAGTGCAAGGACGAGAAAGAAGATTGGTACTACTGCACACTCAACAACACACACTCAATATGTCAATACACAAGATCATAAGAGACTAACAGAGCAGGCTGGTCCCCCAAGGAAGCATCAGTTCTGAAATGACAAAAAGGACAATGCTGTTACTGCAGAAAGAAAACATGATTTATTAAAGAACTTCTTGAGGGCCACAGCTCCTGTCATGAATGTATGAATCTTTCTGGCAGCAACATAAACACCAAGATGACATTCATTTTTGGAGCAGGAATATTACGGAGGCGAGTCAGGCTATGACAGGTCTGTGTTCACTTCTGGGGAGGCAATTAGACAGAACAGCTCTTATATGACTCTTATCTGACCTGTTTCTCTCCTCTCCCACCCTGGGCTGGGTTCTTTCCTCTTTTGCTTCAGTCATTTGCATGGAAAACCTATTATTCATACCAATGTGACTAACAAAACTGCACCAAAATGAAAGCAATGTAGCCTAAAAGTGATAAGAGCAAAAGTTGCTCAAGATAAAAATAAATCTGCAGATAAGGAAGATGGTCACCTGACAACAAAAGAGGAGTAGTGAACGTATGAATGAAGACAGCTTGTACACAGGTGGGTGTGTCGCAGCTGATTACAACTGGCACTGCTGGTAAGACCTGTTTTGGATCTTTCACACGCACCGGGTGACGAGCAACGAGCCCGTGATAAGTAACCTTTGAAACGGGGTGTGACTGGGGTGTTACCTGTTGAGCTGCATTTTATTGCATTTTGCTGTTAAATGTATTGTGAACTACAAACGGAGGAATGTTGGAACATTTTTACACACTGAGCAGTGAGCAGTGATAGAGGTCAGTCCTTGGGTGTACTTGTTCACTAGAGTAAAACTGTTTTATATCAAATAAAATATCTCTAATAGTGCAATAGTACAATACCTCATCACTGCTGGAGGATGAAGATGAGGATGAGCTGCTTGATTTATGTCCATCCTTCTTTTCCTTATTCTTCTTGTCCTTCTTCTTCTTATGCTCTTTGTGCTCATCTGACTTGTTCTTACTGCCAGACTTATGCTTACTGTCAGACTTGTCCTTCTTGTCAGACTTCTCGTGACTGTGAGACTTGTCCTTACTGCCGGACTTGTCCTTACCGTCCTAAAAAAAAAAAAAGGCAAAAAAGTTCAGATGCAGTAAATTTACCAGAGAAGCAACTTTTCAATATCCCCTTCCAGTAATGTGCCCTGGCGAGACCCACTAGTGTCACTGCCAAAAAGCAGCTAAAAGCATAGATTTATATATAAAAAAACACACTTTTCTAAATTCTATTTCTCAGTAGCTGGAAAAGCTCTTAGCATATTTGTTACAACGCACACAAACAGTGCAAAGCCTCCCTACCTTATCCTTGTCCTTGCTCCATGGCCAATTAAACTCATCCTTATGAGCTTCCTCCTTCTTCACTGCACCTTCATCTTTACCCAAAGCTGCAAGCAAGCAAAAGAGACAGATGGTGAGCAGGCTTAGAAGAAAAGTGATATAAAAATCTGAATTACTTTCACCAAGAAAAGAAACGTCTAAACACTGCAATATATCAAGTAAATACACCTTGCTGGGTCTGTTTACACTGATGCAATTTGTCACTGTTTTTCTTGTGTATATATTTGAATAATTAAGCTGTCAGGTGTAAAACTTCCCTCTAAAAAGCCTGTTGCTCGCTACTTGGAAACATGTTTACTACATAAATCAGCCGACCCACGTCGACTCACACTTACGGGATTAATGTTTAATACTCACTAATGAAACCAAAGCTTGTCTGTGCGCCTGTCCAAACAAGTGACCGCAGAGATTGACAGGCTGCTTTTTTCACAAACAGGAAGAAACATGAGATGGCAACACCTAAACCACGTGATCTAACCTGACCACACCTCCAACCACGGCTCCAGTTTATTAATACATTTATTATTCACGTTTATGTTCAGTATCAGAGTTAAGAATTGTATGAACGTTACAGACCAACACAAATAAGAAATTCAAATACTATTATTGATACTGCGTCAATAATTATTTGTGTAAAACGTGTGTAAGGGGCTGTAGCAAAGTGACAGGTGAGGGTTCATATTTTACTTTATAATAAAGCAGAACCGCCTCCACTTTTCTCAAAATAATATGTGTGGCAAACATGATAAAATGTAGTTGATTCTTCATTCAGATGCTTCAGCACAACACATAAACAACATAAACCCACTAAGCAGTTGTTTTTGACAGTGGATGATATGTTACAGCTTCCACACAGGAGTAGCTATATGAAGAGTTAGAAAAGTTATTGGCTTTAGGAACTTTAGGAGTTTTTAAAGGCAGTTGACACATTATTGACTTCTGAGTTATAAGCTTTTGTCAGTTATTGTTTGCTAAATGTTCTTATACTATTTTTTCAAGATTTTATATTCAGTGGTGGAAGTACACAGTTGAGATACTTGCACTTTACTTGAGTGTTTCCTTTATACTTTTTAACTTTTACAGATGAAGATTTTACACACAAAACATGAGTTTATTTTATAGAACATTTCCCACTGCTCAAAACTACCCAACAGTATATAAAATAGGCTAGTTAAAATTAGCTCCATTTACTTACAGCATCAGCAATAATAATCCAGTAATATATGATAGTGTAACAATCACAGGGTCCATTGTTCTGAATTATGAGTAGCTACTTCTACTTTAGATAGTTTAAGTACAGGACAGAGTATTTTTATATTTCAGTATTTCTACTTTCACTCACGAAAAGGATACGGATACTTCCTTCACCACCATATATACACCATATATATTATATATATATATATATTACATATATTATATTTAACTCAATAATGACATCAGGATTGTGACTTCTCATTCGTCTTTGCTGGTTCAGGGAGACCTTGTTCCATATTTTGTTTTGAGTACACACAAGCATTAATCCTCTGCCTTTCTAGGTGTGAAAAGATGTGTTGGACCTTTTCAGTAAAGCCCCAACTGTATTATGAAAGTAATAATAAACCTGCTGCCATCAATGTAAATTTACACAAAATTATAAAAAAGACTACTTCATACTACAACTAATACTACCTCTAATAATAATAATAATAATAATAATAATAATAATAATAATGATAATAACAGACACAGCAAACGAAATAAAATCGTATTGTTTTATTCTGTCAAGCAAGTATTGAATTATTTCATGTGAATTGACATTTCCTCCACAGATGTGCTTTTTCTTTCTTACCATTTAAAAAATTATAATATTATAATTTTTCAGGATACGATTATCCCTCTCAGTGTGCACATGTTCATCATGTCACAATGCATCTTTACCCAGTAACCTCTGTATTCCACAAGAAAACACAACAAAAACATCTCATTTTATTTTATATGAGTGGTCATATTTTCCTCATCAGAGCTCTAAGATTCATCATTAGAGCACATCTTTAGATTGCATGCATTTCAACTTCCTCCAATGTCATGTAAGCTATGTTTTTTTTTTTTTTTAATCAGTAACATCTATTTAGATCTATGACATCTCATCATTGATAAGGCTTGGGGCCTCTTAGTAGATCACTAGAGGTGAGGTTGGAAGTGGAACGGGTGCTTCCGTCTCCGTATCTCCTTGGGTTCCCAATCAAGGACTCCATGGGGCTGGGAGGTCTGCGAATCCTGTCTACCATACTCAGTGAGGAGCCAGAATAAGAGTGCCTGGAGACAGCCGAAGAACTCAGAGGATCCGGCTTCAGGACAGGCTTAGAGACAGCCGAAGAACTTAGAGGATCCGGCTTCAGGACAGGCTTAGAGACAGCTGAAGGACTCAGAGGATCCGGCTTCGTGACAGGCTTAGAGACAGCTGAAGAACTCTGAGAATCCAGGTTCAGGAGGGGCTTAGAGGGAAGTGGTGCAAAGGGAGCGCCACCAGGCTTGGAGCTGCTGCCACCGGATGCTGAAAGTTCGCTACCACCTGAGCCTGAAACCTGCATTTTTGGCTCACCGCTTTCCTCACCATCAGGGCTTCCCTGGAATGAAATCAACACCACCACCCCACATGAAGGATACAGCAAATATAGCCTGAGCCAAGAACGAATAACAGCTTATATGTCGTATATAATTTATATTTAAAGCAAACTCACAGTCTGCTTCTTCTTCTTCTTGTCAGTTTCACTTCCAGATGAGCCCGAACCCTGAGGAGCAGGGAACCAGTAAGATTCAGTCACTTACAGTATATGAAACATAATCTGATGATATTTCCATTTTTTTAAATTTACCTTCTTCTTCTTCTTCTTCTTCTTGTCTTTCTTATCCTTTTTGTTTTCCTTGTCGCTGTCACTGGAGCTATCAGATGAACTTGATGAACTGGAGCTTGAGTCCTGATCAAATACAAAGCATACAACAGTTGATCATCTCTCTTTTTGTAAAACAAAAGATGAGCATTATACACCCACTGAATTACCTTCTTTTTGTCCTTCTTCTTTTTCTTCTTCTTGTCTTTCTTCTTCTTTTTCTTCTTCTTGTCATCATCACTGCTAGAAGAATCTGAATCCTTAGATGTAAATAAATACATTTTGTTAGTGTATTGCTGTTTTTTTTCATGAAGAGACATCCCATCTGAATATACATAGGAAATGGCACTAACAAATATTAAGAAGCAGGAGGCTGCTTTACAATTGCTTTACCTTCTTCTTGTCTTTCTTTTTCTTCTTCTTCTTGTCCTTTTTCTTCTTCTTTTTCTTCTTCTTATCATCATCACAAGAAGAATCACTGGAGGAGTCAGAAGAAGAAGAATCCTGGACAGAAAAAAGATAACATGTCATATTTAACTTATACAGTAGTAATTACACCATAGTAACGTTAATGTTATAGATACTGTTGTGCTTGTTTGCTCATCACACCACCTCGTGCATGCTGACATTGTGATTCAGTTGTTTCGCTCTACATATTCAGACATTTACTGAAGATCAACAACAGTAAGTTTTTCCAAGAAATTTCACATAGAAAGAGTTGTCAGGCTGCTTTATTCTCATGTTCCACATGTTTCAGCATTTTGGAGTTTGTGTTTTGAAACCTTTCTGGAACATATTTGTTGATTTTCAGGAGGTAAAATCCTGACATGTAAAACATGAAGGGACCTCATATTTAAGCTTTGTCTCACCTTCTTTTTCTTCTTCTTCTTATCCTTCTTCTTCTTCTTTTTCTTATCTTTCTTTTTCTTCTTTTTCTAAATAAAAAAACACACAGACTCATGATAAAATTGTGCATTCACTGTATTTGTTGATTTTGTAAACATCTGAAGTAGTGAACATTATATTCATGTGTGTGTCATCTCACCTTGTCATCATCACTAGAAGAGGAGCTATCATCAGAGGAGCAGGGCTTCTAGAAAAGACATCAGTCAGTCAGTCACAGAAACCAACAGGAATCTTTATGACTTTCAGGGGCATTAATCCTCTAAAACAATACCATCATAGAACAGTGGAAAGTGAACCATGTTTACTCAACAGCATGTTAAAACAATGTTTTATTTTTCACCTTCTTCTTCTTCTTCTTCTGCTTCTTCTTCTTCTTCTTTTTCTTCTTGTCATCTTCACTATCAGATGAGGAGGAGGAGGAGGAAGAGGAGGAAGAGCTGGAATCCTGTAAAGAGATGAGAACAGTGTAATATTAACACAAAACACAAATGAACCAACCAAAAAAAGGACACATACAAAAATTAGGATTATATAGAGGAAGACAAACCTTATCCTTCTTCTTCGTCTTCTTCTTCTTCTTCTTCTTTTTCTTCTTCTTTTTCTTCTTCTTGTCATCTTCACTATCAGATGAGGAAGAGGAGGAGGAGGATGAGGAGGAAGAGCTGGAATCCTGTAAAGAGATGAGAACAGTGTAATATTAACACAAAACACAAATGAACCAACCAAAAAAAGGACACATACAAAAATTAGGATTATATAGAGGAAGACAAACCTTATCCTTCTTCTTCGTCTTCTTCTTCTTCTTCTTTTTCTTCTTCTTTTTCTTCTTCTTGTCATCTTCACTATCAGATGAGGAAGAGGAGGAGGAGGATGAGGAGGAGGAGGAGGAAGAGCTGGAATCCTGTAAAGACAGAAAGACGAGAACAACGTATTAACACAATACACAACCAAACATACAAAAAAGGAACATACAGAAGAAGACAAACCTTATCCTTCTTCTTCATCTTCTTCTTCTTCTTTTTCTTCTTCTTCTTTTTCTTCTTCTCATCTTCACTGTCTGAGGAGGAGCTATCAGAGGATGATGAAGAGGAGGAGCTGGAGGAGTCCTATAGATCAAATCAAACACAAATATCCACATTGATATCTACAAACATCCCACTTCAGTTAGAGATATTTACACCTATGAGTAATTCAGTTTTCAAATCACCCAAAACTGCACACAGAAGCACATTTTTTGTATCTGTTTTATACTAATATACTAAATTTAATGTGCAATATAAAAATGTCAACATACATATTGTATGTACAGCACTCTTTTCACTATCATCATGATGTACACATAGTCTGTCTGTATACCTTTTCCTTCTTCTTCTTTTTCTTCTTCTTGTCTTTTTTGTCATCATCACTATCTGAACATGAGCAAGAATCCTGCTGAGAAAAAAAAGGGAGTAAAAAAAAGTCACGGTGAATTTGGACTATTCTGTAACACAGACATTACCAACCACTATGCAGCAAATGTTGCATCAGTACACTGTGGTAATAATGAACTATAACAAAAGTGATGGTCATTAAAAAAAGCTACATTCTTCAACAACATTTTGTTTAGAGACATTCTCTTTTTATCACTGCGTACACATGGTGATCACCTTTTTCTTCTTCTTCAACTTCTTCTTCTTGTCCTTCTCCTCCCCTCCTTCTCCCTCATCATCACTTAAGTGGCCTTCCTCCAGACCGTCATGGAACGCCTCTGCTTTGCTCTGTTGTTACGACAAAAGAAAGCAATGATTCATCTGTGCATTTGTTGCATATATTTGTGCGATATGCAAAAAGTGTGTGTCTGAGTATTTCACCTTGTCGGCATCTTTAGCTTTCTTTTTATCTCCATCAGCACTTGATCCTGCAATCTCACCATCTGCAGAAAAGGAGAAATCCAAGAGATACTACATCAACCTCGTGAACAGGTTTGGTTTTGACGATGTCATTTGTAATTCAGTCTCTTTCAATCACCAAAAAGTGGAAACACTCACCAGCTGCTGAAAGAGCAGCACCACTGCTGATCTCCTCCTGCTCCTCATCCTGTGAAAAAGCACAAACACAATCAATCGTCTTTTATTTCCCCTACAAATCTCCATACAAACCTTTATACAATAAATGCACACACACACACACACACACACACATACAGGCATGTGGAAAGATCTTTCCATCCTCTTACAGGTCCTGACAGGCACAAGAGCTACACATTTTCTCAGGAGGTATGCACTATTCACAAATCTGGTTTGTTCTTTATTAAAAGCACAACAAAAACAAGCTTCTCCACAGTTGTGAATTAAGAAATGGAGAGTTTCTGCCTTATATTGTTCATATTTTTTGCATCATATTTTTTGCATAACATAGTACAAACTAAGCCACCTGCAGGCAGAGAACAAAGAAACTTGACTCAGCATTCCTACAATAAGTGGAATACCTTGAGAGGGTCACATGATGAAGAGCCTCGCCCCTGACCTGAAAACCTACTACATAATTTAGAGGCCGTAGGCTTTTTAAAAAAAACAAGGAGGGGAATTTTTTTACCTTTTTCTCATCCTTCTTCTTCTTCTTCTTCTTTTTCTTATCCTTCTTCTTCTTCTTTTTCTTTTTATCTTCGTCACTGTCAGAAGATGATGATGATGATGATGATGAAGATGAAGAGCTGGAATCCTGTGTCAATAAAAAATGTTTTTATCTTTAGTGAAAATGTACAAATTACATATTAGTGATCTGCTGAACCCTCCCAGTCTTAATGTACATAGTAAATAACAGGCTGCTTTGGACAAATGACAAAACATCTTCATTGTTTTACCTTTTTCTTGTTTTTCTTTTTCTTCTTCTTCTTGTCCTTCTTCTTCTTTTTCTTTTTCTTCTTGTCATCATCGCTGTCAGAAGAAGATGAAGAAGAGCTATCTGAGGAAGAGGAGCTGGAGTCCTGTGAAAGAAAAAGAAACAATACAATCAACACTTTTGGCCATTTACATTTAAACAGGGAACAGTCAAACCAAACAGATGACACCCAAGATATCCACAATATTGTAACTACATAGTATTAAATAAACTGATTTTTTAATCATACCTTCTTCTTTTTCTTCTTCTTCTTCTTCTTCTTTTCATCTTCACTGTCAGAGGATGAACTATCAGATGAGGAAGAACAGGAATCCTGGGAAGTAGAGGTAGATGTTCAGTAACAGATGAGTGTTTTATGTTTTATTGTTTTCATTACATGTATGGTTTAATGACATGTGCTGGTCCTTTAAGACAGTTAGTTATCGTTGTATAATCTGCTGCATTATAGGCAAATTTGAAATACCTTCTTCTTCTTCTTCTTCGTCTTCTTTTTCTTCTTCTTCTTCTTCTTCTTGTCCTTCTTCTTCTTCTTCTTTTTCTCTTTCTTCTTGTCATCCTCCTCATCTGATGAGTCGAGACCCTGAGGCTGGCAAAATGAAAAATGCAAGAAGAGGAGAGAAATTCTGTAATGTGATATGATATGATTCTTTATGGATTACAGACATTAGCAAATCCAAGGTATAACACATTGAAGTGAAATTTATTTCAAACATGGCCCCAGTTGTAAGTTCAACAGCCACAGCATTCGACTTCTCTCTCACCTGGCTCAAACTCTGTCCCTCTGCAGACGGCTCTTCCATTTGGCCTTCGGTACCTGAAAACATTAAATGCATTCAAATGTAAAACACAAGTATGAATTGCATGTATTGACAACAAATTCTGCAGATTATTGTTCATGGTAATTCTGCTGACTTTACCAATGAATACAGCCAAACACAGGGCTTTATAAATATTGGAAATATGTGCAGATTACAACTGCTGCAATTTGACTGGCAACCCATTTGACTGGCAACCCTTCTCTTCTCTGTGTCACCATATACTTCAATTGTCAGTCCATTATGATGAAGACATGAGTGAATCTGAAAGATCTGGATGAACTGGAGGTTTCAACTCAATTCTGCCAAAGTGCCCTTCAGCAAGATATCGACTTTAAATGTCAAAATTGGCCTCACTCTCAAATACAGACCGCAACTATTCAGACTGTACGTTAACTGGCTATTGAATTATACTTGCAGAGTTCTCTAAGGAGAAGATGGAGAATAATATTCTAAGTGAAACAAAAGCAGACAAGATGAAGTTCTTCAGTTTCTTGCAAACAACCTTAGAAACGCTTTTTCAAGTTTTTGCAATACAAGCATACTTGCAAACAAAGTCACTTTGGGCGGAACTGTGATATGCAACACACGCTTTTGTAAAAGAGAATACACAGAGCTGAGACACACATTCATCTCATGAGACTTGATATAAGCAGTCATCTGAATACATAAAACTATGTTGCAGAACGTTGCAAAGGGGAAATTCTGTATTTCACTTACCAGACTGATATATGATGACATTGTCCCAGACGTACTCCTTCTCCTCTTCCTTTTTCTTCTTCTTCTTCTTCTTCTTCTTCTTGTCATCCTGCAAGGGAATGTTGACTCTGTCATAACTATAGGTTGTGTTTTAGTGTTGTTTTTTTAATTGTTGTACTATAATGTGTGTGTGTGCTTGTTTGTGAAGCTTGTTGATGAATTGATTTATATTTGCTTAATAAAAAATCATGATACAGTCATAGTTGGGTGTCACCCACTAGTTATACATGAAGAATTGTCTATCTTCACCGCGTTTAGATAACAAACATCCACACCCACTGTGACCAAGAAGCCAAAACCAACACACAGCAAATGACATGCACAGACTGTGCATATTACACACCAACTGGCTGCATGGCCATACACTACTACTACTGCTGTGTAACGATGCATGTAAGCACGCACACACCCCCATACCTGCACACACATATTTCTGAGGCGTTCCCATTCTCCCCAAAACAGCTACAAAAATCACATCTGAGTGTAGTGTCATGACTTGCTGTGGTTGACACAACAGGCATGTCAAGCATATGACTGGGTGTGTTCCTCTCCTGTCAGATATCTCCTGCTATCAGATCTACATGTGCCTCCGCCTAGTACTCAGGCTGAATCGCACGGCAGTGTAATGGACTCCTACCTTCAAAGGCTCTGATCTTGTGATTTTTTTCACCTTAATACTTTACAACCAATCACTCCTATCAGAAGAGAACTAGTGGGTAAAAACTCAGCTCTGAGGTTTCTTTGAACTGATTTTTTTCTTTTCTTTTAGTCTTTTGTCTTAAAAGCTTGCAACAGCTGAGCCGCTTGCCTTTCCCGCACCTCCTGATTTTCAGCCCACGCCTTCAGAAAATGAGTAAGACATCAAGTCATCGTGTGATTGCAGCTACTTGAAGCGGAACCTTACTAAGCTAGGCAAAAAGGTGAAAGTAGTGCATGCCCCATTTGGTATTTGAGTGCTCTTGTTGATGTTGCAGACTTGGTGGAGAGTTGACGGGCTTATCCCCGACTTGCCAAAAGACTATAATGAATACTCAGTTTTTAGATTTCACTCAATTTGAAAGAAATCCCACCCTAAATATTCTCTTAACATACTGTATTGTCAGCTCTGACAAACTCTTATATCCTCACTTGAGGCAGCGACATAGTTG
Source organism: Thunnus maccoyii (assembly GCF_910596095.1). Taxonomy (NCBI): domain Eukaryota; kingdom Metazoa; phylum Chordata; class Actinopteri; order Scombriformes; family Scombridae; genus Thunnus; species Thunnus maccoyii. The sequence continues at coordinate 9,351,192 of NC_056538.1, forward strand.
GAAAGGACTATCAGTCCCCTATGAGCTGATGTGAAACTGTTTGTGCTTGTGGCCAAGGACTTAATTTAGCACCGCCGCGGGAAAGATTTCTCAAGGATTAACATAAACAAAACTGTAACACCATCAGATTTACACTCTCTTTCACTCCTTTGAGATATTTTGGCTTCAGCTGAAAAAATATGACTTCTGAGCTCTTTGGTGTTGAAAGGTATGTAATTGCGTAACCTATGCCATAACTAGACTTACCTCACTGTCACTGCCTGAAGAGCTACTGGAGGAAGAAGAGGAGGAAGAGGAGGAGGAAGAGGAGGATGAAGAAGAGGATGATGAGGATGATGAGCTGGAATCCTGTTGAGAAAGAGGTTAGGGAAGTTATTGCTCAACATTGTGTACACTTTGGACAGATTTATTTATACCCTCCTTTGTTGGCGAAAGTGATAAATGAGTCTAAATGAATGAGTCACCATTAACACACTGGAATAGGGCTTTGTCACAGACGCTTAGAGAGAGGAGTGTGGCTGGCAGCAGAAGGGAGGGGCGTTCTAAGCCCTCGGCGACACACAAAGGGAATTATATGAGAAACCATTTTACCGAGAAGGCACACGGAGGCACACACACGCCCATCACAGCTATGCCGTGAGCCACTCGAACCTATTGAGAAAGTGATCATTTCATTCCTAGTCCTCTCCTGTTTGACTGGCTGTTGCTTGGTGCAGCACTTCCTTCCTCTGTCTGTGAGGACTGTGCAACTCTCTGAGTGTAGTTTCTAATCAGGGCAACACCCGCTAAAAACCACAGGATTGACTGACCATCTAATAAGGTGTAATATTTTACTAGACATGCTGCGGAGACTGTACTCAATAATGGTACAGTAAAAGCAGAATCAAGTGTCAATCAAGAAATTAGTTTAACTCCATAACAAACTTCAAGCCATTTAAGATTCTCTTGGTACAGCGGAGACATTATTTCCCTTTAAGCTGACAGTAACTGTTTTGTTAATATTTGTATTTAGGCACTTTGCTGTTCAGGTTAGTAGTGATTAGTAGTTGGTTAGTTTTGAAGATAAGATTAAAACACATACCTTCTTCTTCTTCTTCTTCTTCTTCAGCTTCTTCTTCTTCTTCTCTTTCTTGCCGATACCTTCATCCTCACTGTCCGAGGAGGACGGAGAGCTGTCAAGTGAGTACACCACCTTGTGAAAGACAAAAATAAAAAACCGACATTATTTCCGGTGTCCCTCAAAATCTTTAGAACATCTGGTGGGAATGAATACACACAAACAGAGCTGATATGCATTACAGTAACACTTAATGTTCTTTACTTTAATGCAGATGCATGAATATCTGGTTATAAAGTATTATGGGTCGCTGCTCTTCACCTTGTTGCAAAAGATTATTCTGTGTGCTTTAAACGTGTCCCTTACTCACCTGTATATGTCCTGCTCCTGCTGGGTGTCCAGGTTGACTCTTGTCTCCCTCCACCTTTCCCAGGTCGGCAGGCTCTGCCACCTCAGCAAGGGGCTGCAAACCACCCTGAGGGGCTGCTACTGGGTGCACCACACCTGCAGCTCCACCTGGAGCTACACAGTTCAGGTTGACAGGATTAGAGATGTTCTGAAGACAGGCACCAATACCTACCTCTCTTTACATTTAAAATCCTTAGAAAGACCTAGCTAATGAACCATCAGAATATGCAAATTTCACAGAGGGTTAGCAACCTGTTTCTATGATGCTGGTTGTACCATAACAGCAGAGGGAATGATGGCACTTCCTTATTCTTTCACTTCCTTAAATGGAGTGCCAGTTTCAAATAGAGGACTAAATATCAAACATAAGGGCCTAAATCAATAAAATGGTTCCTGCAAATTGAGGACTATCTACTGCCCTTTGCTATAAATCCAATGAATTGCTTAACTATTACAATAATTCAGCAAAGTGCCACACCTCTAACAGCAGAAGGGGTCTGCTTTGTGTAAATAGGCTATCTCAGTATATAAAACAGTAATAAACAGGTAATTTGTTTCCTTCCTGAAACAACTACTGTCTCTCTCTTAAAAGAGAAACAAGCCAAAATTTCATCAAACTATAAACAAAGCAAACTGCTGAATAAATCATAGCCAAAAAGAAAGCAAACCTTTGTGGAGTGTGGACTCCATTTAGGTCCAGACTTCTCCTCTGTCCAGGGACCTAGGTCTCCTCTGACAGACTCACCCGTACAGTTTTATGACAAGGTGTGCGTATGTGGGGAGAGTGATATGGGAGGGGGAAACAGGGATTGTGCCAAATTAAAAGAGACTTCTCCTCAAAAGTTTCAAAATAAAACCCACTATGAAATATTTTATTTAGCATTGCAAAAAAAATCAACCCAATATATATTTTATGTACCAAGTCCGATGATTTCATTCATATGTACCATCTGTGTGCACAACAACTGACAGATTGTAGGCCTGCATTTTTTATTTGGCAGACTATTTTTATAGAGTTTCTTTTATTTTGAAAGCAACACCAGGTGTTATCCTGGCTGTTGTAGACTGGCAGGTTTACCTGTGCTAACAGGTAAGGCCTGTTTCAATGCCTGTGGTGAGAGGATAGTAGCTATTCACACTATCTGCCCCAGGACAAAACCAGGAGGTAAGTTTTACTATAGAAACAGGTCTGTGGTACCCAGTGGTGGAAAGTAACTAAGTGCATCTACTCAAGTACTGTACTTAAGTAGAATTTTGAGGTATTTGTACTTTACTTGAGTATTTCCATTTGATGCTATTTTATACTTCCACTCCACTACATTTCAGAGAGAAGTATTGTACTTTCTACTCCACTACATTTATTTGACAGCTTTGTTTACTTTTCAGATGAAGATTTGACACAATGGATAATACAACAACTTTTTAAAATACAACACATTGTTAAAGATGAAACCAGTGGTTTCCAACCTTTTTGGCTTTTGATGTCTTACAAAAAGCAGTGTGTAGTTGGGTCACATTTCAGATGTCTGTGAGTTGTTAACAGCATCACCAAATAGTGATTTTTCCCTCTAAACTTCTCACATGGTTTCATTTCAATAAATGTTCAAATGATCCAATATTTCACCAAAAATCAAAGATTAGAGAAAAAGTCTAAAAACTGAAAACAGATTTGTGTTTCAAAACTTTGTTTTTTCTTCTCTCCCATTAATCATGTAACGATCCCTCAGATTTATCTGGTGACCCTTTGGAGGGGCCCAACCCCTAGGTTGGGAACCACTGGACTAAACTAGCTAACTGTATATAAAGTAGTTCAAACTAGCTCCACCTCCAGCAGCTACAACAGTAACATGCTGCTCTAACACTGATGCTTCAATATTAATAATCTAATGATGTCATATATAAAAATATATCAGTCAGAGGGACCAAACCACTACTTTTACTGCAATACTTTAACTAGCCTACATCAAGTTGATAATAGTTAAGTTACTTTTACTTAAGTAGGATTTTTCATGCAGGACTTTTACTTGTAATGGAGTATTTTTACACTACTGTATTAGTACTTTTACTTAAGCAAAGGATCTGAATACCTCTTCCACCACAGATGGTACCATTACAATTTTGTACGCACGAATTAATTATTATTAAGAGATTTATCCGTGATACCTACCGCACAAAACTTGTTTGTCCTTAGTTTGGAGCAGCGCATTACTGAGTTTGAACTAAGTCGCAGATAGGAAACTTTTTCCTTTTTCCATTAGTTTGTAGTAATCAAATAAACAAGAACACACGCATCATGAATCATGAACACTGATTTAAATAGACTAATGTTTTGTCGCCTCCCAGAGGATATTCAGGGTTAAAACCATGGACCACATAGGTCAAACGTCTATAGTTTGTTCCCTTCCAGCTTCCGTAGTTCTACAGCTTGTAAAGTTAACTGAGATCACAAGAGAGCCAGCGGAACTCCGGAAAAGCAATTTGCTTTCTAAATAAAAGTATGAACATCACTAGCTTAATTCAAAACAGAAAACAACACCGGAGTACACTGAACTATAGGGTGTAAAATACTTAGCTGACTCATTCTATATAGATACATAGAAGAAGATCTAGTTAGTTTATGAAGTTTCAACTTCATAATCTAGTTAATGAAGTTATGATACAATGGCCTTATTTTGAAGATCCTAGGGGAAACGGTATCTTTCAATAATGTCGGCTGCTTGTCCGCAGTTTATCAAACGTTGCATAGCGAAGTAATGTTGAGAGGACACTTTGTAATATATTTTCTGCGTGATAATTGGAAGATTTTCAATCTTTAGTTTAACGTTATAATGTAGAACAGTTAGCTAACGTTAGCTTAAGTTACCTCAAAGAAGAAACCGGACTGTCTGCGGGGTGTGACGGTTACCTTTTTAACCGACATTTGCATGTCTCGCCACTCCTGCTCTGTTATGGAAAGGAAAATAGTGTTTTGGCTTTGTGAAAGGTCAGTTCTTTGTCAGTGACTCTGTAGCTAGAGCACCCGAGGGAAGTCATGATAACTAGCTAAATGTTGGTCTTTTCACACCTTGAATGACTGACTGGTCGTCACCATGCCGAGCCAAACGACATCCCCCCCGCCGCTGACAGTGACTGTACTGGCCGCGCTGTGGGTCAGTTTGGGTCGGTGCGGTGTCTCAGAGTCTCCGGGGCCAGGCTGTGACAATGGAAAAGTAAGTCAAAATATCATGTCCGCTTGTGTGTGTGTGTGTGTGTGTGTGTGTGTGTGTGTGTGTGTGTGTGTGTGTGTGTGTGTGTGTGTGTGCGCGCGCGTGCGTGAGAGAGAGAGAGGGAGAGAGACTTTGTACTTTATGAATATAAGTTTATACGTGTGTGTGTGTTTCAGCTCTCACTGGACAGGGACCTGCTGCGTGCGGATGCTGTTTATTGGGACTGTCCAGTCTCTATGTGGCCAGAGTCTACTCAGGTAACCATGGATACAGCAGCAGACCTCATCATCATCATCTGTGTTACACATTATCCTCAGTGACTCACTCTCTCATATGGGTGGAGTGTGCTATAATACACTGGGTACCAGGAAGTTTAAACAATCATAGGAAAGTAAATGTTGTGGAAAACCTTGTACATCTGACTCTGCCCAGTAGTGTAACTCAACTTCTACAAACTACTTGGTTCGCTTGTGATCCCCTCACAGACTGACACACATTGGCAATGATCAAGTATTTTTTTTTAGGTTGCTCTCTCAGTTGTTTAACCAGTGTTCACTCTCTGCTTTTATCTACAGAGACTTCCCAGTATTGACACAGTGTATGATCCTGAGGTGAGTAAACACCTAACCATGCACTTTATGAGAGCAACTGCTATCTCTGTCCAATCTTCCCCAACCTTTGACCCTCCAACAGTAACATGACCTGGCTTTTTATTTAAATCAGAACACAGCAGGATTACATTCAGTGACAAATCCTAATTCAAAGTTCACAAATTTTAACCCAATGCAGGAAATAAACTGAACACCTTTATGATGCTGAAATAATGAAATGTATCAGTTGCAGGTTCAGTTTGAGTTAACTAAAATATCTTCCTTGTTATGTAACTGTTGCCAACAACAACTCAGTGAACACTGAACAGCTGCTGACTTGGTATTTGTCTTGGGTTTATAAAACCAATCCAAATATATGGTGATAAACTCTTATCTGAATTCTTGTCCCTGCAGCCAGCCAAGCCAATCTGCATGGATAAACCTATCTCCTACAGCCACACCATTCCCAACAGGTAAGGCTGTGTGGATAGACTTATTAAAAAACCCACAAAAATATCTAATTTTGGTCTCTGTGCTGCAATAAGTCATTGACAGATGTCTTCTTATTATGTTGTGTCTCTGTATTTGTATGTGTGTGTGTTGTAGTGGAGCGTACAGACCAATAAGGGCAGAGAGTGGAGAGTACTTGTACTGTCCTCCTCAACGGTGGCTCAATAACTTGCATGTAAGTCACAACATCAGACATCTCTTGCTGTGCTGCTTCTGCCTCCATCTCCTCACTCATCACAACATAATCACTATATCTGCTTACTACAGTCAACTAAGAGACATTAGTGTTCACAGCATCGGTGAAAAACAACAGGGTCACATTTTCGTGAACCTGTTGTTCCGGCGTTATGCAAGACTTACTGTAGACAGTACTCACATACAGTACCCGCATGTACATTCAGCATTCAGACAGCTTGACACATATAATATGGCTGTTGCTGTAAAAAAGGAACACACTTATACATCTAAGTCCCTCTATCATAATGTACAACAATTTCACCTTAAATGATTTATAGCTGATTGGTTTTAATTTGTGCCACATGAAAAGGCATCCAAGTATCTCCAACCAATTTGTTGGAGATACCAATTTGTCCAACCAACAGTTTTCTTAGAATAACCAATTATTCTGAGTCTGTACTTTCCCCATTTCCCCAATTTTGAACAGTTTGTCCTTCATTATTTCCCATGACAGGGAAATGTTTTACCCAGAAATGCATCAAACTGCAGAATTGAGGCACAACCAAAGTCTTTTCATTTAAATGAACAATACAGGGAATCTTCCAGAACTCACATTCTCCCTGTTTAGACCCTTGGCTTCAGGGCTGCCACTGGATATGGATTTTCAAGGATTTAACAAACAAACAAGGATTATCAAGGATTTAACAAACAGTAATGGCATATCAGGGATTCTTATTAATGGGCCATTGTACACCAGAATATACTGTATATCACAGTACACATTAGTTGGTGTTTCTCAGCTGTTTTTCTCCAGAAGTTTTCCTCTTTGGAATCTTTGTCAGCTGAAAAACATTTTTTAACAACAGCAGGAATATAATAGATATCATATTTACATCATGGAGACACTCAGTTGTAGCTACTGAATGTCATAAAGTTTCACAAAACTGGTGGAAACCCTGTGGCGATGTTTTTGTTTTGTTTAGGGTTTTTCTTTTCTTTTTTTTTTCGCAGAAAATGGGGATAATGACTGTCACATGTGTGCTTGTGTTTTTGTGTATTTTCCAGCATGGAGCTACTGTTTTGCTCTACCATCCCTGTGCTCCTCTCCATGAGCGCCTCCTCCTGTCTGCGCTGGCCCGCTCCTGTCTGCCAGAATACATCATTACCTCACATCCACAGCTCAATAAACACATGGTAGGACAAACACTTCCTCTCTGTTTTGTAACCCATCAATGGCAGTGAGGGACAGTGGAATCTCAGTACTGTCTTACTCTTTTAAAGCTGTGTTTTCAGTTCACTTGTTGAAATATTTTCTTTGCAAACTGTAATTACATGCTCTTTGTTGCTTTAATACTTGAGCAGGGCCAAACAATTCAAGATGTAACATAATCCCGCTGTTGCACAATTGGAGGTTTTTAGGTATTGACTAAGCAAAGCCAGGCCTATCAAGTATCTGCTAATCCACCTTTTAGGCTTTAACAGCCTTGATGAAGGTGTTCTAGATATTTAAATCAGTTATGTTGTCTTACAAGTAGAAAGACTTTGTTACTGCAACCATCAACCTCTCCATTCTTATCAATATTTCTGTTTTATTATATTACAGGTATTGTCAGTAGCGTGCTTTGATGCTACGAAAGCCAGTTCAACTGTTAATGATCATAACAACAGTTTTGTATAACAACACAAATTAGCCATTGGAAATACTCAAGAGTAATGTTAAGAAGAAATAACAGATTCCCAATTTTTGTAGCTTATTTTTTTTGTTTTTGGATCTACTTTTCTCCATTTGTTGCAGTGTTTGGCATCACCAGGCCAAAAAAAACTTTTCTTTAATGCCAAAAATAATGCCAAATATCCATTCATTCGGAAAATCAGTAATCATTTGCATTTGGGAGCCTCTGCGCAGCACTGTTCTGAAACATGAGTCGACCTCTGTGTTGTTGCCCGGGAAACTCTTGACGTGATGTGAGTGCCACTGCTGTCAGAGTGCCTTTAAATTACTGCAGAGTAAGAGCGTATGGGATGCAGGTTAGCTATTGGCACCACCTAAAGAGAAAAAGCTCTAACACAGGGGACAAATATAACCAAATATATTAAAGTTTTTCTCCAAAACTCTGGAGACAAGCAAAAATACATATGGGGAAGAAGGAAGAGTGACAGAAGTGGGAGAAGTGAGAGTGGGCAGATAGGGGGGAGGAAGCTCAAGCTTATTTTTATGCAATAAATGCAGCTTATTAAGTCATCTATTTTTTGGTGCCTACCACCAGGCCTGGAAAAAAATTCTAGGGGAAACACTGTATTGCATAAATGAAGTCAGTAGTTCCAGTATGCTTCCTCTCTATCTTTATGTTTTTGGAGGATCCTGCTCATCTTTGTTATTTTCTTGTTATAGACAGGACCTTTTAGGGCAATTATAGTGTGTTAGCATACTGTGATATTGAAGGTGGATTTCAGCCAGTGGAAGAAAGGGAGTGGCATTATATTCACTGTTTGCTCTGTGTTCAGCCAATAGCCTTGGTGTCTTGGGGTCGCACTTTGGAGCTGTCCACTGTTGCCTCTTCAGACGTCTGTGATTGGCTGGAGACCACAACAACCACAAGAAATCCGTTCAGCGGTGCGAGCCAGAGTAAGAAGTACGACCTGCTGCTGACGTGGTCAGCAGAGCAGCATCGACAGCAACGCGCACATCCAGAAGAGCACTCAACAAAAATTAAGGTTTGAGCTGTTCAATTGTGCTGATTTAGTTCACATGGTGCTGATTTCTCAGAAACGTTACTTGCACTATAATTAAAGCAGCAGAGAAGAGTTATTTCAGTAGTAGTCCTGTAGATGTTTCTAAGTAGCCGTTTCTCCTAATCCCCAGGAGTCTTTGAGGCAGTGCTGTGAGCGTACCGTCTCTTCTCTGCCCAACAGAGCGATGGAGGTAGAACTAGATTCCACCGTGAAGGACGAAAAAATGAATCAACTGAAAAAGCATGTCAAAAGGAGGCAAAGAAGAGCTGTCATCAGACAAAATCAAGTGAACGTTGCAAATGAGAACATGAAAGAAGACACCACAACACAGGTCTCCAGTTTTTTGACCAACCAGACCAACAAAACCATCACCAACGGGACGGGGAACTCCCAGAACTACAACAGCACGCACGCCTCATCAGCAGATTCTCCTCCAGGGAACACCACTCTCTCAGATCCACCAAATCCAAGCGAAGCTCCAGCTCAGTCTAAGATCCAAAATCAAAGTCAGAGCCTTACACCCTGGCCCACAACTCCTTTAGGATCTAATATATCAGAGGCTACACTTAAACCTGATTCTTTAGGAGTCGGGGCCTTTGAGTCTCAGAAACACAGGGTAACACTGCAGACGGCCCTGCAGCCCAGTCCTGCACACACTGACCTCAAATACCAAAACCCCTCAAAAGCTCAGCACAGTGAGCAAAACCATACTGCCAGGCCTGAAGCCCTGACCCTCAGCTCTAAAGACAAAGGTACAGACTCCACCAAACAGAGAGACAAAGATTCTACTAAACGCAGCATGAAAGAGAAAAACTCCGATAAAGACGTCGGAGCAAATAGAAAGATGAAGGATAATGAAGTAGTAGATGTAAAAGAGAGAGAGGTGGAACATAAGCACGCACACAGTGGTACACACTCTCACCATATAAACGACAAGACCGGCCAATCCGAGCCTCTGTCCCAACATCACCAAAACCCACAGCCAGCCAGTTACCTGCCTAACACCCACGACTGTGACAGCTGCAAAGCAGGCGAACACTGCGAATGCGCCAAGGGCTCAGGGGCCGAGGGCCGAGCCGCGGTAATGAGCAAAGGGTTGCCGAGGACACCCAGGACGGACGAGGCGGTGTGGGCGGCGGCGGCACTGGGCTTCCTGCTGGTTCTCCTGACGCTGTCGGTGCTTCACACGCGCCTGTACCGCCACTGGAGGACCACGCCCAGTCTGTACTGGCGTGACCCGCGGCAGGACTACGACAGCGTGGCAGGTAGGTGGAACACGCAGAGATCAATTAGACCAGAGAGCTAAAATACACACATAGGAGCCCACTCTGCTAAAGTTACAGACCCTGACCTCTAACCTTCCTTTACAGGGATCACCCTGACCTTCATCAGTGTTCAGATTCTCATACTGATCCATTTGTTAATTTAAGTTCCTGTTAATCAGTTATTCCTCGGCCTATGCCCGAACTATCCATCTAATTTCAGTAAAGTTTGATTAATGTCTTGTGTGCACACCTGTCGTTCAGATGTTATCCGCAGGAGGCTGCGAATCGCAAACAGGAGGCGGAAAAGGGGCAGAAGACAGGAGTGTGTTCTCCTGCCCAGCTCCTCCAGCTCAGATGAACATCCATAGAAAAATGAAGGAAACATCCCCAACAAGAATGTCGAGAAGGCGCCAGAGTCGTTTGTGTGTAGAGAAGATGAAGAGTGGACCAGAACAGAAGGAGGATGTATTGCATATATTAGACTTGTCTTTTATCTGTACCTGTCAGTATGCTGTTTATCTCACAGGGCAGGACTGGACCATCTTTATCAAAAGCACTGAGGTGTTGCTGGATATCCTAAAAGCTGAAGCTGAAATACCACAAAGCAGCTAAAGGGTCAGTTAGACCCTGTGTCCAAATCGATTGGACATATGACCTCTCTTATTGGTTGCATTTGGATTGACTCTATTAGAACTGAAAACGGTTTTTGGACCATCCAAAAGGAGTGCTGGAGTCTGTTATTACAACACAGGGGCAAATCATTTCTTACCAAATTGCATCGAAGTACAAATAATAGCCATCAAAATAATTAAAGAAGAAGTCAGTGTATATTATAAACAACTTTCATCAGTCTGATGGTCCTTTGATGTCCTCAGGACACTGGATAGAGAAGCCCACAGGTATAATTTAGTGCAGCACATTTTATGTATTTTTACTAAAGCTTATAATTCATTTGTCTTATCATAGTCTCCTACACAGCAGTCAGTGTGTATGGCCCCATATTGAGCACTCCATGTATTAGCATCAGTATCAATAGCCTGCAGTTCTTGCCACTTTTTCTACCAAACAGTTTTTAAAATTGTGTGGAATTCCTTCTGTGTTTTGTTTTTTTATGCGGTTTTATAGTAACATTGTCGTTTTTACCTGTGAAGGTTTAGTATGTGAATATGTCAGTTGCTGTTTTAAGCAACACTGTGTGTGGTACGAACACGAGTTTGTCTTTTTTGTTTGTTTTTTTATTTTGAAGATGACAGATTTAGAGAGAGAGATGGAATACAAAGACATTAAATTACTTGACAAGTGTTAAGTGTGTGGACTGTTGTTTGTTTTATTTGCATGTGTGTGTTTGAAGGGAATTTGATGCTAAAAAGACTAAATGTGGCAGATATCCACTTGATATGACTAACTCAGACTGCTGAAGCCTCATATAAGCTTCAGATAAACCTTTAAATGCATTTCTGCACACTATCACTGTGTGAACACACTGTGGATTTTGGTCTCCATCACTTACACTGAAAGCACATTTGAAGGGGATCTTTTAATAGCCAGTATGAACAGGAGGAATGATTGATAACAGTAAGTAAGACCTCTTTCAGTGGTCATCTGGGCATCCGACTGTTGTTTTAAGACAGGTTGAAAAATTGTGAACCTATCCTTTAACGTCATCGTCTTGGCTCGTATGACATTAAAGGATAGGTTCAAAGATGTTTGGGCTGCTGTTGCAACAGTAGATTTATGAGAAAATCATTATGATTTAATTGTTAATAATTAATATAGTAAAAGACCAAACAAGTTATCAAAGTAGGCTAATGAAAACAATTTAAACCTTTAATTCAGGCATAAAGGGTACATAAAAAAGTTTCCAGTGATTATTAAATCAATAGGGTGAACAACAGAAAATAGATTTTACTTGCTGCTGCTGATTTAATGCCTGGTTGGAGAACTAAAGGGGCAGAAAATAATGCACTTAAAGATGTTTGGCACTCTGTACTAATTTGTATTAAAGATTTAATTAACTTAACATGAGGCTTTTTGCTGAAAGCGTCCAATTGCATCAACCTGTAAAACTTTGGCCCTTAATGCTGAAATGTTTAGACATTCAGTGTTGAAGGAAACTGTCCTTACTCAACACAGAGAAACACATGCATATCCAGTCAGCTGTCCCTATTTGATTGACTATCCACACAGTAAGAAGAAAAGAAAATGCAGACAGACCCAGGACAATTAACTTGTTTTATTATTTTATTACAAATGTACAGCTTATGAGTTTCCATTACGATTGACCTTTTAAGTCATTGTTTTCTCTACTTTATACAGTTTTTAACGTCTTCTGTTAAAAGATAACTCTCCCGTCACCCATCTCCCAAAGTGTAGAGCTGTGAAGAGACACAGGGACAGCAACAGTACAGGCCACAGTGCACTGCCCGTGGCTGAGTATCAGAAGTGTGTTTGTATAATTCACTGGCTGAAAAAAATTTCATGTTTGTACTCGTGGAAGGCTTGGTCCAACTGGTGAGGGGTGTTAGTTTGATTTTTGGAAAGTGTGTGCTAAATTCTGGATATGATGAAGATGTAGAAAGTGTGTCGGGCATGAGACTGACGGAAGCGTTTTTAACATTCACACTAGAGGCACCCTACGTAGTGTCCGCTAAATCGGGGGGAAAGGAGCGGGCCATGTGCGTTTTTAGACCCTCCTCCCGCCGTTCTGAGATGACTGTAGTGCTAAGCTGAAGTGCGCTTCAGACCTTTCCTATTGCACCATCCCACGTAAAAAACCCCTGCGTCCTGCACCTAATGTACTCGAACTAAGACCTTTGGGAGAGTGCGGTACATAATGTAGATCCTACTTCACCCAGCTGGTGTTTGAAAATAGTGCAACTAATACCACGGTGTTTAGTAATCCGCTAGATCAAACTGTTGTTCTCGCTCTTTGCTTCCTGTGGATTCTAGTAGGATCGTTAATATGTACAATATGACATTACAGGAGGGGAAATACCACAGCGTAACCATACTCACAAGACTTAAAATACCTACAAGTACATCAGGTGTCAAGACTTAAGGGCCTCCTGTAGATTTGGTGAACAGATCCCGCAGCCTGAAGCCCACTTTGGCCGACAAATATACATAAATATCTCACAAACATAACCCTAACATATAGCTTAATATAAAATATAGCATGAAAATATATGTTCATATATATGGCTCTAGTCTAAAACTTGGGCGATCATGATTGAAGGGACAAGCTTTACTACTGGCCCCCGTGTGTTTGTGTTTGTGTGTGTGTGTGTTTGTGTGTGTGTGTATGGAAGTATTTGTGTTGTTTCAGCAGTCAGTACAACATCACTGTAACTCAGCCAGTCAAACAGGAGATGATGATGTGCAAAGGCATTCAATATCAAACAACGATACATTTCAAGAGTCTTCTGGACACGACTTGTTTTGACAGGGAACAGAGCGAACAATCCAACCTCCCCTACAGAGACTGAGGAACACTTTGACAGTCACAGACCCCAGGTGATGATCGGGGGAAAGGACACACACACACACAAAAAAAAAAGAAAAAAAAAAGAAAAAAAAACCTAAACATGACTAAAGTGGACAGAGAAGTGCTGTAGGTGGTTTGGCATCAATCTCTCAAAGTGCTTGGGGCTTATTAAGGTCTAATTGCTTCTTGCTAAAAGGCAGCGATACGAGAAAAGACGACTTGAGATGTGACTGCTTTTTAAGAGGATGAGGACCGTGTTTAATGTGCGGAGGTCTTCTGAGCACTGAGCATGATTATAGAACAGACCGATGCAAGAACAAGCAACTATTAAAGCCACAAACACTTTGAGAAAAAACCAGCTGGAGAATCATTAAGAGGTGAATCTAAACTAGAAGAGGACGGTCCTTCAGGAAGCCAGGAAGGACTTGTTAGATCCCATCTGCATCCTTTGTTACAGATATGACCATATTTGTTCGGCACAGTACAACAAGCTTTAACACCTACAGTAGGCTAAGTGCGCTATCTTTTTGAAAAAAAACAAAAAAAACAAAACAAGAAAAACATCTTTGTTCCCAATGCTGTCTCCCATTGGCAGAGTTCAGAGACAGTGAGCTCGAAGTGACAACTTCTGTGGCCCAGATCAGCAGGCCGTGACAGAGAATTAATCGGAAAAAAAAAAAAAAAAAAAACAGAATGTGGGCTTGATTGTGCTTGCCAGACAGTCTGAAAAAAATGGAGAAAAAAAATATATATATACATGGCAAACTAAATCAAGCACATATGAGGTGGCTAAATCCATTTCAAATGAACATATTTCCTCAAATGAAATAACACAATGAGTATCTTCTCACTATATTTATGTTCCAGGTTTGCTAAGATCTGGTGCTTTCCACAGGTCTACTTAAAGCTTAACTGCAACAAACAAGTATTTGTATCAACTGAATGTGACTGAACATGCATGCAAATAACGGCTGCCGTGTAACACAAGCAGCCAGCAGCACACCCGCGGTGTTAATAAGATACTGTTTTAAAGCAAGACTTAGGGGGGGGGGCGGGGGGGGGTGGGGGTGGGGTTTTAATCCTCAAACTGGATCTAATGGTGCGCCTGATTTTGTCATCTAGCGAAAAAGAAGACAGGATTGATTCTGAGATGATTCCACTGGCTCTATTAAATGAGGCAAACCGTGAGATAAATCAAGCGCAAAGACAGCTGAGGATTCGTGAAAGAACATCTTGATCCAGGTCCTGTCATTACGCACCAAGGGGCTTTCGCTCTGACAGAAAAAAAATCTAAAGTAAAAGCGGATCTCTCCCAACACTGTCTCCCCTTTGGCAACTGTTTAACCCCTTGGCCACAGGACATATCACAAAATAAAAGAACAAACAAAAAAAACAACTAAATCAACCTCAACTGTCACCCAGGAAAGGAGTGCTTGAGAAATGTTGAGGACCACTTCACAGGTTATTTTTTTTTTTTAAGTGTATGTGTGCATGTTTTACTTAAATCCCAGTAAGAGGTTGAGCACATACTCCCACCTGTCTCCCTATTCCACTAAATGAGAATCATATTTGAGACAATGAAATAAACATACATAAACAGTTAAATCAAGATGACAGTCAGTAAAAATATCAATACAAAAAAAAAACAATAGGCATGATAAACAATAACAATAAATCACAATTATTCCAGTGTAAGTGTTTTGTTTTTGTAAGTCAGTCATTTTTGTCCTCAGATGTGCAGACCAACCCAATCTGCATATTCAAAAGAACGAGGAAAAAAAAAAAAAAACAGAGAAAAAGAAGAGAGAGGAAAGAAATAAAACATGCCAGATCATGCTGTGTACCACCAACAACAGGGGGGGGAGGGGGTGATGGGTTGGAAAAAAGCTGGAGCCCCCTGCAAAAGATCACCCAGGAAGAAGCATCTGAGAGCCTGGGTGGGGTGTGGAGTAGGGTGGAGCTAGATGGGTCCCAGGGAGGGGTAGGGATGGGGGTGGGGGAGGGGGGGGGTCCCTTCTCTGCACCGCAAGCTCATCCTGTCTGGGACGGGATAGGAGACAGAGGGGCCCTCGTGTCTGGTTGGAGAGGGAGAGAGGGGCAAAAGAGTGGGCCAGAGAGGAAAAGGAGAAGAAGAAGAACGTCCTGACTCCTCACGGGATGGAGGGACGGAGATGGTGTGGAACGTCTTCGGGCCCTCTCACGCGACGTGACGCCTCCGCCCTCCCTGGTTTCCGGTAAACGGGGAGAGGGAGGGACGACGAGTGACGGGGGAGAATAAATAAAGCAGTAACATCTCAGGATTCGGTTCGCTGTACATCACCATCATTGTATTCCAGGTATGCGTGTCACAGTTAAAGCGGTTTATTATACACATCTGATTCCAACAGTTTATTTAGGTTGCTGCAGGCTGTGGTTCCCACTTTGGATCCTTCCGTTTGTCCTTCCCTACTTTCACTTCACACTTCCACGATTGTGGAATTTCTCCTTTTTCTTCTGTAGTGTTTCTACTTCACAATCAATGCTCTTTGCTTTCATCTGATTCCTTTCCATTCGTATTCCAAACTTTCCTCATTGCGCCCATCATTCTCATCACTCCCCCTCCCTCGTCCTTCCGTCTATAGTGTGATCATAATTTCCCTCTATCCTCCTCTTCTAATAGCCCATCCCACCCCTCTTAGCCCACTTTTGATACTTTCTCTCCCTCTTCCTTCGCCATCCATCCATGCATTTGTTGGGTCACTGCTTCTTCTCGCGGGTGGTGATGGTGACCAGTTGCTTGGCAGCCTTGGCAATGTCGTAGGCGCACTGGATGACCTGCTGAGTGAGGAGTTGGTAGTCCACTGCAGGGGCCCCGGGCTCCGTAGGCGCCGCCTTGCGGCACTCCACCTGCAACCGCGAGGCACTGGAAGCCAACAGTCGGAGGGAGCAGTGGACTGCATCCAACGCAGGGCGCTACAGAGAAAAGAAGGGCATCAAAACTCACCTCACATGGTGGAGGATGTAAATATCGAGGTAGATAAAGACAGTGATACAGGTGAAGTAAGAGAAATGAAACATGAGTCCAGTGAACTTACTTTGGGGAAGAGTGAGGCCATCTCAGTGACAGCAGAGTGGATCTTCTCAGAACACGGAACAAAACTAAGGAGAAGGACGTTTGTTATTTTACTTAGAAGCTGGCACAATAATTGAGGCAACATAGTTGTTCTTGAATAAACTGCAATTCACTGATGCTCTGGACTAGTCTAAATGTGTGAATTATTTGACCCTGCCTGTACGACCAAACCATGAGTGCACAATTTTGAAACCCAGTGAGCTAGACCATTCCAAGCAACATTAACAGCTGTATTCAGCTGCTGCAGTTGTTAATGTTGGTGTATAAATGTAACAGAATATCTGTTAAAAAAGATGTTTTTTTTGTCCCAAATGTTCCTGTGACATCTCAGTGTCATCTAATTAAGAAGATTGGGCTGCACTTGTCAGCAAGGATAGAATTAGTAGTGTTTATTTTAAGGCTGACAAAATGTCTTCAGTGTCACTTTTATACAATTTTATACATCACCGATGTGTGTGAGTCTCACCTACCTGTCATGTTTGAACTCCTGAGCCGCCCTGAGCAGCTCCTGGATGTTCTTGGTCACCTGCTCAGTCTTCAGTATGACATCTTCTGTGCAGGGCAAGGTGGGGTCAGGCTCCCCTGCCTCCCCGCCTCCTCCCTCCTCAGATTCCCCACGGCCTTCCTCCTCACTGCTGCGACCCATACTGAAAAGAGAAACATAAATACACTTTAATTAACACCTTGGACCGACGAGGAGAGGTGACAGAGGACATTCTGTCTGCCGCTGCAGCATCTCAACACTTTAGGTGTTCAGCATCTTAAGAGACTGTCTGGCCCTCATTTTCTCACTAACAACTGTTGGTGTGAATCCCTCCCCCCAATCCATGTGTGACCCACATTTTAAGTATTGCATAGTCTCACATTTAATTAAACTCTGATGCGATCAAGAAAACACAAAAAGCAACAGATAGGTTAAGAAATTTCAGACTTAATTTAAAGGAAACATGTATAAAACACAGATAATCCTGTTTTAAATCTGTTAAACTGTGTCCAAAAAGCTGTAGAAAAACACACACACACACACACACGTTTCTGTGTACAGTGACTTGCAATGAGTCTGACCTTAGTGAGAGGTCGTATGTTTGTGTGTTGTCATAGTCACTGTCAGTGCCGCTGCCGTGCTTCTCCGTTTTAGGCACCTGGGGAGGGAAACACAGCGACAACATGCTACATCATTACAATTATCACCCATCTCACCAAACCTACTGGGCCTTTCACTCTCATAGAGCTTAATGATGCCTCCACCACCAAATAGTTCAAGCATTAGTTCCCAGTAGCCCCACCTACCACATAAAGTGTACACTCTCACAATGATGCATGCATGTTTGTGATTATTTCAACAAGAAGTCTGGTAAATGACATAACATTTCATAGATAGTTTCTTTGTGAGATGTGATAGGTTTTCTGTAACAGCAATGCAGGATTAGGGTTGATATTCCAAGTCCTTGTAGTATAATATAGTAACATATAGAAGACTGATTTTCAAAAAAACAATATAATCTTAACTTCCTGACTTGATCCAGCGCAGTATCATGAAGGTTTGGAAAAGCACCCTAGAATCAAAAACTGTAAACTTTAAGAACTCACCATATATCTGCCCATCTCTGTAGATCCAGACAGATGATGGCCTCCATACGGTGCTGGACCTCCTGTACTACCCTTCCTTACCTGTGAAGAGAGAAGGGAAGACAAGGATGGATAGAGGAGGAGAGGTGAGAGGAGAAATAGAGATGCATGGGCAAAGAGATGGAGGAAAGAAAGATTAGCAGAAAGAGATGGATGAAGAAATAGGCAGGTGAGAAAAAAAGAGTGTGGGGACAGAGAGAGGAGATGTTTTTATAAAACAGCAGAAAACCGAGATGAACGAGCCAGTGAGAGCAGCGCCAGATCAACTCGGCAGCTCACCCATTGCCTAATCATGACCATATGCCTCTACAGCTAACACTGAAATCCAACCGACAGTATCAACTAAACTAACATCTAAATGACTACGCACATACTCTACACTACTGTTGATCTCCAATATTAGAAAGCATAAAAAGCAAAAGTGATGCCTAGTGTGAGAGGATCCTATATTTGAAAATGAAATGGCAAACATTGCAATGACAGACAGAATGCTTACATCCGAAGGATGCACGGCTGCACTGCAGTGAACAAGGGACAGACAGGTGAAGAGACAGACAGACAGAAAGAAAACAGACAAAACAGGTAAATCTTTGTGTAAGGAGATGCTGAACTGGAAACCGACTTATGGTCAGATGTTGGTGAATGCTCTATCTACTCCAGGTGAGGACCCACTGTTTGGAGAAACCTTTCCATCCTAGTTAGCTACTAGTTGATCTGGTCTGTCAAACTTTCCCTTTGCGTGTATGTGTGTGTATGTGTGTGTGTGTGTGTGTGTGTGTTTCACGTGCACATGTATGATCACAGCGTCTCCAGACCAATCAGCTGTCCGGCAGCAGGAGAGCTAACTGGGAGGTCAAAAAGGGTTGAAAATGTAAATGTCAAAGGGTGCAGAGCAGGCTAGAGAGAGGAGCGTTAGAGGCATCACCAGGCAACAGAACAGACAAGATGATCCCTATTTTCCATCTTTCTGCTTCAGGTCACACTTGTGCACTTTCCCCCCTTCATGGTGTTAAAAAGCACATAATTATGTCGGATCGTTTTTGACACTGGTGATACAACGCCACATCTAAATGGGGGATCATGCGCAACTGGACCTTTTAAAGAGAAAGATTGGGAACTGAGATGCAGGGGGAGAGGAGTCAAAGGGAAATAGAGAGATAAGGATTGGACGAGCACCCATGAGGGCCACCAAAAGGAAGGTGGGAAGTGGAAAGGGGGCTGGGGGAGTTCTAACTTACGCTGGGTGTGTTGAGGGGCTGCAGGCGGTCCAGGGCTGGGGGACCATGGGCCGTGGGGCCGGGGGCCGCCCCTGGCTCGTACATTGAGATGGCCTGGCGGTCCCTCCGGTTGGGATGGGAGTGGGGGGTGACCGAGGAGGGCACCGAGAGCCCCGGGGGGTCAGCTCCTGGCCCGAATCCACACAGACCCCCTCCACCAATTCCTACTCGCATCCCGCCCCCTGGCCAATGGCCTCCTCCTCCAGGCCCCCCTACCCCATGGCCAGCTGCCCCCCCAGCCTGCTGGCCCCCCCGCAGCGCGCTGTTCTCTGTCTGCATCCGTGTGATCTACAGGAGAGGAGGAAGGGAGCAGGGAGGGATGAGAGGATGGAGGGAGGGACATGGGGAGGTTGAAGGGAGGGGAGGGGGGGGGGGGGGTCAACTGAATGGTCAAAGACAAGCATTCATAATCACAGGTACAGTAGAAGGGTCATACAGGGCTTCACATATTAACTCATATCAGTAATGGGGAGAGGGGGATGTGTGATAAAGACACTTGAACAGGTTACATGATGAGGCAGGGATTAGGTCTTGGGGAAGGAGTGGAGGGCTACATACCTGTGTATACATAATTTGCTCTCAGGGGTCAATGAGGGGAAATGAGAGCTCACCTGCTCTAAGGTGCCTGTTGACTACCATCTAATCCAGGGATGGGCAACTTTGATGGTAGAGAGGGCCACAAATTTATCCTCACTACCAGAGGGCCAGATTATTTCAGTGCAATTTGTAGTGCATTTCTACTCTGCCCTCCCCTTCCATGACATGTCTCAAATAAGCATGCATTTATCCCAAAGGCCCTTGACCCTCACCCACAGGTGGATCAGTATATATTCTGCATTAATGAGATACTTGTGGCCTCTCCTGTTGGTGTACAATAGACTGGATGTCAATGTCAACGTCAGTGCATCCAATCTGCATGAGCTGGGACAGTTTCATCTATCTGTCAGCCTGTTTCTCTCTTTTGACTTGATGTGCTTCATTATTGAGAAGCTGCTCTTGCAGATCTAAGTGCTCCCAAACATGCTGGCCACTGAGAGTGCAAAGTCCCTCAGGAGTGGGAAGTGGGACTCGGGCTAGCAGAGAGGGGGTCAGTGAATAACGCAATTTGTGGCAGCATGGCGTAGAAATCTTGAAAGTGGCCCTTGAAGTGCTGCTGCAGTGTTTCTATGTCGGCTCTGTGCTTGAGAAATGTTTTCTTTCATTCAGGGGCATCATTGCGCATCTCTTCACAGGCAGGAAAGTGTGTCAAATTTTAATGGTTGGATGAAAAGCCTGCTTTGAACAGGATCTGGAAGACATGGTTCTTTTGGTTCTTTTTTTGCCCGCTCATGTCTCTCGTCGTCGTGTGTCACTGCGGAAGAGGCCTGGCAAGAGCAAGACGAGATCGTGTGCAAAGCGGTTGCTTGGCTACGGCGCGTTTTCGAGGGAGCGCCGTCTATCAGTGGACGGTATCATTACAATTGGGATCCTGGTCAAATGTGGTAAAACGGTCCGCTTGCTTCCAACACCTGTGAAACGAGCAATTCATTGATATTTGGAAACTGACTCGTGGGCCGCACTGAGTGAGGACGGGGTCCGCGTGTGGCCTACGGGCCGCCAGTTGCCCATCCCTGATCTAATCTGACATTATTTGTTGTCTGCAGTTTGTGTTCGCCTCTTCACTATATCTTCAGCCAAGTGACAACACGAGCACATGAATGAATCATGGGTCAGATGAGCCGACACCGGCAGCCACTAATGAATACGATGAGCTAATGTTGATGACATGACTCACAAGAAACCAAATGAAGCGACAGTGCACAACAGATGAGTGTTATTAAGTAAAAACTGCCCAAACTAAAAATGACAGCTAAAATTGGAACCAGTATTTGCAACATCGAAACTCCGCATTAGAATGACAGCTGCTTTAGTTTCTAGATAACGCTGAAAAGCTGTCACCGAATACATCTTCCAGTGACAACAATGTAGGAAAATGACACCCTGTCAGAAAAAATACATCAGCTTGTAAAGATATTCAAATATTCACTTGTCTCTCCATCATCTTGCCCTCCTTCTGTCTGAATCGATTGCTCCTTCTCAACCAACCTGTCTCTGTCACTTTGTTTTGATTCTTCATTCACCCCATCATCTAGTCATCCTGCCCTATCTGACTTTTAGATTTTTATGTACAGCTTTCTAAGAAGGAAATCATGCCAGGCTTTCTTGCATCATCTAATCTCTCTTACATGCCCCCTGTGGCTCTCCACTATCATTAAAAAAAACGATAAGAAATAATAAGTCGAATGTCTTAACTTCCACTTTGATTTCTCTCCCACTTTGTGTTCATTATTTTTCTTCTGGTTGAAATTCTGACCTTATTTGCATGATTTGTGGCCCCAACGTAATTTTGCCCCTCCCTCCCTCCCCCCTCTCTCTGTACTCCCTACCTCCTTCTGGAGCCGCCGCAGCTCCTCGCTGAGGTTGTTGTTGACCTTCATCAGCTGCTGCACCTTGGCTTCTGAGGAGGCCAGGGCTTTCTTCACCTCCAGGTACTCCTGCAGGGTGATGGGCCCGTCTGACAAGTCCGACGAGTCCATACTCTGGATTGATTTGAGGACGCACGAACAGGTGGATGGACGAGTAGAAAGACAGACAGAAACACAGACAAAGTGAGGAAACAGATATCATGATCATTGTGAAGCTATTCCAGGGTACAAAACCTACGTGGACCACCTACAGTATAATGTCTTCAATGTTAATCTCACTCATAGAACCTGTTTTGTAAAACCATTTCTTATGTATGATATGGGGATATACAAATCTGTGCCCTTTGAGCTAGATCAAAACAGAGCTTACTACTGTGTGAAAGGAAGAGGCCTGGCCAGCAGCCTTGAGGCCAGCACTACAGCTGATCACACACATATAGACAGTAGAGCCTTAGTTCTTGCTCTCAATGCACCATCCGCCCCAAACGTCCTGTGACCCTGGAGCACGCTCAAACTGTTCTATACCACTCCCTGTTCTACAATACTCTTCCTTTCTCATTCATGCACCCAAATCCACCTACTTACTACAGATAACACCATATACTTTATAAGTGAATACAATAACTTTTGACCTAAGAGCGAAACAAAATAATGAATGCGCATATTTCGAGGGTGGAGATGGGAGTGGAACTTGTGGTTTGTCGGAGTTTTTGCCTGCTGAGCTAAACAAGTCCACAGGAAAACGAGATAGTTACTGGTTGAGCTGTTGTTTACTTGTCTCATTTCTACCACTCCCGCACCATTTTTCCTTTCTTTCTCTCTTGCTCCGTCTCCTCTTCTCTTCCCTCCCACTACACACACTCTCTCTCTCTCCCTCTCTCTCTCTCTCTCCCTCCCTCCCTCTCTGTATGAACAATGCCTCTCTGACAAGGACCCAGAATAGATGGTGATGTCACTCAGGAGCTATGTGGCAGCCCTCATCGTGGCCACTCCCCGCAAAGCATGCTGGGACAAGCAGTCATAAGGAGGAAAAACGTGGAAAAGCTTCGCTATAGCTGATGCAACTACTTTATTATTGGAACACGACTGAATTGTTGAGCACATTTGTAAAAAATTCAAACATTTAAAAACTACAATGTGCAGAGATGTTACCATGGCGATGAGGTTGCATTGTATTGTATTAATTCTAGGTGTTAGCTTTGTGATGTGTGTGCATGTGGCAAGATGTTAATTGTTTTTTCTGAGTATGTCCTACGTGTTCAAGTGCGATACCTTTGCGCGGTTGCTGCGTTGTGTGTTGTTGTTGTTCTGGGTGGTTAACTCGCTGTCTGTGTCTTCATCAGAGGCTACACTGTCATAGTCATGCTGGTCATCGTCAATGCCTAAGTCCAACGGGTCTGAGGGGAAAAAAAAAAGTTCAGTCAATATACAGAATATCAGCACTTCTCTCTCCTGTCATCTCTCTCTCGGCAGCTTTTCTTTCTTGTTTATTTTAGCAGGGTTCTCCAATGCAGTTGTTAGATACAGCAGATGTAAGTCACATTTCAATACAGATATAAATATACTGCCATGTCTCTGAGGAAATCACACCTTCTCTCTTCTTCACTAAATTGCTGGATTGGATCCCATTTGTCGTGTTGCTGCTTGCAGCTATTAATCACATTTGCTTACAAAATGTTTGATCAAATGTTTTAAAGCTATGTAGCCCCACGTTATTGAACAAAAAAAAGGTTTTCTGCTCCTCTTCAAAATGCTCCATATGTCCCTCTAGCCCTTAAATCCATCCATGTTATACCCCCTCCCAGTTTCTCACCAGTAGGGCTGCTGAGACCTTTCCCCTGCTGTCTCCTTTTGGCGTCACTCAGGATGTCGATGATGAGCGTGGCAAACTCCCGGGCGTTGAAACGTGCCAGCTTCTGACGGCCCTGAGAGAGGGAAGAAGAAAGGAGAAGGAGTCAGCAGTTAGAATTTGAATTATTATTTCAACACATGCGCGCGCGCACACACAAACACACACACACAGGCATGCCTGTCTGAAATTTTGTAAAAAAGTTCTATCATGAGTTGTGCAGTATACAAATGCAACCCAGCCCACAGCCAGTGGTTCAGTGCCTGTGTGACGACTGTGGTCAACGGCCATGTGCTGTGGAAAAACACAGTCATACTGAACACTGGCAAGACACACTCTAATACACACAATCACAAGTGTTCTCACACACACATGAGCAAAGAAACTTAAACCGTGTAATTACACTAGCATACTGGCATCCATACAAGAGAGAATCAAAAAAAAAAAAAAGTCCATTTCCACATAAGTGTTAAACTAGAATTATTACACAAAGTGATTTACTGTTCATAACACAACACTTTGGAAGGAAAAACTGTGTAAAAAGTTCAACTGTGTTTTTCTTCTGTTCCCTACCATAAATAGACAGCAGTTACTGACCACAGTGAACTGCCAGATCAGGGCAGAGCAAACATGGCGATGTGTGGGGGTTTTTTTTTTCTGTGTTAAAAGTCAATGTTTACACTAATGAGCCACACAGATGAGGTGAAACTATGTGAGAGGACATATGGGATTTATCTCTCACACACAAAGAGTGTGGAGAGTGAGGGAAAGAGGAGAGAGAGAGAGGGAGGGAGAGAGACAGAGAGAGAGAGAAACACAGATGGATTACATCTTTCCTACTTTCTCACAGCTGAGGAACAGTCAGTCAATTTCACACTCATCTTTGGATTCCCACCAAACACATATACTTTCCAAGCGAGGCTATATTTTGTCTTTTTCGCTTGCGAGTTCTTTGACTTTCGTCTGTAATTTTTCTCACTTTTGTAATTGTCGGGAGTTTAAAAATATCTACAGTTTGAATGGTATGTGTGTGTGCTGTATGCGTGCCACCTGCTCTCTATGTATGAGTGTGAGTAGGTTTACCTGGTTGCGTGTGGCAGAGTACTCAGGGTTGACTGGTAGGAAGGGCACTGCGCTTCGTTCCGTTACCAGAGTGCTGTGGTTCTGGGTGGTAAGCCACACTGGAGACACAAACATAGGGCAAAAAATAAGTCTGTGTGTGTGTGAGTGTGTGTGTGTGTGTGTGTGTGTGTAAGCAACAAACTCATATTGGCTGGAACGTAGGCAGCCAAACACCCGGTTCATCCTCCCACACGTACGTACAGATATAAACAAAGTACAGTAAAAACTGAATTCCTCTAATGCAGCATTGTGTTTTGAGCCCTCCCCCTGTGTGCGTTTGAGTGTGGGTGTGTGTGTGTGTGTGTGTGTGTGGCCTTGCTACTTACCTGCGGTGCTTCTGTCAGAAAGCACAATTTGACTGCTACTGCTACTAAAGGAAAGGGAGTGAAGAAAAGGAAAAAAAAAAAAAAAAAAAAAAAAGAGAAGAAAGAGCCGAGGAGGAGGAGAGAGACTCAAGAATTTCTGAGGCACTTCCTCACTCGAGTCTCTCCTCCTCCCTCACTCACTCCATTTGGCCTTCCTCCTCAAAGCGTCCTTTTCCTTTCCTCCTCATTCTGTCCTTCAGATTCACTCTCTGTCGAAACACATATTTTCTCTCTGTATGTCTTTTTCTCTCCCTGCCTTTCTTCTCAAAGTTTCGTGTCAATGATCTCTCGAGGAGGTGTTTTCTTCGAGCGTCTAGTTTCCATATTGGAAAAAATGTCAGATGTTTCTACCATATATAGGATAAAAGAGAGAGTTGAGTGGGGAAGACGTGAAGCTCACCCGCATCGTTTTCTCTGCGATCCACCTCGTCGTAGACATCCATCGCCAGCTCCTCAAACAGCCGATTGTTCAGCTGTCGCGCACACACACACACACACACACAGACATGAGTATCATTAATGTGAACATCAATGTAAAAAAAAAAAAACGAGAACAAGAGAGAGAGCGGAGAAAACAGTACAGTACAGTCATCTAGGCTGCAATTTGCAAAATTTGGCATTCTCTCTCATCTCCAGTCAGTCATCACATGTTGACCAAAAAAAACTATTGAGTCATCTTCAAATGTTGATAACTGACGTTTGAGGCTCAGTTTTTGAATTACTGCCATTCTATTGGTCTAAACAGAAGGCCTTGGAGGGAACACAGTATTCTGGCGAGGAACAGAAAGAAATTACTATATTATTGTTAATATTATATAATAATTTTAATAATCATCTTCATTCTAAACATCTTTTTTTCTCTTTTTTCATTAGTTACAAGAAAATTAGCTCCATCCAATGTCTGGAAACTAACTTTACCTGGACAACTCTTAACCCTAAACTCACAATTCAACCCCACTCACCGCTTGGAGCTTCTTCTTGGCGGCCTTGGCCAGTTCTGAGAGGTCCAGACTAAAAAAAAAAAAAAAAAAAAAAAACCACAGATGATGACAATCAGACAGGCACCATAGAGATACAATGGAATAAAGAGACAGAGGGGGAGGGAGGGTGGAAAACATGGAGATGGAGAGAGACGACTGACAGATGAGGAGGCGGGTGGAAGGATATTAAGCTAGAGAGAGGGGACACAGGGAGAGGGGGGGCACATTTTGGATTGAGATATGTTGGGTGTTTAGATTTAAAGCGCTTGATGTAATAGTGACAGCCTTTTGGAGTCATGTTAACCTGGAAACAACCTTCTGAACAGTCCCTGACAGGGAGCATCGTGGTTTTGAAAGCTACAGATAGATACTGTTCATACTGTATGTATACAAGTAGACTTCTTAACCTTATGAAGACATGCTTTATGATGAAATGTTATATGCCGCTCCTTATTAAAAGTGTATACTATAACCACGTCTCCAGATCTCATCTTTTAAAGGTCCTTGACTCAACTTCTTTCAGGACAAACACTTGTTTTGATGACTGCAGGAGGCTCTCTAAAGTTTCCTAACAGCCTCTAGTGATGTAGATTTTTTTTTCTCCCTTCACAAGTGACTTCACAGCTCTATTTTCTGGCGGTAACAGATTACAACCTAGCATTGTTCTTCCTACTGTGAAACCTCTGAAGAAGAGCTAGGCTTACTCTAGTGTACAACAGGGAAATATACAAAAGACAGTGTAGCAGAGAGAGAGGGGGGGTTTGGAATGAAGCGAGAAATTCTGGAAAAAAAAGGAACAAGGAAAGTAAAGATACCTCTGTGTCGGGCACTTAGGACGAGCTCTGGCTCCACCAAGCGCAGCGAAATGGAGAGAACAGAAAACGAGTGAGAAAAAGGAAGAAACAGACAGAAAGAGGGGTAGAGAAGCCACATCAGAACAGCTTTAATTGTTATTATCAAGAGGAACCATTCACCAGAACAGAACAGATGCAAAAGGGGTTAGACTGCAGCCCAAAAGTAAGACCCACTTGGGTGACAAATAGATCTTGAGGTGTGCTTGGTTTAAATGTTTATCTGTCTGTATATTTTTTTTTAAACTGCTTCTTCGACTCTGCTCTGACTCAGCTGAGAAAACCCAGCACCCATCAAATATTTGAAAGAAGCTGAGCCAAGTCATACTGAACTTGATTTATCGTGACCTGACTGTGCACTTCTGGACGTCTCAAATCAAACCTTCAGTTGAGGATTAATAAACCAAGCACACCTCAAGTATCTAAATCATTGGGAGGTACCTGTAATAGCTTAGATAGGCATTTACAAGAAACAGCCAGCTTTGTTAGAGATGCCAGAGACCTTTTTTAGCTTCTTTTTTTTTGGGGGTGGGGTAACAAATACTATGGTGCCACCCTCTGGTTATAATACTAAACTGCATCAGTATCAATTAATCCATGCTACGGAGATCCAGCATGTCTGGTAACTGAGAAGTTCAAGTATATTAACAATGATCCCTCGTGCAATCAAACCAAACCACACATGCGTTAAGAATGATAATAATAATAATCTCACGGTTCATACCTGTCTGCCATTTGAGGAATGATATAATGGCCATTCTTGTGATCTGAGGAGAGTAGAGGAGAGGAGCTTTATAACAAGATAACTTCTACTGCAGTATGACAGTGAGGAACCTTGGTCATGTGGACTGCTCATGAACTGGTGCAGTGGGTTACCTGGACGCCGGCCACAAAGGTAGAAGGCTAGCCTGTCTGTCAGCTCGTACTGACACTCAACCAGTCGCTCTGCTAGCTCTATATGGCCCGCCTGCCTGGAACACACAGACACACCCAAATTATTTGATGAAATGCTTTCTTATGTTTTTACCTTTTTTACTGTTTGAGATTCGATTTAAAAGCAAACTGTTACTGATGAAATGTATTTCCACTGTCATGTACCTAGCGTAGTCCATAGGTGTGCGTCCGTTGATGTCAGGTGCTCCGGGGTCTGCACCGTACACCACCAGCAGCTCAGCTTGCAAGATCTGGCCTGCCTTGGCTGCCACATGGAGTGGAGTAGTGCCTTTCTCCTGAAGGTTCAGGTAGACAGACACACACACACACACACATACACACACAGAGTCAGGGCAAGAGTCCCAGCATAAAGAGAGAGCAGCTGAATAACACTAATTGCTAGACGAGGTGAGTCAGCGAGTAGATTTTTCCTCACCGGGTGGAAGAAGTTGGCCTGAGCGCCGAGGGACAGGAGCCGAAGACACGTCTCTAAACTCCCCGTCCGCACACTCGAGTGCAGTTGCTAATAGAGAAACAAAGGGAGGCACAGGGAGGGAGGAAAAGAGGAGAGAGAGAGAAATAGAGTAGGGGATGGAAATTAAACATCACGCAGAGACAGAAACAGGCAGAATCTCCTTATTAGCCCAATGGAGCTCCACCGCATTAGAGATCATTATTACATCCTGCTGTGTCATTCAGATCACTTCCTGCCAGGGGGGGTTTATCAGTCGTGTGCATGTGTATGTGTGTTTGTGTGAGTGTGCGTGTTTATGTGTGATGTCTCACACTGACATCTATAAATAAAACATAATTTGTGCTAACACATGCAGTTCTACAGTATGGCTGCGTCCATATAGGCTAATTAATTTGAACTCATAATTTGTGGCCCATCAGCCGTAAAATAGCGAGCCCTCACCTTACTGAGGTCCTTGGTAGTGACGCCATCATCATCGCGGCAGGGCAGCTTGTGCACAAAGGCTAGCATCTGGTATTTGGCTCTGATGAACTCTGACTTAGTGGGACTGGACAGGGGAAGAAGGTCAGACGATTAGCAAAAAAAACAAAACAAAACAAAAAAAAAAACAGTTTATGCTTTGATTTCACCTTTGTTCTTTTTATTCTATGTCTGAGGTGAAAAGTCACAAAAAAGTCAACCCACTGTCTTATCAAATAAAGTCTTGAGTAAAGAACTACACGTCTGCATTACTGCTGTTTCTCAGCAAAGCCTGAGCGGGGTTTCTATACATTGTACGTTTGATTATCATACAGACACTGCTGATAAATATAGGACCTCTTTCCTGGTAAAGGATATGCAGACACATAAACACAGTATACAATACAATAGGAGGTTATATAAGAGGTTGTGCACAATGTGCTTCAACATTTATGTAACTAATGAGAAATTATTAGAAATTTTTCCAGCAGGTCCAACTCCTGATCTCTCAAAGCCATATTTCATCCCCAAAAAGCACTACAACACTACACTGACAAAACCTATCCTGTATTAAGTTAAACAAAAAGCCCTATTAGAGCAGAACAAGATTCACTGTTCATATTTACAGGGCAATAAGGAACAACTAGGTGCAATTGCTCTTCAGCACTGAAAATACCAATTATCTCCAGAAAGCTTATATAGCATTCCCATGCAGCAGAGATAATCATTTCCTCTAGCAAAGCTGATTAGAGGTGATAGTGTTGTTCTGTGTATTTTGAGCCTGTAGGGAGCATACTTACTGGACTTTGTCCTGGGGGTTGGGTTTCCTACGACCGCTCTGCACCTGAGCAGGGTCCAGGAGACTGTGTTCCCATATGGAGTTGGCCCCATTACTAGCCAAGGTTTGAACCATCTGAAACACACACACACACACACCAGTGACTGAGTGATGGTATACCGCCACATCAGAAAGTTGCCACCATTACAAGAACATTTTGTTAAGTAAAGCCACAGCACATCCCCGATGCAAAACTATATGTCCTGAATGTATTGCTTTTAGAATGATCAATTAGCAAAACATGTTTTCATCAGTGCGCTCTGCACTGGAATCAAAACTGCTTATATTGGTTAAAGAAGTAATTATACAGGTTATAGAACCATTATACTGTCCCTAATCATACATTCTTAATTACAAGGGAAAGTTAAAGCAATATTTAACTACCCAACCTGCATTGTGGACAGATTGGAGACACTGACAACACCAGATATGATCAATAGAGCCAAAGCAAGAGGTAATATATAGATTTTTTTTAAAACACATATGTAAAAACATCAGTGCTGAGTGAGATGTCTGTACTAGTCCTCACCTGAAGTATTCTGAGCCTCAGGTACTGTATCTCCTTTAAATTTTACTTTTCGCCTCACTCTCCTTTTCTCAGCCTTACCTGCAGTAGTGCGGGAGGCCATCCGCTGTGCCTCAGGTGCTTGACTATGGAGATATGACGGCCTAAGCTGCGGTGGACCGAACAGCATTCATCGCATATCAGGACCCCTCGGTTGATACTGGTCCAGCCCGGATCTGACAGACAAACAGAGATGGATGAATGGTATTACGAGCTTTGTAAACATGCTCTGTGTGCTGGTTAGACCTTTCTGCGCTGTACAGAATTCACTACAATGTTCACTTAAGTC
Organism: Thunnus maccoyii; assembly: GCF_910596095.1. Classification (NCBI taxonomy): domain Eukaryota; kingdom Metazoa; phylum Chordata; class Actinopteri; order Scombriformes; family Scombridae; genus Thunnus; species Thunnus maccoyii. The sequence goes on from NC_056538.1 coordinate 9,381,831, forward strand.
GAGGCTGGATGAACACTTCGACTCTGTGTTCTACATACTAAAACCTCTCAATATCCAAGTCATATACTGTGGGGGCTGGGGGGGGTCTGAATATTTTACTACAACAGGACTCCATAGTGTCATTTTTTTCCTCTGGATGATGTGCCCTACCTACGCTGCTACCCTGCCCAGACTTCATTCAAGGTCAAATCAAACATATGCTCCTTTTTAGTCTTTTCTCAGTCGCTCACCTGCAGTAAGAAGAGTTTAATGAAATATGTGGATATGTGTACACACACACAGAGACTAGCACAGGGATGAGTAACAACATAACGCATGAGGTAGTCCTCTGTCAACCAAAACTCAAATTAAATGTACAAGTGTCACACTTCACAAAGCAATGTGCAACTGTATGATGCACATTAACAGCAAAGTGGACTTGCACTTTACAGAGTATGTTTTTTTATAATATAACTGTGTTAACATAATAAATACATGTAATTAAGAGAACTTCTGAGTAAAATATAATCCGAAATTAGGACAAATGTAATTTTGCAATAATAATTACAGTGTTATGATACTGACCCTGGTGAAATTTCACTCACAATCATTATTTAATTTAGACATGAAAGTTGTCAACACTAATATCTCAAAATGGATATTTTTTTACGATACAATTATATGCAGAAAAGATACATGATAACACTGAATTATCAACCATTCGTCTTTGCTACAGTTGGGAGATATTTTGTGGAGGCACTGAATACCGAGATAAAGCCGGATCATGCTTCTACAGTACCAACACACGCTGTCTATTTCATATGCTGGCCTGTATTATAATTCCCCTTAGCACAGCACACTCCTTAAACTGTTACTCACTAATGAACTCATGCATGCACAGAGACCAGCTTTGACAAAAGTGCTTACAAACGGAGGGCTCAATAGAACCTGTGCGAATTATTCAAATACAGTCACCTCAGTAAATGGAGAAAAAAAAAAGTGCAGTTAGAAAGGCTGAAGGTCAGAGTCAAGGCCAGAAGACTTTTTATAAGACCACGTCATATTTCACTGGTTACACTAAATATTACAACTATACAATACTAATAATGCAATGGTAAAGGACACCTTCCTAACATGTGCATGCTACAATAGACATACACACACATGACCTTTCAGTCATAAGCAGCTTGGTATGAGACCAGTCATGTCTCACTGTCTGCGCCAAATGTCAGATTTACTAGTTTTTGACAGTAGTCTAAAGTTTCTGTACCAACATTTGGTATTTGTTTTAGTCTGTTTGGTGTGATATTGCAGTGACATATACAGTATATATATATAACTTGGAGGAATTTCACATTTTTCTAATGAAGAAAAGTACCTGAAACTTCTTCTTTAAATATGGATAAATGAGAGTGAATGAGGTGAGGATGGGAAGGGAGGCAGTTAAGACCAATGCTAGTCTACTGACACTGGCAGGCTAGTCATAGAGTCTGGGTCATGTTTATGCCCTCAAGACCCTGATGTGATGAGCAGCTCACAACTAACATGGTCTGCAATATCAAAACAAATATATGCACACTTACTGGCACACAATCACGCCTGCATTAACATATACACATCTACTATCTGCATTAGTCACTCTCAGGCTGGGATAAAACTGTCTGGACTTAGGGTATTAATGGAGCTGAAATAGTCCATCAGATGAACTGACATGCTGTAAGTCTTTTTGCCTGCAGAAAAAGTAGCAGCACATGCAAAACGGCTTTGATAAGAGCTACAGCCTAGTTTAGAACAGTAGCCCGTAGGCTTTAAAGGCCAGACTGCAGCAATTTAATTCCTTAATCTGTGTAATAAATATAAAAACTCCCACAGGCTATGCTATCTGCTTGGCTCGCTGGATCAATACAATGCTACACCATTAAGCTATTAGTCTATTGGCAATAGCATATTGGCCAAATCTGCAGCATGACATAATTTAGCCTAAATTTTGCATTGTTCATCAATACAGCATTGATATTTGTTTTTATAACTGTCACTTAACCCTGCATGAAAACACTACAATAGGTAAATGAATGGTAACATTTAAAGTTTTTACACAACTGTTGCAGAAATAAACATTTAAAATGCTGCGTACATTTCCATAATTCTACTGGTAGCTGGTTAGTTTCTATTCATTCACACTAAAACGGATTTATTCAAATTTCACAATGGAAGCGATTGCGTTTTTAAGTACCCATTAACAACATGTCACTCCACTCACAGCGCCCCGCCCCCAAGTCACAACTAGGTTAATTTCTATTCATACTGTTTTAATCCTTGAATTTTGTTTTTAAACTGGGCCAAACCCCAGTCACAGCATCATCAACAAGAGAGACATTTGACAATTAAACACTATATACACAATCTAAATGCACTAAATGATTGCACAAGTGTTTCTTGCACTATTGTATCTATGCTCAAAAAGAGAGTTTACCATCATGTCAACATGATTCATTGTTGCTATAAACCATGCAGATTGCCATGGTGTGACATTAAAGTCTCCTCCTGAGGCTTGGCTAGGACTGAGTGTATCAGTCGTTCTTTGTAGCTATGCCATCGAGTCATCCCCTTGTATGTCACAAAGCTGGGTGGTAGGGAGGTGGCCTGTCACCGGTGGCTAGGTCAGCATTTTGCAGTACACACTGCATATGTGTGCATGTCGTCTAAGGAGGGACTGTATGCAGAGCTGACGGTAGGAGAGGAAGTATACAGATAGTAACAGGTATGCCAAGTCAAATAAGCTGAGAGAAAAACCCAAGGAAATGAACTATTGTCTTACAACAAAAACACATATTCCCATTCTCCCTAACAGGATTCATTTGTCAGGGACATCACACATAAATCATACTTTAAGCTGCTATGGCATTCAAGGGAAGGCATTTAACTGAGGCTGGTTAATGTCAGATTTTGAACATGGAGAAGCGGTGAGAAGGGACAGGAGGACAGACATACAGATGCTGAAGCAGGAAGTCTCCTATAGTTGCGGAGAATAGGTTCAGGGCGTAAATCATTAGCAAGGTGTAGCCAGAAAGCACTGAGCAGTAGGGCCCTAAAGCTTGTAGACAGTTTTACACAAACACTCACTGCTGTCAGGGGGAGCAGCTGTTGTAATGCATGTACACATGAATGGATGCAAGCAACACACATACACATACACAGGAGCACCGATAATGAAGAGCTTCAAATTAAACATGAAGGCATGTGAGGCTACATATGCCAGGCAGAGGCAAAGGAGTGGATAACAAGGTTATTTTAGCATCACCTCTGTGTATCTTTCTGACAAACAGAGATGAGGGCAAACGAGGTTAAAATGTGAAAGTTCATACATAGGTCATACATGTGTCACACACACAATAGGAATATAACATATTACTCATATCTGACTGATGACGTGTGTACAAATAAATAGCTACATCTTGCTCCATCAGTTTGTTCTGTTTGAGATGCTTTTCAACTGAATTTGCTCCAGTAAATTTCTTCAGGATTACTGACATTTAAGAAATTAAAAATGCTGTGAAATAACCTTAATATCCTGGAATATTCAGTCTACGAAACTGTTTATGTTATTCTTTTTAATCGTATACATGACAATCACCAAAAACTCATGCCAGGAACCATTAAAATGACTGATAGCTGACGCATTAGCTGAATCAGCTTTGCAATAACTTGCCGTTTAGCAAAGTTAGCTTAGCTAGCTATGTTAGCTAACGTTAGCCAGGTAGACACAACTCAAAACGCTACAGGCAAGTGCTAAAATATCACATAGTATAGTAATATACTTATAATCTGTTAGTACATTAACATTAAGTGTACGCTACATGTTTAATAATAGCCAGCAACACAAAAAAGTGAGTCGAAATCGCCAGCTCGTTAGCCGGGCTAAGCTAATGTGTTAAGAAGTCTGTCCCGGTGACGAAAATCAAAACAAACGTCTCTCTAAGGCGACATAAATCTGACACTCAGGTCTCCCACTGCAGCAAACAAACTGGTCGCATAAGACCTTGGTCAAATTAACATACATATCAAGCTGCTCATTGGGGAGCAGCTATCAGCTAAAGATATCCCCCGTTGTAATAACACGCCTATTTTTCACTGTTTATTTTGGGGCCTAAGCGACGCTCGGAAGCCCGGGCCGTTTTCCTGCTCTGCGGACCCGCTGACAGTGATAGCAACCTCGGCCCTGTTGTCCCACCATGTCGCCCTCCCGACGTATTGTTCCAGTATAGTGAATCTATTTTTGATTTATTTTCTCTCGTCCCTACCTGGCGCACTGCAGTCGGCGCAGACTTCTGTCCTTTGTAGCTTTCTTGACATCTCGGAAGTGGCTGGACACGACAGATGGATGTCGGCGATGATGATGTGGATGTTCGCCCTTTATCCCCCGAGCTACCGACCGACGTCTGCCGTCAACCGATGCGGCCCCTGAATCCCCGGAAGCCGGGTGGTGTGAGCGGTTTTCCCGGCCAGCTGACAGTTGAATTTCCCGTTTGTTCCTGCGGTCGCTTTGCCCACGTTTCACTACTGAACCCCAAGTCTACAGCCAAGTTACGTGAGCATAGTTTATCAGGCTGTTTAGTATGAAGCGCTTACCGCAATATTTACTAAATCTGTCCGCTGCATTGCCAGCAACTCACCGGGAGACGGCAGCTCTCTACCTGTCGGTTTCCGCACACACACATACCCAGCGTCCCTGCAGCCCACCTGGGGGCAGCAGGGAGGGGGCAAAAATAATCCTGTCATTCTTTGAAAGGTGAGATGGATTTCACAGACAGGTTAAAAATCAGACATTACGAAAAGTCAACGCATCAATATGTTTTAATATTCACTGACCAAAATGTAACCTGACATTTATAGACAGGGTTAGTGGACCTATAGTTGGCTAAAGGCCTACTATTACCTGCTTTAAAAAGAGTATTCAATATTAATATTTATTGCAGATATTTAGCATGGTGACAATTTACAGGATACCCTTTAAATTAAATAGGCAAACAAGAAACATATGGGTGTCGTGTTCATTTCTGTTGCCCTGCTGGAAAAAAGTATTTATCTTTAGATTTACTTATTTATCTATATTTATTTATTTGTTTTTTGAAAAAAAAATGCGCGTGGTTTTGGCTATCCTGTCGGTCAATAGGCTATTGATGGCCTATTATTTGTATTAAATTATTATTAGTTAGAACAAATTTGTCTAATGACAAAAAATGAAAGAGGAAAACCAAAAAAAAGGAGAAAAAAAACAAGATTCAATCTATAGTGAAACGACAAAATATAATATTAAATAAACTAGAAAATGAATGTAACACAAAAGGTGTTATACTTAAAATTGATGAGTACTGCATGACACAGGATAAAACACTAAACTGAGATAAAAGTTATGCTTTAATGTAAGCGTTCAATTTTTTAAATGAATTTTATGAATTGCTTTCTGGTCTTTGGTGGTCAGTAAATCAGTTATTTTACTTCTACAGTGCATTGCTTCTATATTATTCGCGTAGCTTCCTTTTCTAACATGTATGTATGATTTCTGCAGTTCTTTTTTTTAAATAAAGAATATATTTTATCACAACATCCCTCACAGCGGATTGGCTGAGTGTGCGCACATTTCATTGCAGCTTGTCAACGCATCTTTCTCAGTCACCACCGGATGGGAGGAGAGGAGGAGGATAGATGTGTTAGAGTAGGCAGAGGAGAAAGAGAGAAGGAGGCAAGAGGTGGAGGGACGGGTGGTAAAGAAATAAAGGTGTAGCCCAATCTACTGAGACAATCAAACGAATCCTTTTCACGGGGCTTTGCCGTTTATTCTAGGCTGAGCGAGTAGGGGAGTCATTCACTGTTTTTGACGCGTATACGCCTTTGGGCATCACCGCCGATAAAGGATGATAGGCTTGATTATATAGCGTAAATTACTGACAAAGTATCCCTACAATCCACAGTGAAGAAAGAGGAGGACGCAAACTATGAACCGAGGATGATTTCTGCAAAGAAAACTCCGGAGAAGAGTCGTTATCCTATCCACTATTTGGTGTGGCACAACAAACACCGACAGCTGGAGAAAGAGCTGGCAACGAACGAGCAGGTGAGACAGACAAGAGCGATCAAACACATCTCCCCTTACAGACACAGGCCTGGTTCTTTATTATTGGCGTGTGGGTCCATGCACCAGCCCCTGATGATGATTTAATAAGGTGGTGGTGTAAGTGCCATCCATGGAACACCTTATTCCAGACCTGCCAATAATTTGGAATAGCGCAGTTAATTGTTGTGTGTAGGGTGGAGGGGGACACTTGTAGACCATATCTTAAGACTTAAATGTGTACTCTAGCATTGTACATCTCTTTATCATTCGATTTCAAATTACATGGCATGACTTTACATGTCAGAGAAATACGTTATTAACTACAATGGGGCTCTAAAATATGCATACCCAGTTATTTTAATGCATGGGAAGTTGTAACAGGAGTTTATTCCTGGGTAAATTACCAATGCAAATGACTGTATTTGCTGAGCCTGATGTTGCAGGATGTGTGTGTGTATTTATGTGTGTGTGTGTTTGTGTGTGTGTGTGTATGTCAGAGTCAGTGGTGCTTGATTCCTGTGTGTAAGCAGCATTATTGCGTGATCTACTCAAAACTAGGCTCTCCACCTTCCCACAAGCACCTTAACCATTTGTGAGTGGGTGAGACAATGCGGATACTGTAGCATGTGGGCGAACAGTTGCCAACCACCTCAGTAAATACAGTAATGGAAATCATTAAGATATTGTATTAGGTTTCTAGAGAAGATTTTTTTTTGTCATATTCAAAAGCTTAGAAAATGATTTTCACCCACTGGTAAAATTGGTGTACTTCACCTAGTAGGATGGGGGACCAGAAAATATAAGAATTACACTATTGTGTGTGTATGTGTAAGAGAGAGAAAGGGACAGAGTGACTATGCAAGAGCATGCATGCATGTGAATTCAGTCATTTTTTTTGCAAATGTGCTGAAGCACTGTGTCATTATATAAGAGATGCTCTGCAGGTTCGCAACTAAACAGATCTGTGAGTGCATGCATCATGCAGCAGCTTCAAGACGCCACACTTCCACACACATGTGCACACACTCGTCTACACACGTTTACACACATTTGCCTACACTTACACACCCTTATCTTCTTGTGGTTATACAAATTATTACCCAGGAAGCCTTGTCTGTCCACTAAAATGGTCAGCTAGTGCCCTAAAGGTAGTCATCAGATGGTCTACCACAATCCCTATAGCAACAGTAAGTGAGTGTGGTAGTGACATTTGTCATTCATTCATAATTATAACTTCTTTGTTGAGAAAAAAGTGATCACATATCTCAGTGAAGAAGCTCTAAAAACAGACTAAGACCTCTGGTATTCAAGTCAATGTCAGAGGTTCAGTATTTCATAGAAAGATCCATGCGTGTTCTTGAGGCAGAAGAGGAGACAGCAAAACCTTTTCAAACGATAACAGCAGTTTTCATACCCTGCTCTTCGTTGGTTCTTTGGTTTTAAAATTCATCACTAAATTTGTAGGCTCGATATAAAATCCTTACTTAAGTCTCACATGGATCCGTCTTTGGCCAGTAGCAGCAGCTCTAACGATGACAGTGTGGTCAGTTGGTCTATCAGTCTAACACTATGGTTCAGATTGAGATGTCTTGGCAACTACTGGATGGATTGCCATGAAATTTGGTACAGAGCAGACATTCATGGTTACCAGAGGATGAATCCTAATGACTTTTCATTTAGTCCCAATTGCTAATCAAAATTTTTACTTGTCAAGTCAAGCCAATTTTATTTGTATAGCCCAATATCACAAATCACAAATCTGCTTCAATGGGTTTTACAATCTGTACAGCAATACAACATCCTCCATCATTAGACCCCCTTAGTTGTCCAACTTTAGTTTGGATTCTTCTGAAACTAGTGACCAAATTCCCAACAGCCTTTGCTGTATCTTGAGATGCCGATGCAGTGCGCACATCCTCAGTGTTTTATTGGACTGTTTTTGTCAATATGTTCTTGCAGCCAGACAAGCATAGTTACTGACAGAGTGTTCTAATTTTTTTGAAGTTCAAACTGAGCTTTGTCCCAGCAAATTTTCCCCTAAATATCTTTCCAAACACCAGCAGGTCTGAGGCAGCAATACCGACTATATCCCTTATAGCCCTCTATATGAATTAAGCAAGATTGCAATTAATGTTGCCATGGATTTATATAATATTTTGTACTAATACTGATACTAAGCTTCTTTTTGTGTGGAAAAAATGCTTATGCTTTCTTAGGTGTTGTTTAAAGTGCTTCTGCCTTCTATGGTAAACCCCACTTCTGGTTATTGGTCCTTTTTTGATGTTTGAGTTTGAGAAAATTCAACATGCATCCGCATTCACATGCTCATTAGTGTCTCCTTCCTCGGCCCCACCCAGTTATCCAAGAACAAGTTTGTGTCTCAGACAGTATAATGTCTGTATATACTTTTGGTATGTATAGCTGTATTGAGTGTTAGGCAACCTTGTATTTGATTAAGTGTTTTTTTCTAATCTTTCTGCCTTAGAATGACATAACTGTATGTATTTTGAGTAAATATATCATCATTTTCAAAAGACACCAAAAGAACTATTCAAGAGAAAACATCCTCAATCCCTCTTTGACCCTTTGCTATGTTCCCCAGTAACAATATTAAAATATGTGATGTAAGTTACCCACATTAAAAAGGTTTTTATAGTTCAATTTTCATAGCGCCTTGTTTTATGTTATCATATTGTACCCCAGCAGGTTTTGTAAGTACATCGTAACTTTAAAACAGACTGCAAGATATTGTACACATTTATACCCAATTACACACCTTCTGTTTGTTACCCAGTGATGATATTACTATATCCTGTGAAATACAAAATTGTTACCTCATTACTGCCTAACTTCTTGACATCTTCTCTTGTACATACGTTTGTGTACCAGTAGATACTGTATTTGCTTGGTTCTTTTTTCTGTATGTAAGCAAAAATTACATTGTAATTAATGAGCTACAATCATTAATTATTGACATGATATCTGTAGAATTTCTCTACACTGAAAAGTTCTTAAAGTGGAAGTTTTGGCTGTGTTTATTTTACACAAATAGGGTCAATAATTACTCCTCACAAACCCACATTCATTCATTTTTCAGGAACCTTTGAATCTATAAATATTTTATGATACAAAGTTCATTACTCTTCTGCTGTTCATTTGAACCAGGAACCTTTATATTGTATCGTTGATCATTTTGAACTAAGTCAAACAGTCTGCCTTGTAGCAGGTCTTTTTCTATACTGCATGAGACAGAAAACTAATCTGTTGAATATCTCAACTACTTGCTGATGAACTTCAGTAGATCAATATGATTAGTCATCCACATTATTTGCTTGTGCTGGATAAAAGCTTTTTTAATGTACTGTACATCTACAGGACATTTTCTACCATCATGGCAAATGTCCCGTCAATGTATTCTGTAATGTTGTTTTTCACAGTAGAAACCTTTTGAAACCTGAACACGGTGTGACCTTAAGTCTATGAAATTTTAATCTATGCTGAGCCATACCATCTATTTCTATGGATCCCCGGGCTTCTTGACTATTTTGGATTTCAACAAAATAGAGAAAGAAAAAGAGGGATGAAGGCAGAGAATAAGAGTTTTCTCCATTTTTCACCACAAACATTATTCCATACTCTTTTCATGCCGGCTCCAGAAGCACTCTCCAAGACCCTAAACCTCGGTAATCAGCTGTCTCTGTTTGATGGCAGATCAGAGCGAGTTGTGAGAAGACAGGTAGTAAACTACAGCAGGAAACAAAAGCTTTACTTCTCTCCACTTTTGTTCCCCTCTTACTGTTGATGAACTTCTGCTCAGGCTCATCTAGAACTGTAAATATTCAAACTAGCTCAGTCCCTCTTGCTCTGCTGCTTGCTGTGTGTGTTTGTTTGTGGGTGTATGCACACACATCGTGGTTTGCATTTTTTTTTTTTTTTTGCATAGTCAAACATTTTACATCCTCTATGAATTTATATCAGCTACTAAACTAATATAATTACCATCACATCAGCATCAGATCCCTGAACTCATTAGACATACAGTTTATAATATGATGTATTAAACTGAGCCCTTAGTTTGTATGTGTGGTGCATCTTACAGCAAACTAGGACAACACACACACACACACACACACACACACACATACCACTCCAACTCAACTGCAGTCAGTCACACACACATGAAGCACACATGCAGCATGTGATACTGATTGCACGACGTCAAGAAGCATTCTGGATGTCTGTGGCACTCCCATGGATTTGGTCGGTCCAACACATTTTGACAGCAGAGGGATTTTTTTTATAGCTGCAGGCAAGTTATGGAAGTTGAATGCTGCAGGAATAATTAACAACATTAACTTGTTAATTTAAATGTAAAATGTTAATCTGGCTACAGCTTCTAAAATGCCCACTCATGCAAAGCAGGGCACTAATATTATCACCCTGTCAAGTATGTCCAGGCCCTACTCCTGCCCGCTGGAATATCACAAGCATGAAAATCAAGGCCACCAGTCTACATTTCTCACCGACCTACTGTGACAATATCCAACTAGATATGGAAATACAGAAGAGCAGGTTAAGCAAGTCGGGGATTGTGATTGTGGTAATATTAATGCTGTTGAAAATAGATAAGATAAACCAGGTTTTGTGGTTTCATCGACCATATTCTTTTTTTTTTCCTTACATGTGTAGATTTTATCAATAGACATAAGCTGCACATGGCCAAACCTGGCATTGAGTCCTGTTTGTTGTCTATATACTGTATAAGGAAAGGTTTGTTGTCACTGTTGAAACATTACTTTGAACACTGAACATTATTCAGTCATTTTTTGATGATTGACATCTTGTATTGGCAGGTCCAAGTTGACTAAATCCAATCCATGCAGACCTTGACTGTCTTGTACTGTTTATTTGAACAATAATAGGTTTTTCTCTGGTTGATGGATGACTGACAGCAAGATCCTACCCTCACTTGCATGTACACATATACACCTTCACTTTTATAGAAACTGAAGACAGAGACAGATTCCTATTATGAGCAAACACCCATGCCAGAAAAGACGAAGGGAGCATAAAAGAGGAAGAAGAGACATGGAGCGACTACACACGATCCCTGTTGCAACAATATATTATTAAAATACAGTGCATTGTGATAGTTCCTATGATATCACATGATGGGCATTAGGATATCACATTATGGCCATGCTGTTGCAGACCAAATAACAAAGGCAGCATTGTGCAGTTATTGCATGGTCTCTGATGAGTTAGGTTCCCACTCAGCTGTGGAGGAACAGTGTATTATCACTGACCTCTGTAAATAAAGGTAATCCACAGCCGTCTCCATATCAGAGCTTTTAAAACCCACCCGGCCTTTGGTGAAATGATGAGACTCATTTAATTTCACTGTGTGCATGCATCAAATATCCGGCACTGCTCCTGATCACATTCTTATTTCCTTGCAGCACAACAATGCAATGAATGGCAGGTTGATGTGTGGCTACATTGAAAGTTTGCTATCCAACACGTATGGTATGGGAATGTTAAACTATATGTATGTGTGAGTGAGTGAGTGAGTGAGTGAGAGGAGCAGAAATGCTGCCACCGCAAGCTACAGTGGAATAATTGGTACATCGGATATCATTGTTGCGATGCAAAGCCACAGAGAGGAAAGTGAACATAGTAACAGGAGGAGTGGTTGAGTAAATGCCAGAGACACACAGCTGACCACAGAGAGAAAGGGAAAGAAAGAGATGGACCAGTAAAATAGGAAGAATAACGAGCAGAGGGGGATAAAAGAAGGGATGATAGGTTTTTGGGGTTTTTTTTTTGCTGTGCTCACCAGTCATGAAATAAGGTGGATGCTAAGGAGGAGGCTGACAAAGAGGTAGGAGGTGGTGAAACAGCATAAGGAAGAGGACAATATTGACGGACTGAGTCAGGGAGTGGAGGCAGGTGATGAAGAGAGTGAAAACAAAGAGGAGAAGAGAGTAGAGGAGAGGAGGAAAATAATGACAGTCTTTGACCATGAACAGAGTCTGTCTGGGTTGCACGCAGACATAAAAGCGCAGCGTGATTGAAAAAGAACAGGGCCGTGTAAAGAGTGATGGTCTATCTCAAGACAAAGGCAGGAAATGACATCGAGATCTCTGTTCTCTTCCTCCGTTGCTGTTTCTCGTCTGTGTCTCTCTGACCCTGGCTCTCTCTTTCTCTCGGCGCATGGTTTCATTATGACGCCCGCGGTAAGGTGCTAATGGTAAATCAGCATTGTAAAATCTTATTCTGGGTTGCTTGGTTGCTGGCTTTAGGGAACAGAGCCATAAATAAGGGTTCGCAAGTTCATTTCCTTCACTCTAGGCCTGCATCTTTACGCCAGCCATCTGCTATCTGCTTACTCAGACTAAGCACCTGTCTACTTCAAGCCTCTTCTCTTCTCTTAGCCTTGTTCCTTGTTCTCCTTGTCTCCACTAATCACATCCATCCACTGTAACATTTTCCTTATCCTCTCCCCCTGGTGCCATCCATCCATCCAACCCCGCCCTCACCCCTCTTACTTGTAATGAAACCCAAGTCCTAATTTGAGCATATAGCAAAGCCACAAAGAGATGCCATGAAGGCTTGGTTGGGATCTAGTTAAGTTGCTGAAAGCTTTTAACACAGGGAGATAATGAGACTTGTGTAGATTGACGGTAAATGGTAGAGGAAAGGGGGAATTGGTAATGAAATAAAGGAGAAAGGAATTTGTTTGCAAGATAAAGAAAAATGCAAGTAAAGATCCATTGAACAGACATCCAGTAGGGATAACATGTCTGTGGCACTTCTCTTCAATTCCCGCATCACTGATCCAGTACAAATCACTTGTAGAATTGGCATCCTCCCATCTGAATGTTTCAGCCACCATGTTTGGTGGTTTTATGCACTGTTTTATTAATCTTTCATGTGGTTTTGTGGGCCAGCCAGTTTCTCACAAGAGGCCATCATCGCCCAGGCTGTGCTCAGCACAGGTGCAGGTGTCCTGACCTCATCTGGGAACATTGTCAAAACTTGGAGCAGCTCCTGAACCCTGTGATTATTCCTCTCATGCAAGAGTCTGGCGAGGCATATATCATTACTCGGATAGAGGTTAATGTGTTAGTAAAGTTCCAGTGAAGTTCAACAGTTGATTATGGCGCAGCACCAAGGATGAACTATTGTGTTGTTGTGGTTAATGACCCGTTTAAATGTTGTGGGAAGAGTTTCTAATGGGTTCAGAGTTTCAAAAAGGTTGCCCATCAGTTTTAACTATCAGGAAATCATACTGCTAAGCCACCCTGGAAAAAGTCTATGCAGTTTACGGAAAATAAAACTGTCTCGAAGGAACAATGCAGCTTTCCAGCTTTGGAGCAGTGGATCAATTTTTTATCTTCATACAGATTATCAAAAAGATCTTGAGCTTGTCAATTTAATTTACATGTGTTATATATAGCTTGGTAACAGCTGGTCTTAAAGGATAAGGCTGGTGATTTTCTATATTTTTCTTATTGTCAACAAATCTCATGTGCAGAGCCAAACCAACAATGGACTCATCCTACTTGCAAGTATTGTGCGTGTATCCAAAGCCTGATATATCGTATTCCTCTGTGCAATAAACCTTTATTATTGTCCAAAAGCTATTAAAAACTTGTCAATGAGCGACACCGCTACACTGGGTGACATGTTCCTTCACCACAAAGAGTTTTGGGCACATTAGTTAGTTTAGAAATGGCTCCAAAGACTAATAACAGCAGTAGTAATGTGTAAGGCAGACACCACTGCACATGCACGGGAACGTGGTTCTGCTTAGAGATTCACTAGCTTGTCGTGCTACATATCAAAGCCTCTTGACTTTGTACCAAAGTTCTTTGAGAAATTTACAATGTAGTACAAAGTCAAGAGGTTGTCATATTTAGCACCCAGTGCAGCAGTGAAGCTCATTGAAATGTTTTTAATAGTTTTTGAACAACAATGGAAGTCTATGGCACAGACGAATATGAAGTATAAGACTTTGGATACACACACAATACTTGTAACTTAATCAGTTCACTGTTGGTTTTGGTTGACCAGTTGACAAGAAGGAAAACATAGAAAATCAACAGCCTTATCCTTTAATCCTGTTTTGTAGTATTTGTAATAGTCTTTTCTTGTGTTTTGAATAATAATTTGAGAAAAACCTTGGGGGCAAACAAGATTTTCAGATTTCAATTCCATACAACCGTGTTAAAAAATATAGTTTTTATGGATTATAGCAGCCTGTGGTGGTGGATTCAGATCTTTGTACTATAGTGTACACTGTTTTAACTAGTCTATGTGTTTAATACTTCAATATGCTGACATTTCTAAATGAATTTCAAGGTGAAATGTTCACTATGCTGCCACCACCAATTTCAGCATTAAAAAGGGACTTCTCCAGTACAAGTCCAATTACACATAAATAAAGACACACAGATAAACCATTTAAAATATGATATTCCTTTAATTTGACCTGCCCATTGTGGGGCAGTGAAATACTAAATGGCTCTGAGAAAATGACCCTCTGGTTTCATTATCAGCTCCAGCTAAGCACTACCATCTCTTGCCAGATCACTGGGTTCACCTGAAATTGCTACATAATTCACATCCTCTCTCTCTCACACACACACGCGCGCACACACACACAACTCACAAGAAAGAAAGTGACAGCTGTGTTGTTTCAGTCCAATAGGCTGCATTATGTGATTATGCTCTTTTATAGCGTATGCACTGTCTGTCTCATTCAAACAAAAGATTTGCTCTCTCCATCTGTGAGTGTGCCTGCATCTTTGTGAGTGTGAGGAGTAAAGAGGAAGTGCTGGCTCTCTGCTCTATGCATCGCTCTCGGCCTGCATGCATGTCTTCCCTGGTGTTATGGTGAGGTCTGTCAGCTCACTGCAACAAACAGGTGTCAGCACCTTCAGATAAACATCAGAGAAACTCTCTCTTTGCTTCTGTTGCTTCTGACAGGTCCATCAGCATCCCACCCTTTTGCGCTTTTCTCTATCTCTGTCTCTGTGTCCGCCTGCCTATCTCGGGGATGACAGCAAACAGACGAAGTGCACTGAAACAGAGAAAAAATTAAATATTCTGCAATGTAGGTCAGCGTACATTTGGTCTTATTTCCACTGCTCAAATTCATTCACAGCCTTTTTAATGCACCTGCAAGTAAATCTTGGCTGCATGAAGACGAGTGTGAGACACTGTGAGAGGTTTTGTTATTCTTCGGTGAGGTTATCGTCACCGCTCACTCCGCTCACTCTATCATCTGTGACGCAGGTTTTGTGCTGTCCTTTTATTTCTGAAGCGGTGTCACACTGAAAATGGATCAGGGTTTCATGGCAGTCTAGCGTTTGTCAAAGTCTCCTCTGGATGGAGAGTCACAGAGGCGAGAAGGGAGGCAGGGGGGAGGAAAAGTTATTTTTATTCTCCTCCCTCCCATCGCTACCCTCTGCTCCTGTGCGCCCTGTGCACAAACATTTTGGGAAAGCTGCTGTATGTGTATATGCGCAATTTTGTGCGTGTGCGTGTGCGTGCGCGGTGTTTGCATGAAAGATTGATGTTGGCCTAAGTACCTGCCAAGCTGCATCAGGCCAGGCACACACTGAGCAAGGGAGAGAGAGAGAGGGGGGGGGGGAGAGAGACGAGGGAGAGAGAAAGAGCAGATGCCACAGATAGAGATGCCTATCAATAATGCAACCTCCACTGAGCTCACTATTGAGGGAGGGCGAGATGAGAAAGAACGAATGAAAACAGAGGAAGGGAAGGAGGGAGGAGAGGATCACTAGGAAAGAGTGTGATTATAAGGCATAGATATGGGTTAAGGAGAGACAGAATGGAGACAGAGGAAGAGAGTGAATGCGGCAAAGGAATAAATTGTTCGGGTGACGAAGAAAAGCAAAGTAGAGCAAGGACAGAGATACAGATCTGTAAGAAAAAGTTTCTACAAAACAGCAGCGGAGGCGTTAAATAGGTTTTACAGCAGAAATAGAGGTAGAAGGCATTTAAGGATGAAAAGAGGACAAATTGAAGGGAAATGTGAACACTGTGCTTCTATTAAGTTAAAATTGTATGCAAACACATGCAGAGCTGCCAGCGAGCGAAAAAGAAAAGAATTCTCGCATCTCATTATAAATGCAAAGTTTCCTTCTTATAACTATTTATATGTCATCACCATAATGAGAACATTTCTTCTTGTAATGGAACAGTTTGACATGACGCTGTTATTGTGATCCATTTTTATAAGGAGAACAAGATCTCGGCAACTACAGTGAAGGAAGAATGCAACATTATAACATTATTTTCTGTCTCTGGTTGAAAAAGCGAGTAGACAAAATGCTTTGTAGTGTCTGCATACTAATGACGATCTCATCTGTATTCCTTAGCACAAGCTAAAGGTTAGAAGCTCGCTCTAAAAGGAAGTAAGACTTGATTAGTTCATTCAAATGGCCACACATCGCCTTTTCTGCAGTAGCAGCAACACCACTTTTCTCTTTTCAATTCCTTGTCTGATTATGTTTTATATTTGAATTATATATTGCATTATGACTGGTCAACAAAGCATCAGTATCATTAACCATTTATAAAACGTAGAAAGTAGAAAGTAGTACCAAAACATACAAATGCATGATTATTAAAATGTGATATATGTCTTGTTTTAGCAACAAAAATGTAAAATAAATACATACATAAATCTTATAGCAGTGGATAGACACCTGCAGAAATCTTTCATGACATGCTCAATGGTGTTTTTTATCAGCATGGACCTGATTTGTGTTTAATTTACTTGCTGTGTAGTAAATATTAGAAACACTCTCCGGCTATCTATATGTTATCCATCTTTCTGTCTTTTTTAATGCCTTAAATGATTTCTCAGCCAGTGTGAGATGTAACAGAAAACACACTTCATCTAGCCATGTGCCACACCCTTCATTACGGGCTAGATGTGACCAGAATATGCCCTCCGTGGTGATATCATTGTTGAGTGAAGAGAGAGCCAAGAGACGAGCGGGGATGACATAATGTCCCTACTGTAACTACCGAACCACACAAACGACCAAACGAGAATGGCCTCTATGTGTGTGTGTGTGTGTGTGTGTGTGTGTGTGTGTGGGTGAGAGAGAGAGAAAGAGAGAGAGTACATGACCCATTAGTTGCAAACAACTCCTTTCTCCAGAGAGTTCCTGTTTTGTTAACGGGGGAGGGGAATCTTCTTCATCATCATTTAGTTCCCAGTTTATGTGTGTGTGTGTGTGTGAGAGTATGTGTGTGCAAAAAAAAAAAAAAAAAAAAAAAAAGTTGTGTTGTGAAAGTGTTTTTCAACTGAACATTGTTCACGTGTGAATGAGTAAGTATGTCAGTATGTCTGCAGGTCAGTGTGTGTAGTGGTGGGAGGACATTAGCCCTAAAGTGGCCTTAAGTGGTGCTCTTGTGTTTATGTGAGTGTGTGTGAAAAAGGTGTCTGCCACTGATGGTAGTGTGTTTCTGTTAACTGCACTGCAATGCAAACTGAATCGCTTAGCATGTTGCTTTGTGTCGCCACCGCTTTCTCACTCCTCTTTAAGCCTCCTCTTGAATTCTGTCTTGTAAATACTCTTTTTGAAATTAAACTGTAGCTGCTCGCTATGCGCTCTACTAACTCTGACTGCTGTCTGTCACCACATTCAATTTCTCCCTGTCCCGGCTACTTTTGATGCAAATTGGACCAAACGAACCACATCGAATCATTAAGGCTACTGTTTGAGAACGTTGCTGTTTTCTGACAGCGCTCAAAGGTGTTATCACAATAAATTTCTCACATACTTGTGTTGATATGAAAATTCGACAAGGGGTAGGTGCTGGTTACTAATGATGAAGGAGAGCTGATGGTGGAGAGGTTGCTCGATGAAGATATCAAGCCATGCCTGTTTTGCCTTTGAGCAAGGCGCTAAAGCCCCTGAACTGACAGTGAAGGTGCTACTTGAGAGAAGAATATCTGTGTGGCAGCAGGTTCTGAGTTTGAATGAGGTCAAAAATAGCACTCAATAACATTTCAGGCTTTAATCTGGCATCCTTGCTTAATGGATGTCGTAAATAATACTGCATGCCTGGAAGTATAATGCATCACAGAGAAGTGCAAGGTAAGGAGGAAAAAAAAAGTAAGGAGGAAAAAATATAAACCAAGAAGACAGGTGAAATATATTCTCCCATTCTTTCTTTTTTAATTATGACTTTTAGCCAGACAGCAGCTACATCAGGTGTAGCTGGGAAGAGGGAAGCAGCTACAGAAGCTAACAGCTCAGTGGATTGGTCGATAGTCTCCCTGTCATCCTGTGTTATATATTGTACACACTGTTTTCTGGCAGCATCCTGTACTCTCACCGACCTGTCTTCTCCTACATCCTCCCTCTCCTCTGTGATCACCCCCGCTGCCATCCTTTCTTGACTTTCCCTCCCTATCTTTCTGTTTCCTACCACCTTACCACATGTTTCTGTTCATCCCTCTTTCACCCGTCCCTTCCCTTGTGTCTTTAAGCTGCATTTCCACCCTCAGCTCTTGTATATAGAGTAATTTAAATCGAGTACAGCTGGAAAAATAAGCCTAAACTGAAAATCACCAACATTGCATGCAGCCACTTGAAGGGGGGAGCGATGGATGAAAGGACAGCTGTGAGACAGTACAACTGCTGTAAACAGAAAAGAAATTAAAGAAAAGTCAAGTAGCTCTTTTTCCTTTAGCCCTGTTGCAGTCTCTCTCTTTCTTTCCCTTAAATGTCCTAACAACAATATGTGGGGCGTTTCTCTCCAAAATACCATTTAAATTATGGGTGGAAATGTTTTCCAAGACTTGCTATTGATACTATTGAGTGGTGAGTTACACTTGCTCACATGTCTCTTTCTCTTCCGCATGTTGTTTAAATGATGTAAGCCTTAGTTTGGACTTTGAAATCCTTCCTGTGACTTTAGCTCTCCACATTTATGCTGCCTAAGCACATGTTGTCAGCAGTGTCACTGTGGTGCACACACACAAACACAAACACACAGAGCACTGAAAGCGGCTGTATTTGCATGTTATACCTGGACTCCTTTCGTTGTCCGGCTCACTCAAACAAAGCTGACTGCTCTTTTGCTTCCCCCGCGTTGCTATGACACCCCCTCCCTCTATTCCCCAGTCTCCACAGCTCCAGAGGGACTCCCTCCTGTTGTTGTCTCCTTCAGTTCCCTTCTCTGCCTCCCTCTCTCTTCGCTCTCTTTTGCCTTCTGTTCGCCTTCCTCACCCCTCCCCATATCTATGTTTGCCATAGCCATCGCTTGCAACAGCAATCCATCGCTCTTTTCTGTTTCTTCCCCCCCCGTCTTTGCCTGTCTCACATGTTGCTGACAGGCAGTTCCATACAATTGATATGCACATTTTTCATGTCTGTTTACAGTTTGTGTCTCTTACTCTGTCCCAGGGTTACTTTAGAAGGAGCTGAGGAGAAGAGAAAGCTGCTGAGTGGATAGTTAGAGATCATACACAGATAATACACCCATTAACACACTGAAACCATGCTATCATGCTCTTCTATTGAATTAGGCTTTACTAGAAGTCAATCCAGTACATATTTAAATATTTTAATGTGTTATTTTCATTGCGTATGTGAGCATTTGTGTGTGTATCTTAGTGTCTGTGTTTGCATCCATACCCTTGTCCATGTTTGTCTTTATCCCATGCAGTTTTCCTCATTTCCCTTGCAAATAATTGAAACAGAAGGCTGCAGTAACTGATTGATAGTGTAACTGCTGGGTCTGTCTCTGTCTCTGCTCACAATGTGTGTTTCCTGGAGTGTAACAGTTAACCTGTGTTGGACACTGGCTGCCAGTTATTTTTATTATCATATTCCTAGCCCAATAAACATTTACGACACCTTCCTCATATCAAGTTTTTTGTTTGGTCTATTCTCAGTTGCGTAAAATCTATAAAACATTCCTCTCCCCATAAACTGCTTTGATTTAAAGATGTATGTGGACCAATAAGGACTCATACTTGCTCAGCTATATTTCTGATACATTGTACATAGTAATATTATAAACACACTATAAAGAACAACTGAGGCACTGACAATATTCTCCACATTTATATTCCTCGAAAGAATTTTCCACAGCTTCCCCAAAGTCTTAAAGTGCTGATTCTGAGTCACGCTACACTCATCTCTGAGAGTAATCCTTAATTAGAATTCAAGCCTGCAACGGATTGACAGAACTGACCTTGGATCAGCCCAGGCCCGGGATAATGGTTGCCGTCAGCAGCACTGTTTAATTGTATGGCAGAACTGAGATCAGTGTAGAATAAGTTGCTGATTTTTGGAGCGCACTGCAGACAGAAGCAACATCAAAACAGTGGTGCATAGGACGGCCTGGGCCCTGAGGAATGGACAGAGAGAGGGATGGGCCGTTTCGCACACAGCAATACAGCTAGTGGTTGATTAAATTAAATGAATTGCGTGGAGACTTGACATCTCATCAAGTGTACAAGCACCAGCTCGTGTTGTAATAAACAAATTGTTGCTACTGTAACAGACGAGTCTTGCTGATCAGTAATGACGTCACCCTGTCTATGCTGTAGAAACTGCGACAATACTTTCCAACATTGGCTCACTACTTATTCCCATGACTAAACATATCAAAATCAGATGATATGTGAGATGATATATGTTATGATATATGAGATGTTTTTTTTTCCTTTCACCTATCCATGACGTATACCTACAGGCGTTCTGATTCATTATGACAAAGGCAAAATCCTTGTGCCCTGGAAAATTGTGCATCCTTTAAAGATTAGTTTTGGTAAGTGCACTTATTTGACTTCTTGTCGAGAGTCTGTCTATTAAAGTCCAGATGACAGTCGGGACATAACGTTGTGAGGAATTTGATTTGAATGTTGAAAAGTGGGCGTGTCATAACAAATAAACAAACAAACAAACAAGGAGAATTACAGTGATTCAGAGTTGGATGCTAGCCTCCATTCAATCGTAGAGGACTACTCACCTCCTTCAACACATTCATCCTCCTGGTTACCGTAGCAGGCAGACGTACCCCTCGATCTGTGCCACTAAAAGTTGAAGATTGATTGATGAGTGGATGTCACCAATATTATTGGTTGAAATTGGTCGGTTCAAGCCTACATAAGCATATGTCATATTTTGTTTTACAGGAAGAAAACATGATTGGATTTTGATATAAAAATACAAAGAAATTGATTTTTTTTTCTATATATTGTTAAGTAGGTGCACAATATGACCGAGGATGTGATCTAAAAGGGTTAAAAAGGCATTTTTCATTTCATCACTTTAAATATGAAACTATAGCCAGGAAACAGTTAGCTTAGCTTAGCATAAAGACTGGAAGCAGGGGGAAATCAAGCCTGGCTCTGTCTGAAGATAAAAAAACCCAAAAACCTATCAGCACCTATAAAGCACAGATTAACTATGCAACTATATAACTATGCAAAGCATAAAAATAACATCATTTTATGGGATGTTATAGATGGAAGTCACTGTGTGTGGCCAACAATTAACACCTGCTAATCAACATATTTTAGAGGTGCTGGTAATAGACTTTTTAAACTTTGGACAGAGCTAGGCTAGCTATTTCCTCCTGCTTTCAGTCTTTATGCTAAGCTAAGCTAATAGCCTACTGGCTCTAGCTACATATTAAGCATACAGCCATCTACTCATCTAACACTGGGCAGGAAAGCAAATATGGGTTTCCACAACATGTCAAACTATTTCTTTGCAGACTTGAAAAAGCATGAAGCAGGCCACAAAATTAGATATACACAATTTTTCATGGCCTGGCATTGAACAATAACCCCTTTTGTTCTTTTATTTGTTTGGCTTAAGTATGCACCCAATGTTCTGTAGAAAAAAACAAATACTATTGGTCTGAAAGAGGCTCCATAATAAACTGTATGTAATAAGTATTTTGCTCAGTGTCATGACAAACTGAGATGAGTGCTGCTTATTTACTTTACCTGTTCACATTCTCGGCCAAGATTCAAACTGGCAAACCTTTAAGCTGAAAGTTGCATCTTTTGAAGAATAGCGGACAGAAGGCTGCTTAAAAAGCTTTAGGTGGGTGTGGAGGCAAGGTTAAAAGAGTAGCTAATCCCAGTCCATCCAGCCCAGAAAATAAGTGGGATGCTGCAGGAGTGTAGCACCCAGTCACGTTGGAGTGCTGACAGATCAATTAGCACCTGTCACTGTCTCTCTTTCCATCTCTCTGGCGTCATCGTCACGCTTGTGTCTCTATTATATTTGTCTGTTTCTTCTTACCACTCTGTCTGAGCTAGAAGAGCCCAATGATATGAAATTAACCCCAATTTCCTCTCCTCCTACTTTATCTCTCTGTGTCTGCTTTCCTCTTTTCCTCTACTCCACCCCTCTCTTATTTTCTTTCCCTCCATTTCCTTAATCTCTGCTTCTCTCTCTTTCTGTCCATTTACTTCCCTCTCTTTTCTATTCTTTCTCTCCTCCCTCTTGTCGTCCTCTCCCCCCTTCTTGCATCCAGACTGATTTAGAGTCTCTGGACCCTCGTGGCCGGACTCCTCTCCACCTGGCTGTCACGCTGGGCCACCTGGACTGTGCCAGGGTCCTGCTGCAGCACGGAGCTGACGTTAGCAAGGAGAACCGCAATGGATGGACCGGTGAGTGTGTATGTGTGTGTTGGGGGGCAGGGCACTGAGCTTATTTGTGTGTTAGTAAAACACAGTGTGCAGTGTACACGATGTATTATTGGGTGCTGTGTAGGGGTTGTAGTTTGTTTCAAGATAAAGGTGCTATGAGCAACATTTTATACAATAATATATAGTTGTTATATTAATTATGACACTCTGGTATAATTATAGTAAACAATGAGACCACGGTGGAGATGATTGGTAGTTTCTATCTCACACCAGTGGTTAATGTGGGTACTCAAAATTATGACCACACTTCCCAGGAACCCTTCTGCTTTCTTTGGAAGAATATGTTATGGATTTTTACTCCTCATAGTATTTATCATTGCTAGAAACTGGCAAAGCTTTTGTTCTAATTGCACTAGTAGAACAGTGCCATCCTCCCTTTATATGTGCTGTACAGAAATGCACACAATCTCAATAACTCTCGCAGTCCTGATGGTCTTTTTTTATTTATGGTAATTAACATTGTATAAGTGTGAAAATGATTTATGGGTAACACAAATCATAAGTTATGACATCATAAAACATAAATCAAAAAATCAGGAACTAACTGATAACTGATGAACAAATAAGTAACAAGTAGTTCCTGAAAAACTAGTTCATGATTTGTTCTTTACTCATTCCTTAGTAACTAAAGGCATTTTTGTACCTTTACTGTACAGTGTTACCATTTATTGATGTTAAAATGCTACTTGCAGCACCTTTAATGTCAATAAATAAGTTTTTCA
Organism: Thunnus maccoyii; assembly: GCF_910596095.1. NCBI lineage: Eukaryota > Metazoa > Chordata > Actinopteri > Scombriformes > Scombridae > Thunnus > Thunnus maccoyii. Next base: position 9,405,370 of record NC_056538.1, read on the forward strand.
AAGGGAGATAGTCTGATCATAAAGACACACTGGATATGTAAAAAAACAATTGTCTGACACTGCCTCCCCCATTTCTTGCTTGCTGTTGTAGGCATGTCAATCAGGGAGCTGTATATTTAATCAATAAGCAATCATTAGGAAGCATTGTATAAATGAGGAACATCTCCTTGTGATGCACTGTGCCCTGTTGGTCTTAACACTGACTTAATGGATGTGGACCATGTGAATAATAAACATGTGTTGATGACTGATTTTTTGTCACCCACAGCAGTGACAAGCATTCAGACTAACAACCTACATGTGAATGAGAGAAACCTTTGACAAGGTTTTTAATTACTGTATGTACAAAGGAGGCAGTTTCTGCCATTCTTGCATGTTTGCACATCAAAAGAGCTTAATGCCACATATAGCCGTAGTCATCTGCCGTAAACCAGTGAAAAAACAAATCACAAATGGCCTGAAAATGCAGTGATTTTGGAGGTGGCCTCCTTGGTTACAATAACAAAACTCCAGTAATTTATAATATATGATATGTTATACACTGTATTTGCAAAATGGCCTTCAATAAAATTTTCACATTTCCAACTGGCACTATTTTACAATGGCAGTGGACAGTTTTGGCCTCTTGATGAATAATTCTGATTGGTTTAGAAAATACAAACCAATCACAACACTCGAACACTCTCCGTTACCACGTCTTTCACAGAGCGACAGGCGGCTACTGCCAGACATCTCTACTCTGCTGACACTGTGCAAATGTAGTGTGGAGATATGTCTTGCAATGGGAGAGTAATGGAGTGTGAAATCAATTATTTTTTTAACCTTGAAATTACATTGGCTGATGTAACACCCTTTACTCCAGTGAGTATTGTCCATATCCCACCTTCATCGTTAGATTTTTGGGTTTTTTGCGGTTGTTCCCTTTTTGATTGTGTAACGCTGCGCGTAAATGGATTCTTGATGGTGATGGATTAATTGCTATAAAAGTGAAACCTTTTGTTCTTCTTTCTGTGTAGAGTATCATAAAGTAATCTTTTGTGTATCTTAATCTGATTACTGTGTCTGTAAATGCACTCACTGGTTTTGTTATCACATTATAAGAATCCAACTACATGTTGATTGTTTCAACTGCGTGTGTATATGTGTGTGTGTGTGTTAGCCTTTATTCAGATGTCTGCTTATAAAGAGAGAGAAAGGAAATTGTTCTATAATTGTTCCAAGTGTAGAACAGCCTGTAAGATTAACAGCAAAGTGGCGGTCTGATGAATGATGGGCGAGCTGCAGTAATTGGTCCTACCAGCTTTTCCTTCGGCCTACTTCAGTTTCGGCAATTCTCACTGACCCCTGAAATTGTTCATGTACATAAATTTTAGATGAGGCCTGAGTGATTGGCTCTGTTTTACTCTCTCTGTCTCTCTCTCTCTCTCACTCAGTTCTTCAGGAGGCGGTGAGTACCAGAGATCCAGAATTGGTGCGTCTAGTGCTTCGTTACCGTGACTACCAGAGGACTGCCAAGAGACTGGCGGGCATCCCCATCCTTCTGGAGCGACTGCGCCAAGTGGGATTTCACACAAACACTTTCATGCACACATGGAAAAAGAAACACTCTCATGACCGCACACACACACACACACACACACACACACACATCCATGAACACAAACAAAATTACATACATGAAACAAAACTACAAAGGCAGAGTTGCATTCATTTGAAATGTAGATTCATCTTTGCAATATTTACATTTTTGTTTTCTAAGGGAAAATATTCTTGGATTTGTTTGAAGGTATTAATAACTTTGTTTACTATTTGACAAGGGAGATACACTCGCAGGGATGGGTCTCTGTGTAGCAAAACCCTCTGCCTCTAGGTAATTTGAGTCATTGCTATTCCCTTGAGCACCGTAGCAGTGATGGAAAAGCAGCCTGTAGAGAAAGTTGACTCTTATAATCCTGACAGGAAAGTGTGGAGGTGCAGCAGATCGTTTTGAAGATGCTGCAGCGGTAGAGCTGCAGAGAACAGTAGCAGAGGTGCAGAAAACTGCCTTCACACAGTCTGTCTTCCTGTGTATCTCCTCCAGCTGGCTCCCTGATACAAATACACACTAACACACATTCACACACACACACACACACACACACTAACACATTCATACGGTAGACACAACACCCTCACACTTTGAAAATGACAATGAGTACTCGTACATCTCACCCACATCATTCTCCATCTATCCCTCCATCCATCAGTTCTATAATTAACTTACACACACATACACACACACACACACAAACACACAACCACTTCTCCATGCCAGTCCCACCATCTTTGGCACAGACAGTGAAGCAGCATCACTGCATTCTCCCCATTTTTCTTTCCCTCCACTTTGCTATTCTCCTCTCTGTTTCTATCCATCTTTAAATTCATCACTCTCTCTCTCTCTCTATCTTCCTCCCTCTCTCTCTTCATCCCACTCTCTCTCTTTCTTTATGTACATCACTCTCTCATTTGTCCTCGCTCTCTTCTCTCTGTCCAGGCCCAGGATTTCTATGTGGAGATGAAATGGGAGTTTACCAGCTGGGGTGAGTCCAGTTCTCTGTGTGTCACTCCAGTCAGTAAAGCAGTCCAGTAGCAACCAGTCAGAATTAATCATGTTCATCATGTTAACATCTCCCTCTGGGGATGAAGAGGCCTGTTTCTTCCTGTTGTACTGGACACTGATTCTCATGCACTTCCTGGCCTTGGTTTTGGAATTAAATAGCATGTGCTATTTATATCAAGTGATTTACAAAACCACAAGTGGATGTACTTCCACTGTGTATGATTTATAAAAGTTGAGACTATTGTATGTTTATTTTTATACAGAATATTGTTGTTGTTACATGTCTGTTCTGAAAGCTATTGTTGGACTTATCAGGGAACAGAGCCAAAGTACTTCTAGCATGAACCAAATAAAAACACCAGAAGGATGATTGACGTTTGCTGCATTAGAAATTACAGGAAATTGGGGAAATTACAGTGTTTCTGTCTAACTTATTATGATTTAAAAGTACATCTATGTTTGTCCTCAGTGCCCCTGGTGTCTCGTATCTGCCCAAGTGACACCTACAGAGTCTGGAAGAGTGGTCAGTGTCTCCGCGTTGACACCACCCTGATGGGTTTTGAACAGATGACCTGGCAGAGAGGAAACCGAAGCTTCATTTTCAGGGGACAAGGTCAGAAGTCCAGCTCCAACTCCAACAAACTCCATTTCCAGTCTTAATGCCAAGTTAAGCTAACCATTTTCTGGCTGTAGCTTCATTTATAGCGCACAGCGAACATGAAAGTTGTATCAATTAACTTCTCTAACTCAGCGAAAAAGAAAATAAGTATTTTCCCAAAATGTTGAACCATTCCTTTAAGATATGTGATCAGATTGCGCAATGGCTTGTGAATGTACAGTGAGCATGTGTTTGTCACACTGTCTCCTTTCCCTTTTGCTTCCTCCGACTGTCCTTCCTCTATTCCTTCATCTTCCTCTGTGTCTCCTGGTTTTCCATTCACATTTGCATTCAGTCCAATAAAACAGCGGTGAAATATTGAGCAGAAAGATCACAGGCTATAAACAGTGCCTGCATGTGATGCTGCCGTTATTATTTTGGTAGTGTAATGTTTTACAAAATGAGGTGATGGAGCACCATCTGGAAGACATCACTGTTTCCCCTGGCTGATTGTGTAAATTCACAGGTCCAAGATGAATTTCTAGAAACACATTCTTGTATTTATCAGTCGCACTTGCTTCAAGTAAATGTTGAGAGGAAGAAAATTCACAGAGACAGGTGCAGGTGTGACCACGCTTTACTTTCGAGGATGATCCTTTCTCTTTCCACCTACCTCTTTCTAGCCTCACTGCACAGCGCTTTCCACTGGCTCCTCTCTGTGTTATTTCATCCAGTTCTTTTATTTTTATCTTTCTTGCTCTCACCACCTTGAATTATTCCCCTTCTTCTGACCTTTTCCTGGACTCTTTTTGAGTCTCTGCATAATGTCCTCCTTCTCTGTGTTTCTTTCTTCTGGGCATGCCTGCCTGGATCTTTAATTTGCTATTTCCTTTTCTCTGTCTATCCTCAGCAGTCTCTTGACATCAATCGTGATCTCTCTTGACTTTCCTTTACATATACTTTTTGTATGTTTGTGCCTTCCAGCCTCATGGACATGTGTGCTCTAGTTCATTCCCACTTTCAGTTTGTTAACTGCCTCTCTCTTGCTCACTAACGTTGCCCTCATTTTTCCCTTCACTCGTCTGTCACCACGTTGCCTCCCAGACTCCAACGCCGAGGTGATGGAGGTCGACCATGACAGACAGCTGGTGTTCTGTGAGACCTTGTGCGTCTCGTCTCTCACGGCGCTCTCACCGGGCCGGGGAAATGGCGGCGCCTGCAGCAGCAACGCCGCCAGTTTGGGCCTACTGGGGGTGACGCAGCCCAGTGATGAGCAGGTAGCAGGCAGGCTGTCTGCTCCCGTGGTGACCACTCAGCTGGACACTCGCAACATCGCCTTTGAGAGGTCAGACGCAATTAATATACATAGAATACAGGATGTTAGATTGTAGTTACAAGAGAGACATCAGTATTCTACTCTTCAAAATACCCAGAGTTTGGTGTAAATCAAGCAAGGCGTGCACCTAAAACACATGAAATATTCAAGGATTATAGAAAAATCCCACATTTAAAAACCAATGTACAGCAGTTCTTGATGTACCCTGCATCCCTGGTCCCATTTTTGTAATTTAGTGGTGTATTTTTCAAAATTAAAGAGCAAAGGCTACTTTTTAGTCTCACCATTTTGCAAAAACCTTCAACAGTCATAAAGGGAGAAATCTTCCATAGAACAAGCACAGATACAATTTTGTTTACCTCAGAATCCTCAATACAACAAGATGCAATTCAGCCACAGGACATGTTCTGCTCCGAGTGCTGATTTTTTTTTTTTTTTTCTAAGTGGAGGAGAATCTCTCCTGTGTTGTTGAATTTTGTGTTACTCTGTCTCTGTAGCTGTTTCCCACATTGTCACAATGCATTTCACAAAATATAGGAAAACCCCTAGCAGCCGTAGTGGTGGAAGTGGAGACAACAAAAGTCATGTGGAACTAATTCAGTTCATTGACCACAACATATTACTGATATATCTACAGTATAGCAAGTGAAAGGGCAAACTACTGAGTTCATTCTAAAATTCTGGTCAAGTTTAAAGTGAGAGTAAGAAGGAATAACCCTATCTTCCCATTGCAAAATAAAAACATTCAGGGGTTTTTACTTCAACCACAGACTGTAAAAAATAACAGTCACCTTGACGTCAACCATTGGTTTGTAGACTCCCGTTTTAAAGCCTTGAGTTTGCATTTTGACCATCGCCATGTTCGATTTTTGGAGCCAAAAGTGACCATATTTGGGTGGAGGTGACCCTATCGCTAGCTGCTAACTTGATTAGTATGGTGCATTTACAGTCTATGGTTAACTGTGATAATCCTAATGTTAATACTAATTTTCGCTAGCGAAAAATAGGTTTAAACCATTAAAACAAAATGTACTTAAAAACTGATTCTCTAAAGGTCTTTTAGTACAACCAAACGCTGAAACACTGAAGACATTTTTAGATGACCAAAATGTTACAATTAACTTTCATGAACTGAAAAAACACTAAAATAGCGACGGCTATGGCTACACCTACTACGCAAATCTGGGGTTACGTCATCGTTATGTTACCTAACCAACATTGTTGCCATGGTAACAACTTGTCAATCACAATGTAGCCATGCCCTAAAGAACACCCTGGTTTATTGTCTATTAAATGGGACCATAATTCACAAAATGCAATTACTTTAATCTAAACAAATACTCCATTCTTGATCTTTTGTGTTCTATGTGGACTCAATGCCTAAAATGTCAAAAAATAAAAAAATGAATATGTTACAATACATGAGCAAGGAACAAATTAGCTCCTGGCTGTGTGAATCAGGCTCAGACCACTTCACTAAAGCTCAACACTCCAGTGCAAGTGAAATGCACCGGTGAACATGGAAATGGGGAGCAGATAGCAGATCAAAAAGACATGGGAGAGACAGACAAGACATAAGCTCACTAGAAAAAGATCAAGAAGGATGGGAAGAAGGTGCGGGAAAAAAAATAAGATGAGCAGGTGGCTCTTGTACAGTCAATTTGGAGCTTTTTATTATGATGACAGTATAGTTTTATGGCTTCGTTTTACATAAAGTGACATAGATAGGCCCATAGAGATGAAAAGAAGTGGAAAGGAGGATAGAAGGGAGGGGTGGTTAGAGCAAGCAGGGGCATAGAGGACAAAACTCATCTTATTCAGGTGGTATGATAAGACTGATTTGACAGACAGAAAGAGAGACGGATGACGGGACAGGTAAAGTTTTAGACAGAGAGAGATGAAGGGGAGAAAAGTAGGGATAAAAGAAGGGGGATGGAGAAAGTGACTGAAAGGAAGAGAAAAGAGGATGAGACAGAGAGATGAGAGGAAATATAAGACATGCAGTGAGAATACAGGGAGAGAAAGATGAATGGGACACATATGGGGAAAAAAACTCACAATACATAAAACGGGGGAGTCGATGGTTTAGGAGGTAGGTGAAGAAAGGGGAGAAAAATAGACTACAGAGAGACACAGAGATAAATCGGTGAATCGTGGAAAGAGACATGGAGACAGGAAGTGAATTTTAACAGATAAAAGTGAGTAAGAAGCAAGGGAGTAAGTTTGGTTTTAACTTTGGTAGACATTTTTTGTCAAACTTCACATGAAATTCTGTACCTGTGTTTCTTTCAGTTTGTTGATTTGGGCAACGCAAATGAAGAGTTAATGACAGACCACAGCAATCCTCAAACCTACCTTTAGATTATCCCAAAAACTTCTGTTCTTATCATTTTTCATTCAGCTCCTGAATTTATGGCTAGATCTTTCACTATGACATCAGAGCTCACCTGAGAGGCTGCAGTCACCTGTCTGTGTGTCTCTGTGCTGCTCAGGCTGCGGCTGACAGGATTTTCATAATGAAATGATGCCTGACAGTCACAAACAGATCAGTTGGACAAGCTGTGGCTAATTTAGCTCATAAATAATGTTCATGTTAATGACACTTGTGCAATAATAACTCTGCTCTTGATCCACTAATAGTAAAGGGGAGAGATGGCATCAAATAGTAACCTGGCACACCAGATGGTTTGTTATACAGAACCATCTGGGAAGTCGTCCTTAGAAATTGTTTGGAAAAGGGCAGGCGCTTTCAAAAAATACTTGGCAGGTGATTGGATGAACCATCTGTCTATCACCGTCTATCACAGGCTATCGCCTCTTTCTGTCATCACACCTAAACCATGCCCATAGCCGCTAGTAGTTCTAGGATGCTGATTGGTTGAACCACTGTTGGTTTGGCCACAAGGGTATAACTTGAAGCCAGACATGAGGGATTCTCTCATGATCTCGCAAATCCAGTTGCCTTGCAAGGTAAATTAAATTGCAAATATTTCTCCGATTAATTTCAAAGATTAATGTTTGGATTGAATACAGAACATTTTTATAACCAAGCTCAGCTGTTAATGACACTTTGGTTCTTCTTTTAAAAGTACCTGATGTCTTAATTGGCTTTTGGGAGGACTTTCCACCAACAGTAATAAAGTTGTTTAATTAAACAGCATGTCTGATCAACAATCACAAATATAGCTAACACCTCACGCCTGAAATTTAAATATAATCTCAACCAACTAATCTTAGTTTTGTCCAGTGAGGATGTTTTCAGTTCTGTGATGTTTGAAACATTTAACCTATAAATACTAAATGCTTCAGATTTTCCACCTCACCAACTCCACTACTGCTGCTGCTGTCGGGCTGTTGCTAGTCGTCAATGAGCACAGCTCGATGTTGAGGGTTGCCAGATCATCAGGTTGGCTGTCCCTCATACCCTGTTCTCATTCACTCCTTATCATAATACCCCACGTTTTGCAGAAAATACACAAGTTAAAATGGAGAGATCGTTTGAGATCGGTAAAAATATTGGTAGGGACAAGTCAGCAACTTCTTAACATCATACCTAAATCTGAGCCCATGGCATGACAGAGAGGTGAACAACAGAGACAAGTGAGCTGGGAGAGAGAGGTGGCTGGAGGAGGGGGCTGGAGAGTAATCATCTCCCTGTCAGACTTGTACCTCAGTGTCACCTCTGTGCATTTTCCTTGGTCAGCACTCCTGTCTACATGCCAATAATCTATTTATGATGCTTTAGAGCAAACCACTTTGTCAAGCACCGCAGGCAGGACATCGACCTCCGGAATTAATACATCTTTGGGCAGCCATGCACAAAAACTACAGCTCTTCAGTTTTGCTGTTTCATGGTTCTGTTAACGAGTACAAAGTTTACTGAGCCCTCAGTTATTGAGCTATGATATAACTTCAAAGAATCAGACAGAAGACATAACTTTGTCTGACGTTGGATTCAAGAGAACAAGGCTACTCACAGCCATGCTAGCAGCTCTGTGAGGCTGCGGAATGCTGATGTCAGCATGCTAACATGCTCATAATTATAATGCTAACATGCTTTTATGTAGCAGGTAATGTCAATAATGATTACTGTTTTAATTGAGCATATTAGCATGCTGACATTTTCTAATTAGCACTAAAAATATAGTAGCTGATGGGAATGTCTGTAGTTTATAGGTGGTCATAAACCAAATGGAACAAATTAATTATTTGATTTGATGGTGCTAAATGAAAAGTCGAGGATTACCAAAGTTATAACCCTTCTGTACCAAAGTTCATGGTAATCCAACAGCTGTTGAGATATTTCAGTCTGGATGAAAATGGTGAACCAAATGACAGACATTGCCACCCTTATAGAGCCATGCTGCTAGTGTACTTAAAATCCCCCAAAACCTGTCACAAAATTGTTACATATTTGAAATGTATCCCAAATACCTGATATTAATACAAAATGTGTCCCTGTCACCTGTCCTTTTTATTGTCCTGTATTACCCTGTCAATGATCCTGTATTGTATTGTTTTTAATGTTATATGTGTTGAAACCAAAGATAATTTTCCACAATGTGGACAGTGAAGTTCTTAACTAACTAACAAAAAAACACTACTACATCAAATATATAAGCACTAATGTGAAAAGAAAAGTCACTTTCAGTGGTTTTGTCCAGAAGGAGCTCAATAGCGTGAACAGATCATGACGATGGGACATGCCTCACTAACTTCTGGGCAGGTTTCCTAATTGCACACTGAAATGTTGATCCCCACTGATGACACACAAGGACAATGGGTGCAATGTTTTCAGGCGGTATATTATAAGCAAAACCAGGGCTTGTGACTTGCAGTCTGAGGAGATGGTTGAATTTTCTCTCATATGTACTATATTTGTGATCTCTCTCAGGTACATATGTGCAGATTTCTTGTGATGGGCAAATAATTTACACCAACTGTCACTGCAATTGTACAGTATGTTCACTGGAGCTGATTTATTGAAACCACAGGGAACTGATCTGGGGTGTGTTGAACCTCCATTGCAGGAATAAGACGGGTATACTGGGATGGAGGAGCGAGAAGACTGAGACGGTGAATGGATATGAAGCCAAGGTAGAGCACAGGCTGCACAGACAGCTCACTGATCTTTCACACTGCCCAGAGAAACCACCGCTGTCAGAGCTCTATTTAATATTTCCGGAAAGTCCACTCCACACCCGAAGAGTTTCATTTCCAGAATCAATCATTCCCAAAGTTATTTTAAAACCTTTGCTTTAGACTTTTGAGGACATAACCTTCTGCATTTTTAAAATTATGACAAATGAATCCCCGGAACATTTTAAGATGAATTTTCCAACAACAATTAAATATGAGCATCAGCATGTAAAACACCACATTGGCCTGTCAGATAAAGTTAAAAAAAAAGAAGTCCATCCATTGCGTAGACACATGCATTACCTTGACCCCATTTGTTTTCTTGACCCCCTGGAGGGATGGATGGGAGACAAGTGTCAGACATCCAGCACCATCTGTCACTAGTGGTTTAAAAGCACTTCAGACAGGCTCTACAGTAAAAAACTGCTGCTTGAAAAGCATCTATTTTCTGCATCATTGATTTAGAGTTACAGACATAAACAGACAACTCCTGTTGAGATTCTGCCTTCCTGGCTGCTTTTTAGCTCTTCCTTACTTTGTCCGGTGTCCAGCGTAAACTCAGAATCAGCAGCCTTTTTTAAAGTATTTTCCTTTTGTGGTCACTAGTGAAGAATTCCAGTAATCTGCTATGGACTGTAGCTTGAAGTTGTTGGCTTGTATGCAGCAGACAAGGAATGAGGGGTGTAATGGTACACAAAAATCATGTTTTAATACACAGTTTTAAGATCACGGTTTTGTACATTTTTGGAGATAGTGATGAAAATAAAAGATAAAATGTATTTTCCTTTATGCTGAGAAATGTAAATAGTGGCTCACTTGCCATTTATGCTGTAAAAATGAAAAAATCATTTTCTTGATCACTTTCTCATCACTATCATTCTCTTATTCTTTTTTAGGTGTATGCGGCATCCAATGTGGAGCTGATCACCAGGACCAGAACTGACCATCTGTCAGACCAGAACAAGAACAAGACAAAAGGTACATCGCTGTAGTTTGACAACTATACTTCAGAGTTAAATGACTATTTGTCACCTTTAAAGACCATCAAGGTGTTCTTTATATATAGTTGCGTCATAGCTGCCGCAGCTGACTTTCTCCATTATCACCTCTGTGCCATTGCAAACCCCAGCTTAAGTGCTACGACATGTCTGATAAAAGAGTCACTGATGAGTAATCCCTCACACCTGAGCTCGATGAGATCACCCTGAGGCTCCGGCTAACAGCCCGAAACGTTCACTCGGTGGCTCTGTCTCGTTTTCTGGTTCAGATAATAAATCAAACAGGATTAGCAGGCTTCCCTCCCCGGACTGTTGCTGTCAGCCAGGATCAACCATCACACGCTCCGCTGTGAGCTTATAGGTCACAATCCCCATCTGCACTCTGCTAATATGCATGAGGGAAGTGTTGTTGGAAGCGCTACGCCGATTCCTGAATGAGTGACTCACTCCATTTTCCCTTCCCTTGTGCTACTTTTCATCATTTTGTTAATACTGTAAAAAAAAAAAAGTGCAATATGTATCCAAGCTAAGCAGCAGCTGTAAACACATCAGTTGGCCAAAGGTCAAAATGTGGATACTTGTCTCATAAAGCACATCATGACACCTTTGACATTAACACTAATTGTTGGACCTTTGCATTGCTTTTGGCACTCATTCAGTTTCTGGTCAGCGAGGATAACCGCAGCACCAGAAAATCCAAACCACATGCTAACAAGCTGGTCATATCTCTCATATCTAAATGGGCAGCAGCTGGTGGTGTTCACATGCACTCTAAAAACAAAGGGTTCCCTCATTGTGGGTTCATCTGAGATCCAAATTAGGCAATTTGACTTGACTGAGTTCCTCCAGGAAGTTATAGGTTTACTAACTGTTGCAGAACTCCTAAAGGTTCCTCGAAGCACGTGTCATTTTCATATTGTGGGTTGTCATCACACAATTATTTGCTTGTATAACAAACTCTTAACTCTGTATGTTTGCTAACACTTAAATTTTATACAAATTTCCTGGAAATTTTCTGAGTAATTTGCAGGTATTTAATTAATTTTTAGGACAATTTTATAGGAAGGGCGGTGCAATTTGGTATAAATTATAAGAGGAAATATAATTTATATATATATATATATATATATATATATATTTTTTTTTAGAAACAACAGAAAACTACACACTGAAAAGTATGTTTTTTTTCTGTCTGTTAAATAATCGTTGTGTCGTGAGTGGAAACTTACCAAATAAAGCAACTTAACACTTTTTTTCCATTTTTAAAAATAATTTGTATCAAATTGCACCACCCTATCTTTAAAATGTCTTAAAAATTGAAATTAGTATAAAATGAGATCTGTAAAATCAAGCATTACCTGCAGACTGTAATATGAGAGTTGTTTTAGGTCTAGAGGTACATTGAGGATTTATTCTATGATTTATTCTATATCAATATTTTTAAAATTACAACTTTCAGATGTTGCAGTTTTTGATTATTCATTGTTTCTTACTGCTAAAAGCATAATTCACTTTAAATCAATTCATTTCACTTCTGCTCATTTCAGCTCAGCTCTTAGCAGATGAAGCCCACAATACAAAACACCTTATATATTGCACTAAGTTCTCTTGTGCAAATCATTGTAGAGGGAGATCACACTGCAGACAATTGCAGTGAAGATAAATGAGCTTGTGTCTCATCATCTCTTGATGAATGAACATCAACGTTGGCCTGCTTTGGGGGACTCTGTGGTACATAAACTCAATAGAGATTTTACATTGTGATTGTGTTACTGCATTCTCACTGCTGCTCTGTGTCTTTGAGCAGGCGGAAAGACTCCACTGCAGAACTTCCTGGGCATTGCTGAGCAACACATGGGCCCTAACAACGGGGTGAGCAGACAGTTTATTTACATGACATCACTTGAAAAGACTACAGTTCCAATTTTGGTGATTTTCACATGTTGTCCTTAAATAAGATATTGCATTTTGTTTTCTATGAGTTGAGAAAGTTTCATAAATCCTGAAATAAAAACAGATTTGCTAAATAACATAATAAGTTTTGGAGGTTTTGCAGATGTAATGTTTGATTGGACATGATCGGACTCTGCAATGAATCGTGGACAGCCACCATAAGGATAATAGTAATCATATTCAATATCATAATCATCACTGTCATCATGAATGAATGATCAACTTCAACACTAACATTGCCCCCATCATCTCCCCTGATCCGAGGGACGGTGAGTGTATGAATCCTGGCTGCTGAGTCCACTGTGTCAACAGGAGAGCATGCCTGCAGAGTAAAACAATCACTCAGAGGCTCCAACCTGCTCTCAAATATTGATTATGTTTTTTTAATTTGTTTCTGCTGGAGAGCTTCTATGACTCATACCTCCCTGCTTCTCCTCCTTCTCCTCTCTCTTTTCACTCGTTCCCCCTCACCGTCGCCTCTGCTCTTCTCAACTCTATGCCTCTCTGTCCTCTCGGCACAACACGGAGACACACGCTCTGGGTGTTTGCTCGGCAAAAGCTTTCCTCTGCAGATATTTTGTGCAACTGTAAAGCTGTGGGTTTGTTTCAGTTTTGCTAGATCTCAAGATTTTTTTAAAGGGGCGTTGAATCTGGAAGGAAATGCAACAACATGGATTGAATTTTCTCTCCTTTCATAAGTCTTTAGCATCCTGTTCCTCCTCCAGTAATGGCAGCCTAGCTTTGACAGGTTTATTAACATCCCGCCACACAGTTGACAAGTGAGCTACAGTAGCTTATTAATTAGCGCAGCGGACCAACAGATGGATCTATTGTAATGATGTAAAAAGCTGAAATAAGAAAACTGCTTTGTCATTTGCTTTCAAGTTTTGGCTTGAGAGCAAAGTTTTCTTTTTCATTCAGCTGTTGAAGATGTCAGTAGGTAAAAGGAAAGCCTCGAAATCCCAGTAGGTGGTGAGTTTTTATTCCGCAGCAGAGATGGGCAATTTTAAAAACCAGAAATTTTAACACTTGGTAAATCTTTGAGTCACTGTTACTGGTCAACAAACCTGTTTATCCATTATTTACATTTCCTCCATCTCTCTGCAGGCCCTGGTGACCCAGATGTCGTGTCCTGCGGTGACCAATCCTTCAGCGCTGACGGCTGAGGAATACTTCAACCCAGGCTCGTCACCGACTCAGAGGGACATCGGCCACCCGTGCCAGCTCACCACCAAGACCCAGAGGTGAGCGGCGTGGCAGCGTACAGACTGACACTGACAGACAGGAAAACAGACAGGCAGCCATGCATACAGTCAAGTCGCCCTCTAAGCCCGCCGCCAAGTGCCAGAGCTGACAAATTGATGGGCATGGAATAGACAGGCAAACACACACACACACACACACACACACAGTAAAAACAGCCATCCGTGACAGCTGACCACCAAGATCTAGAGGTGAAAGACGGACAAATAACAGCTGGAGATAAACACACACACACACACATTTTCACACACTCGAGGAGTAGATTTCTACAAAGATGGTGGAGAGTCAAAACAATTACGCAGACCGTCTCTGCAGTCTATCACACAGCTCTGTCTAGATGACTCATGACATCATCCTTACTTCACTATTTTACCAAACAAAACAAAATAAAAAATGGAGGAACCCTGCAGTGTTTTTTAGAGGAAAAAAGAAAATATGAGATTAAAGAGAGACTTAAAAACTGCCTGTGGTCTTAAAATCAAGCAAGAAGATAAACTGAAGCATTTGTTTTTTATATTTTTTTGTATTTGTAAGGATAATGTAGCTAATGTTTGTGGTTTTCTATATCCTGCCATCTGACCACATCGTCAGATTGAGTTTCCTGTATCATGCCAGTAACTTCTCTAACGCCGTCCAATCATCCGGCTTCTGTTCTTCTAACTGATTATTGGCCTGTCTGTCATTTTCATCAGTCAGTCTCATTGTTCTTCACTAAATAAAAAGTGGCAGGGCTTCATGAGGATGAAATCTTTCAGGTTGCAGAGCTGCCTCTCAATCCCGTGTTCATTATCGGACAAGTTAAAATATAAGCATTGATTGGCCTCAATTTGAACACGACTCAGCAGCTTGTGGACAGTCGTTGTTCGCTGATGTAATCGATGCCTTTGTATACCTCTGGCCAAGGAATTAATCGCCTGAATGAGGACATAAATTGCTACAATAATGCTTGTCAGAATTGTATTTTGTAATATTCATCAGCAAACTCTTCCCCTGTTAATTCTCAGCGTCTTCACAGAATGTGTTTGTGTTTTTTGTTTTTTTTTTCTTTTTCAAGGTTTAAAGCCAAGTTGTGGTTGTGTGAGTCCCATCCTCTGTCCCTGGCAGAACAAGTGGTGCCTATCATCGATCTCATGGCGATCTCGAACGCCCTGTTCGCTAAGCTGCGTGACTTCATCACTCTGCGCTTGCCGCCTGGCTTCCCTGTTAAGATCGGTGAGGGCCGGGAGAGTGAGATGGATGGATGGGAGGGAGGTTAAAATGATGGTTGTTTAAATGAATGGGATGATGGGAGAATGAAAAGTTAATAAACAGAAACAAGGATGGATGGAAAGAAATGAAGACAGAGGGAGAGAAGGAGCAAAAAAGACAGAGGAAGCAGGAAAAACGATTTTTAAAAATGTCAGAATCATTTTAAAGATAATGCGTGGTTACTTCACTTCCTGCAGAGATCCCTCTCTACCACATCCTGAACGCCAGGATCACCTTCAGCAACCTGAACGGCTGCGAGGAAGGGACGGGTGGCCGTGCCGACAACGAAGGGGTAGAGGGGGACGGACAGAGGGACCCCCCGAGGACAGACACCCCGTCTCCGGGCAGTGACTCCTCCAGCGTCTCCAGCTCCAGCTCCACCAGTGAGAACACACACGCTACACTTTTCAGTTGTGACATGCATCATAGTGTCATCTCTCCTTAATGACGCGTCACAGCTGTAGATTTACACTGTGTTGATTTTTTCAAACAAGCTGTTTAATAAATCTCCGACATTTACTGCAGTACTTGGGTCGTACTTCAGTTTACAGTTGCACGATAGAGTTATGAGCCGCATTTATCGCTGACGTTGGATGCAAGGTTATGTTCTTTGTGTTGTGTGCAAGATTATGACTCATTTTCATCATCCTATCTTATAATCGGAAGCCTGACAGCCACATTTAAATCTGCAGCCATGCAGCAAACAGATATAAATCATTGTGTGACCGCTCAGAAGAAACCTCTCTGGAAATGCTCAATGTTATCTAGCAGAATTGCTCCACCCTGAGTGATAGTCCCATAAAAATACACACTGTTGAGTAGTGGAAATATTTTGGCAAGAGAGATAATGACCTGCTATAAGTTCTTTTGCTCTGGGGTTCTTCTTCCTTTCACTCAGAAATGACTCCTCTTCTTCTCCGTTCCTGCTCCTCACCTTTACCTGGGACTAATCTCCTTTTCTGTTAGATAACACACCTTCCCATCTCTTACCCTTTACCTTCCCTGTGTGTGCTGCAGTGTCGTGTCGAGCCGGAGAGATTCCCCCGTGTGTGTTTGAGCCCCCGCCTGGATACACCATGCTAGGAGGCAAACAGAGAGACAGCATGAGGGAGGAGGAGGAGGATCTTCTGCAGTTCGCCATACAGCAGAGTCTGCTGGAGGCCGGCTCCGAATACGATCAGGTGGAGTGACTGTGACTTATTTTTTCCACACCAATCAGACATCTCAACACAACACCTTGTTTAACTGGCTGTTCGCTAAACCACGGCCCCCTTAATTACTATTGCTAGTGTATAGTGATAACAGTGGGTCCTTGATTGTCCTTGATTTCAGACAGACACATATTGAAACAGTCTTCTCATTTCTAGCCAGTGACCATCGATTTTGCTCCTTGGAATGACAGCTGTTGCTGTTGCTTAATAAGCCAACGCTGTCTCTGGCTGACTTTCAAGTGTTTAAAGCTGACTTGTTTTAAAACAAGAATCTTGTGAAAAGGTTTAAGACATGCATTTCATGGCAGCTGGCTACATACATGATGCTAAAAGACTGAGGCTAAAGCCCCATGCCCCATGTCCCAGTCAAAAAGACAGCATTCTCACCAGTATAAGGACATGGGAATCATTGTTCTTGTATTGCAGTGTAGAGCTAGTTAGGCTATTGTTAAGTATGACAAGGAAAAATGTAAGATCAGACTCTTATTTCATTCTGCATTCAACATAAACCTGTTCGGCTGCTTATCTTGCATACTAAGACGGCGGTCAGATTTATGCTTTATTGTTCGGTTTCTCAAACGGTACTTTTCACTTGTGACACTATAAAAATAAGGGCTCTTAGGATGAGGATGTGTTTGGCAAACGTTAAGCTATCCCTCAGGATAATAAGTCTGGCTGGGGTTGCTGGGGATGAAAAACAGATGAAGAGCACAACTGAGCCGCTAACGTAACCCTGAACTCTGATAACACCCAGACCGATGTCCACACAGCAAGCAAATACTACACACCACATTCAAGTGCAGAATATCTTACTCTTACCCTGCACACCGCTTTTGCTATGTGGAGAAATCCCAAGCTTGACAGGCTGTGTTTGCTAAGCTATGAGTGTCTAGTATCTCTTTGTAAAGTACTAAATAAGCACATATTGCAAATGTTCTACATGAAGTTTTCAAGGTTCAAAGTCATGTTGCCATATCAACTGAGGTGCACATTATTCCCCTGTGAAACACCCGGTACAAATTACAGCAATAAATTCACCAATAAGTCAAGCAAGACCAGGCAAATAGACACACTGATGTAGGAAAAAAGTGACCAGTTTCAAAATAAAAACAAGCAATAGTGAAGTAAAATCAATAAGTGGAATAAATTGCCTGTGATGTGTGGAGCCCAGACCCATTATATTCAACACTGCCTGCGGATAGGTGCTGTTTTGAAGTCCCAGAGATCCTGGTCCTGATTGTTCTTGGCCTTCTTCCAGAGGTACAGAGGGAGAGGTATAAATAGGCTGGATGAGACAGGTCCGAGAACATCCTCCGAGGTTTCTCAGCTTGGATACAGGAGGAGAATGTAGAGGAGACAGAGTCAAGGTTGCAGCTGATGATTTGTGCTGTAGTTTGTGTAGTCATCTCCATCGGTCTCCTGTCCTGAACTGTTGTCCTGCTACTTCAAACAGTGATCAAAAAGGTGATGACACTTTTAATTACAGCTTTAATTCCGAAGTAGGACAGGTTTTAAAGGACCATACTGCTGACGGTGCACGTTTTACCCCATTAACTACAAATCGTGCTTACGTTACAACCTGCCACCTTCTGATATATAGCACAGGGTTGTAATTTTCTGCCTTCCATTCACAGTTTCCTTTCATTTCACTACAGTATGAAACTTAACTTAGAAGTGTTGTGGAAGTTTATTTAAAGTTGAAGCATAAGAGCTTAATTTTGTCAAAGTTCTGTTATTGTTGTGTGGTAATGCAAGCATAAACATACGGAATATCAAATCATTCAAAAAGGTGTGCTTGAAAACAGCGTTTTGCTCAGCCTGCAAGTATGTATATGCAAGCGTGCAGCATAAAATTTACAGTTAACAAAAATATACAATCTTGCAAAGCTAAGATTACAAGTACAGACATACTTTCAGGTAGAAGTTTACAAAACAGATACAAAACCCTGTTTTCAAGCACACCTTTTTCAATAATTAATTATTCCATCTAAACACGCAATCTTCTATTGAAGAATATGCGTGCGAGCAAGCAATACATAATGTTTGATACTCGATCGTCACACAGAATTGCATTCACACCAACAAGGCTGTCAAGAAATAAACCCAATGACAAACGGGGAAGGCCGGATGTTGTAGGAAGGATTTTGTAAATGAATTTCTCGCGTCATGGTTGCCATTTGAAAGTGAGACTCACTTAGATGTTAGAGTTCCTTCAAACACTTTTTGTTGTCACGTTGCCACATTACAACACATTATAATAACTTTGACAAAGAAATCAAGAAGTGGTGGAAGAAGTAATGAGACATCTTACTTAAGTAAAAGTATCAATATCCTAAAAATACTGCATTTCATGTCCTCCATTCAAGTTTTACCTAAGTAGAAATATAAAAGTATGATCAGCAAAATGTAAATAAAATTGTTGCTATGCAGACAGAATGGTGCCTTTCAGAGTGTTATGTTATATATTACGTTATTGTCACTGATGCATTAACAGTAGCATTTTAATAGCTAAATTTTAATATTTAATCATTTAATCTACTTATTGGCAGTTTTATTTATAACAATCTATCATATATTTATTAGATGATCATATGTTTTGTGTGGAAAATCCTAATCAGTATAGTAACCAGCAATTCAGGCTGTGAAATATATGTAGTGGAGTAAAAAGTACAGTGTTTCCCTCTGAAATGAAGGAAATACTCGGGTACAGTGTAAGACCTCAAAATGTTACTTATGACCCCTTAACAGAATGAATAGCAGTAGTATTAATATTGGATGTGTGCACTAGAGAACCAGGGTCAGGATCAATCCAGTTCACATTCAGTCAGTTCATAACTCATAATCAACCCAGCTGGCTGTCTCTGTGCTGTGTGTGTGTGTGTGTGTGTGTGTGTGTGTGTGTGTGTGGTGTGTGTGTGTGTGTGTGTGTGTGTGTGTGTGTGTGAGGTATTTTAGCATACATTAACAAGAGAAAGCCTTCAGGGATGGAGGATGCTGTCTGTCCACTTCCTGTGCTCGCTCTCTGACTTCCTGTGCTGCCTCCTCTTTTCTGTCTAGGTGACCATCTGGGAGGCACTGACCAATAGCAAGCCAGGAACACACCCCCTATCCTGTGACCCGAGTCGTGTGGAGAGGTCAGACATAAAATCTCCTCTTCTTTTATGACATGTCTTCTCCTTCTGTTGTGTTTTTTTTTTTTTACTTTTTCTCTCCGCTTGGCTCAGTCCTGCTCTTGCCTTCCTTTCTTTCTCTGTAAATCTTACACTCATTCACATTTCCCTGTCCTTCGTCCAAAGTGCAGACCTCTATTATCTCAGAAACAAACAGGAACTTCAGATAAAGTGGGACTTTTATCTTCTAAAGAACTGAAATACTCAAAAAAACATAAATCTCCATGACTGTCAGGGTGACAGTGATATATCCTGCTGTTCCTTCACCCGCATTGTCTCTGACTTCCTCTCAGCTCTGTAACGTATTGTTATTCTTCACTGTCTTGCACTCTTTCCATCTTGCGGTTCTTTCCTTCCATTCCTGACTCACATCCTGTATCCCTGTCCTGTGCTCTTCTACTCTATTCTTTTATCCATCCTGCTGTTCTCCCCTCATGTCCTATCCACTGTGTATGTATGTGTGTGTGTGTGTGTGTTGAGAGAGAGAGGGGGGACTGGAGGATGAGAGAGTTTCCTGCTTTCACAGTCGGCAGTGCTGCTGTTGACTTTAGCCTGTTATCTTCAGACAGTGTTTTTTCTCTCTGTCCTTTCTCCCTATTTGTAGATGAGTGAGTGGATACACAGACACACCTGTTCCCTCTTTACCCCTTTTGACACAATCTTGCTACTGCAGTGTTTACTTACACCAGTGGTGTAATGTTAGAGGAAAGTGGGTGTTGAGGACTTTGTCATACACCATGAAAAAACTAAACCAAGCATGTCTTCTGAAGTAAAATATGATAAGTAAATCTTTACATTTTTAATAGTGTATTTTGTGGTTATGTGTGTGGTAAAAATGCAAATGTCATATGGAAAGAAAGCCCTTGGCCACTTTAACTACAAGTGTTAAGTCAAACATCTCATCTACTAACACATCAAATTATTGTTCATGTGTTGTAAGGATTTTGATGTGTTATATTCTGAAAAACAATTATATCACTGAGACAAAAGTTTTAAGATTTTAAAGTTGCATCAGCTGATATTTTTGGCCACTTGGGGGCAGTGGAACAAGCTGTAAACACAACATTGACGTATTAGCATTCATTTAGACATGTGTTTCAGGTGAACTTCATCTTCTTTTAGCTCCGTTTTGGTTTCCACCAACTCCTGACAGAAATATCTGGCTCCTTAGCTGCTAAATGGGCCACTGTGTTCAGCAGCTAGTTGCTGTCTGTCTGTTGTTTAGTGCTGGGTAGGTGGCATATAGTACTTTGTCACTGAAAATAGCTGCCTCCTGCTGCTGCTGGAAACACAATCGATGCAATCAGTGACAGTGAACCTCAACGGTAAAGTTGTGTGCAGTAAAAACCAAAACAAACTGAGAGACACTATAAAGCTCTGTAAAGCTGCTTAGCTGGGTGATAATTCTCTGTGGGTTCATCACTGTGCGTGAGCCTTTTCAAAGTACACATAGTTATTTGACTCAAAGTTAATGTAAAAATATTGATCAGTGCAGCTTTAACGTACCTAATTTCAGAAGAAATAAACTGAACATGGCTCAGCAGCTTGTGGACTGTAAGAGAACAAGAATTAAACTAAAATCAAACCAATATGGAAAAACTATAACTTTATATGTTCCATTGACTCAGGAATCTGTCTAGAAAGTGATGTAGTTTCAGTCCTGGAGCAGGTATTTCAACCTGTGTTCTTCCTTCTCCTACCTCCCCCTCCCCGACTATTCCTTTGCCCAGGACCCCGCAGCACAAGCCCCGCCCCCCCTCCAGCCTCTGCTCCACGCCCTCCAAGAAGCAGCCGACCCCCTGCAGCTACGACGAGCAGCTGCGCATCGCCATGGAGATCTCAGCTCGAGAGCAGGAAGAGGCGGAGTTTCGGCGGCGTCAGGAGGAGGAGGAGCTACAGCGCATCATCCAGCTGTCACTCATGGAGAAATGAGAGCTGAGTGGCCCAGCAGGGGTCTGAGGGGAGGGGTCTGGACCAAGGATGTATGGTAGAAAAGGGTAGTGCGACCTACTTTAAAACTTAAAGCACACTATGTAAGAGGCTGGAAATAAAATTCCAAAATCACCGTAGTGGTTTCATACAATCAGATCGCCTTGTCCTTTCTCTCCCATTCGCCCTTAGACAGACCTTTCCCATGAAGCCATAAGGTGGTGATGCGGCTGTCCGGCCTCAGACAGCCAGAGAGGGATGTCAGATTCCTCTTTCTGGTGCCACACAGTAATTCTTGACCAGTGCCAGTTTACAACCAACAAAAATCCAATACAACAAGTTTAGTGGGATGCCTCCTCGACTGAATGTTGTGCTAGGATGAGTGATTTCTGTCTGTTTGCAGGTGTGTGTCTGTGTGTGTGTGTGTGTGTGTGTTTCAAAACCAGCTCTCCGCACAGGGGTCAACAGATCACCCTCTGTCCTGAAAATGTAATGTGTGTGTGTCTGTTTCAGCACTAACACACGCGCACTGAGTCCTTCTTGCCACTGAGTTGTGGTTTTCAGTCTTTACTGTGATTAAAAAAAAAAAAAAAAAAAAAAACAGCTTACGTGAAAGGAGCAGTGAGAAGCCGGGACCAGTGCTGGAGAAAATACTGTAACCCTCTTCATTAAACGTCGGTCAAGTTGAGTTGAATGTCGACAAACCATCTGACTTCCTCAATTTTTAATGAAAAGTTTAAAAAATATATTTAAAAAAAACAACAAAACAAAACAGACTGGTACGTTTCTTTTTTGATTTGCACAAAATCCAGATGTACTGTACTTAGCTTGTGGGTGGATCACATATATGACTGTTAATGGATGTAGATGATGATGACATGTAGTGACGAGTTTGAGCACAAGTTAAAACTCAGGCCACTTCTAGTTTTAGCCTGACGATAGACTGCAGGAGCACAGATATGATGAGACTGCCAGATGAACACTTGGTGTACTAACTATACTGTATGTGACTGTGAATGAGTTTGTCGCAGGCGTGTGTGTTATACAAACAAATAAAGGGACAATGCTAGTGGTCTGTAAGTGGATTGTGGAGTAGAAATGTTACTGAAAGAGATTTTTTTCTGTATATTTGCATCTTCTCAACTGACATGAGCGGATGATTTCTGTGTTTCTGTGTAGTCACGGTATGTGTACAATATTTCAGCATGGTCCGCACCTGTGTGAGGTTTCATTTTGTCCGGCCTGAGGCTATATAGCCTGGTGACCTGCAATATCAGAGCACGCTCTCTGAGGGAAAACTACACCCCGGGAAGAATCACTGTAGAGGCGATCGACAGCAATTTTAGGTTTTATTGCACCCCTACAGCAAGTTTTCTCTATGACACAACATGCTGAAAACAAAAGCGCCCCCCAAAAAACAAGAAATGTGGCACATTCGGGTCTTCAAAATTGAAAAGATTGCTCAGATCCTAGCTCTCATAATTGCAAGTAACTTAATATTTGCAGGGCTCAAGGCTAGACAAACACTGAGAAACATGTTTTTGTTGCGAGGGATGAGGAAGGACAGGGACAGTGTGTTTAATAAAGCTTGTTTTATTTTTTTTCTTTTCATTTTGTATTATTCCTTTGAAAGAAATGGAAAACTTTCACACTCCAATATCAGCACAAAGTGAGGAGAAGCACCTCTCTCTCCTCTGCAGTTCATAGTTAAAGCTTGCCTGGTTGATAAGAGAAATATTCATTTTTTTACTTTTTAAAAAATGTCGCTGATTTTCTGCAGAAAAGAGATGCGGTGAGATGTTTTCATGGTGTACGCTGGGAAGTGAATTCAGATGATGATTCAAATAAAGAAACATCTTTTGGAGCAGCAATGTATGAGTGTTTTTTTTTTTTCTTTTTTCTTTTAATTACAGACAGCTTTCACATGCTTTAAATCCCTTGACCCCACGCTGCGTTTCATCTGCAGCTCTACACGGTAACTTCTGGTCCTCTCCAGTGAAGGACAGTGACAAAAGCAATTAATTTCTCACGAGATAGGAAAGCTGCAGTGTCAGACAGCACCAGCGAGAGCTGATCTGTTTTTAGCAGCTTCCACCTCCATCATCTTCCCTCTGACATGGATTCCCAGCGCCTCAGCCAGATCCAAGGGGGCTTTTGCCTGTAGTTATTTTAGGCTTGACAGGGAGGAAAAGGACAGCTTAGAGACTCTAAACCCTCTAAGAAATACCACCCAGGGCACCCAGGCTGCTCTCTGTGCTGGTGGTGGGTGAGAGAGAATGGAAAAATGAAACAATTCTCCGTGAATCAGCAACCGCAACTTCCCTCTGCCCTGACTCAGCCCGACATGAATAACATGAGGACTGTGGAAGCACTGGACTGCAGGCGTATGTGAAGTGAATTTGTAAAGAGCCACAGACATAAAACAAGGTGTGTATGTGTGTGTGTGTGTGTCGGAGACGGAGAGAAGCTGGGAGCATCAGTATGCAAAGAGAAAGGATGCCAATCTCAGGCGTCGTACCCAGGCAGAGAAATACTGACTCTGAACCCTCTTTTTCTTCTGCTCCACTGATTTTATTCCTCTGTATTTCAGCTATTTCCCCTGTTCTACTGCTGTTCACGACACTTCAATTTGGGAGAAGCAGTGTATAAAAAAAGCTCTTTCTTTTAACCTGTCTGCTCTGTCTACAGAAGCAGATTTAATTGGTGAAATCATCAAAGGATCTTAGACCTGCAAAGACACACAAACACAGAAAATTACTAAAAATTACCATATGAGTCTTGTGTGTTTGATGTTTTTTTTTTTTAATCTCCTGCAAGTATTTTTAAAAGTCTGGTCCAAGTCCTTTAATGTCATTCTTTCCAGGTCAGTGTTATCTGATTTATGTGTGTGTGTGTGTGTGTTTGTGAGCAGACACCCGGTGTCCCGGTGGCCTACATCTCGGTGTTTAATTACCCACATGAAACAGTAGGTAAAATGTCAGCCTGAAATAAGCTGCACTGAGCACTGATGGAGATTGCTCCCCAAGGAGACGGGGCTTGATTAATTTAAAGGAAACATGTTACTTGTAGTTTAAAAAGACAAGTAGAGCAGATTTATATTGACTGTGAGGTTATGGGCTCGATTTTCACCTGTTTTTTCCACCCTATCTGAGCTTTCAGTTCTTACTTTCAATAATATAACTCCTGTTTCTCACCCTCTCCAGTGCTTCCAAGACAGGTTTAAAACTGTACTTCTCTGCCTGGCCAGTAGGTGACAGTAATTATACATTTGGCAAAAATTTCAGCAACTGTAGTTCATAGTCATCATTTCTTCTCTTCAAGCAGTTGTGTGCGTGTGTTTGTGTGAGAAGAGGCAGACAGACTAAACACACAAAGAAGAAAAACAAAACTACAGTCAAAACAAACTCACCATATTTATTTACTGCTAACGCACAGAATAAAAAAGATCATATCAGCTTTGTCCTGGTTCAATTAAAAATCTGTAATGACATGTCTGTCCACTTAGAAAAAAAGAAAAGAAAAAAAAAACAAAAAAAACAAAACACGCACACAGAGACCGTCCAGCCCCCACTGAGATCAGTGCAAACGAATCCTCCTTTGGGGTAAGAAACAGATTTCAAATTAAACAAAGTCATCTAAACAGTAAAGTGCATGTTTTGAGAAAAAGCCCCTCTTATTTCAACAGGCAGCGAGGGTCACACACTGAAAAACAAACGCTCCTAAAAAGAAAAAAAAAAAAAGAAGGGAAACAGACATAATGGAGTGCATAGGCTACAGTATGCACGGGTTCAGTCTTAATTTGGACATTCATATTTCATTACTGTACATACAAACCTGAAGTCCAGTTTAAACAACACATCCAGTGGTTTACATGCAAACATGTTCATCATTCGTGACTTCCTTACACTCTACGTACATCTGAGGTTACACAGTGTCTACAGTTTACCTGCTACACATTCATACACATCATGCGGCCTCTTTCACACATCTGCGCAGCCTCCAGTCATGCCCGTTCCAGTCCGTTGCAGTGAGGTTACATGGTGTTGTATAGCACAGTGACGGCTCGCTGCTTTTTCTCAGCTTTACGGGAACGTCTCGACGAGTGACCTCTCCCCTGCTGACGTGATGACGTCGTAGTGAGCGTGCTGCTCCTGCTGCCGTCCGGCTCCTCCCTCTCACCCGTCTCCTCTTTCGGTGAAAGGTGAGGGGCGGAGGAGAAGCTGAGGGACGGCGGCGAGGATGAGTGTTTATGGAGCGAACCGGTCTTTTCAGTGTTTTGAGCCAACACTTTCTGCTTCTTCCAGGTGTCGTCTGGGTGGGTTGGTGACACGGTGAAAGAGTCACGGGAGTGTGATGATGTTGTCTTGGTGTGTGACCTCAGGTCCAGGTCACTGAGGTCGTTGGCTGACAGCTCCAGACAGTCCAGTTTAGCCAGGGAGGCAGACCTCTTCATGAGAGAAGGGGGGGTGAGGCCCGCCTGGCGGATACGAGCCTCGAGCTCTATGGCTCTGTGCCATCCTGCTGGCTCCAGGAAATTCTTCCCGTCTTGTCTTTCTCTGAGCTGCTGCACCGCTTCCAGGCCTGGAGGGGTCTGTTCGGAACTCGCCCCTTTACAAGGTCCTGGCTCTGTGTCCATAGCGTCTCTCAGCCCCTGAGGCTGCCCCAGTTCCAGGTCTCGGCTGGCCGTCGTCTCCAGGCCGATGCCCTCATGGAGGAAAGCCTGCAGCTCTCTCAGTGTCTGCTGAATCCTCTCGATCTCCTGGCTGCCGTGAGCCAGCCTGCTCTTGGCGTCACAGCCGGGGCCACAGCCCCCTCGCCCGCCCTGGGAACTGGATTCCAGTCTCTCATCTGTGTCTGACTCCTGGACTGTCGCCCCATCCAGAGTGATTTGGTTTGAAGAGGCCTGGGGCTGTGTCTGACACTGCTGGTTTTGGCTGTGGAGCTGGCTCTGTCTTTGAGAGGTGGCTGAGGTATCTAGAGATGATTCTACTATCTGACTAGTAGAGGCCGGTAATGACGTCTGAGCTTGTGTCAGCATATGGCTATCTATGGATGTGTGCGCGCTGATAGGTATAGCACCAGAGTCTTGGCTGATAATGGAATTAGGGGAGCATGAAGGGTCTGGGAGGTTGTCTGTGCCTGAGGAGTTGAGTCTTTGTGACCCTGTATGCTTCTCTCTGTCTTTGGACTTAGCAGATACAGCTGTGTTCTCTCCCTGAGTGATCCTTTGTTCTGCGGAGTGCTGAGGGGAGCGGAGGGGAGGATGTTCAGTGCTCAGGGAGCACAGGGACATTCGGGCAGGAGGGTGCTCAGCGCTGGGGGAATGCAGTGGGGATCGCTGTGACGCCGCCATCTCCATCTCCTGCTTCAGCTTCTGCTCCAGCTGCTCGGTGGCCCGCCGCACCGAGCCCGCCGGCCAGTCGCACGGCAGCATGGAGGGAGACTGCGGGTGTGAAGGCGGAGTCAAAGAGCCGTGCGTGACTTCGGTCTCTGCCTCTCCCTGATGTTCCGGTCGAACGAGCTGAGGGCTGTGAGAGGATGGAGGGAGGGAAGATGAAGAGGGAGAGGTGGAGGAGGAGGGAGTAGCGAGGCAAGAAGTTGGGTGGCATATGGCTTCAATCTCAGTGACAATATGGCGGACTGATACTCCGTTGTCATGGTGAGGGGTTCGGTCAGGGCTGGCTTTGTCAACGCTGTCCTCAGACTGTGGAGACGCCTGAGAGACAAAAAGAGAAGAAGAGACATGTAGAGATAATATTAGTTATAGTCATTGACTGTGCATTACTGACTTGCTACTAATTACTTGGAAATTTTATTACAAATCTTTAATAACTTTTTAAACTATACAGAAATGTATTATCTTGACTATTCTCTCATCTTCCAGCAGGTGTCACTATGATTAATGCAGATTATGTGACAGAGTGTGAGGTCTGTGTTGTTGGTTCAGTCCATTTGCGACCTTACAGTCCTTTTAGACAAATTCTGGTCCAGTATGTTTCTAGTTTCACTTCCAGTCATAGTAGTAGCAGTGTGTTGTTGGTGTGTTGTGCTCTACAGTACAAATGCACCTGAACTTGGTAGACAAAACACAAATTGACTGACAACACTTGGAACAATTTGTTCAAATGAGTAGCTTGGGGCGACTTCTGTACTGAAAACTGTAATATGCAAACAGATGCTGTTTAGCATGTCCACTGTTAACATACAGGTGCAAGCAGCTCACAGCAAAGAACCACACACGCTATCATGAAGTTATGTGGTAAATGATCCTGTACCTGACTCGTCCCATTCCCCCGCTCTTCTTCTTCCTTCACCTCTGTTTCTCTGTTTTCCTCAAGGTCAAGAGACACAGTCCTCTGTTGTGCCTGCTCAGAAAGAGTCCGTGTTCTGCCATCTTGGGCCAAGCCCAGAAACTTTTCCCTGGCGCTGAAGAAGTCGATGCTGTCAGCGCTGTGGTTGGACGACCCGTCGGCTTCGCCACGGCTGTCAAAGGCACTGCCTATGGGTAACTCGCTGGGGTTGTTGTTGTCGTCGCTGGGACCCGAGGAGAGGACCAGGGGGAGAGGGGGGAGGGTGACAGGGCTGAGGGGGCTGTGTTTGTCACTGGGTAAATCTGACAGAGATTGTCCTATTGTGTCTGAATCAGTGGATCCTAGAGTGAGGGGAGAAATCTCTCCTGAGCTGCTTCGCTCAGGCAAATCAAGGGACAGTTCCACTGGTTTGTGTTTGTGCACTGGACTGGACAGCTGTGTGGGAGGACCCCTGTGAGCACGCTGGAGTTCGGGGGTCGGGGGCAGGATGTGGAGCGATGGTGGGGGGTGGGGTACAGCAACAGGCACGGTGACCGCCACACTCGCTGAATTGTCCACTCTTTCCTCTGGGACTACAGTGGCTGCTCTGGGTCTTGGCAGGGGGGGCAGGAGGAGGTCTTCACAGTCTGATTTGACCACCTCCTGTACTGGTGAGTCACACACACCATTGGAGTGTGTGTGGGAGTCAGAGGTGGATTTGGCAGAGTCTTCAGGTTCAGCACCTAGAGCTTGCAGCACAGCCACGCCCAGGAAGTGATGTAAGGAGGGAGAGGATATGTTGTTGTTGTGCGAGTCGGAGCGGCCCAGGGAGTGGGATGAAGGTTTACACAATGGGTCTGGGCGATCTGATAGGTCGCTATCAGAGTGGGAGCGCCATAGCTTATTATGCCTTTGTTTGCTGCGGAAGCAAACAAAAATAAAATGATTTATGAACACTGGAAGTCATCTTAAACAATGAGCATAGTGAACAGATGTTTCTATATGAAAGCACACCTGGCCAGCAGAATTCCCTGATACTCCTCCAGCTGTTTCATGAAGGAAGGGTTTGGTTTGGTGACGGCTCGTCTTTCTTTCACATAGTCAAAAGCGGTGTCCAGGTCCCAGCCGTACTCCTTCATAGCGTAGGCAATCACTGTGGAGGCCGAGCGGCTCACACCCATCTTGCAGTGAACCAGACACTTAGCACCGGCTTTCCTAAGAAAAAGAGGGACAGAAGAAAGAGAGAATATGTTTCAGTCCAAGATCTGGATTGAGAAAGAAGGACCACTTAAGATGTGTGTGTGTATGTGTACAAGCCTACTTGGCTTTGGTGATGAACTTGTAGGTCTCATTCCAGTACTCCAACAGGTTGGTGGCCTCCTCGTCGTACACTCTGATGTTGTGATACTCGAACATCCCTGGGAAGAAGTTGTCGATCTCCCTGGTCACATTGAGGATGTAGCGCACTCTACATAACAGACAGGAAGGGGCAAGTTGACTCCCTGACCTTTTAATGTCCATCAAACTGTCATCGATTCATTTTTCAATGCAAGTTATTCAGACGGTGAAAGCTTAGCTAATGCCATAAAGGTGACACATTGCTTCAAGCTATTTTAGACTTCAACACAAGTAACAGGTGGCTCAAGAGAACTGAAAAGACAATCACTGGTTACCGATGGTGCTATTAAAAGAGGAGCTTGTGATAAGCTGTGTTTAGTTTATGCACGCATATATAAATGTCAGTCTACAGGTTGTGATGTAAGTGTGCCTTTGAGTAACTGTGGTTCGTAGGGCAAGTTAAGTAACTTAAGAGTACTGGAGTGTCTGATCTCTTACCCGCTGTTCTGCAGCTCCTCCAGGTTAGAGGCGTTCCACTCAGAGCCCTGAAGACAACACAGGTCCAGTCAATATCAAGATGTACACAAATACGCTCAACACATAGGAGAACATAGTGCCAGTTAAATCCTATACTGTGATCCAATCTCAACTTTAACAAAGACAATTCTATGTTACTCAACTGACATGAACGTGAGATTTTCTGGTCACTGTGGTTGAGCAGAAGGATTTGATAGAAGTTTCATGGTTGACAGACCACAGGGCTTCTGGGTTCTTACCAGGTAGACGTGTTCGAAGATTTCAGTGGGGCTATCCATTTGTCCCAAGATGACAATCATCTCGTTGTCTATGAACTCCTTAAACTCCCTCAGGTTACACACCATCTGCATCTCCAGCTCTGTCCGGATCTGGGAAAGGATGACAACAATTCAGGGAAGCACCATGACTGTTGATGCTTCTGACTCCTGATTCAATGCTAAATCGACGGCAAAAAAACGTCTGAGCTTTTTCCAATTTTTTTCTGAGCTGAGATTTCAATTTCAAAACAGTGGCAGTCCAATGCACACGTCAGACAAAGTAAAAAAATTATAAAAATGGCACAATGGTGAGAATTTGAGTATCTAAACAAGGTAAGCTAGAACCTGTGTTTGCAAAACCAAAATATAAAAGCCTCTCACCTCTTTGCAGGTAACGTTCTCCAGGTCTTTCTGCATCATGATCTCTCTGAGGCGCATCTTGATCAGCCTTTCAGTGCGCTCCCTCTCTGTAGGCCTGGACAGAAAGACATAAAAACCTTCATTAAAAACACCTTCAGCACATTTTCTATTAGCCTAAAAAAACTGTTTTGGACACAAAGAACCACCTTCACATTCACAGTAACGACACTTTCCTTCTGTTCATTGATTCATTTGACTTGAGTCTCAATGAGATTACTTGTTCCACAAGAGAATTGCCACTTTGTCTGATTCTCAGAAACTGGAGAGGGAACAGAAAATCTGAGAGCGTTGGCCACCGGCGAACCACAACAAAGTCCCCTTGTAGAATATGCCTGTTGTTGTGCCTGACTCTGTTTCTAACCCTCTGCTGGGGGACGCATTTAGCCTTTGGACGTCACACTGATGATACCAACAAGTGGCCTAATTACCTCTCTGGAGAAAAGAGCTCAGTTTGTCTGTGAACTTGTCGTTCTTGTGTTGTCTAATTTTCTCTTTGCTTCTTAACTGATCCCAAACTGTAATAACACACAGCAGTGTTGGTCAGCAGTCACAAAGAGGGGCAGTGTGATACACACAGGTGTGTGTAACTGCAGGCCTGAAGCATTAATCTGTATTGGAAAATTGGAAACAGTCAGCTTGTTTATCGGAATACTGGATGTCTGACTGACCCCGAGAGAATGAGTCCACAGGGTTGAGAGAAAGAGAAGCTGTTCACCCTTGCCAACAAAGACGGGTTAGCTACCGGCATCCAGTAACACTTTAACCTTACAACAAGCCTTGGCACGCCCGCAGACAGCTGGAGGGAGGTTGGCGGGTCAAGGAAACGGATAGAAAAATAAAGCAAAACATAGAGGTGCGTGACGAATGTATGACGACACGAGGAATGGTACTAATGAGTAACTAAAGAATGGAAATTCTATGTCACTTCCTTGACTGCACACAGAGCGGCAGCCCGCTGAAATTCACAGTAATCCCCATAAATCAAACCCACATGAAAACATGCCGACATCAAACTACTTCCTGCTATGTCAAACTTTCATTCAACGGTGATACAGGGAAATAAGCTGCCATGTCAACAAACACTGGCTGGTCACGTAGCCTTGGCAGCTACCCCCCGTGCAGGAAGATAAACAATATGTGTTTGTATGCGTGTGTTGTTAAAGCGTGGGCGGCAATCTTAATGATAAGTGCGTTTGAGTGCAAACACACCTCCTGCGGGGAAAGAGTGTGAAGTAGTTTTCCGAGCAGATTGTAAATATGGGTGTTTCTTGATTCTTGATCTTGATTGTCAAGTGGAACGGATTTTTTCTTTCTATTCCCAGCTCCTCTATTCTATCAGTTCAGGGGGGGGGGCATCAGGTGCACGCGGCAGAATAGCTCTCTTTAATCCTCCATCCTCTACCTACTTCTCTTTGCCTGCCACCTGCTTCTGTCCATCCCAGACTTGGTCTACCTATGCGTCTGTCTGGATTCCTTTTTTTTTTTTTCCAAACGTAAATCAAGCCAGTTAAAGCCTCAGCTATTTTGGACGGTCAAGGGTCTCTGAAGTGTGTGTGTGCAGGAGAGAGAGAGAGAGAGAGAGAGAGAGAGAGAGAGACGCTCCAAATAGGTAGCGAGACACGTGACTAAGCAACAGGGAGGGGAATTTCCCTGGTATTAGTAAAGACATAAATCCAGCCGACTGTATCCCTCCCTCCAATTTCTCTACTTCCTTATGGATTTGTTGACAATTCTGCGTTCAACTCTGTGTCATAAAGATTAAGAAGTCATATATATGTTTATGAGCATGTATATTTATTTGCACGTGGTTTAATATTTGTTCCCGTTTTGTTTTTGTTTGTGTCTGTCAGTGTTGCTGCTTGTCACACTGAGAGGTTAAAGAGAGCACGTGACCTCACTTCCTGAGTCCAAGGCTGTGGAGATCAATGACCTGCGATACTCTGCTGTAACAGTAAAGCAACGCTGTCGGCACGTGAGAGAGTTTGGGCAACAATGTTGTGAAGATGTTACCGACGTTGACTTTCTCGGAATCTGTGATGCAAGTGTGTACATTTGCGAGAGAGAGAGAGAGACAGATATGCAAGTCTGGGTATACTTTTACATGTTGCTGAAATGCAACATTCCATTAATAATAACCAAAGCTCCTCTAAATGTAGCAAATTCCTTCGTGGTTTGTCATTTCAGAACAGTTGTTAACTCAGAACACTTCTCTTCATTTTTCATGCACATGTGTGTGCAAAGTATTTCCAACTTTTTGTTTAATTATGGGGATGTACAAGAAATGCAAAGATTGCCTTTGCCTTTCTGGAATTATCACAATTATTGCATTTCTGTTCCATCAAAAACAGAAAAACATCTTCTAAAATCAATATATTTTTTGTCTTACTAAAATTTATGTCAGTCTTTGTTTGCAAAATGTAAATAATTTGAGATAGGGAGCTGTAACAGTTCTTGGCGTATAACAACTACCAGAATTTCAACAATGTTGGGAATTTCTTAGTTAAACTTCCTCTTCTATAATATTTCTTATGGATCCCATCATTTGACAAATTTCACAATTCAAACCACAGGAATTTTGCACCACATGCCAATGAGGGATGTGCATACAAAACGAAAACTGACTCCCTGTCTGGAATGCACCACAAACCGCACAGATATTCCATCATCGGTGCGAGCTACGGACGTGTGTGTGTGTGTGTGTTTTTCAGGTGGCCTTCGCTCTCCGCCTCTACTCACAGGTCTGTGAAGAGAACGGGTGAATTGGCACGGTGCGACTCGACGTCCTGCATGGCGTTCCACTCGTTGATGCAGAACTGGTTGGATGAGATCCTGCTCTGGTAGTAGCTGACCCAGGTCAGGAAAAGGCTGCCTGGGTAGTGGTTATGGCAGCGAGCCACATCACACGCTTTGTGGAGTGACTGGAGGGCCGACCTGAGCAGACAGCGAGAAAAAAAAAAAGAGGATTTGTATTTGAGAGGTTGTCTTGAGGAGCAAAAAAAAAAAGGTAACATTTGTAGTGAATATGACAGTGTTTATTAAAAGCCTGACTGAGAGAGATGCTGTGACAATAGACAAAGAAAGAAAAACTGATGGCAAGATATATGAGGAATATAACGAGGTAGATGAGTTGAATAATTAGTGAGAGAGACAAGGGAGGTGAGGAGAGGAGAGGGGAAGGATTATAAAGGGGATAAAGAGACATAATACTGAGATATAACTATAGATTAATGAAGGTATCAGAGGATGTTGAAGGCAGAGGGAGATCAAAGGAAGAGCAAAGTAGCAAAGGGACAAGAAAATGAGGAAATTAAGGCAACAAGTACGGAAATGAAGACGCAGGACTGGCATGTGAAACTGGGAGAGACAAAAAAAGAAACTGGTAAGCTGAGAGATGATGAGGGGAAAAAAAAGAAGAAGAAGACAGAAGAGGCTAGGAGGTCGAAGTCGAAGGAGGAGTGCAAATCAATACAGTCTTTCGAAGCCTGCAACCTTAACGCAACTTTGTGTAGCTGCAAATTAGTATTCTGACATTTGCTGTGTAGAATGAAAAGGCTGCTCACCACATGGCCTGGACTGAAACCGGCTTGAAAACGTGAACCCTGTTCACCGTCGACACGCTGAAACCGCTGCGGGAGAGAGGAAGAGAGAGAGAGGGTTTATAGCTGTCTCACAACGCCGACTGAACTACTTACACCTAAATAAGAACACCAAATGTAAACAAAACAAGTCAGCGGAGCAGTCGCCCCGGGGAACAGTAAGAGGAAGCACGACGTAGGTGTGGTGTCTTACCCGTCTCCATCCAAGTGGATCAGAGTGTCACTCCACAGAGGTAGAACCAGACCCACTGTGCAGCAGCTGGGAGGAAAATTAACATATTAAACAACAGCACAAAAAAACAAGAAACACTGATTTGACTGTGTGTTTTTTTCTGATTATGATTACGTAAGTATAGTGCACTACTTTAACAATTGGAAACAATACAAATGGGCCTGACAAGCCGTCTCTCCTTAGCTAAAAGTGTTTAATATAATGAGAGTTTAAAAATAACACTAAAAGACCGAGTGTTGTGCTGTTGCCGTGGCACTGACCTATCAGAGGAAACGAAGTCCATGCCGAGCACGATGCTCTCCTCCGTGTCCTGTCTACCATTGGTGGAGACGACCACCATGTAGCGGGTTACCTGAGGGTAGGAGCTCTCCAGACGAACAGCCTGCCAGAAAACACAGGAAGGGGAGAAAGACGAAGGGGAGGGGGAGAAATTAACAAAGAGGAAATATATTTCCAAATTCATTCATTCACTTACAGTTATTACAGTAATTTCTCCTTATAGCACATATAAAGAGACAGTTTTACACTATTCTTATATTGCAGGCACCCCAGAGACACGGCGAGAGTGCTTATTACTAGTACTCGAAGCGTGTTTGTGTGTTACTCACCAGTCGGATGGTGTCCTCCGGCCGCAGCACAGTGAACATAGTCTGAAGATGTTTCTGGAGGTCACCTAGACAGAAATCATTTTAACATTTAACATCATTTTCCTCCTTTAGTCTCCTGACAACAATCAGATTCTGCGCATTAAAAAGACTGACATAAGACCCGTGATACAGTATCATTTCCCTTGTGGTAAGTTTCCAGTGCATTGTCTCCCTTCCTTAGGCCTACCTCATTGGTGAATACATACAAAAGCCTGCCCTCTTTCTGTTTTTAAAACACAGTATCTGATGCTATTTATAGTTAGTAATCAGCCCGTTTTATATCGCAAAGGCTGAACGACTCCTTCATCTACATCTGTCTTTCTCCGCGAGCGGTGGCGTATTTGTGATTTTCAAACTTCATTTTCATCATCCAAATCAGTCAACATATTTTAAGCACATGTTCTTTGAAAGTTTTTTTCAAATATCCTAGCAGGCCAACACATTGCATGCAGCAACGGACTGACTGAGCTTATCTGCCTTGTTGTGAAATAGCCTCTGTTAAGTTAACACCAGCTGTTACCCATGATGCTGCACAGGAATGTCCATTTGAAAACATTCTGCTATTTAATCTCAAGTTCTTCATTGGGTTCATTTCTGGGGCTGAAAGTCAAACGAGGTGGAAGGACGCTGGTGGGAGATGCTGCAGCTGTCATTTTGTGTGTGTGTGTGTGTTTGTGTGTACAAGTCTTTACCTGTGTGCTTGTTCCTGCGCTGGCTGATGCGAGGTGCAGAGTTAGGCGTGGGGCTATTTCCCCTGGGAAGAAAAAGGGCCGCACCTTTCACCGTGAGAAAACTCTCACTGATACTAGAAGAGAAAAGAAAAGAAAAAGACATGAATAGAAGCTTCAAACGCAAGCAGTTTAGCCAAATGATTTAATCACATCTTCTCTCTTTCGTCATTCGTCTGAGTTATGTCATAAAAATATACTTCATTTGCAATCGCTTCCTTGCACATGCTGACCTCAACCTCTCATAATAAACAGAAGATGAGGACAGGGAACAGATAAGTGTTGTCATGGGCTTATGTCAGTGTCACAATGCTCCATTCAGCCAGCCTCCGGTCTGCAGGCTCCCCAAATCAGAACTGACAGACCGATGCATGCAAAACAAGATCCAAGCCCCAATGTGAACTCAGAACACAATGTTCTCTGCTCCTCCACACAGCTGGATTACACACACAGACTTACTCACTCTAACAGCTGCCAGTAGGGAGGGATGGGGGGGGATTGGGAGGAGACCGGGGGTCCGAGAAGGAAGACAGAGCGAGTCCCCTCCTCCGCAATGTTTGCAGCGGAGATAAGAGCTGGCCAGCGTACACAGCTACAGCACCAAAGCAGGTCGTATTAAACGGGGTTCTGTTCCTCTCTCTGGAACACTTAATCTTATTAACGGTGACTGAAGTCACTGCGCTGAGGAGGACGAGTTATAAACTGAGGTCAGTGTTTCAGCTGGATACCGAACACTGAGGTGTGTGTGTGTGTGCATGTGAGCATCTCCAGTGTGCTTCCATGTGTGTCAGTGACTGGGTTTTTGTTGTGTGGCATACTAACCCAAGTCGCACAAGGCACTGAATAAAACAGGTTGAAAGACCTACTTCTGCAGCCGCTTATGACCGTGTCAAATGGCAGCCGAAAGCAAAGCATAACCTTGATGATGTTGACAAAGAGGTCCGCCCCTTACACAACACGCACATGAGTGACAATCAATGAATATAGCACACGCAGGGAGTACTACTGCTAGAGAAAATAATGCATTTAGAAAAACGGTCATCTGGATTTGTAGAAGCACTTGCAGAGCGACGAGGGATCCATCCTCTGCAGGTTGTGCCAAACTTGGGAGTCGCAGCTCGAGCTGGCAGGAACTCAGCCCGTCTAGGAACAGGAACGTGTGCAGCCACAGTCACTACAGCCAGCCTAACTTAACGGGTCTTAATGTTAAACAGATTTCTAGAGAAATCCCTTTTTGTTACTTTTATAGCATTTCTATTATAGTTATAATAATCTGATGTCTGGTCTTTTTTCCTTTTTTCGCATCCAATATCTTACATGGAACATTAGCCTAAATTAATCTGATTTTAAAGAGGTCAAATGTACTGAATATCAGTGAAAGTAAAGGCTCCAAGCAGTTACATTCTGAATAAAATGGAACTAATATTGCAGTTATAAAATCTTAGTAGAGGAGTAACCTGATCTGCTGAACTTGAATAAGGGCAGTTTCATAGCCTCGGGCCAGACACTGAGACGAGAAGGAACTGACAACTGCACAACTCTGCAGATCTCTGCAATCATTAAAGGCAGGTGATGACATCGAGGCCATGTGTATTTTTTGAAATTGTGCAAACACTTAGCTAATGTGCTTATTCTGAGGGTTAATGGATAATAATAGGACGTTTATGCAAGTCTACACTCCGTGAACCCAACTTCTACAGTTCATCAGGTTCTACCGTTCTTCAGTTTCACACTCGAGGTAAAAAAAAAAAAAAGTCCAGCGCTGCCTCTGCCATTTAGGCTTCCTGTCATCCCATTTTTCCCTGTAACTTCATCTCTTCATCCTTCTAGCCGTCCAACTGCCCTTCCTGAGTTTTGCTGAGACGGTGGATATACAGTACACAATCAGGACAGACAGACGACAGGGACGAGAGAGAAAAAACAAAACCGTAGCCGGCTTGTGCTGAACTTATTTCCCACAACCCACCCACCCTTGACCCAGCTGTTTCCTCTCACTAACCCCCCCCCCCTTCTCTCCCGTCGCTTCCTCTTTTCAGCATTTCTCATAACTTTAGCTCTTGTCCTACTTTTCTCTTCCATCACTCTCCTCAATTCCTGCTGTATCACGTCCCACTGTGCTTACACACACACACACTAATGTACTTGGCAATGACCATGTATAGCAATGCTACTGTACAATGTCATCTGTAATATAACACTCACACTCTCTGAGAATCACGCATGGAAGGCCGTGCACGTGCACGTGCGTGCGCGCAAACACACACGTTTACACCTGCACAAAGACATATTGAGAAAGTGGAATCTAAGCCTGAGGATTGGAGAGGTGGGGGGGGGGGGGGGGGGGGGTGAACGACTCAACTCCAATTGCTAAAAATACAGTAGTCCTTTAAAGTCTCAGCTATTGATAGACTGCATTCAGAAGAGCTCGGCCGACTTACTGTACATAGAAACTTCTTTTTGACATAGAGACAGCGACGGCCCACTGCACAAGTTTAACTCTGAAGCCTGTATGTGCTCAGATTATTGCAAATGAGTCTCTACTGCACTAATAGCACTACTACTAATAATAATAATGCATTAAGTGTAAGTAAGTGCAGTAAGTCTCAAAGTGCTACAGCATTAAAAACATACAACACACAACAAAAAGAAAAAGATACGATGAAAAAGACAAAGCATACTCTCACACACACATATCACCATCCACTGACTCCACACACAAAAAACATATTTTCAGACTGACAGTGAACGCAATCTACAAATCTCAGCATCTATGAGACTCTTTCCTGATGTTTAAGTTGCCAGTTTACATAAAACAGCTGCCTGTAGACTGGACTGATAAATATGTTGTAACGCACCGAGACAGACTGACAACGACACCACCCCGTCTGTCGTACGCACCCAGATGAACTACCTACATCACATCTCTGTTGAGCACGATGTTATAATGAACAACCACACAGGGTATTAATCAGAATCGCTGATTCAAGGGCAAAAATATTAATGGAGATGGATAGAGCAGGTTGGGAAATGGAAAACACAACAAGTTCAATTAAAATTGACTTCATTAAGTGTGAATGAAGGATTGGCTGTGTAGGATTGGACAATGAGAAAGAGGAGCCAGTCAGAGTGTGCAGGACAGAGTGGGGTGGGTCATCTTTTTGGCATGTAGCCATCTCAGGCCATTGGCAGAAT
Organism: Thunnus maccoyii; assembly: GCF_910596095.1. Classification (NCBI taxonomy): domain Eukaryota; kingdom Metazoa; phylum Chordata; class Actinopteri; order Scombriformes; family Scombridae; genus Thunnus; species Thunnus maccoyii. Next base: position 9,444,051 of record NC_056538.1, read on the forward strand.
TGAAGCGGTAGGTACTTGTTAGGGCAACAGTCACGGACACAATCATCACTATGTAAGGACCACTCCACATAGTGGGCAGATAAGTGGGTGACCCCCCCCCCCCCCCCCTCTGTACGTGCCCATATTAGTCACTCTCAGGAGGAGAGTGGGATAAATATAGGGCCTGGCTGTATGCAGGGCAGGCCCTGCTAAGGCCTTATGAGTTCGCACCCGAGACAAATACAGCCCATGAGAAAGACAGGGAGTTAGCTGTTGTGTGTGTGTGTGTATGTGTGTCCACAGGTGCACGTTAGGCCCTGCTGCTTGCAGGGAAGGTCATGGAAAATGTGTCACAAGCAGAAGACGGTGACAGACGGATGAGGGGAGAGAAAAGTCAAGTTCACGGGGCGGCTCAGCGGAGGCATTCGAAATGCAACATCCTGCAGTCGAGTCTGTCCGGGAACCTCTATTGCATGTCATCTTCCTCTGCAAATCCCCCTCATAAAAAAGATTCACTGCGATTCCACTGCAGAGTGTTTGCAGCAGATGAGGGTAGTCAGAGCAGAACAGGGTCATGACTGATAAAGAGAAAGGAAGATACCAGGTCATACTAAAGATAGACTTTCATCGACTGGCACAGACGCCAGTCAACACGACCTGCCCAGACCCACTGTCATCTGTTTGTGTGTGTGACTGATGACCACTAGCTTTGTGCCATATTCTTTGGCAACACAGAGCGCAGACCTCAGTGAACTCCACATGCCTGACCAGGCAGGCATGCAGCGCTATTTTGATTTTAACTCACAGTTTTGACAAAATACAGACAAAAAAAAAGGAAGCTCAGTAAAATATAATTTCATGTTGGTCAAATGAGGCCAAACGGAGCTCAGCTGGTATAAAAAAAAATGGGGCAAAAGCACAAACAGTGGCAGGATAAGTAGTCTAGTTCACAGTTTGATAGCCTGTGGTGAAAAAAATAAAAAAAACCCATAACTTTTGCATACTTCATAACACGTGGAACCTCGAGGACACACATCCATTTACAAAAACAACCTGATGCGTGGCAACAACTTGGAGCTACACTGAGTCACGTCATTTATTGGAGCTAATTATGAAAACTTCAACCTCGTTAGGCAGGTTATTTGATTTTAGACGCATCACACGTACACAGACGTAAACACGAAGCATAAGCGTTGACCTACATCCGCTTGCAGATATCTCTCTTCAGCTGCCGAGGTCTCTCGCACTCAATCAAACACACACCTCAGTCGGTCACGTTTCACCCGTCTCTGTTTCCTTTGGAAAACAGATACACGACACATACACATAAAAAAAAAAAAAAAAAAAAAGTGCGGCGGAAGAGATGGGTTTACCGGCATCTTCTTAAATTGGAGGGATAACAGTGGTGTTTTAGATGCCGTTTAACCACAGGTAACACTTAACTCTGTCGACAGTCTCCAGGCTTGTAATTACTCATTCAAACCCTGGTTAAACATTAAGAGTCCCGCTGACATTCTGGCTCACACACTACAAACAAACAGACACATGTACACAAATATTAAAACACACTACTGTACTGTAGGTGCTATAAATCAAAAGGACACTAAATATCCCGTGTGTTATTGTGAGGACTCTCTTCTGAGCGATTCAAACGGAGCGGTGATAAAAAAAACAATCGCCATCACTCAATATGGCCAGCAAATACCAGGAAGTCAGAAAATTCCCACATCTGCTGTTATTTACTGGACACACGTGCCTGCCAGTATGCACTCTCTCTCTCTCTCTCTTGCTGTAACTTCTTCTCATAAACCTTCCTTGTGCAAACTTGCATTAAGAAAAAGAAAAAAAAGTTCCCTTAAAGAGGGGGTGCAGCCCTAATAAAGTCTTAATGTTTACTCAGTTTACTCAGCAATCTCACCGCACAATCACGTGTGACAGCTGAGAAACAACACGACCAAGATGCAGGCTGACCTTGACTTCCTGGACGGAAGGCCAGTCCTCACACAGGGCACGACCAATCGCGGGCCACGCGAAAATGTTACAAAACACAACAGAAAAACATGGACACTGGAGCTGAATGCATTGATTGTTTGGGGGAAAAAAATTGCGTAATTTTCATTTCATCATCTTTTAATCCAGTTGCAGTTGATTTTTTTTCCAAATTTGCTGAGCTTATCTGAGCCAGTTTGGAAATACTGGAACAGACCGGCCTTTGATCTGTGGTGAAGGGCAGACTTGTCTTCTTGACTGCATGTACAAGTCAACTAAATCCTTTTACATCTCACAAGCAACAAAAGAAGCCTTTACCTCACTTTGCCTTTGATGTGTGCAGAAAGTGTAGATCACAGATAATATCAGTGAAAGAAATCCCTCACATTGCAAACAGGACATTTCAATACATTAGTATTAATAAAACCAGAGCACATCTAATATTCAGTTCAGTCTACTGACCTGTGGGGGCGCGGGGGCTAAAATTAATCGCTGAGGTTTAGTGTTTTTAGTTCAGAAGTTGCTATCTGATCAGTAGCCGATCATGTAAGCAGGACAGTGAAATACAAACTTTTCTAGTGCGGCCTGATACTGACTTACAAGGAGATCTAATCTCAACGTCATTCAGGAAAATATTAAAAGTGACGTTGTGTTGTGATGTTTTCCTGTTTCTTTTTAAAAACGTTTTTGTGTATCAGAAGCCAAGTGGATGCAGGCCAATGTTTGTGGTCTGTCTCCAAGAAATATCATCCTGTGTTCAGTCCTCAGACATCAGCTTGAGTTGTTGGTACATTTTACACAAAAATACAGAAGATCTTTAAAAAAAACAAAACATTTCTGCTTTTTTCTTCCTCTTCAAGCTTATTTAGGTTATTTTCCTGAAAGCTTACTCAGGATTTCATTCACAAAAAAAAAAAAAAAAAGGCTTTGAATGTCAATCTACCACCAATCACACCCAACACATGTTTAAACAAATACCATCACTAATATCAATACCACCATCCTTGGACAAACAAACAGGGAGGGACAATTAAAAAAAGTGGCCCACACAATCTCTGACGTTGTTTGAATGTCTGTCTGGACATGTGAGACAGGTAGGATGATTCACACTAAATATGGAGCAATCATGTCTTAGTACGGTCAAAACCAGTACCGAGATGAGTAAGATCCTGCTACGTCACCAGGAAATACATTCTACACTGATGTTGCAAAACTGTTTCACATGTAACAGCTTACTCACAGTTAGTGAGTTAAGATTTGTCACATTTTTACTACCAAATATGTAGGCCATTAACATTTAGTCCATACATAAATGCAGGGTTATCAGTCTGAATACAATCAACAATACTATTTAATTTCAGTCATTTCAGTTGAATATCTCCTCCTGACAGTGAAGTTGTGTAGTAGTATTTAGTTTAAATGGTGCTTCATGACACCTTGATGTCTGTTCCTATGGTATTAATTTACTAAGATGTGTTTTAATAGCCTATATAAAACATTCCCAAACTTCACTCTATTTCAAACTCTATCCAACCGCCATAATTTTCCATTTTTTTCTAATAACTTACAGTTGGTTGATCTGATTCTTTGACACCACCGCGTCTTCGCTGAAGTAAGGCACGATCTTGGCCCCGCAGCAGGAGCAGAAGCTGACCGCCGACGAGCTGTCGGAGCCGGACACCGCGTCCAGGGTCATGCCGGCGAGGGGAGCGTAGATGGTGGAGGGTGTCAGGTGTTAATGGTCCGAGGGGAAAACTTTTACTCCTCTCCCAAAGTCATGTGCTCCGGCATTGCAAAGAGGTAAACACCTACTTCCCCTAGGTGTGAACGGTGGCGATACAGTAGAAAATGACGAAATATTCCGCGAAAGAGGCTACGCAAGAAAACAGATGTTTCCCCCAAGTGTGATTCTGTTGTAATAAAACGAGCAGTGTTACTAAGTATAGCACATTGTGTCCCTGCTCCCGACAGAAAACACTGGATGTCCAAGATTTCTCAAGAAAGAGTAAGACAGTCCCATATTGAATAAGTTTCCGTCCTGGTTTTAAAGAGTCTTTTTTCCTCGTTTCGAGAGACTTTACAACCTCAACCACGTACAGTACTGAGACATATGACTTCGGTCAAACTCTCACCGGAGAAGTCATAGGAGGGAGGAGTTGGAGACACGTGTTTTTGGGAAAAGTAGGGAGCCAATGAGAGCAAGAGGGAAGTACGACCGCCTACAGTACAAGCCCTTCTGCAGCGACACAGTTTGTATACAAGATGCTGGCAACCGTGCAGCACACAGGTATTTACTCCAGCTGGTGATCACACTGTTTAGTTCCTCCTCTCTGCCTGAAGGTGTGCTTATCAGTGTACTGACTGGTTGTAATGTTTGGTTAAAAGCTGAATAGTCCCGGCACCACTTGGTTGCATTATAGATAATACTGTAAATCAGACTATACAGTAAATACATTTTAATAATCCTAACAACACGTTCATATTGTTAGAATCAACTGCTGTGCAGCAACTGACTGAATGTCCTGATACAACGGGGTCAACAGGGGATGTGCCCGTTAAGGTAATGTAATAAAGAGTCAATTAAACCTACATGGGCTTGTGGTTTGGCAGTCAGCTCACTGAGGTGACTTCACTTGTCTCCTGTCCACTATTTTCTCTCAACACAAAAGCCTTGTGGTTGTGTTACATAAGGAGCGAGAACAAATGAGAACCAGGCTGAGGTTGTCCAGATGGAGCTGCTGTAGCAGCAGCAGCAGGCCTGTGGTATCTAGGATAAGTGGAGATATACTGGAGCCTGTCCTGTCAAGAAAGTATGAGGGAGAAACAACCCTTCACATGAAGCTAAACCAAAGATATAAAGCATAAACTGACATATTTCATGCTGTGAGATGGGCAACATGTTTTGGTTCATTTTATAGCCTATTAAAGATTTTATATTCAACTGGCAGGTATGTCTAGACTAGAGCCCTATGTAAGCTGACAATTATTTGAAAAACACTGTAAAACTAGAGCACCTCGTCCTTTCTCACACCAGCTTGTGCCAAGTGGCCTAAAAAAAGATAAACTAAAACATCTGCAGCGAATGACATGTCTGCTGTAGAGCTAAAATTTATACCAATATTTATGGGAGCCCTGTTTTATGTTTTGGCTGTTATCAATAAGGAGTTTAACTGAGAAATAGGGCACTATAAAGAGTGCTGTTATACAACACGACTTTGGCTCAGTGTTCCCAAACTTTCCAGCTCATTGTTGTAATCCGCAAAGTACGATTGTGTTCTAGGTCTGTGAACACTCCTGAGCTGGGAGCTTGTGGGGCAACTGTAAGCTGAATGTGCTACAGATCCTACATGTGCTGAAATGTTAGACTGAGTATTGCACATGTAAGTCTGGATAGGAATAAGAGTTTGTAAATTCATGTAGTTCATACGCACCATGTCAAACGTGGCGTTGCATTGAACAAGCATCGTGTTTCCTCTACTCAGCATTCTATGCATTACTCATGTCTACATATGTTATAAAACATCTCGAAAATCAATTAACACCGCGACATATGGAAGCAGTGCATTTGCTCACATTATGAAATAAATACTCCTGTTATATCAACATACAGAGATCAGCCTTAGTCCAGTCTGTTAAATAACAGCCGGGTGAAGTTTCCTGTGATATCTCTAATGTAATATTTTTTAAGTCAGACAAAAGGGCTCAAGGTTTTAGACAGATAATAACAGTGACAACACAGGAATGTCTATTGTGAGCTGCTGAGAGCTTTGAAGGTTTAAAAGTAAAAGTGTAGTGTAAGGAGAATCTTATAAACACTGTGACGCCAAAGTGAAATGAATTGTGAGACAAATGTTTCCTCATTGCCACATTTTGAGACAGGAACTAAACCACTTTATTGCTTATTGACTCTATGATTACTTTCCTCTGTTTACATGCTCTAAGTCAATGAAAACAGTCTTTACATGGCTCATTTCAGCTGAGTCAACTGAGTCATTTACGCAGTTCATTTACAAATGCTTCAGTACATTAAATGTTTTAAATAGACTTTTGGAGGATGTATGCTAAATATTTCACACAATAATTAATAAGAAATTTGACATTAGTTGTTTTGAGACTAGACTGGTTACATCACAGATGAAACAAACACACCAGCACCTGCGTTCCTGTCGTCACACTGCTCTTTACTGCGTCTCACCTTTCTATATACTACTCTTGCATCACAAGGCAGGTTGTCCAATGAGCTCTGCTAGCAACTGTAACCACAACATCAACAAGCGCACACACATACACACACACACACAGATGTTCTGTTGCTCTAGTCATGTGGTTCTGTTTAGAGTCGTAAAAATTTTCTGGCACTCAGCAAGAACTTAGTTGTCTGTGGGCTGGTAACACGAGAGGCTGTTGTGATGTTTAGCCGTGCCCGGGACAAGTTGCGCAATCGTCTTCCTCTCTGCATCTTCCTGTCACTAGACGGGAGTGGACAGAAACAGGCAGGTCAAAGATACCGTGTCCATGTGTGTTTGTAGAAGTGTTTGTGCGAGTGAATGGGAGTCCCCCTAGAGAGCCCTACCATTGTCTTAGTTTAGTGCATGAAACCAGCTGTTTACCATCAACTGAGCTAGAGATGGGCTGCTGTTAGCTCGCTGTACTACAATAAAAGGACTTTCCATAGCCGTACAATCCGCAGCATGATTTACTGTACCTTGACAAAAATGATTCATCCTCTATTGTAAAATGTCCATCATTTCTAAAGGTTAAGAAGTGTGGATGAGTTGCAGTGGGCTTTAACACCTTCAGACAAGCAAAATAAAAAAAACAAAAACCTTTCAAGACAAAAAGCTTTAAAGCAAAGAACAGCCTGGGCTACAACGCCTTATGTTCAAATGTTTGCCGACTACTCAGCCCACTCGGTTGCGATAGGAGGACTTAACCTTGGAGCAACAGGGAGCCCTCTTAACAGCCAGATAAGACAGACAAAGGCGGATCTGTTACCAGAAGCAGCCCGTGTACAGTAACAACACAGCTGCAAGAAGCACCAGCTGATAATCTGTTCTTGGATTTGAGAACCTATAGAAGTAATATTCCTGCTGCGGGTTAAAACATTTTTTTTGTAAAGATACATTTGTGTTGGATGATTTTTTGTTAGTATAATCCTATTTTCACACTGCGGTATATAATAAATGCTGTATTTTGCCTTTTCGCCACGTAACATACATATATTAGACATACTGCATGTATAACTTCACGCCTCATATACAATCGCTCTCATTTTACTGGGACACTTACACGTCCATGTACTCAGTAATCTAGGACAGGGAATACTCCATGTTTAAACAGCAGGTGTGGGAAGACAAGGAGGCAGGTATGGTAACTGGTGTCAAGTGGAAATGACAGAGGAACAGCCCATAAACTTAAAAAGAAAAGGCATGTCTCCACACGAGGAGATGAGACGGCTTACCCTCCGCTTGGTGTTCGTTACCGCACCACCTCGCCCTTCTTGTTCTAATAGCAGACTCATTAGATTCTTGGCCTGATGAACCTGCTCTGCCTGTGTGCATCTGGGTCGGAGCTGATGCATAAATCCATAACATGGATGCTAAAGCGGTGCAGGAGGAGACTTGTAGGGCACGTTATTTCAACGGATCGACTGCCAAAATGTATTAGGGTTAGTCTGCTGTTGTGAAGTCATGCCAAGTTCCTCTTGCCTCCAAATTACTGGAGATAGTATAGGCTATTAAAATAAGATCAAGAAAATCTAATTACTTTTTATTATTATCTTTCCAAAACAAACAAAGAGTAGCATGACCTGTATTATATTCTGTAAAAAAGGAACGCTGTACAGCAGGGAGACAATGGACAGACAGGTCAGGTCAGAAACACCAGCTCTCTTTCTTCTCACAGGCGTTTCTCATCCACAGCCTCTTCTGACTACAGTAGATACAATAGACCAACACAGCCCCAGCTGAGCAGTCATTTGTCCTTTATAGAGGCACTCTGAACTGCAAACAGAGGCCAACAAAAGCAACAACTTTTACTAAAAGTCTAAATGGGTCATGAATAGTCTGCTGTAGCAATACTGAACTGAACCATTTCTCTTTTTAAAAACAGCGGATGTATTTCAAACCTGTGTACTTTGGGTGACAAGTGTAAGATTAACAGCCTGGGAAACATGCGAGCTGAACAACACTGCAAAAAGAGGATCCAGTGGGAGAATCCATAAACTCATGGCCTACATTTAAGCCTTGCTCCTCTTTATGGGAACTTGTCATTTATTTTTAATCTTTAACTTCTTCTCTTTATCCATTAATATGATTTCTTTTGTATGTTTTGTCATGTTATCCACCCTACTATACACTAGAAGGCAATACCTTATATGACATTCTTGTGCACAAGGCTTAGTGTGAATAAATATTCACAGATCAGGTGTGTGAGAGTTGTAAAAAAAAAAAAACTAATTCGACCAAACAAACAGTATGTTTCAATCTTGTGATCCTGTGACCTTTGCCAGCCAGTGTCACGTCACATGATATCCCTGCAGACGGTCACAAGAAGGGTAGTGGGAGCGACTCCTTTCATCTTTTCATCAGTCGCTTGTCCAATCGTTTAAAAGTTCAGAACACAACAAAACCTTCAAATGTTGGTTTCGTAACCGAATAGAGAAAAAAAAAAAAAAAAAAAGTCTCATCAGCACCGTCCTTGACAGTCGGTGTCAGTCCTGAGGCAGCAGAGTGTGGAGGCAGAGATTCATTATTGCACTGCAGTGACGCTATACTTCATTGCTGTGGTGCGGGGGGGGGGGGGGGGGGTATAGACAGCTGTTTGTGTGTGTGTCAGTGTGAAAGAAACTTTGACACAGAAAGAGAAATAGAGAGAGAGAATAAAGTGAGTCGACTGAATAAATGATAGAGAAAAGAAACTAAAGATTCTGGAGAAGTGAGAACAAAAAACGAGACGGAGTCAAAATATTATTGAGCTGCAAAAGTTCCTCTCGGTTTCGGCGGGCCCCCTGCACAATATATTGGCTCGTACTGCTACTTGGATACATATGTAGGGTGGGGAGCGCACAGTTAATTGGACCTCAGCTCTTATGTAATACGCATTAAGGGTCACTCAACAAGGCCTTTGGCTGCACCCTGCATGTCTGTCTGTGTGTGTGTGTGTGCATGTGTGTGTACAAACGCTGAGCAAATGGCGGGCTAGATGAGCTGAGCCAAATGGTAAAAGAGGACTACAATGATGTATGCCGTGTTGGGAATAAGCTATGCGTGTGTGTGCATGTGTGTGTGTGTGTGTGTGCACACGCATCAGTGGGTATGACTTCACCAGCTGCTGCTTCTGCTCCTTTGTTGTATTACCTAACAGATAATTGGGACCACATGTTATTTTAGGCACTAACGGGATGTGTTAAAAGCTTGCAGGGGTCATGTCACCATGTTTCAATTTTCAAATATGTGTGACATAACCCAAAATATTTGCTCTGGTGTCCCGCGTCGGGGTTAAACTCCGCTCTGTTTCCAAGTTTCGCTTACGGTGCATCAGGCCAGCTGCTCGTGCGATCATAACATGAGAAACTGAAGTCACGTAGATCGCGGGGTGTTCGATATTATTTCTGCTGCTAACGACGTTATGTTTTCAGACCAGCTGTGTGTTTTCAGTGAGCGGGATGGCTAAAGAATTTGGAAATAAACTTAAATGAAAGTTTGGGATGAGGATGAAGTGATACGTTTTCAGTGCAAAGCAGTACTGGGTTGTGAAGTAGTACGTTTTTTGAACATTTTTTTTGAAACGCACATGACAGAGAAGGTAATAAATCAGTACTATTGCCTCTTTTCCTTCTTGTTTAATATCCAGCAGTATAAATTCAGCACATCGCTAGCACCGATATAGTCCTCCGCTCAGCCAAAAGATACAACAATGGAGACAAATGAAAAGCATACTGTACAGCATGCTCCTGAGAACATAATACTGAGAGGAAATGATTTGTATTTGTGAGCTTATTGAAGGGTGTTTCACCTTTGCTAGACAGTTCAAGGTAGAGAGAAAGTAAGAGGACTCAATCGGATTCATTACCTCGCATGGTATGTGCTCAGCTAACATCACCACAGAAAGACACCCACGATGATGTTCTTTACTGTAACTATGAGTCATTTGTAGATGAAATAGGTTCAAGATGCTGTTGAGAATAACCTCACTAATGTTATGGCTTTATTTGCCAATGCATGTGTGCAGATTGAAGATGACTGTGGCCTGACAGTAATAGTGCTTTATCCTGCTGTGTGAATGAGCTCAGGACTGGAGACTCTGGCCCTCCTAACGACTCTAGACCAGTGGGAGCCTGACCAGCTTTTTTTCAGATGCGTTTGATTTGGCCAGTCTCAGTGGGCTCATGTAGTGTGAAAGGGTCCAAGACATGCATGAATGAAATCTGAGAGTGATCCTGGGCAACAGCCAAAGCCCAAGGGTGAAGAAAAAGAAAATGACGCAGAGGCACTGCTTCACAGCACTGATGTTCAAAGAGGAGACAACACTGGTACAGACAGGCTGATATCTGTTTGAGAGTCTTGCAGAAATCTGGTTTTATCCGCTGTTCTGTGTGCAGTTTCTGACGAACTTTTGTACCAATCATTCAGTGCTACACTGTATCTGATGTCTACAGCCTCCTGACAGGATGATAACCTTTCACTCAGACCGGTCCCTCAGTCTGCGCTGGCCTCAAAGGGAAAGCTACAAACTGTCGGACTTGTCAGTCTGGCTAAGCTGAGCACAGCGGGAGCATATCTGTCTACCTGCTGTATTATACAGTACTAACAGTAATACCTTCAATAACTACTAATGACTGTCATTAGGCTGCTGGACAGTTGGTTACCGGCTATGTGAGCCTTACACACAATATGTATTTGTTCATATATCTATCTCCAATTTGCATGTTATATTATTAACAGTAATTACTATTCTTGCACTTTTAATCACCTCGCATTTGCACATACTCTATCATAGTGACAGCTCTCTGTAGTAGCTCTGGTGGCTAAACTATCACTTCACTGATGTGTTTTTATTCTTTTATTCTTGTGTGTATTGCTGTTATGTGCATGTCGTACTGGATGCCTTAATTTCCCTCAGGATCAATAGTTTCAATAGTGTCTATCTAACATATATTAAAAGCTTGACACAGAAAATCAAATGATAAAGCTAGACTAGTTAGACTGCACTTCAAAGCTTAGATTAGTCTACAAAAGCCCTTTACAAAGTCCATTATAGATGGACTGGCTGTATGGGCTTTGATGTTCCACTCCCTGTTTAATCATTGTGTGCTTGCGTCTCCACGGACAGACTGTTAGAGTAACACAGGGATAACGTTTAAAGTGATATCTATGTGAGGTAGTAGTCTGTACGGTGAAGACAAAGTTTCCATGATCAACAGCAGTTCATTATAGGCCAAACATTAGTAAACACATATGGCCTTTGTGTTCAGCGCGTCCTCTGTGAAGTATGTAAATTTCAGTCAGATTCAGTACAGGGTCTTGGCTCAGGATACAGCATAATGACAAAGCCAAATAAAGTCAAATAAACAAAGAGACAAACACAGTGGTGACGTCCTCGTCTGTTGTGAAGATTCAGATACACGCGTCGAAAGCAAATCATCTACTCCACCGCAACCATCGGGGTAGATTTGTGCAAATCAAACCCAGACTATGACATCAAAAGCCAGACCAAATATTGACAGAAGTACTCACAAAGACACCATTTGTTTGCTGCATGAGGACGACACTATTAAAGAAAATGATTGCTGCCAAGCGCCTGTGGCACAATCTTCAAAAGACACAACAACTGTGTGAAATTTACTGTGTATTTCTGTGTATTTTAGTGGTGAAAAAAAATGTATAAATGAGTTCCTAATTTATATCACTTGTTTTATTGAGACATTTCTTTAATGTACAAAGCTATAACAGCTTTCACATCTTGCATTTCTCTTTCACATCACTGTTCTAATAAGGTGCATATTGAACAGAGGGATGTAGGGTAGTAGAAAAATAACAGAATCTGCTGAATACAGACTTCTTGTGTATGACATGAGCTTTGATGGATACTATTTAATTAGTTGTAGAGGAAATTTAACTTTACTTATGGGAAACACCATTTAATTGGACCCATACTGACACAATTCCTTCTACTTGTTACAGTGTTGGTTTAAGCAATAATTAAGGGAATTTTAATTTTGGTGGCACTGACACACTGGTTATTCTTTGACAAATATGTTAAATGTTTTCAGTGAGCAGATTAAATGAAGTGCTGTACTGCAAAGTATAAAACTGATATGACAATTGCATTCATGTATTAAAAACTGACAGAAAATGTGCTTAAGCAATTGAGGGAAAACTGTAATACTGAGGTGATGTACAGCCTCCACCTAGTGGCCGGAGTCTCAATCTACAGCTTCCAGAGTTGCTGGTGAATTGAGTGTTTGAAAGAACAGAGAAACTGGAGACACAGTGTGACAAAACAGGAAGGGGTCTCACCTTCTGGGCTGTGAGCGACACTCATCTTCAGCACTGCCCGACTCCTAGAAAAACAGACAGGAAGACACCTGCATTACTTTACATCAGTCTGTTATCAGCAGCTAGCGTTTCAGAAAGAATGTACTGAATCACATTGACCAAAGAGACTTGAGATTTGTACCACACGCTGCATCAGACTCAATTAACCTCCCATTAAAGCTGTATGATATGTAACTATTTTGCATTTAAATGTCAAAACAACTAGACTTAGGTTATGTTATATATTTTGTTGAGTTGTGTACTTACATTATCCCAAATGCTTCCAACAATGTTCAAACAGAGAAATCCATAAATTTAATAAAGGTAACGGTCCTTTTCATTTGGTCACCTGTCAATGGCGTCATACCCTCTCTACCAAAGAGTATACGTGCACAAGATGCATGCGTTGGCGTTGTGGCTGTTTGCCACAATGGCGTCTACCAAAGAGTATACGCATATAAGATAAAACGTTGGCGTTGTGGTTGTCTGCCAGAAACTGTCAGATTTAACCCACATTATTACAATAAACTTTCTAGATCTTGGTCGTTTTTAATCTTTTAACCAGATGAAGGATTTAAGTCATCAGACGTCTGGATCTTAAGTTATCAGAGAAACAAGCTGAGTAAATGTTAGCAGCAGCTCGGCTAGCAGCCCCTCCCAGATGTCCTGTGTCCGCCGTACAGAGTTGGAGAAAAACTGATTTTTAACATGAAACTGCTTTATTCATTTTTTAAATTTTTTTTTTACCAGTTTTAATCACCATGTATGTGTGTTTTGGAGAGGAGGAGAACTCTGTGGATAATAATAAAGCTCCCGGTAAAAACATCCTGAATGATGAACACTGGAGTAAGCTGGTTGTTTTACAATGAACACAACAACTCCCATGATCCCACGCTACTTCACAGCATCATCTAACTCTGTCTTTTGTTATTGTTTTGATTGAGAGACCCCTAGCGGCAGAAATTACATACTGCGTGTTTAAACGAGTGCTAAATTGGCTGGTGGCAACATCAAGTCTTTCATCTGTGATTTCAGTCACAAGGCAGGGCCAGGCGTGGTATTCTAGCTGAGACTCTGAACAGGGACTAAGAATAAGGCTTAAACAGACTGACTGTCCGTGCCCTCCACTCGCTGCTACTCTTTTTTCCCCCAAAAAATTCAATCATCCCTCCCCCACCAATGCCACCAGAACAGTCCGCCACACACACACACGCAAACACAGTCAGTTTTAATCCCAGCCTTTTGCCATAATCCCTCACAAAACTCAGGGAACTTTCTCTTTGGCATCAATCTGTCGATCCCAGCTACTACACAGGCCAAAATATACACACAGGGAACCAAAGACACACATACAGCATGGACGAGCAGGAATATGCACAGACACAAAACTACAATTAAGATGCTAATGCTGGTGCTGATAAATAATGATGATGGAGGAGGAAAGGTAAGGGTAGGAGCTAGAGGAGGTTGGAGGGATGGCATTCATACATTCCCCTGTACGCTGCCATAGATCTGATCCATCCTGGAGAGGCAGATGGCTGACTGGCTGAGTAATGTTCTCTGCATCAGCAGCGTTAACAGCCTGCCTTCAAGTCAAAATATGGTGACACAGGAGAAATAGGAGTCCATGCATAGACTCAAACCCTCCCTGCTCACACTCACACACACTGGACAAAATGCTTAGCTTAGCAGATTTCAAAGGCAAATGTGATACCAGTATAGCATTACACTTCTGCAGAGCACTCACACAGACATTACTGATGTGAAGTGGCCATACACTTCCAATATGTGAAAAAACATACCATAAAAAGCCTGGCCATGGCTGGGATATAACGTACAGGCTGATCTCTGTGGTTACCATGGAGCTGCATGGATGTGTAGGGAGTGGTCGTATAGCCAATGAGAAGAGGGGATTTGGTGTGCTGCTAGGCAGACTACTGTACACTACTTCCACTGTAGGATAGCTGCTCCCCGCTGTGCTGAAGGCAAATAATGCAAGCTGTAATAATCAATGGATCAGTCATTTGAAACCTGTGTTTAATGAGCCAAAAGCACTGACTGAAGGTTAGGAGGAAGCACACTGGAAAAACGCCCATCATAGATATGCTGAGGTGGCAACGGCAGTCCAGCTGTGCTTCTCATGACTGTTCATCTCTCTTTCTCGAGCTCATTCCTAGCCCCCCCCCTCCCCAATCCCCCTTTTTTTCCCTCCACACCCCTCTCTGTTTTGTCATGCTTTTCCCAGATTTCTGCCCTCTGTCCCCCTCGCAGCACCAGACATCTCACAAGAGCGCTCACATGGCTGCTTCTCATCAGAACGAGTCTCATGACAAGCAGCTGGTAACCTCGGTCTGGGATCTTTTTCACCGCCTTAAGAGCTATAAAACCTGCACTACTGAGTCTCAGAATTATTAATTCATCTTAAATTCATGTGTGCTGTTTCTTTTGCTCTGGCAGACTGGTCTTTTTTTTTAAGAAGGTCATGTGGCCACGTCTCCCAAAGCTATAATCAAATGAAAGCTCTGAATTGAGACATGATGGCTCTGTAATGATGTTTTTATGTGATATATAAATGACGTCAAAATGTTGTTTTTCATGGGATTTTTTTCTCAAATTTGACCCAACGCCAGCATAGTTCTCACACATGATGTTGATGTTTGTTGACCATCTCTCTGCTAGTGATTTTCCTAATCCATTCATCATAATTTGCATGGCTGTTCCAATGTGATTCTCCATCAGACTGAGGATATGTTGAGCTGCATTGGGTTGTGTTAACCAGAGGTCTGGATCTTCTGCCACAAGATGTGACTTTAAACATCCAGTGTCTTCTGTATCTGACAGACATCCTCCCCCACAAAAATCGTAGACTTGGGTCAAGACATATTAACAGTGTAGGTCTTATCTATTGCAGCCTTGCCACCACCCATGCCTCTGTCTGTGTCAGGAAGCCTGCGGCCAGACGCGGGAAGCCCCAAAGTGTCAGAGGGGATCAGAGGACTGTCCCACTGTGTGCAACAGGGTCTGACAGGCCTGTCACACTAACCTGCTTTCCAGGAAGCTCCTCTCCCTTCACTGTCACTCTCACTAACCAGTAGTAATGTGAGTCAATGCAGAAGATATGATACTGACATGACTGGGAATTTGGGCAAAGAAGGCAGCGTATTACGTGTTTATAATCTTTTCATAATTAATAACTCTGGATTGATTTCGGGCTCCGGGTTGAAGTGAGGTAACTTAGCAAACACGAGCTCTGATTGTTAACCTTAGCAAGCTAAATTAATGGGAGTTTGCAAAAACTTGCCACTTTTTTAACATGAAGCTGAGCCAGTTAACTTAAATAACTTGGAAGACAAGCCCAGTATCTCTCAGCAGGACTGTGAGATTAAGTTACAGGATGATGCTAGCCGCTGAGTTAGCCACCCATGCACACACACACATACGGAGCAGTGAAAGCTGTGGCAAAACTGAGACAAATGTCACACCAGTTCACGGATACTCACCGACACAGAGGGGCTGGAGGTGGTGCTCGGTGTCGGCGACCGCTGGACTGTGACCAGCGCCATCCCGGCTGCTGCTGCTCAGACCTCGGTCACCTCGGACAGTGAGGAGCCGGGATACCAGGCATTGTTTTTGGGCACAAACTACGCCGAGCTCCCGGGGTTATTCCTCTGGTCGTTGCTTAGTTTCCCCCGTGACGTCAAGTTTAGCAGAATCACTACACACATCCGGTATGTCCATTTCAAAACAAAAGGTCTCATTCAGAAAAAGCACAATCTATCTGAGTTTGTTATTATTATTGTTTGTAGTTTGTTGTATTGTTTACAATGTTCCTGCTGAAATATCCAGATTCCAGATTTACTGCGTTGATTAAACACAAACTGGTTAATAAATGTGCAAGATGTAGGCTTAAGTACAGTATCAGGTGCAAAAAAAAAAAAAAATCTTCAAACCACATCTTGACCCAGGCAAACTTTTCAAGACAGGACTTCAAGATCATATAAAGCAGTGGTTCTCAAAGTGGGGTCTGTGGACCCCCAAAGGTCTTTGAGGGTGTGCCAGAGAGTCCCCAGCGAAAAGAGGAATAATTTATTTTTACCATAATTCCATCCATACGCAACACAATGACAGAATGTGTGAATATTTTGGTCATGGGTTTCATCTATTGTTTGGGGTCCCTGGGTGTCTTAGCCCCTGGGCAGTTGTCTGCTATGGCCAGTTGGTACCCCAGCCATGAGCACAATACAATACAATCTTAGACATCACCATGAATTAATTAAAATTATTTATCTGCTATTTTTTTTCCTTTAAAATAACAGTAAAAGAATCCATGTCTCCTTTTAAAGAGAGCCGGCAATCATGCGCTTTTATTTTGACAGGTAAATCTCATAACTTCCTATAATTCTTTTCCTGTCTCTGGTTCACTTAACATTACTCTGCTCGCTCGCCGGTGTCGGACGCATGCGCCATAGAGACCAGCTGTCAAACGGGTGCTGGCTGCTTGATGAATACTTACACGCCCATTCATCCAAAGGCCAATTCCAATCGATCAATTAAGCTGCGAGTAATAAGGATCAGTAGGTGGAGCTACTAGACTGCTACCCCTCTGTAGCTACAGTGTGTGTGTGTGTGTGTGTGTGTGTGTGTGTGTGTGTGTGTGTGTGTGTGTGTGTGTGTGCGTGCGTGCGTAGGTGCGTGCGTGCGTGTGTAAGGTATTAGGTAGGTGACATATAGCATCATGAATAATGCATCCTTGTGTTTGTGTCTGTTCTTATAGGATCTGCTGCAGGAGAAGATCTGACCTTACATCTCAGTGCTTCCATGTTTTTCAGTTACCCACTTCTCCTGGGAGATGAGATATGGGGGTGGGGGTGTGAAAGCAGGGGGAGGTGTGTGTGTGTGTGTGTGTGAAGGAGGAGGAGGACGGTGAAAGGGGAAGTCAGAGGAGGGTCATGAAGAGGAAAGGAGGTGAAAGATGAGAGGAGATATATACCACTTTAACAGAACCTATATCTCAAAGAGCCTTGACGGTTTTGACGTCAAGTGTCACACAGCATATATCTTCCTCCTGACTTCTCACGGTCACTGCGTTTTATTGAAAGAGCAAGTATTCACACAGTCGGAGTGGATGTTCAGAGATGGAGCGAGTGTTGGGGACAGAGAAGAAGGTGTGGATGGGTGTGAAGCTGAGGCCTATGCGAGGATAGGAAGCTCATTTTGATTCACTTCATTTCATTATCTGGGTTATTGCCTCCTCCTCCTTCTCTTCCACCACCCCCTGTCCCCCTCAGTGTTCCTTACCCCTCTCCTGCTTTTTCTCCTCCCTCCCTTTTTATCGATCATCCAATAAGCCTAAGTGTTAAAAACATCAGAGAAGATGAAGAGAAAGAAAATGTGATACAAAAATAAAACAGAAACAAACAGGGATGGGAGTAATAGGAGCTATTAAGATAACATAGAAAGAAAATGTAAAGATTGCATTGAACTTGAAGATCATGAAAGGGATGAGGGTGGAAGATGGAGAGATGGTGGACTGTGAGAATAGAAAGTCAAGATAAAAATAGAAAAGCCAAATGATAGAAATCATTGCAAATCGAGGAGTGACAGAATGATTGATGACTCCTTCCCACATCCTCCCTCCTCCATATCTCTCCCCGCAGTTTGGCTGCAGCTCATTGGACCTTACAGACCGTGTGTGTGTGAGCCAGCAGCTGTGCATTTGCATGGATATATTTATATTCATTAATCTACCTGTGTTTGTTTTAAATAGAGGTTGAAGTCCATGGCTCTGCTGAAAATGGAGACAAACTGTGCATACCATTTCAGCCATAAGTAGAGCTCATCCGTCTGCCTTTTTTTTTTTTGGCAATATCCAAACCACAGTGCCTCTGCAATGGTTAGAATGACAACATGGGTGACAGAGGAGCAGCTGAATGGAGGGTCATATATAGAGGTTAGAAGTGGCTACCTCTGCAGAGAGGCAGAGAGCGAGAAACTGAGAGTGTGCGGAGGAAAACAAGATTAGGATTAAAGCAGAGGATGATTCTACTTCAGGGACTTTAGTGTTAAGACAAACAATGGGACTAAAGACAATCCTGTTTGTAATTAAAGCTCTGCTCTCGACAAGAGATTGGATCACATACTAGTGTATGTGTGTGGGTGTGTGTGTGACTAAGAGAGAGAGAGAGGGGTTGGTTGATATGTGTGGAATCAGTAGTCAAATAATAAGCAAAAGTCACATTTTAGGCCCACTGATGGTTACAAAGAACACTAATTTGCAGCTTTCTCACTACAGTTTAATATAGGCTGGCATGCTCCACTGTTGAGTTATGCATCCACTGAGTGATTTATTCACTTATCCTAGCAAACCAAATGAAAGTGCATGATGTTGTCATTGTCTATTACTGAAATTACTTTTTTTTTTCCTCCATCCAGTCCACACCCTGATCCCTTCACTTGTCTCCATGGAGCTTTAGGCCCCCCAGTGGTAAACTCTCCTAAAACAAGCTATTGTGATTATAACGTGATACTCCCTCAAACCAACAGGGGGGGATATGACCCCGTTTAAAAGTAAAACTGGAAAGTCGATTGAGAATGTGCTCATGTCAGATGGAAGAATTATTGTCCAATGCATGAGATGTCAAATATGTTTAGTTTTACTTGTTTGGGTTTTTTCTTAATTTTGCAATTCATCTGGATTTTCCTGTTTGTATGGACCCCAAAGATCCTTATATTTTAGTATTTTAGTTTTCCCTTGTAAAGATTTAGGTTGTATTCTTGCAAAATAAGAGGAAAAAATTTAATATGGCAAGTAAGCAGCTGTGTTTCCTTAATCAACATACTTTACTTCTCATTACAAAAGTATTTTCTAAAGCATACATGCATTTATCATTGACTATTTCCTAGACACACTCTGATCTTTTATTTCACTAGAAATCAACTTGAACAGACTTGTAAGCTGCTTGAAATAGGTAAATGCAGTGAATATTAGACACCTTTATTTATTTTATTTGATCTTATTTCATTTCACTTATTGACGCTACAGAATATTATCACTTTGTGGCAATGTAGTTGCTTTAGCAGAGACTGTTAAATTGGACTAGTAAATAATTACAGTACATCAAATGATCATGTAATGGTGTGTAATGGTTGAGGGGTCTCTCAGTTCCTTTCAGCTCTACAGAACTTTTTAATGTTTTTCAGCTCATCGTTTTCATTTTTATGACTTTACTGTTTGGCTCACGCTCATTGCTCTCCAAACTCAGATAAACTCACTGAACACTACCTGCCCAGCACCAAAACAGCAGACAGACGCCTAATAAATGCTAATGATGCTCCAGGAACCCTGGATGTGTATTTAAGCTGCTAAACTGTTACATGTGCACCATAACAATTTTAAACAGGGATATTATATCAAAGTTCTGTTTAAAGGTTGATCTACTGCCTCCTAGTTGTAATAAACAAATACTCAGTCTCCCTGGAGTTAGCTAATTAGCTGCAGTGAAACAGGTCTATAGAGTAAAATGGTTTACTGTGATGTATTATCAATCTAAATAATGTTTCAGGTCACTTTAGCATGATTGTAATTTGTAGTTAATGTAACTTAAAGTAAAACAAGAATGATCAATGTTACGCCATTTTGTCATTTTATTGACAAAAATGATGAACAGATTTGTGTCACAGATCTTCACAGTTTCTGAGTTTTTTTCAGATGAGCCTTCATCTGATCTGTACTCCTCTGTGTCTGACTGACTCACATGTGTCTTATCCTGCTGCAGCTTCCGTCCATCCTTCATTGCAGATCTGTTACTCTATAAATGTGGATATCGTACATCAGTCATTTTGAGCCACAGTAGCTGAAAGGTATCTGCTGGAACCAACTAGAGGCTGATAGACAACTCTGTCAACTCTACAGCGTAAAAAGCAGATACCTAAATCCATCACCTCAGCATCGTCCTCATCGTTAGTGTCATTATTTTTCGCAGTGCTCACACTTCATCCGTGCATTATGAGCACGGTCATGCTCAGCTGTCTCTTAGGGCTTAGGCCTGTTTCACCTCATCGTCTTCAAAAGAAAAACTTAAACATAACAAATGCGGATGCTTCTGCACAAGGCATAAGGGATCACTGAATAGGTTGAAAGATACCTTCACAGTCAACATATCTCAGCACAAGTGAATCTGACTTAGAATCAGTTACCTAAAGACTTCACCTCCATCATACTTGTAAAGATCTTGTTATATGACTGAATTCTCACTTGAGTGACTGACATTGACTTAAACATAAAGCTAGTGTCGTTCTATATGGTTCTGTGGTCATACACACTTCAAATTGTACACACACACAAGGAGCCAATGAGTTTCAGAGTTACTATTAAGGGCCTGTTCACTCTCTCTGTTTCTCATCTCCTCACCTGTAATGAGAAGACAACAGATCAAGGACCTCTCAGTGTATCTTGGCAACAATTATATGAGCTGAGAAGGCAGGAGAAGCGAGCAATGGAGAAAAGACAGAGAGTGTGTGTGTGTGTCAGAGAAAAGGGCCTACTCTGCAGAGATAAGATGGTATTCTCCCTTCGTGCAAAATGAGTTCATTAGGGGAGTGAGAGACAGCCATAGCTGGGAATCAAGGTTTCTGTGCGATAAAGGGCGGGAGCGACAGATTGGAGGGAAAAAAGAGTTTCATTTCCTGTTCTTCAGAGGCAGTGGCAGTATCAGGGGATCAGCAGAGAGGCTGGGTAGAGGGGAAAAAAATGGAGAGACGGGGAGAGGACGGACAGAGCAAGTTAGAGAGGTAAATGCCAGGATTTTTTCTGTCAAATAAAACAGAGTGACCCTCTGGATCACTGTCAGAAAATATTTTTATCGAGAACTGAGGGGAGACAGAAAAGGAGTTGAAAGATATGTCAAACTCAGCTGCTCTCGGGAAAGTGGGACGTCAAAATTGAACTCCCGCGATGAAGTATTTATGGTTATCACAGTGCAAAAGGCTAATCAGAACCCATGAAGGATTTCTGAAAAATGACAGCAGCCACATGTTTGAGAAAGAGAGCAGGCATACACATGCACACACAAACGCAGAGCCCAGGTTGGCTTGCCTAAATTAATATAAGAAATGTTACGGGGAAAAAAAAGAAAAAGAAAAAAGTATGATATGAGACCTGGAAACAGAGATGAAATGAGCTGGAGGTCTTGATAGACACCTGATAGTGAGAGAGGCGGGCAAGGCAGGCAGCTAGGCAGATGCTGAGATGACAGGTACAGCAGAGGTGGAGTGATACGCTGGCTGTGCTGCGCTGTTTAATATAGATCTGCAGCGATAAAACAAGACAGAGAACACAGGATGCGTCTGTCAGTCAGGAGTAGGGAGCCTAGAGGAAATTGCCACAATAAAGCACACATACACACACACACACACACATATAGGAGAAGCTCCTGGCACATAAATCAGTGTGTGGATGGATCCAGGGAGATTCAATTAAACCAAAAACTCATCTTTTTTAAGTTTAATTTCAAACTCTCACAAACCAGGAGGAAAGAGGTGCTGATGTGTGTACAGGCAGAACAACTTCATGCAGAAATAATGACACTTTTCTAAAAATTTCTTTTCATTTACTCAGAGACTACGTAGTGTATAACTGCACATCTGTTGTAGATTGGCCCACTGCTCAGATGAGGGTGAGCTTAAGATGCACTCAGCTCCCCCCCCCCCCCCCCCCCCCCCTTTTTTTTTTTCTTGAGTATGTGTGTGTGTGTGTGTCTGCATGTGAACACAAGAATGTTTGCTGATTGCAGATTTCAATTGTAGGATTAAGCAGTGATGACAAGGAACCATCGTGTTGTGCTCATACAGTATGTACACACAGATTGACAGAGAAACAATGATTGTCCTGACAGGTTGGGACAGCCAGCGTTTAAAGAGGCTCAGAGCAAACAGATGACGAAGCCTTTGATCACGATGGGACTCATTGCACGTTGTTGTGCCAGTGTACTTTTTTTTAAATCAGTCATAATACAGACCGAACATGCTTTTTCCATAAATGTAGTGTAATAGTTTTCACATGTTTATCACAGATAAAAAACATGGCGTGCCAGATGTTGTCCTGTTTCATATGAGTTGTATGCCAAATTTGAACTGGCAGCTTATTATACGGTCACTGAGGATGCTAATAGAGTTGTTACTCTCTATAAACACAGTAACAGTAAACAGTGACACACCTCACAAGCAGCCCTGATGGACTACACAGTGCCAACGTGCCACAGCGTCGCTACATGGATGAGAAGCTCATCCGCTGCTGTCTAGCTTGGTAGTTTCTTGATAGATGCGTTTATTTCTACACATCGGAGTAGATTCAGATCACCCAGATGCAAAACTGTTTTGCTTGGGTCTGTCTGAGCAGAGAGTGACATAAAAGGCCAGAGATTTTAAGGGTTAGTTAGCCCAAAATCACAAAAAGGCACAGTATTTTCACTCAGAAGTCGTGCCATCTACTATTTTGATAGTTTCAATTTATTTTCTGCCTTTCAAATATAAAAAAAAGCAATAACGTATGATTGTTTGCATGGGCAGATACCACTGGAGGTAAGGATGAAATCAGATGAGCTGACCCTTTAAAGGGCTGCCACTGGATACACAACACATCAGACTTTTCTGTTTTACGTTTTCCCAGTAATAAGTGACATGTGTGAAGTGTTTACACTTGATTTAATTTTATATTAAACATTTTTCCGTCTTCACAATATCCCATGTCTGTTTTTGGATGTGTTACATGGCCTACAAGTGTATTTTCAAAATTCATTATGTGCGTGAGTTCATGTTCCTGACTGGATAAGTGTGTTGACTGTTTTCATAAATATAACAGACTTTATTTGTCCGAGGGTTTTCAAACAAGTATCAAATACTGTACAACACGAGACCAACACATGAATAAAAGAATCACCCAACAGATGCTAGAGGTTATTATTTATTTCCATATATCTTTATTATCTGTTATTTCCCATATATTTATATATCTTTAATCTATACAGGTGTATTTCTCAATACAGTCTTTTATTGACATACATAGATTTTACATAAGCTTGAGAGGTACGAGAGAGAGAGAGAGAGAGGCAAGAGGGAGTTTACTTCCTTCATAGGATATTTTGGCAGTTAACAAGACAACAGGAGATCACATCACAGACACACACACACACACACACACACGCACACACACGCATTTGAAGTACAGTATACACACACATCACGGCATGCACACATAAAGGGGCTGAATACCTCTAAACCTTTTTGATCAACTACCCATACTGACACTCGTACTGTGCGTGCACCAACATACTAACCGAGGTGCGCACACACACTGACACACAAGTACTAAACACACACACATTCACACACCCATGAGAGGAGGAGACAGGTATTCACAGGATAGATTACACCAATACCAGACTGACTAGTAAATACACATGTACTCGCCATATTTTAACTCCTGCTCCTACATACACACAGATACATACACTCTCTCCCTCACATACACACACACACACAGGCACATGTGCATACACACACACAAACACACTAATTTTTGGTAGAAAGTAAAGAGCAGTAACGTTGACTTTCAGACTATGACATTGGAAATGTTATTAGCTCTGATCCATATTTGGTTTCTATTACTGATAGTTATGCAACATGACCGCAGAGGACAGAATGTCATTGTGATTAAACAAAGACCATCAACACTATGCAACATAATAATACGTCATATCGTAGTGTGGAAAATGACAGCAATGATACATTATGAAATAAATACACATCTTATATTGCAGTTATAGAATGAACAAACATGGTTGGTTCTGTCAGTGATCCATTTTTTTTTTACTGGACATTATAACAGTCTTTGTTTTACACACACGCACACACACACACACACACACACATACATACATGCATACATACATGTCACTACCAGACAATGCTTCACAGTGTAAGGGAACTCATTGCAAATCCGTCCTCCATCCAAGATGCCAACAAATAAACACAGGCTGTCAGTCAACACCTAGCATAACACAACTACGATATTGAAACATCTTTAGAAATATAAACAGAACAGATATCATATATTTGGCTTCAGTAACAGATGTAAAAAGATACCTGAATTTTGCTACATATCAAGAATGCATAACTTAACAGCATAATATGAAAATACAACCATAACAATTATGTGTGGATTGAAAGGTAACTATCTGGGCTTTCCCCAACTGAAATCATTACAATGTGCAGTATATCCAGTTTGAAAGCATATTATATTGTCTACATGAACACTGATTGTATCATACTTTATATAATTGTATAAAATATTTGTACGACTGTATAACCTGAAGAAAGGGGTGGTCACTAAATAACTTAGGTGCCACTTTTTAGTGGAAAAAAAAGAAAGAAGATGTGGATACTGAAACTACATTCTGGGTTTTGCAGCAGAAAACTGCTGCAAAACTGAAGCAACATCTGGAACTAAAACCAAGCTAAACTAAACTACTGCGGCCTGGCTCCACCTAACTCCACCTCTATTTCTAGATTTTGGTGAGAGAAAGATGAACAAGTGTAGGAGATGTATGAAAAGAGGCAAAGACGGTGAAAGGTAGCCCCCTTGTCCTGTAGTTTTGCAGTGTGACCAGAAGAGGGCGCTCTAGGTAGCTAGAGTGGCACCTTCGTTGGTCAGGATTTGGTCAAACTGCGTTGGTGACAATGAAGTCTCTGTGTTGGTTACTGCTGGGCTCTGGAGTGATGCTCTTTAGCAGACGCTGTGAATACAAAGAGAGAGACACACAGAGGGGAAGATAAGAGACATAAGATACACAAACATACCACTTTCAGTGGAAACTGGAACAAATTACAACACAGGTTCAAATATGCTTGTGCTGTTAAAATGATTACAGTAAAATTCAAGTATATTAATCCCTCTGAAGATTGTTATAAAACTAAATCAAACATTTAAAGACAGTATGAGGGCAACATGTGATGTCCAGTCATGCTATTCAAACTGATTATGAGCACCATCTCCAACACAACCTGACTTGATCAAAAGATTGTATGCTGCAGAATGAGGTGAAGAAAACAAACACATGCCCCGGTTCTGTTACAAAGAGACTCTCATCTGTCCCCTGGCGTTACATGACCACCGCCTCTTTTCACACGTACAGTATGTGCACACAAAAACACAAAGTCTGCATGTTGACAATGTGTGTCAGTGACATTGCATGCCCTGGAAGCATTGTCAATATTGGTCAAACGCCAAAGAAGACCTGTCTACCAGCCTCTTTGATGTCCCCCTCCCTTCTGACAGCTCTAACACAGGGCTTAACAAGAAAATAATGATGAGAAGAAGATGTTTTGTATTTGTATTTATTATGCAAAACAGCATACTATACGACAAAGAGCAAATACACCCTTAAAAGATGCTCAGAAAGCAACAAAGGTAAGATACAGACAACTAAAATCTGTCTCTTGAATAAGGAGGAGTAGTTTTACCAATGATGCTGATATGATGAGTTTTAGTTTGTCAGACGTTGTGTTGTGATGCTAAAACGCTGCTGATGGCATGCTCTCCTTTAGTTCTTAGCTTTTATCCTCTGATAGGGCAGCTCACATATATATTACATTTGAGCGGCCTGTGTGGATTTGGGTGCACGTGTTAGTACGTGTGTATGCATCATCAGGTGATGCCCTACATGTATACGTGAGTGTGTGTATATGTAAGAACTGTGGGGCATGGTAGTTGTCATGGCTTTTTTTCCCTCACTAATCTCTGGCCTGTGCTTCCTCCTTGTTCCTTTGATCCTGATGATCTCCAGTCATGTGTTCACAGGAGGGGGGGAAGACCCTGACAGTGCATGTGAGACGGTGGGAGGACAAAAGAAACAGAGGCAATCCCTGTCATGAGAGAAGTGTCAGTGAGAGAATTACAAAAGGTCAGGAGAGGATATGGGTGAGAAGGACAAGGACGGGACAAGAGAAGATGTGGGGAAAATGAGCAGTACCATATAGAAAATAGATGTAGCTATTCTCTAATGTGAAGTAAAGAAAGGGAGAGAAACTGAAAGTGGGGGAAAATAAAGGAAACACTGTACCTGTTTGAATGTGCCTTTGGCATTAAGCAAGTGGTAGACCATATAAGCAGGCACGCAGATGAATGAAGACACCCCGATGCAGTAGCCCAGGACGGTGGTCCATGGCGGGTATTGGTAGTGGAACAATTTGACCTCTGGAGGGAAGGCCAGGAAACTGATGATGATGAACTGGAGAATGGGAACAAAGACATAGATCAGATAAAACAAGAATCAAACATCAGGATAAATACGCAACAACTCTCCTGAAAGTTAAGAAAGTTCAGTCAGCCAACTCACAAGGAGTAGATCATTATTTAAATGTAGAATATGGAGAGCATCAGTGTTTGGCGTCTAGGCTCTGACCACATCGCTCTCCGCAAGGAAACATTAATCTCACACAGCAGGGACAATACTAACTTCCCCTGTAAGGGGAGATAGACTCAGAGCCTACAGGTGGATGCAGGGGTGGAGGCACAGAGAGTATGGTGTGTGTGGAGCTCCAGTTGGGCTGCCTGAACTGGCTTACAGGCGCTGCTACATTTAAGTAAATGACAGCTGCTCCAAGTTCTGTATCTTCAACTGTATCAGCTGTAATTTCAGGTGCTTCTACCAGCTTTTGACACAAAGTAGAACTCTTTTAAGTGTGTTTACATGACTTGTGTGTATGTGTATATACATGAGCCTCACCAGCAGAAAGCAGGGGCAGATGGCCACCCAGCAGACCCTCCAGAAACCACCCGGGTAGAAACCAAGCATGAGCTGGACGTCATTACAGAAACGGTTGGTACCTGGAACACACACACAATCACTACAAGGTCCACAATATCATGATTATTCTAAAAACAATACCATATAAACTAATCAGAGATATTATGCAGCGCCAACGAGGAGGAGGGCATCTTTATCTCCCGACTAAAACTACACAGACACAAAGAGCTGAGGAGGTTAATAAGTTAGTACCATAATTCACAAAATTTGTCAGTGTGGGATCAAATTCAGCTAAAGGGTTTTCTTCACTTCAGGAGTTCATTTTTTGTCACACTTTCCCATCTTTAGCACCACCACCATTGCTGTCAATAAGGTCACAAATGATCACCATCATCATTACAATTACCATCACGCCTCAAACTTACCGTAAAACCAGGAAACGGCGATGACTTCGAGCAGGACCACAGTGATGACTGCAGGGCCTGTGGCGTACTCTTCAAACAGCTTCACCACAAATGATCCTCCCTGAGAGAGGAGAGAGAGAGGAGGAATTTCTGAAAAGCTATTCACTAATTGCTCTCATGCAAGAGGGTTTCCTCTACAAAGTCTAAGACAATGATTAGGCTAATATGTTGTTTTATGACGCAGTGACGCATTAGTCACTACCTTACTTAGTGAAGGTTGGAGATAAACGGATTACTGAGGATGCTCTAATCTGATTTCAGCTAATTATTAGCTGCAGTTCATTACATTACCTGAAATAAAACAGTTAAATCTAGAATACTTTTAACAATATGAGTTTTTTCATTGGTTTATAATATATTTGAATGGAAATTGAGGATGTGAGACATTGGTACAGTAGATTGGAGGTAGTTTTGAATCTAAAAAAATAAATAAATCAACAAATAATAGTCCATAGACTTTACTGATAGGCGTGAGGATTGAGAATGATGTTGACATTTTGATAATAACCTCATATAATAATGATTTTTTTTTTTTTACTTACATATGTGAGTGTGGAGAGAGCGCCGAGGTAGCAGACACACACAAGGCCGAAGACAAACCATTCTCGTCTCTTAGCCAGGATATGAGGGAACTCATCTAGCATAGCTGTGATCACCCCCTCCAACCCTGCAAACTGCAGAGACGAATACACAAAGATATAAGCAGAGAACTTATCAGAAGACAAAGAAAACTCAAAAGGGCAGCATTAAGGCTGTGGAGAAACTTGCCATTTATCTTGGCGACATATACTGCTACTGTATGTATGATTTCTTAGATACAAATGTTATCAAGATGTTGCTAATCAGCTGTTGTATCTGATCAATCTAGTAGTAGGATGACTACAACCCTGAAGCAATTCCTAAAACCCTGAAGAAAAACATACTTGTGTATCACAGCCTTCAGAGAATCACAAAAAAAAGAGAAAAAAAGAAAGTTTAGCCGGTACAACATGAATCCATGTACACTGTTTTTCAGTAATATCCTCAGTCATAAAAACGAAGGAGCATATAGCAACCCGGATGCAGATTCTACGCTGATTATCAGCACCTGATAAAAGCCTTACAGGTCTCTCCAGCTGGCTGCCGCAGAACAGATAAACACAGGCTTATGGAGACGAGATCGCCACACAACAGTGATATGAAAGTCCTATCACATTGTTTTTTCGTTGACTGTTATCCAAAACGAAACAGCAAGGACAAATAACACCTGACACGGCGAGTAAAACAGGCAAACACGAGTCAAACGGAAAAAGGCTTTTGAAAGGCAAATATGAATCCTGTTTCTAGGTGTGAGAGTACACACAAGAGCTGGGCACTGGGCAACAACAGTATCAGGTAGATTACAACAAGGAGAATGGGGCATGTGAGGATACATAAAACAGTCATCAAACAGAACATTGAGTGGGATGTTGTAATTTTTGTACCACAATGAATAAACTCACCGTGCTATCCAGACCCAACATGATGATCATGAGGAAGAAGATGATGGCAAAGAAGGTGGCAGCAGGCATGTTTGCTATGGCTTCTGCATAAATGATGAACAACAGACTGGGACCTGCAGAGAAAGAGTGAGAGGCGGGTTGAAAGAGGTTTCACACCTGTTTTTTTGTAGATCACTCTGTCAGTTCAATCTAGTATTTTTTTCCAACAATGTGAGACTGAGTAAAGAATTGTTGGTGTGGTGTCCTACCAGCATCCTTTGCCACAGCATCCACATCCTGCTGCCTCATCTCAGCCATGTAACCCAGCACGGTAAAGATGACAAAGCCAGACAGAAAGCTAGTCAGGCAGTTCACAGAGCTGGTGACCAAAGCGTCTCTGAAAAGGAGCGAAGGGAGTGACGTTTTAGACTTGCTTGCCGGGACTACTGGAATGTTTGTGGGATCATAAGTATGTTAAAATATCTCACTTGTAGCAGTTGTTGTGAAACGGGTTGTAGCTGGCAAAGGCAAGGAGCACGCCAAACCCGGGACCAAGAGAGAAGAAGATCTGAGCTGCTGCATCAATCCACACCTTGGAAAGTGTGGAAGGAAGGAAGGTTGGTGATGATGGCGAATGACAGGGGAAAGAGAAACAGAGCAGGATTGGAGAAAATGATGTGTGGTAAGACAATAGGTTTGTATAAAAATAAGATCAATATGAATATTTCAAACAAAGAGGAATCAAAGAATGCTTCGCTAGATTTTACCAACTGACTTACTGTAGTGCTGAGAAGTTTCTCCCAATCAGGTTTGAGATAGAAGACCACGCCCCTCCAGGCCCCTGGCAGAGTGGCCCCACGAATGAGCAACACCAGGAGGACCAGATAGGGAAAGGTAGCAGTCACCCAAACTACCTAATGCAGAAAAATAAATGATTTAGTTTTCTGTTGATGAAGTGTAGCTCAGTCATAGTGCTCATGCTCAATAATCACTTTCTGTAACAGGAACACTTGCTACTGCTGAAAACATAAAAAACAACTTATGCACAGGGAGATTTTTCTGGTTCTGCATATTTTTGAATTGTGTATAAATATAATGACAATGTTAAATTAATTTATCTTCGAGAATACCACAGTGGAAATGTACATTGACATTACATTTATATTATAGATATTATGTCATTATTATATATACTAACTGCTGTAGATTATTATTATTATTTTAGGTTATTTTGCTGATATTTTGCCTTTATTGCATAGAAACAGTAGAGATACAGACAGGAAACACAGGACATAAAACAAAAGCCTTAGCCACCAGGATGCCTCTGTAGATATATATTTTTTTAATTACAGCCATGTGCTAATTGTGCAAACTGTTTTGAATAAAAGAGCTACATTTGGGTTTGTAAAAACCACCACAGATGGAAGAGGACAAAATTAGGATGATGTGTGACCAACACCAGCTAGCGTATTGTACTATAAAGTATCTGACAGTTTTCAACATTAAACAGAATGTATAGACTAGAAGTGTGGGGGGAAAAAAGACGATAAAAAAAGCTAATTTCCAATATTGGTCCTTAAGGACTGCCTGGTCTTTTAGGGTTTGCCTTTTCAAACCACAAACCTTTTAACTTTGAGACTTCCTCTCTAACCAACTTTTCTGTCCATGATGATGAATGATAATGAGGGTGACGGATGAAAGCAGAACAACTGTTCTTCTCTCTGCCTCTCTGCCTCCATCAATCCATCCATCCATCCACTCTAACTGACACCCCCATCAGCCATGCAGGCGCCCCTTCAGTTACCTTTCCAGACGTCTTGACTCCCTTCCAGATGCTGAAGTAGACGATGGTGAAGATGAAGAGCAGGCAGAGGGCTAACTGCCAGCTGACAGAGCCCAGCTGATGCAGACCCGGGGAGAGGTGGACCTGCAACACCTGCCGACTGCAGAGAGGAGACAAGGCAGGAGGGATGTTTGGGTTGAGAGGTGAGGTTGAGGAAGGATGCAAAAAGGAAAGACAAGGAACAGACAATGATGACAGGGTGAAATTGCATGAAAGCAAAGAAAAGTAGAGGAGGGGAGATTGGGAGAGTTGTGGGAATCAAGGAAATGTGTAAGACATATCACAAAGTAAAGGAAGAGGAAAGGAAAGGGAAGGAAAAAAGGAAGGAGAAGAATGCAGAGAATAATAAGTGACAGAGGAGATAAGAGAACGTAAGGATACAGAAGACAGAGTGGAGAGAAGGGATGTTGGAAAATTGGGAAGTAGAGGAAATAACATACAAAGAAGGAGGTGTGTCATAGAAAGGAACAGCATTAAATGGAGTAACACACAGTACAAAGAAGAGGAGGAACATAAAAAGTATGCAGGGAGTGAAGGACTACTGTATACAATTATGGTCCAATATGATAGTGATAGAGCCTAATCTCCTGACACATGACGCTGATAAACATTGTTAAATCAGCTGTAAGGGAGGTTCACCTAAGGAAAAAAGATGAAGAGACCAGACAAAACGATGCCTTGACTGACTTTAGGCCTATAGTGATAACTGTATATGTATATAAACAATGTTTACATAAGCTAAAGTAATAAAAAAAAGCAATTCAAGGCAAAAAAGAGGGAGGCTGAAATGACAGTGAGGTTAACATCTGGTCACAGGTTAAGCACACAGAACTTGGGACGATAAAACACAGGCATGATTTATGTTGAAAACAGGAAATTCTGGCGCCAGACTGACTTGTGGAATTTGTTACTTTTAAACTTGTATTAGGAAAAGTCAACTATGGATAAACCCCAAATCTTTCTCAGTGGGAAGACACAGACACGGTCTATTGAGCAGATGATAAGACTGAGCCTTTAGAGTTGACTTTAGAGTCCCAGAACAGTCAAGAATAAAGAAGACATTGTTATGACATAGCTATGGTTTTAAGTTACAGTAATAATAATAATAAAAAAAAAAAATCCTACTTGACTGTATTGACTACCCCCATTTACATCCTGGCTGTCTCAGTTAGTCACTGTGTTAGCTGCACGCTAAATATTTCTTAATACTTCGAAGAACATGCTGTAATGAGTTGTAGTTTTTCTCCGTTTTTTTTCACACTGTTGCAACTGCAGCTATTTCTCTCTCCCTCCTTATCTCTTGCCTCTCTCACCCTCCACCTGCTCCTTTAACTTAAAGAAGTAATTCATATTCTGGCAAGTTCATTTAGAGTCACATGATCATTTTCTAGTTTGTTCTAATATCTATTTAAACACAAATTGTTATAGTCAACAGAGAAGTGAAAGAATCAAAGCTGGCAGTAAAGCTTTATTACTTTTCATCATTTCATTTAATAATAATTCTACACGCTTTTGGCTGACTGACTTAACTGACCCTTGATTTTCTGCACATTAACACGGATATACAGTAGACTGTTCAGGTTATTTTTATAATATATCAGCTAAATATTGCATCTATCTGTGAGTTGTACTTCTACTAGTATGTCACACCTACATCACTCCTGTCCTTTCAACCATCTCAGATCAGATCATCAGCTCATAACATTGGCAAAATATAGTGATTCTTACGCTAAAATGCTGTCATGCCTTCACAATCAGTGCGAGGGATGGTGGTAAATCTGTCAGGGCTCTTAAACACCAGAAGCAACCCTGTAATCGCTCCCTGGAAGCCATCCTCCCTCCTTCGCTCGATATCTCCCTCCTGTGTAACTCTCCCCCTACGCCTCTACATCTGACTTACATGCACTTACGTATAGAACTCCTCGGCGGGGGAGGTAGAGGAGTTGGTCCATGACACATTGTGGTCGGTGGACATGTAGCGGTTGCAGTTGGCTGTGTTCCAGTAGTTGTTGCAGGTAGTCCAGGGCAGGGTGGACTGGAACGACGATAATAGGTAGTACAAGGCCCAGGCCATGATGGTGTTGTAGTAGAAGGCGACGTAGAGGGCTATGATGCAGATGGCAAAGCCTATGCCTACATGAGTGGAAAAAAGTAACACAAAAGTACAAGAGTTAAGAAAATGTATGTAGTATGTATATTTTATTCAAGTTTTTTGTGTGTAGTATGTGACACCAGTCACTCACTCCACCAGACATCAGTGGTGTTTTTAAGCTAATTCAAGTTCCTATTGGGTAATTGGGTGACATTTCCAAAGAACAATAATTTACATACTATCAAATTTCTGAGCATCTGGCATTTGGTGTAGAAATGTGACAATTTCCATAACAGAGAGTTAGTGCATCTCACTAGATGTACAAGAAGCTAGGAAAGCTCTTCAAGGCAACTGTACTGAGGGGGGTGAGGAGGTTAAATGAGCTGTCTCTCAGACTGTTGTCCCGTGAGCTAGCTGATGGCTTGACACTGTCCTTCTTCGTCTTCTCTGTTTTTCTCTTACTGCCAATTTTCTCTCATGTTCTCTTCTTTCCCCCCCTTTTTTTTTATCCAAGCTATTGCTATTAACTGATTCCTCCCTCTGTTCTGTTCTCTTTCCACTCCCTCAGTTACCTTTGAAGATGGGACAGATGTGTTTCCAGATGGAGATGCAGCCGCTGCGGTGGAACTGGCCGAGAGCCAGCTCCATGTAGAAGAGAGGCACACCTCCAAACACCGCCATCAACAGGTAGGGCAGCAAAAAGGCACCTGGACAGAGACATTGGGGGACATGGGGACAGAGGTAATTTGGTGGTAAGAAATGAGTAAGGGGGAAAGGAGAACAAATGCAGGGTTGGATGTGGGGAGGAAGAAAGAGTGGGAGAAGTGATTGGAAGAAAGAAAGAGTTATGTAAGAGCGGTAAAATGTCAATTACACTCATGAGAAATGCTATGCTTTCACGCTCCATCTGTAATCTCAGTAGTCTTCTCTATAACTCACAGCCAACAGAAGAACATTAAAGAGCACTCTGTAAAAATCATTAAATATTGTGAGCACCTCATAATTTAAATAACCCTGCTCCATTCAAAATCAACAGTGCATGTGTTCCCAGTTTCATATCACTGCATTTAGAGTGTTTATCTCTACAATGACATATTAGGACTACTGCAATGTTGGCTTTACTTTTGCGAAGGGAGGACGGAGCTCCTATTTATACTCTGTGACATGTAAATGTACAAAAATGATGAAAGGAGAATTAAAGGCCAAACACTGAGAAACAGAAGAGCAGCAGGACGGCAACCAGGTCCTTGGACTCTAATGTGCAGAGTTCAATAACACATCTCTCTTTCTTTCTTTCTATCTGATTATCAACTTATTTTATGTGCATGCGGGTGGGTCGGTGTGTACACGCGTGCGTGTGTCTCTTTGTGACATGAAAGCAAAGATAAGGGTTGATTGAGCAGCTGCCTGGGAGACAGGTTATTAAGCAAGGAGAAAGAGACTGAAGGCGTTCTCATAAAAACTACAATTAATACTGTTGCCTCTATCAAGTGTCTTCCAGTCCCCATCTCTACCTCGCTCCGTGAGACACACACAGAACACAGGAAATTGCAAAGATTTTATTATTGCAAATTCAATAAAAGTGGAAAGGGAGGCCCTGTTTGCTGCTAGGTGAAAATCGTGTAGTAACAGAGCACAGGCAGACCACACAGACTCTGAGAAAACATACAGTAGGCTTAGCTGTTTGTAACTTAGACTGTGCAAGAAATGAGCAAAATCACAGGCCATTTATAGACAACTTTAACTCTTGCATTCCTTATAGGTCTGTGCATCTTATTTTAGGCACCCATGATGCAGAAATGATCAGAGATGCTCTCCATCAAACTCCATCTTTAATGATGGAAATTGCTGCAATTCAAACCATAAAAAGACCCTTTTATTCTTTCTAATCCCTGAAATCCTGTTTACTCTAGCATGGGATCTCATGTACCCTCATCTCCCACCCATCCCACTCCTTATCTCCCTCTTGAGAGGGAGATAACATCTTTTGCCTTCTCACCTCCTCCGTTTTGGTAGCAGATGTAGGGGAAACGCCAGACATTTCCCAGGTCCACGGCATAGCCGATCACAGAGAGCAAGAAGTCCATCTTCTTGCTCCAGGTTTCTCTGGGCCTCTCCAAGCTGGTTTGTTGGACCACCAGAGTCCTGAGGCCTCCCAGTGGCACAGAGGACCCAGTGCCACCTCCTTGTCCAGAGGCTGTACCCCCAGAGCTAGCTGCAGTCCCTGGTCCCTCCCTGGGGCTCTGAGGGGTGGATGTAGTGAAGCCATTGGACACCTGCTGTCCAGAGCTGGAGGTCAGACTCTTGGGTCCTCTCTCTGCCAGACCGTCAGACAGCATCAGTCTACCATTTTCTTGCTGTGTCTCCTCCTCATCTCCCCCCACCTCCTCTCTCGCTTTGTCCCTCTCTCCCTCGTTCTCCCCTTTGTCCATTGTCAACATGGTCGTCATCATCATATCTTTTGTCTCCATTGGGTCGTGTGGATGTTGGTGTTGGCGAGGTGGTTAGGGGTGGAGAGAGGTTCTCAGTGATGTTGAAGGGAATGTGGCACTATTGCTGTCTGATATGGTGCCCATGAGGGGAACAGAAGAGTTAGGAGAGCGAGGGAATAGTGCAGTGACGGTGTCGGGACAAATCTGGCAAAAAAAAAACAAAAAACTGTCCTTCTTGGACAGGTAAGGAGATGGGGAACAGGAGGCCAGAGCTAAAAAATGAGAATGGGGCCAGAATGAGGGGAGGTGTGTGTATGTGGAAGAGGACTGAAATGAGTCTGTTCAGCAAGAAGGAATAAGAGCAGACTGCTAGGACACACAGAGGAGGGTATATGGGGAAGACAGATATGTTGGAACAGGATGTGGCCACCAGAAGAGTTACATGAATTTTGGATCTTCTCCACAAACTGTTTGAGACGCTCTGCAACACAGACGACAGACAGACAAAGTGTTAGTCAGCTTTAAATTACTTTTCAGTGACCTTATAAAATTTATAAAATTAGTTTTTCTGTGTTTCTGTATGCTGTAAGTGTTCAGATTATGACAATGAAATATGTCTGAGCTCAAATGTCAGGTCTTGTCTCTTATGTTTTACCGACAGTTTACAATAAATTGGGTGACAAAAACAGACATTAAGGAAGATATAAAGTATTCTTGAATGTCCAAAAAAGAAGTGTACAAATTGGGGGGGGATTGTGCTGGGACATGTCGATTTACTATCTTATTTCACGCTACGTCTCAGTTGCATAACCTGCTTCAGTGCTTATCTGATCAAAGCCATATAATGGGGAGAAATTAGAGACTATACACAAGCACCGGCTGCATTTTTGAAGGCAAGAAACACAAGAGAGA
Organism: Thunnus maccoyii; assembly: GCF_910596095.1. Lineage (NCBI taxonomy): Eukaryota > Metazoa > Chordata > Actinopteri > Scombriformes > Scombridae > Thunnus > Thunnus maccoyii. The sequence continues at coordinate 9,480,564 of NC_056538.1, forward strand.
AAACCTCAAAAGATAGAAGACAAAAGTGGAAATTTTGACATGTGATGATAATGAAGTTCGCTCATTTTGATTGTTACCACAAGCAACATGTGTCAAATAAGTTATTTGCTCAACAGGTTTGTCTTCGGTTATTGTGTTGTGAAAAGCACTTAACGGACCACAGATTAGTAGTAGTGAAAAATATAGATTATTTTTATGTTTTATTCAGCGCTTGAAAAGCAGATTTTTACTTTTTCACTTTCTCTTTAACTAGGACAAAATTAGACGTAATTGTTATTTCAAATACTATTAATAATATTATTTCAGTCAATTTAAATGATATGGACAGGAATAAAAAAATTCTGAATTAAATGCCCATATTTAATTATTACATACTGTACAGTTAATAAAATTTAGACAAAGAACCTCCTGTATATAAGTGTACATGAAATAAATCTTTTACACTGACAACAAATTACACTTTAGAGTATAGTCATTACATTTTCAAGAGATAATTCACAAATACCCAATATACAGCCTAAAATGCTATCACATGAGTAACCGGTCAAATTGAGAGGGCCGTTTAAAAGCAGATTCGATTGTTTATAGTGTTAGCTCAATTAGTAATGAATGCCAGAATGTAGGAAGACTCAATTTACATGGAATGCCATTATCTTAATTAAGAACGACTGTCGGGCAGTTTTACACGGCACGACATTCACTCCACACTAACATCTGACTACCACACAACCAAGATCCTGTCATGTACCTGAACTCTGAGGAAGAAGACAAACACTGGCTCACCTTCCGCTCAACACAAACACTTTTTTTTTTTTTCCCCACACAAACCACACTTTTAATTCCTGTTGAAAGCAATCATAAGCTTTTAATCACAACAATGACTTCATTTCCTTCTGAATCCTCATGATTAAAGTCTGAGAGAAGTACACTGCAGTCCTTCTGGTCTGACAAGTACAGTTTAAGATGCTTTAGAAGCTTAAACATGTGGGAAAGCTGACAATTGCTACTTGACCAGCGATGACTAAAAAGAAACGTGAGGATAAAGTGAAATGTGCATTCACTTCAATCTATAAAAAAAATGACATAACTGAAAAATATCTTCTCAACAACAGTTTCAACGGTTATCCATCCAAACTCTTAATGTATTCACTGTCACACTGTCTTGCAATAGAAGGTCAAGAAAAAAACAAATACTGATGAATGATTTGGTGAAATATTAAATCTGACCTGCATGTGCAGACACACTTAATCACAGCTGGTTACATAGGCAGTTCATAAAGTTAATTAAGCTATTATTAAAAGACCAACACAACAGAATAATACTGTGATACATACTTTAAAGCCAATAGTCTTTACTGGAAATAAATAATGATATTTTTCTCTTTTACTGTTCCACTAAGTAGACTTTAATAAAAGGGAGAGTATGAGGATAACATTTGAAAAGCGATAGGCTCAAAAAGGAAATGTGAGAAAAATACCAATGTGCCTTTATAAACCAACCCAAATTAAAAATAAAGACACTCTTTTGAGCCATTTGTTACCTTACTAAACTCCACTTAAAGTTCAGAAAAAGCTAAAGCCACTTTTAATAAAAATAAACTAAAATGAACAACAAATGTAAAGGTACAGACACCAGTAGTATTTTTTGCCTGTTCACATGCATCCATACGTTACCTTCTGAGATGGTAAAGGATGACAAGTATAACCTGTGGCAGCTGAAACATGCACAAACAGCAGCAGCAGCAACTTCTACCCCAAACTTCGAGAATCCTGTGGTATTACAAAAACTTGCCAGAGAAACAGCGTGCACTAGCACATCAGGACACCGTGTTTGCCCATTGAGCTCTCAAACCTCTCTCATTTCTCTCTCTCTCTCTCTCTCTCTCTCTCTCTCTCTCTCCCTCCCTTGTTGTCCCTCTCTCACCACACACACACTTACACACATGCCACGCTCGGAGACGCACAGCCGCGCAGACCTATGCAGAGATGCATGCGTTCTGACAGAAGATACTGGATAAACACAATGCGAGCTCAGACATGCACACTTTGAAGTTTGATTAGATGTGTATAGTGACAATACAGCAATAATTGACTACGGTTCAGGTTTTTTGACACACTATGGTCATGGCTGAGCTCTCACACACACCAAGACACACACACACACACACACACTTTGCAGCCAGGGGAAGTCCTACCCTTGAGTTGTTCTGTGGCATTGTGGGGCTCTGTGTCAGGGTGCTACTTGATATTGCCTGTCTTGTGCATGCACACACACACACACATGCCCTGTTTCCCCTTAACTAGTTACGCTTTCGCATTGCTCTCATCCTTCAATCTTGAGTCAATCCTGATTTTTTTTTTTATCCACTACTTTTCAAGTTCTTTCCTGGTGTCATCATTGTGCACACCTGCCATGGAAAGATTAGACTTCTGCTGCTTTGACCCCTGTTTCCCATCATTTTTGAGTCCTGTTCTGTTTTCTTCAGACCGGCAGTTTATTTGGATATATTCCTATGTCTGCATTTCATTTAGATGTCCAAGGATAAGGCATTTTCCTCGAATAATGCTTTGAAGGAAAACAACAAAGACATTCTGTTATTTTTTCATGCATTTACTACTGTAGCTGTGTTCACAGTCAAATTGGCTACAGAGCTTCGGTGATAAAAGACAGCTACTTTCTGTGCTCTTAACATGCTGCACGCGCTACATTAGAAAAGTGAGCTTGCTGCCTGTGTTACTACAAGGCAGACAAGTGCCTGAATCATCTTTCTGTACTCAGTGCAAGGCTGCGGTAGTGCTGGGCAGCTCCCCAACTCCATGTAGCCAAATTTGCCTCTGTACCTAAACTCCCACAGGTTACTGCTGCAATTTTTCCTGCTTAAGTAACAGTTAAAAATATAGGTATTTTATATATAGAGAAAAAATAAGATAAAACTGCTACAAGAGACTCTTTTTTTTCAACAGTCAATATTCAGCTTTAAAGAAAGTCAAGAAATGCAAAAAAAAAGAACAGAAAAAAACTTTGCAAAAGCAGTCCACAACTCTCTTATATGTCCGTGTTGTACTTTAACTTCAGTTCATGTGTGTGTCAGGTAGACACATGCATGCAAAAAAACTTTCTCACACATACTAATGTTGCATAAGCTATATTTGCAATCACATGCTTGAATAATCCTTATTGTAAAATGCTGCATGAGTAATTAAACCATATTTCATGAAGGAATCTAAAAGACCCCTGTGATGAACAGTCTATCAGCTCACGAGCTTTCGCCTCTGAAATCCCCATGAGATCCCATAGGGTGCCTGCTCAGTGTATCTTTCACCCTAAAACAACTCATAAAGCTTCGGGCTGTGTGCCAGCTTTTGTATCCTAGCTGTTTTTAAACACGGACCAACACCCCATAGTCTGGGGTATAGACGTCAGGAATGGTTGAGTAAAAATAATGTGCTTATCAGACTCTGCTCTGGCAACTCTCAGGGGGTTTCCTGAATAGTTTTGGACTGTGGACAGATGTAGACTTCCATTTCTATTAGCCAACTTTCCTTCTTTGTTAGATTTAATCTCCATCTATCTAACTGTCGCTAATCATTGCCAAAGATTCATAGAGTCATTGCCAAAGATTTGAGAGTTTTAAATAGTCAGATAATGACATATAGATTGATATTGATGTTGACAACATTCCTGATAAGGATCCCACATTTACACACTAAATCATCTAAAACATGTCTGTTACTATCAGAAGCATAAGAAATCATTAAATGTATAAAAACAATGAATTTGATAAGAAGACAATAAAGGAGAGAAGGAACATTTCTCCTTTGGCCAGCTCTTGAGGCATGCCTGATCCAAAAATGGTTACTTTACTTTTTATTAAATTTACCAGTTTAATTGAGCTGCTTTAAGAAAAAAAAACAGGCAAAAAAGACCAGGGGTCCATTTCACCAAAGAGATTTGTGAGCACTGCTTGTACGCAGGTCGCATATGGTGGCTGTGCCCTGTTTCAATGATTGTTACTCGCAAATTGCAGATGAACTTGTGAGTCCTATAGTCCTCTCACATGCCCATGCATGGGTCACAAGTATGATGTTTCTTTTGATTCGTCAAACATGTCAACATTAACACAAGAAGAAATTATCTCATGTTGCAGGTCGCAGCTTGCATGTTGCAAATTTGGTGAAATGGGCCTCAAGCTTGAAGTGGGGATTAAAAGTTTTCTATCCTTTTTCGGAATCAGCTTTTGAGGGCAGATGGCGGTTTGATGGTAATAAAGACCATCTTTCAACTGGAGAACTTAGGTTCAAGCCCCTCTGTCAAGAAACATCTGCCCTGCTGAAGTGTCCTTGAGCAAGATGCTAGATTCCTAACAGATTGCGACAGACAGTGATGCACTGTAGCTGACCCTGCCCTCTGATTATGCTGGAACAGCTTAAGGAAAGTTTTACAGTATTTATTACCAGCTGCCTGATATCATTTCAAATATTAAATCTTCAAATGACAAAACCATATGACTGATGCTTCAGTTTATTTTATCACACTAAATTTGGTCTTTATCTATGAGAGATTACTGTTTTTAGATAAACTGTAGAACGTAGCTAATTGTTTAAATGAAGTATTTTGTAATAGTGTATAGTTTTTTGTACAAAAATATTTACAATATATTAAACATCCTCTCCTAATATTATGCAGATAGATAACTGAGGGAAATTTACTTTATTGATTGTTTCACTTGATTCAGTAGTAATGTGCTTTCACTCAGAACACCCATGCAGGTGCCATGACAAACACACAATCTTACTCACACTGTCTCACTAACTCATACACACACAAACACAAACTCACTAAAATATTTGCTCACACACAAAAAGCAAAGTAGCACTCTCTATCATGGACACAAACATGCATGCACACATACAGAAGCAGCAGAGAGAGAGAGAGAGAGAGAGAGAGAGAGACCAACCTGAGAAAATAATTTATGAAATCCTTGTTTTGTTCCATATGTCTTCTCCTGTGCTCCACAAGTGTGGCCTATAGTTTCCCGTGCTCACTCGACATCATGCCAACTTGGACCCCGGCTAATTGAAAAATAAACAGTGCAGATAGACATAGGAGGAGAAAACCAGTAAGTGCATTGGGTTGCTAGCGTGAGCACCACAGTGCTGCCACATCTGCACAAACAACACTTAACTAGTCTTATAGTACTTAAAGGAAACTACTCCCAGGAGAAAAGGAAAAGACTTTTGATAAGTAGAAATGCAAACACAGTTTGTGGCAAATTGTCAAGACATGCACAGTAACCTGTCCTGAAGTCAGGATTTACTTCCATTTCCTGTCTTGTGGTTGCATAAGAACTTGGAAAATGTGGGAAATGTTAATGTGGGCATTATTGAATTATGCCCCTTTGGCTGTTATGTGACTGTGTAATACTGTTGGCCAAGTCAGGCACCCAAGACAGCTCTGAAATACACAAACAATGGCTTATCTCAGCAACCCTGCCTTCTAGAAATCACCTTTATGTAAAGCTAATTTTAAAGCAATGCTGCCCAGATTATGTATCATTAAAGTAATGAGAAAATGTTAATTAACATATGTGCCAAGTTGCAAAATGTAGCATTTAATCACTTGAAAAAACATAATCCAGGTATCAATTATTTGTGTCATCACAAGGTTACTGGGAAAACAAATTAATACTATTTAAACGTAATTTCTAGTATGAGGGTTGAACTCAGACAGTAGTCACCATCAACACAGCCATGTCACTGTCACAACCAACAGATTAACTCAAACATGTGTTCATGCAAGTACCAGGAAGAGAGAAAGTACAGTACAGGACATTCTGCAACCCATTCAACTCTCCCTTGTTGTAAAGCTGCTGTGTACTGTAGTAGTTGCTGTGGTTTACCATCATTACTTTAGTTTTTGTTGTACTCACCCCCCGCCATGTTATTATTATTATTATTATTCCCAGTCCAATCACCATCTGGCCTATTGTCTTGCTTTCCAAAGTCAGAGTTCAACATCGATTCTTCTGCATGTAGATCTCTGAGGAACATTATTATAACATATCCCTTCATCCTAGTCTGTACCTCTAATCTCCTCAGTGTTTGAGCTCAAACATGAAATTACAATCCAAATAATCCTATAGTGACAAGCAGTAATCTGGGAGGCACGTAAAGATGCATCAAGCAGAATACATTACCCACAAGCACAATGAGGACTTCTCTACCCACCGAGCAATTCTGATTATGATTAATGACAGCTTTCTGGAAATATTGTCACATTCTCGTTTGTGTCTTCAGTGTTGAGACCAAATGGTCCGAAATAAATGATGTGAGTGTTACTGACAGAAGACGCACGGATGTTTAAACTGTTCACACTTTTCTATAAGAAACTGATTAATTAATTAAACTCTACTGTAAACTCTCTTTTAATGACTCAAGTAAATGAAGGACTCTCTAAATCCATCCTCTTCATCAAATGTTTTCTGATCACTATTGGTTTTGAGCAAAAGACCCTTTTCACAGCAGAAAATTTGACTTTTCAAAGCAGAAGAAGCAGAGGTGATGTTAATGATGGCTGCATTCCATTTAGTGCACGCTCACTCACTGACACCGTTTACTCAGACAAGTAATGCAATGAAGCTGTTGTTAATGTGTTATTATTTACAACTGTTCTTTTCTTGCTTTGACAAGTCAAAATGTCTGCCATGAAAAGGGTCAATATCAGGAGTCAAATATGAATCCATAAATTCTTTGCAGGTGCTTCTTCTTCTTTTATTCTACATGGACATGACAACATTTCAACTTCAAATGTGGAGCATTTGAGGAAGTCCTGTCCTATGGTGTGGGTTTTTAACTGTAATTTTGACTTTATTATCATTGTCATTAAACCTCATAATTTGAAAACAAATGTTTTATCATCTTCAAATCAAGTGGCCAAAGTTTGACTGAAGCAATATCACCTACCTGAAGTCAACTTCATCAACTCACAGCTGAATGGTTTGGAGTATTCAGAAACAGAATTTCTGAATCTTGACCCCCAATACTCAGGCAGTTGTGTTTATTGGTGTAGTGATACTCAAGAGATTGTTGAAATTGAGGACTTGTGTATACTGAGCAGTGCTGATCATGATCAGGCATAAGATATGAAGATACAGCTGATTTACTGTCTTTCCATCTCACCTAATTCATTTGCATGTCTTGATCAGATGGACAATATTCTGTTAATAGACCAAGACAAAGGCATCAAAAACAGACTTCTTTTACATAACATGGAGATTAGATCAGCTTTGTAGACGATGAAATAGAAAATGTTTTGTATAAAACTTGGTCGCCAAATGATTTGACCAAAAACAACTAAACTATGTGCTTTGAAATCATCTGGATGCAAAAAAAGATGTTTGTTGATGCATATAAGGTGGTGTTGAAAGTGCAAATTTCAACTTGCCTTTCCTTTGATGGCAGTATATGGCTTTCTGTATGTGCCAGTTTTCATTAAAAAGTAGTTTTCATGGGGTGTCTGGTTAAGATGCTTACAATAATATGGTCACAACATCCCCGGTTTGATAGCAGGGGACTTTTGTTTCATGTCGTCCACCTCTTCTCTTCATCACCATCCATCAAAATTAGTTGTCATAGAGAAGAAAAGGGTTTTTTGGGCTGCCACAGACACACAACTTCAGGCTACCGCAGACTGCTAGACTGCACTACAACTACCCGCCAAAACAAGGTCACCAGCACACCATGGGGGCTTGACCTCTTATCCGTTAATTTCTGATTTAAAACCCTCCCTGGGTCAAGCTTGGGATGGACCAGCACCCTCCAGCTTCACTACACTGACGTGTAGCCACTAAAAATAAAGACAACCCATAGGGTGTCCAAGCACAGATTACAGGCTCTCGCTGTTCACCATGACGACAAGGGCTCAAATACTACAGGTTCAGCAGGAGACTCATGGGCAGCACATACAGAAAACATTACATAATTATATTGTATTGGTCAGCAGCAATAACTTTTAAGCTAGAAAAAGTAGTCTGAAGTTCAGAAGTCACTGACACAAATCTCAGTTTCTTGATTGGACCTTTAATACGCATTTTCCAAAATGTCTTCCTTGACACAAACTCTAAAAACATCACAATTCTTAATAAGCAAACCAGGCAATGAGACCTAAAATGGACAGAGACAGAAAAACTATCAATATTCATAGAAATAGTTCATCTGAAGGCAAGACGGAAATATGTAACTGTTTCTGGTGTCAGGTGATGTTGAAATGCATTTGGCATTATGGTGCAAACGGCCTTACACTCGGGATGTGATGCTTAGATGTGAGAGTGAGATTGTACGCAGCATCGGAGATGTTGTAATGGACAGATATTTTCGAGGCAAATATATGTTGATGACAAAACCTCACAGTCTGCAAGTCCAGGTTCCATTTAAAAAATGTCTGAGAAATGACCTGTTGGTGATTGAGAGTTATGGCTTGTGTTGTGTTAATTATTTGTGGATTTCATGAAAACAGAATGGCTTCATGCCCACATTTTGTGTGCTCAAGTGAACAGTGGGAACTGACCAGTGAAGCAGTGCCAAATAATACAAACACAGCATTTGAGAAGTTATAGCTGCACACAATCCTTCATTCAGTCTAACTAGACAGATATAAAACCAAACAACAGTTGGCATTGTGTGTATAATACCATAAATTTGGATTTGGTCTTATATTTGTGCATATCACACATTTCAAGTTATACTTTAAATCATGAAATATCCCTAATTAAATAACTAATCCCAAAATCTGGAAGTTAATTTGTTTCCCAGATCTGACAGATTATAGCAAGTCCAATTCAAAATCCCTGGATGTTATGGAAATAATACAGATGAGGCCTTGAAAAAAATTAAACAACACTCACACTGAAACCCCCCCCCTCCCGCCAACCACCACCACCTCTCACCTAGTAAGGAGTGTATTAGTGGCTTGCACACACATCCTCCACAGATGGCTATCGCTATACTTTTAGAGCTGAAAATTGATTGGAGTAAACAGTAATTGTATATCTGTGTAGATGAACCTGCTGGTAATAAAATTATGTGCTGTAAAAAGACCGGCAGTGTGGTCTTACCTTGATATTTTTAGCAAGACAGCCTGCATTGTCCATGGAGCGTCTGGTCGTCCAGTGTCCAAGACATCGCCTATCAGTGTAGTCTAAACCCAATCACACAAATCACACATGCCTGGGTTTACAGAGGGCCGTATTCTGCTCTGCCTGGCTTAAGACACAAACACTCATACTCGAGCATGCATGCACACACTCACACACATGCTGTCACCCAAACACACACACACACACTCTGAGCTTTAGCAAAGGATCCTTGCCTCTAATCCAAGACTCCTTGATGCATATTTATAAGAGGGCCAAACAGGAATAAGAGCAGAACACGGAAACAAGTCACATAATGTGGAAGATCAACAAGGTGAAACATTAACAAGTGTGTGTAAGAGAGATTATTTAAGTCTCAGCCTGTCTGTGTCCTGGTGTAACTAACCCATTTACAGCCACCTGCAACTTACTGGGCCACAAGGCACCCTGCCAGGTGCAGTAATACAGTCGGTCTACTTAGCCTTTATTGTGTGTTTGTGTTTGAGAGAGAAGAGACGGAGAGAACTGAAAGAGATATAAAAGAGGGTGGCCCAGGTTCAGACACACATTTTCCGTCATGTTGTCATTAAATAAATAGTAATCACTGTGCCCTCTTTCCTTCTGTCTCATCTGCTCACACACACCCAGCGTCCAGTCTCTCCTTCTTGTTAAAAGCCAGCCTGTGCGAGTGTTGAACGTCATTCCAATCAGCATCAGCTGAAGTACTAGGTTAATCCTCATTGCAACACACACAAATCCACACAGAGGCGCGCGCGCACACACACACACACACACACACACACACACACACACACACACACACACACACACACACACACACACACACACACACACACACACACACGCGCACGCGCGCACACACACACACGCACACACACACGCACACACAAACACAACTGAAAAGGGGAAGAAGAGAGAGAAAAAAAATGGAAGGGGATAATGAGACCAGGTGTGTGATGAACAGTCCTGCATGGTTCAACAGTGGGCTAATTCCTCCTGTCAACTACTAACAGCTGGACATGGAAACTATCATGAGACTCATTTTTTTTGACGTCAGGACTTGTACGTAAGTCGAGGCGGACAGGTTCAGAAGTTCACAATCCTGCTTTGTTCTGCATAACATACCTTAAAACATATCCACAATAAGCAGTTTGCCTTCACAAGGAGCAACACGTGGGGATATAAGCCTTTAAAACTGTCAGCCTATACTGGTTAAAAATACAAATACCAGTTATTATTATTATTTGAACACCTCTATGGACCAGCCTATAAGACTTTAAATAATCTTCAAATGTGAAATACTGACTGAAGTGGGTCTCAGGCAACAGGTCAGTGATAGGTTTGGGACACTGCCATGAGCAACAGCCATCAGATTTTGTGATGCTTATATTATAAATTGTTTTACATCCAACAGGATGGCATGGTATGAGGAGGTGTGCTGGCATTGGTGAAGGAAGTATTAAGATATTTTTTTATTTTTAGTAAAAGTACCAATACAGCAATGTAAAAATACTCCAGGACTTGCAGGACTTTTACAGTCAGTCTACTTAGCCTTCATTGTGTGTGTGTGTTTCAGAGAGAAGAGATGTAAGAGATATAAAAGAGGGCAGCCTAAGTTCAGTAAAAGTCCTGCATGAAAAATCCTACTTAAGTACATAAATATTATCAACTTGATGTAGTTAAAGTATTGCAGTAAAAGTAGTGGTTTGGTCCCTCTGACTGATATATTTTTATATATGACATCATTAGATTATTAATACTGAAGCATCAGTGTGTAGGCAGCATGTTACTGTTGTAGCTGCTGGAGGTGGAGCTAGTTTGAACTACTTTATATACAGTTAGCTAGTTTAGTCCAGTGGTTCCCAACCTAGGGGCCTGGCCTCTCCAAAGGGTCACCAGAGAAATGTGAGGGGTCATCAGATGATTAATGGCAGAGTAAAGAAGAAAAAACAAAGTTGTGATACACTAATCTTTTCAGTTCTTGGACTTTTTCTCTAATCTTTGATTTTTGGTGAAATGTTTAGAGGGAAAAATCACTATTTGGTGGAGCTGTTAACAACTCATAGACATCTGAAAAGTAACTAAAACTGTCAAATAAATGTAGTAGATAAGAAAGTACAATATGCAGCCTGCAGCTCTTTCAATCAATGCACTATGGCTGTTTCTGCTTCTACTTTTCATGTTTTAATAGTAGGGCCAACAAGTAGAAATTTAAGATACTGCACAAGCACTATACTTGAAATATTGTATTTATATGTTATTGTTTTTTGTTTTTTTAAAAATGGTCTTCCTGTGATTTTATGCAAAATTTTTCATGTAAAGTAAAGCTGGTTATGGCCTGACCACTGGAGAGCAATCTGCTTTTAACAAATGAACTTCCAACTGAAGTGCTAACCGCTAATTCAGACACTGTTGAGGAATTCAGTAACTTTTTATAATACAAAACAAACTGTTTTTGTGCATTAACATCTTGTAGCTTGCCATTGACATGACAACAAACATTATAATGTTAAATATAATGTGCTGGGGACATACTAACCTTGATTTATCATCAGGAAATCATTGGAGTTGAGTGTTTCATCTGCTGTGTCTTGTATAAGTGTGTAACTGATTTTCAGGAGATATAACATAAGCTGTTTAATTGTACTGAAGCTTCCTCTGTCCTGATTGGCTGACTGATGTCCACAGCTAATTAGGTTAAATGCGCACACCTGTTACAGTTGCTGAAAGTGACTGCTCAGTGTTGCGTTACACTTAAAAAACCATTAGCTTTTATTGTTACTGAGCAAAAAGATTTATTGACCGATTGCAATCATTTCATGGGTGAATTACACTGTAAATTACTGTATGTTAGTCTTTCCTGAACAAGAAAAAACAAACTTTCATTTGAAAGTTAGCTGCAATTTATGAGCTGTGGTGGAGTATTTAAGTATTATCAGCAAAATCAATCAATCACAGGTGAAAGTACTCACTTAGAGAAAAATGCTTGTTACTTTTTTTATTACAGGCTAGTAGATTAGTAATAGGCTGCTTGACTTTTATTGTATAGTTGGTGTAATTTTAACGATTCATTAATTACATCTGTTCTACCTATGTCAAATCTATCGCTGCAAAGTAGCTGTCAAATAAGTGTGGTGGAGTGAAAAGTACATCTCCCTCTGACATGTGGTGGAGTAGATAAAAGCCCAAGTGAAGCATCCCAAATTACTTAAGTACTTGATTAAATATACTTAGATGCATTCCAGTACCGGCTGCCAACCACAGATGGGAAAGAATTGCTGTTCCAAATGAAAACAAAAAATAGATGTTATTTGTAACCTTCATGTTGAATTCAATTAATGCAGCTCTTCACCATGTGTGGACCAAGTCAAACAGAATAGTAGTCTGTGCAAGACTGAGAAAACATAACATAGGACAGAGTCTAGAAATACCCTAAAAATTATATGTAAATAAGAAAAGGATGCTTAAAATGGGAAAGCACAGTCTTATCCTAAGTTTCACCTCGAGGCCCAACACATGTTCATAGATTCTTTTCATTCGGAGGTGACTAACTGCTTGGAGGTCATGCTGTGCACTGGCTACTCACACTGCCTGCCAATCATCTGAGTTTAGGGTAAATAAGCTCCAGGTCTTTTATTTCACACCTAATATAATTTTTATCCAATTAGGATCACCTTTTTGTAATGTTTTACCTGCTCTGTTTATTCAGCACATCTGGTTTACATTTAAATTTCTTTCTCTGAAACCAGTAGTAGTAACAGTGAGCATTTAACTGTTTGTGCAGCCTTTTCATGTCAATTGTAATTGTGGTTTGTGTAATAACTTTTATAGAAACCTGTAAATTAATCAATCTACACTTTTACACCACAAATTTAGAAAGATAAAGGTGAAATACTACAATAAGAAATCATCTCCCATTTCTTCTTGAGCATATTGTGAAATCAGGGATTTGCCAGCTAAAATTTACAACGTGCACTCTCCCCTTAATCAAACCCAGATAAGAAAATGCCCTTCCTCTGATGGAAAATTTCTAGGGAAGAAACTTGTAGGCGTGTTATCGATCAACTTACTAACAGTCAGCAGTTAAATCTAACAACACTATCCATCTGTCTTCTGTAGCAAGTACATTTTTTCCAAAACTACGTTACTGTCAGTGTAACATATATGTCAAAATCTCTGGATTAAGTTTGTATCTACTGAGAAGAGTAGCACAAATCCATCTACACGGATTTTGTAGGTATGTGGATAGAGGAAAAATGGAGGAAATCTGGGAGAACATAGAAGATAAATATATATATATAAATAAGAGAAGGTAAGCTGCAGATAAAGGCAAAAAACCGAGTGCCAGGCACAGAACAGGACAGAGGAGGTAATAAGTTGAGGAAAAGTTGAGAAAAGAAGTTGAAAAAATGAAGGTTGATGGGTAGGAGGATGTACAATTTAATACAGTAGGCTTAACCTCAGTGTTTCCATATTTTTTAGGATTATTCTAATGCTAATTCATCTCTAGCACATAGTTCAGCTCGACAGGACAAGAAAGATTGAGATACCACAAAGATTGCATGGCCTCCCATCCCATCCACCTTCAGCTATCATGTCCACACTGCAGAGGATGAGCCGCAATAATTCAGCTGACAGACCAACTGCTGTGAGGTCAGAGGTCAAACCTTACCTTGACAGGAGTGTTTTAAAACAGGAAGAGTTGGAACGTCACCGAGGAATAATTGCAGAGTCTGTGCAGGAAGTTCTAAGATTTTCACCTGGCACCACAATGTAGCTGTTCTGTGTAGAAATGAGCGAGTATTGTTGAAGTATGACCCTTTCCTGCTTTTAGCATTCCTAGATAGCCAATCAGGGGGATACAGACAGAAGATATGAAAACAAATACGTGTATGCATGCACACCTACTGTGCTAGTCTGGTTGACTTTGTGCTGTTTGCAAAGAAAGGAAGTGATGGAGAGATTGTGTGTTATTGGAAATTCTTTAAGTGTTATTCTTAGATGTCTGAATTGTACATACTGCTGTTCTGCTCCTGCCTGAGAGGTTAGCTTGGTGAAAGAGCAAAAAAGAATACAGAAATATAGTGGATCACACAGGTGTGTAAGTGGCTTTAAACAGCAGTGTTGACTGCCTCTCATAGTATTTGTCAACCCATGTCCACAGCTCAGATTGTAGCTACACTCTTAAATCTTTGCCGCCTTGTGTCAAAATGAAAAGGGTGTTTATGATGCAATAAACAATCCAAGACAAAAAACAGACATACAAAAAGCTGTGGTGGTGTAATCCTTCGCTCTTTGGAAGAAATAAAAGATAGACGAAACACACACGCAGTCCAGTAAAAAAGAAAACAAAATCTTTATTATTTTGTCTAGAAGAACAGGCTGTTTTGGAAGGAGGTGTGAGGAAGATATTGGAGAGGTAAAAGCAGCCGAGGAATAGGGCGGAGTCAAATAGACCAGAGGTTGGGGCTAAAACCTGGATTTCCATAGTTACGCCAGGGCTCCCATCGGGTCCCAGGCTGGAAGAACGACGGGCTCCTGTTGCATCACCGCCAGGACATCAGAGGAGAGGAACTTCTTGTCTACCACCACCTCATACACATACTCGGAGAACCAGTCGTCCGTCATGATCAGGTAACCTACAGAGACAGACACAGACAACCAATCAGCTGTGTAAATCTGTATATACACTCCACTGCTATCAATCAAATTCAGGGCAAGTATAACCTTGCACTACATTGGTAAACGCCAGATCACAATCTGGTGGTTTTAGCATTTTGTCACCTAAATAAGCTTCTTGTAGGATGACGGGAAGCTTATTCTGATGATAAGTGACACGTCTGTACATCAGACATGAACAAGGCATAAATTAAAACAACAAACAGAAAAAGGAATCAACCCTATGAGAGTCTATATATTAAAGGAATAGTGTGACACTCTGGGAATTATGGTTATTTGCTGAGACTTAGATGAGAATATCAACATCATTTTCCAGTTTTTATGCTAAGCTAAGCTAAGCTAACTGGCTCCAGCTTCATATTTACCATACAGGCATGAGTGGTGTTGATCTTCTCATCTAACTCTCTGCAAGAAAGCGAATAAGCATATTTCCCAAAATGTCAAACTATTCCTTTAACCATAAATAACAGGTGAGTGGGACTCCGGATGAGTTCATGGTGAATTTAGGAAATGCGTGTAATCAGTTCCCTCAGAAAGTGTTCCTCTCTTTAGCCCCAACAGACTTTACATTGGAATGACATCACGTACAACAACAAAAAATAACTTGAACAAATATAAAACCTTCATGCTATAAAAATTCACAATACAAAGAGTAACAATTGGCCTTATTTGCAGTTGGTGGTGTTCTGTCAACAGTTTTACAGACGTTTTTTTAATACTGGGAAAGTGCTTTTTCAGCCACGGGGGATTTCTTAGTTGCGTACCACAGCTGGCTACTGGGAGGTGTCACGTCCACCATCACATCCATGCTCATGATTCTACTGTGGTGACACCCTTCAGGCCTCTTCCAGGCTTAAATAAGCTGGGCCCGCTCCAGGCGTCTACCTCTCTCTTCTGGCCTTCAAAATGTTCGCGATCTTGTTTCACAGTAATATTCACACATATTTCACTCTTCCACACACTTCTTACACTGTTGGTGCAGCTTTGATTCACATCCTATGCTTTTTCTTTTGTAAAACAATTATTTTTTGGATGTTATTAATAAAACATTCATTGGCACTTAAACGTGATTGTCTCCCCTAATTCATACATACTTTGAGTACTTTTATAATAGTATTGAAATGGAATTTAATAAAGAAAAAACACCCAACTAAACAGTTTTGGACCTGTGAGTAGAATATTATCAATATGTTAAATAAACAGGAACAGGAATGTCTCTTTGTTACACAGTATTACACTCTCAAAAAATGAGTCATTGGCCAAAGTCAACCTGTCAGCAGAATCACAACACATTCTCATGGAAAAAAAATACTTGATTTAAGAAAACATGTCACTAATGAAACCGATTATTGTTACTCCTCTTTCACTGAAGGGGAGGCGTAGGGAATGCTGCTAACAATTATTTGACAAAGTAGTCATAATTTGACCGTGCACATGTTTTAATTCCTTTTTAGTGCCCTTTATCACTAAACTATTCAACAGGCAGAAGGGTGGAGGAGAAGACGGACCCCCACCCCTCATGGTTCACACTCCCCACCCTACAGTGCAGTATACATTCAACACTTCTGCTATCACTTCTGCACGCCCACCCTGATAAAATGAAACAATGTCTGCCTCTCTCTCTCTGTGTGTGTGTGTAGCAATACAAGGTCAATGTGGCCAAATGTGGGCCGGTTATGAAAGCGTACCTTGAACTTACACTGACAGGAGACATGTTGGGATAACCTAATGTCTTTTTGGATGACGATGCAGCCCCATGCTGAAATGATTAATTAAAATTAAAGATGTCTGTGCGTGTTTCTTTTGCGTAAATAACAAGTCTGAAAGCTATGCGAAACCAAAGCAGCTCAAATCCACGACTGAACTGACACATATGGGAAGCTGGATGAGAGCTGGAGGAGATTGTTATGCCTCGGTTTAGCAGCCGGATCTTAGAGCGAATTCGATTTATTTTACTCTTCTGTTCCCCTGATGCCACCTCTCATTCCGTCTCTTCTTTTCCTTCCCCACGTGTTCGGAGTTGAGCAAATGAGAGCATCCCTCCCACTGTCAAGTTGACTTATCGAAGACGTCAGGGTAACCGCAAAAATGTGACACAGTTCAAAACAATATATCGGTGATGGTGATGGTGTGTATGTGTGTTCTTCCAAGTACGCAAATCTTAGATGGCACGCTGCCTGGTTCTCACTGCGGTATCCGTGTGTGTGTTGATGTGAGTTTCCTGGAACCTGCGTGTTGGGTGGCATGGTGGTGTGTGCGTGTGTGAGAGAGAATGCTGGGTGTCATTATTTGTTTTTAGGGATAGGCTGACTGTCCTCTCTCAGAGATGATGGATGAACTGTAGGCTACACGGCTGTGGAGCAGCCATCTTGTTTTCCGACTTCAGCAGAAATCCGCAACACAGGACCATGACCGAGTCACGGACCACGAAGATCTGAAATCTCTCTCTAAAATACCAGAAGTGACTACATTAAGAGGCGCTTGATTTGAGCTATATGATTTAGATTAAGAAGATGTTGACTGGATCTATGATTAGAGGACAAGATACATTTGTGAAATAGTTTTGACATTTTACAGAAAAGACAACATTTTTAATTTGGTATTTAAGAATAGATGGGGAACAGTACACCCGCAGAGTTGTGGTAAGACCTCAGAAAAAGCATTTTTCATTTCATAACAGGACTCTCATATGAGGTGAAGGGACAGATAATTGTGGTTTGGGTGCAAAATAGTGGCAGCGGATTAGAAGCATACTTTAAAACTAATGAAGCTTCTCTTCCCAAGACTCTGTTGTGTCCACTACCAAGGAAATCCTTCCATCCACACTGACTTCATTTCCTTGTATTTACTTAAAAACAAATCATATCGGTAGGAAATAATAGTTTCTCCCTCCACATTGTCAAACTCAGTCAGGGCTCAAACAGAACTCGTGACGGAGTCCACCTCAGGCTAACATCCTGTCTAATTGAGAATAAAAACCTGTGTGTATTGCCAAACATTTGCCCAAAACGGTGTACAAGTATGAGCTGTGGAGTGAGCGGAGTCATAACAGCGGCTTAAAGATGGAGGAAACAGAAAGTTAAACCTTTCACAAGAGACTTCTTCAGGGTTAGGGAGAATATTAAAAGGCCTAAAGGGAGACGTTAAGCTTTTGCAAACCTTATAAACACAATCCACTTGCTCCCTCCGCTCCTTGGCTATAACCACTCTTGTTCCAGTTTCTCCTTTATCATCTTTCCAAAATCATCTCTACATCTACTTGCATTTGTTTTTCCTTTTTTTCTAACTGATTCTACCTGTAGTGTGTCTCCAACTCTATTTCAGCTCTCCCCTGACTCCTGCATGCTCTGTCTTCTCTTTTTACCCTCAGCCTTTGTCAACAAACAAAGCCCCCGGATTCCCAAGTGAACTTCACTTCTCTCAAACTTTTGTTCTCAAAAACTTTATTAATTTGGCTGCGGACAGGCTGGAGGCCCTGGCCTTCCCCATCTGCTGGTGTTTATGGAATAAGATATGCGTGAAATACATTTGATTTGACTGAGGGGTTTTCACATGTTTTCCCAACAGTCACTACGGTTTGTGGGTTCAAGAAAATATTGTGAGTATGTGTGTGTGTGTATCTCTCTGTGTGTGTATATACTGTACTGTATGTGTGTGTTGCCAGACGATGCATGACTGACCTGAAATACTCTCCTATAATTTGCAGTGGAATGTCGAAGCCCAGAGATGGAGAGGAGAGAGGAGAAGGGGTCAGAGATAGATGAGAAACAGAGATGAAAAGATAGAGGGAATAACAGCAGCAGACTGTAATGTCTGGGGCAGGGCTGTGACATACCTGCTGTGATGTAGGGGCTTGTTGGATAAAGACAGACTGACCTTACTTAGTGACAAACATCTACATTTTCCCACATGAGGTAAAACAATGAGGTAAATGTATGTAGAAGTTATCTCTGTGAGCAAAAAGCAACGGCTTCAGATTGCTCTGAACGCTCACTTTTTTTCCAACTTTCAGCCCGAGCTGACGTCGGCTCATGATGGATTTCTTTATATTGTCATCTGCTGCACGCACATTGTGTGAGTTCACTGCTCTGCTCCACAAACATTATGGCATTTTTTGGGGGGTAGTCACGTCGAGCCATGACTCAAGTCGAGCTGGCTCGCTGTGAGTGTTTACCTGTTGGAGTTGTGCTGGTCATCTGCAGCTCTTTATCAAGCATCATCATCACTGTGGCCATTTCTGCTTGTACTATTCCTCCCTGCATTACTTATAACTGATCCGCTGAACAAAGAGCTCCAAATATCTCCATGTCTTGTTGTGTCAACCGGTTTTTAGCGCCACTAATGAAGCTCTGCTAATTCCGTGAGGAACATGTTTCCTTTCCAGTATATTCTTCATAATAAAAGTCTCCTGTTATTTAATCATTTAAAAGCTTTTAATATGAAGCAGTAAAGCGGGCAAAGTTGGGTTTTCATCAACAGTAACTTAACACAACTCTGATATGGCTGCTCCTTGGCAGGCTTCCAGAAAGCTGGCCAATCAGAACAGAGTGGAAGCAGGAGCTAAGACTGCATGTTAGAGACAGAGGCTGAAATAAGGGGCCAGTATAAGATAAATAAGGAGTTTTTTTGAACTGTGAATTATGCAAAGCTACTCTAGTGGAGTCCTGGAATAAAAATATAAAGCTGGAAATGAGCATAATAGGTCCCCTTTAAATTCATTTTGAATTTGTGGTTGAACAAAGCAAAAAAAAACAACTCAGTAAGCTGAACACTAAAACTAAACTGTCAGGTTCAAAAGTTCCCAGTCAGCATAAACTATTGTGCACGTGTTTTATCTATGGAGTTATACACCAGTCTAAGATTTAGCTCATTCTATAACCATGTTTATACAACTAGACCCAGAGGCACTGAGCTCAAAAAAACACAACAGGGGCGCTGCGCCTGTGTGTGTGTGTCTTCATGAAACAGGACATGGCCAATTATGAGTTCATAAAGCAGCAATGCGGGGGTCTCAGTTTAATCCTGTTAATTCAATAGACACAAACAGGAAGATGACGATTTATAAGGGGACACTGTGGTGTGAGAAAGATGTGAAAGAAAGATGGGGACACAGGAAGACTCCGGTGCGAAAGAATACATATGTTGTTGGGACTAGATCCAGGTGAAAGAAACTATTTAAGATGTTTACAGCCAACTTAAGTGACAGGTGGAAGCTGCATCATACAATACAATTCAGCCGTGACTTGACATTTAACTGACTAACATATCCACGTTGTCCTGATGTAGAAATATCCCTTAAATCTGAACTAAAATCATTTTTTTCCCCTGGTAATTCATCACAGATTAAATCCAAGGGCAAAAAATAGGAATAGCGTAATTATGTGTGAAGTGTCTCTTAGGTTACCTTTGTTCCCACGGTCATCGCCCCAGGAGTTTTCCACCCGCCACTTCTCATAGCCTTCTTTCCCATCCTGACAGAGAGAGAGAGAGAGAGAGAGTAGATGATGGAGAGATAAAAGTGAGAAGCAGAGACCAGAGGAAAGAAAAGTGTCCTGACAGCTGGGGTTACTTACAAGGGGGGAAACTGACAGCACTGTGAAGAACTGCAGCCGATTAAAGCAGCGTAAACAAGCAGTAAGACTTTGATGCAATAAACCCTGGGAAACTCTGCATGTGTGTATTCTTGTTGGTCTGTGTGTGTATATGCTGTATATTTTGCATGAGTTTACACCTGTTGTGTATGCGTACCTTGTCTGTGACGGCAGTGAGGATCATAGCGTGGGTCATGAGAGAGTCTCCGTATATCAGTCTCTCTGCCTTAGAAAGATTCTTCACTGAAACTCCGAACACGAGCTCATGGTTGAACCTGCACGCGCACACATGTAGACACACACACACACACAAAAAAAAAAAAAAAATCACATTACACGACCTCCTCTGATAGCAAACTCTGCCTCTGATTTCACCTACATAATTTCAAGAGAAAAGGCAAATACAATATTGTTTTGATGACTTGATGGGTAATTGTCCATATTATATCCCAACAATCACAGGATAAGGTTCAAATATCTTTTTGGTAGAAGCAAGGGAAGACATGCGATGACCATAAAAAGCCAAAAGCAAAATCTTTCTAAGCCTTGTATTCTGCATGAGCCAAAAACAGCTTTCGATTCATTTCTTGAGCCTGACTGTAGAAATTAGGCTCCATTCAGCCTCAGCCTCATTCCAATTATAATCTACTAGCACACGAAGAGATCTGTCTGGAAGATGAGCTTCAACAGTTCTGGTACCAGACATTTGGCACCATGCTGGTTTGGTTCAGTGGGCAAATTTAAGCCTGGCGCCAGCGACTCAGACACAGATGCTGCTGCACCTGAAGGGCAAAGATGAGCAACTTTTCCCCTGTGGAGAGACTGACACCTCATGGAGGCAGACGAGGTCTGGGCTTTGTTATGTGAACCCTGCTATAAGACGCAGCATAAACAAGCCTGGGGTACAACATTCACATTCACAAATATTGATTTTTAGATAGTTATTATATATTTAGATGGATTTTGGGTTTGATGGTGTTCAGCGTGATCAAACATTTCAGCTTTGTGAGGTTGAGTATCTGATCTGTTTGGAGAATCTAGCCAATAATAGTGTCGTGCTGCAGATCACATTCATCTGATAAAACACTTAGAAAAGGTACCATGTGGAGTTTTTGATCACTAGTAGCTCTTTGGAGCTATGGTCCACGTCTTCTAATGTTTCGTGGTATAATGCACCAAGAAACATGGATGTAAACATTAAAGGTTTCAAAATATTAAAAATATGCTTTGCAAATATTTTATGAGGAAGAAAACTCACTCATCATGTTTGTTATGCCAAGCACACACTTTAAAGTCATCAGACAGCTATATTGTGCACACTACACAACTTTCTGTCTTTTAATTGTGAATCTTGAAGTCGTCGTGGTTTGCACACTATACGACTGATTGGTGACAGGGGGTCACACATTACAAGATCTTTCACCGAGAGGAATCCATGATAGTCTGTCTGGTCTCCAAACCATGTTTTGTCATGAAAAAACCCACGAGAAGTGACACGGGAAATGACCCATGCTCGAGACAGGATTTTTTCTTCCAAAAATGGATGTCCACAAGAAACGAGTTGTTTAAATTTCTTTCTTTTTCTAAATTTTCCTCCATTTCTTGGGGCAAATCAGACTGCAGAACTTTTCTTGTAGCCATGCTTGTAGATGTTGTCATGTTACAGGTCTTACAGGTCCCTTCACCCCGTGTCATGCACTCTCATTGGCTGTAGTTCCTCGCCGCCCTCATTACCAGTCACAACACTTTGTACACTACAGGATTTGGACTCCCTGACAGGTCCAGATATTCAGCCTGATTGATATCTTTCGGGTGTCTGTGATGCATTGGTGAGTCTCTCGGATTGTGCCATTGAACAGTTCTCTAAAAACTGTCAGTGAGTGCAAAATCAGGGCTACAAACGTGTTATGTGAACTCGGCATTAAGCATCAAAGATATACAGTACATCATGCGTTTTGGTGAGAAACAGAAATTTTTGCTTGTTAACAAGAAAACTCTACAGGATACCTTTAATATTCAGTGTGCAGAATGTTGTTGCATTCATGGTTGCTTTCTCCTCATAGTAGAAATTAAATAATTTATTTAAAACAAACCAACCACTACTTCCACAGAAATCACACCTCTCCTGAAGTTTATTGACGCATTAAAATCATTATAGAAACCTGATCATTTACTGCATCTATGACCCTGCTAAACTAAAGCAATACTAGTAATGCTACATATATTGGTTCTAATATCTGGGCCAAGAGAGTCACAGACTAGATTCATTGACTATGTTTTGTTATTTTAAACCTTTTGGGAAATCAGGAAGACACATTTTTTGGCATCTGCATGATGCCAAAACGATCAATCACTGAGAAATATATATAAAATCCGACAAACCATGTAGAACTACCTCAACACTTCAATTATTTTCAGGATTTTCACACCCAGCACTAACTGCACACACTAGGCGCCTCTGAGTAATACTCACACATTCATGTCATTAATGCCCAGCTTGCCATGGAAATGTTTGCCGACATCACAACCAAACCACACCGCCTAGAAGAAAAACAGTAGCCATGTTCAGATTTGAAGGTCACACACACTTGTGTCTACAGTTACTCCTGTTCATCCCGACTTACTTCTCCATCCTTGATGGACTCAGCCGCAGCCTTTTTAAGCAGTTGGATGGGCTGATTGTTGTACAGAGTGTTACGGCCCGCAACCATGTTACCCAGGAACTCAACACTGTACAGCTTCCCGTAAGGGTTCTGGGGTCGAGGGTCGTTCACAAGGCAGATCTGAGGATAAAGAGAGTTACAGTACAAGTTCAGACACTGTGCATCTTCCCACAGGGAGTCGAAAACAGAGGTAGCAAAATGGCAACTCTGTAAGGGCCCACATACTTTGTCCTGAATGTTGTATAGGGGTTTGACGTGCTCCCTGTAGAACTCCTGGGGGGTGATAGGTCCCATGCGATGGAACGTCTTGTCCTTGTCCCTGTACTCCCAGGAGATGGTCTCCGGAGGGCTGCCTAGACAAACGCTGGCCACCCGGAACACCTGCACAGAACACACACAGTTTGAATATCAACTTCCTTACAAAACTGTACTCTGATTTAAAATGCAAATATTACAAATCTGCCTTTCACGCCAAACAAATCTGCATTCAAATCATATTTCATGTTCACAGGGCATGACAACCCCAGGTCTGTCCCTGCATACTCGTCGATAACTGCCTGGGCCTCTCTCATTCCTTCCAACTTTCCCTACATTTTCCCTCTTTCCTCTCTATACAGTGCTTTCCCTCCCCTCCATTTCCCCATTTGCACCCCCCCCCCCTTCCGTCCCCCTCCATGTGTGTCTTCCTGTGGTGCTGAAGTTCAGACCGAGTTCCTGTGGGCTAAATCGGGTTGTTTGGACTGGGCTGTCTGTCAATCTGTCCCTTCTAACCTCTGATATAGCTATCTCAGGAATTTCCCCCCTGATGCTTTTCACCTCTCCCATCCTCTGCTCTCCTCTCCCAGATGCTTTTCCTATCAATTAATTAGATTAAGGAGGGCCTGAGAAATTAAGATGCAGCTCAGTCCATTGTTGGTGGTAGATAAAAGAAGTGATACATTGGTTTGAAAAACCCACGTATACAGAGGCTCTACAGCGTTGAGTGTTGTTCTGAGTCTGTGGATGAATGGTGATACATCACACTCTCGCTGTTTCAACTACGGAT
Organism: Thunnus maccoyii; assembly: GCF_910596095.1. Classification (NCBI taxonomy): domain Eukaryota; kingdom Metazoa; phylum Chordata; class Actinopteri; order Scombriformes; family Scombridae; genus Thunnus; species Thunnus maccoyii. The sequence continues at coordinate 9,504,694 of NC_056538.1, forward strand.
GTCAGGAAGGATAAATTTACAATAGACTTATTTTTTTTACTGACTTTCTATTGATATCCAGACAAATTCAACTCTAGCTGATTATAGAAGTAACAGAGGGATTATTTTTGGCCTGGCCTGCATCAGCAAAGGGCTTCTAGAGAAAAATAGCAGCAGTTTCCAATGCTTAGTCAACGCATATTAAATGCACATAAATAAAGATGACATTCTTGCTTTCAGGATAGTAGACACAGAGCCCTCTGAGCCCACTATTCCCACACAGAGACAAACACACAAAATTCAGTATGCATACAGTAACTTCAGGCTTGGTTTACACAAACAAACAATCCCCTTCGTCATCACAGAGATGGGTAAGAGTCACAAAAGTACAGACGCACACAAAAATACACAAATGCGGCGAATCAACAAAAGGAATCTGTTCCACCCCTTATCCCCCCCCCCCCCGCCAAACCACCTTCCTCCTGATTCAACTGCTTTGTTTAGACTGCTTTGTGGGCAAGACTGCATGCCAAGGTGTCCATCTCCTTGTCTGGTCCGTGTTTGCCCAGATGCCCTCGGCACCTTGACAAGACATCTCTGTCACCCCTTGACCCCCCGCCCTCTCTCTTCATCCCTCTTTTTTTGTCTCCTCCTTCCAAGAATAACTCTAAAAACCTTTTCACTAACTTTACAGTTCTCCTTTCAGATGCCACTGAGACATACTGTAAGCATTCTCTCTTTCTGCCAGTTCAGCCCTGCGCCCACTCATCTTCGCCTGGTAAGGCAAATAAAGTAGGTGCGAAGGAAAAGGTTGGGCGGACAGAGAGACCTCAGTCAGAGGATAAACAGCCGCGGTGACATCAAGGCAGGATCAATATTGAAACACCTGCCGCCTTGATGACCGATATACATGAGTGACAGAGAGGAAAAGGTGAGAGTAATAGTAAAATAATAAAAATAACCACAGCGCACTTGACAGATTTAAATGGTCTGTTTGCTGGTTTTATTTGGTAAACGTATCTGAATGTAATACTCCTTAGATAGATTCATTTCATGATCTTCCCAGTTTGCATTAAATTTGCTCGACAAAATACATTTTTTAAGTTCAACACTCAAAAAACTCCTCCAGTGTCAATAAAATTATTTTCGATGGATACTGATCATACATTCAGGAAATTACAAATGATTTGGACCTATGTCCTCACGGCAGACTTCACTTCCTTCCTCACAACCACAGGCGTTATTCATAAAATCTGCAGAATTGAATTCATGTTTGGATTATAACTTCAAAGGCCATCACATTCACATCCTAATATTCTAAACATTCGAACTCCCACTGGGTTTCAGGATCCAGCTGTTACAGTGGAAGTGATTCTGATGGGTCTTGTTAACAGGCAGCTTTTTCTACAGCTCATCAGTCTCTAGCAGAAGGTCCACCTCAGGTCTGTCTCAATTCTGTGACACAGCAAGTTTGCGTGTCTTGCTATAAACAATAAGCTGACTGACTGCACGCTATTGAGGCTAACTGCGGCTAATGTTTGATAGCATCTGTGTTCCAGTGTTGACCGGCTGGCATCCCTCTGCAGGTTTATTTGTTTTACGCAACCCAAACAAACAAATCACCTGGAGTTAGGAGTGAGACTAACACATACAGTAAGAAGGCCAAGCCAATGTCAACGCAACACAGTATACAGTACCTGGACAAGGGAAGGTAAACAAAAAACATTTGTTCTTTCCTAAAGAAAGTTCACTGGTGTAAAAATATGTCTGAATTTAAATTTATACCCACTTTTAAATTTTGGATTAAATTGACATGAATTCATGAAGCTGCTGCACAGAAAGAAAAGAAAGTGAATGTACGCGTTTGCTCATGCGTGTTGCATTAACAGCATTGTTAAATCTTATCTCTCAACTCAAATTTGAGGGAAATGTCTAGCTTCTGTAAGCTCTCCTTTTATTTTGCCTGACAGAAGAAAATTAAAACAACAACTTGCTCTTTGTTGTCTTGTGTTGCAGTGGAAAGTGTTCATCCTTAGTCCAGTGCAGCGATTTGTGCACCTGTCACTGACTGACTATCTTGTTTCACAGATTTAATAAATAAATAATTACCAAATAATGGCTTTTACTTAATCTTCTTGTGAAGTAAACATCCCTTATATTTTGTACATTTATTGTATGAATATTTGATGATTAAATTAGAGCATTAGATGTATAAAAATATTTTTTGCTGTAAAAAATATATAAAAAAGCATGTATTTTTAATCTAAATTATTTGAACCTGTGAATAATGTGAGTGAGGCACTTGAGACTTGATTAGAGTTTGAAGCTGGCTCTCACCCATTTTGATGCCAAACTGAGATAAAACATGCGCCTCATTGCTACTCTGAAGTGAATTTATAACTATTGTCTAGAAGCTGGACTTGTGAGTGTAAGCAAATGACACCATGCAAACAGTTTGGATAAAAATGAGCTAGGTTTTGATTAAACTTCCATGTCTTGTAAACATGCAACACATGTGGTCATTGTTAAAATTTCTAACAATGGTGCGAAGCAATTCAAGAAAATCTGAGTGGACGACTCACAACTGGCAGGGCTATCGTTACGGCCCCTGACAGCGACACATATACAGGAAGTCACACACACACACCGAACAACACGTCGGCTGAGCTAATAGCCGACAGCGCCGAGCCAATACGCTGCAGCAACAAAGACTCTCTGCGAGTTGATGGCTGTCTCATAAATTAGACTTGTCTTAAGGATCACTCTATGTGCTCAGAGCCAAGAGCCGCACATGGTGTTTCCTGATTCCATGACGCAATGGAGCATGGCGGGGGTACAGTTGTGGCGTGAGGGATACCATCTGTGTACGTGTGCATGTGTGTAAAGTACTGTATGTGCATGTACAGTTAGCAGGGAACGTCCCTGTTTTTTTTGTGTGTGCATGTGTTGCCTACTTGTCTATGTAAGTGAGAGTGGAGGAGCAGGGAAACACACCAGATACATCATGAAAGAGAGAGACTGGCTTTGAAACTTAAACTAATCCTCTCTGCCTCAATAATGCAGCGTATGGATACTGTCATCCTAACAGCCTCTATAAAAGACCAACTGTCCTCGTGCACTGGACTAGTGCGTCCGTTGTTACTGCAGGTGCAAGCTGCTGTTGCGCAAGTTTTCAGATAAATGAGATGTGCTTGGTTTTAACTAATGTGCCTGACCGGTGTTAACAAAAAGAATAGATTCTTGACACGCAAAGGGATCCGTTTAAATCAAGCGCACCCCACGTCGTACAGTAAGTGGAAGCAGAGACGCTAACCCCGGTTGCTTGTCATGGGTGTGTGTGTAGGGCCGGTGTGATGAAGACCAGGGCACGATCACAGCCGCCACGTAGGGAGGGTGGACAGCATCACCTCAACACACACCAAAGTAGGACTGACACAGCACTTTGATCCTGAGAAACACATGTGCTCGCATAGATGCAAACCCACGTGAACATTAGGGGGAAACACTACTATACCCATATGTAAGAGTCCAAGAACTACGTAAGTCTATGTACACACACACACACAAGTCATGTCCACAAACACAGTTTTTGCACATGTGAGCATGCACACATGGACAGCAATGAAGCAGTTGTGTACACAGTTTGTAAACTACATAAATAATTCCTAAATGTGCTCTGCTTAAAAAAAAAAGAAGAAAAGTCATAATACTGCAATGTCATAACAAATGCAACACCTGGCGGACAATCTTTTAGCCTGTCCTGTGTGAGTTCATGATGGATGCTGTCGTCATTGATTGGCTGGCAAGCCTGATAAGATATCAGTCATCTGGATTAGCCAAGTTTCTAACATCAATCCTAATTTGCAGAGCTAATAATCCCTTGACTGTCCACCAACAGTGCTGTTGAAGCTGGAGGCGAATCAAACTCTAGACCACAACAACTTGTCATGTCGATGGTTTGGGACCACACAGCTTTGTCAGTGTAATAGTTTAAATAAATACTTCTGGCAGTTCCTAGTTTTCACTTACACATGTGTTTTTAGACAGTAAATTTGATGAATTTAATGATGTGCTTTTAAAATTGATGTGGTGGAGAGAAGCTCCAAAATGTAAAAGTTAAGATGCTAACAAATGAAATCCATATCATAATATCCTTTTCACCTGTCAAGTGTGCATCACAGTAGAATAGAGTAGAGTAGATGAGGCTTTGGTGATACTGTGTACAGGAAGGGAATATTTTCATTGTCAACTATTTTATTGGGTATTTGTTCAATTGAGACGAATGTTCAAATTACTTATTTTAACTGTGAAAATGTCAAAAGATATTCAGTTTACAATGAAAAGCATACAGATCCTTTTGCTTTTAGGACACTGTGACCAAAATATGTTTTACTTAACAGACGACCATAGATCAATTATCAAAATTATAAAAAAATATTATAAAACTATTTTCAAAAAACAATAATTATTGTGGTAATTTCAGACAATACAAATACCATTATTTTACAATTCATCGCAATATTACATCATGTCTAGTTGTCATCAGTTCAGTCTCATTAGAGATATTTAATGCAATTGTGATGCTTAGTGCATGAGAAAATTCACACCTGTGTGCTTCTAATGTCAAATCAATCGCAATATGTACCTGATACATCTGTAATAATTTATTTATATCAGATATATTATTACTGTAATAATTCATTGATTATTTATAACATCATTTAGCTCATTTTAAAATACAAAGTCCAGACAGAGTCCACAAACATGTTGTGCATTTTGAACCATGAATAGCTTTGACATATGTATCTTTTGTATAATATTCAACTAGATCTTACTTTTGAAAACAGAATACAAATTATACTCTATTTACATGCATGTGAAAACCTGACAATTCTTTCACTGCTGGGGTCATAAAAGGGTCAAAAGCATGAAAAGGTTAAACTAAAACCTTAATTTGATGTGCAGTTTTCCATAACTGGGATTCAATAATCAGGTAAAATATCTCACTTTTTGTATTGAGACTTTTAGAACTACGTTTGTCAAATGCACTTGTGATAATATCCTTGAACTATTTGTCTCTCTTCACTCTGGTTGTTCTTTTGACATGACCGCATCCTCCATCATCACTGGCCGTGACAGAGTGGTGTTTCACAAAACAAACCACTTCCAGGTGGACAAACAAACACACCGACAACCCTCAGCCACCCGCCCTGACGTGTAGTGCAGTGGGAGCAGTCTTTGCTGTTGCACAACATATTTGTGTGTGTGTGTGTGTGTGTGTGTGTGTGTGTGTGTGTGTGTGTGTGTGTGGTGATGGCTGGGCGTCCATGGGGGTGCTCTGAGATACAGACCACTGTTTAAACAAGCAACCAGCCAGCAGCACAATACATCCAAACAGCTGACAACAAAGGCTGCTTAACCAGTCCCCTGTACTGTGTGCTATTATCTCAATGGGGGACTGATTGACTGACTGGCCCCACATACTGTACATTCACGCTCACATACACACACACGCACACAGGAAGCGGGAATAAGCCTCGTATGAGCGCTGCACACATAATAACACGTGTTACGTTACGCAAGTGTTTGTTGTTCACCTTTTATTTGTGTTTTGGTGGTGAATTTATCGTCACTATCCAGTGTCAGATGCTTTGTAATAGACTTTTCCATAAACAAGATTACTATCTTGTGACATCTGGTGCAGTGTGCATGTGACTTTTTTTAAATATGTTGCTTTTACACACACACACACACACACACACACACACACTGTAGTCTAGAAATGACGTGGCACACGTGAGACACACGAATCTACATGCACACATATAAATAGGTGGATTAAAGCATCTCACACTGTTACCAACATATTGTCAAGAGTGTGTACCGGACAATGTATCATTAAAAGAAATACATGTAAAAACATTCATTGACATGTAACATTAGCCCATAAGATATGTTTGTTGCTGTGTAATGTTTTAGCTGTTTAATGGACGTATCACGAACATGAACAAGTGTTTGGTTCTATGAACAAGATTTTTATCTCCCTGTACCACATGTGCCAGTACTGAATGGGTTAAAACACACATTGTTGGCATGTCTCTGTACTAGTGCCACTTGTGCCTTTAATGTACCTGTTTAATGACATCATTCTTACATGAAATCCTAATGGTGTATGTATAAAACCTTAAGTGACACTATTTGAATTAGAAATTTCTACAGATTTTTAATGATCAAGAAAACTTACAACGTATCCCTCCTATATGAATTGTATAATGTTGACACTTACCTATCAGGTGTCATTAAAAAAATAAAATCAATAAAGCATCACTACAGTACAGTACAGTATTAACCTGAACCTCCAGTCCATCACCCTCATCTTATCCCAAGCTCAACTCTAAAAACTGATGACATGCTTTTACTGTTTTGAGCTATCCCTTCATACAGACTATGTTTCTACTGTCAGTTAAGTATTATTTGACAGCACCATCTTCTGGTCACAATGGAACAATGTCACAAAGTTAAGCAATGTGTACGCTATAAAAGATTTTACTGTCATTTATTCAATATGTATGCACACACACACACAAGTCTGCATGTACCAGTGTGTCTGTAAAATGAATGCTCTATCATCATATTATATAATTATCTAAACAGACCATGCTTTACGGCAGCACATGCTGTAGGTGATGAAACAGGGAGGACTGAGTCTCTATTATCCACATATTAGATAATATATTCCACTTTTTGGACCAAAAAGTTCCAGAAACTATAGAATCAGAAGACTCAGGAACTAAACTAGCAACTAAAAGTCTCTTTGCATATTCCTGTTATTGTTTCCACTACATTTGAAGAACAGTTAAGATTAGACGATTTAGATTCATGAAGGATTAAAGAAAATGATGATAGTATTTGAAATGGAGTTTACACACATGTTGTTTGGATTTACAGGAGAGCGACTGATGACTGGATGTGATGAACAGATGAAAAAGACATACAGAGTTGGAAAAAGACTGAAAACTTCAGAATGCCAGTTTCGAAAGTAGCAATGATCTGCTGAGTGTTTTATGGGTATTTATTTCTGCTTTAGTAGATAATCATCATGAAACTGCAGAATCAGCAAAGGTTTATTTCTCTCATCGATGCCAAAAAACAAACAAGAAATGTCGCTAATATTGATACTAGTGCCCCCAGTGCTTCCTAGTTTTGCAAAATTATAGTTGCCACAGCGTTTGTGTCTGACCAATCTGCAATGGTCAGCTCTGCTGGGGGATTTTTTTTTTTTTTTTTAGGGAACGTGGAACTATCCTTCAGGAACTAACTTTAGTCCCTCTTTCCTCCAGTCAAAATGCGAGTAAAGCTCCCAAGTTCCTCAAAAGTTTCTCGGTTCCCTGGTTCCTGCAGTGGAAATATTTTACAGGAAAGGGTGTATGTGCTCTCACCTCCTCTATCATGGCGTCCATAGCATCAGAGAGTTCAGCCTGAGTAGCGTCGCTGGCCACCATGTTCCTCAGTCTTAGGCAGTATTCTCTCAGCTGTAACACACAGTGAGACAGAAACACCGGTCAGCGCTTCCTCATCGATTACACGACTTACTGATGGGTACTGATGTGAGCCTTACGTGAGCTTGACTGCATTAGTTGTGAACGCACCTTATGATTGAGGATGTCATTCATTCTGCGTGAGGCCTCTGAGCTGTGTGACTCTGGAAAGCATTTCTTTGGAATGACGCCATACTTTTCTGAAGAGAGGACAGTATAAAACCAGTCAAATCCAGTCAGATAACATTTTTGTTCCATGGAACCAAAGTTTTTATGTTTGAAGATTAACGTATTTATAGTACAGTACAGTTCCCTTTTCTAAACTTGAAACATTACCCATAAATGATGGGTGATAAGTGTTGGTCAATTATTCTCCATGAACTTCTTGTTACTGTGACTATGTGTCATGATCAGAACTGACCGATAAGGTTGACCAGCATGTCCCACTGTCCTCCGTCATTGGTCGGATTGGAGAGCAGGAACTGGACCAGGCGTCCGTCCACTGGCTCCTTCCTCTGCGCCGTCTCCACACAGGCCTGAAGGAAGTAGTAGCAACGCTCAACCTGCAGAAAAAGAGAACGAACAGGACAGAGACATGATGAGTAAATAAAGAGAGAGATGGACTGAGAGGTGCTGCACCATCTAATAATGTCACATAACTGTATATAATGAAGACATGTATGCTCAAGACTTAAGTCATAAAAATAATGACTTGAGACTTGACTGAGACATGAGACCAAAAACATCCAAGAGTCACTGTTTTACCTTTTAAAATCTTAGAGCAATCAAAAATAAATGAGACCAGGTCAGGCAGGCCTTGTAAAGCCTTTAATTATTTGGCCTATGCAGTAGAAGTGAAAGCAAATGCAATCTGCAGCTATCTTAATGGACACTATTAACACAGCTTTGAAAGCAAAATCTTCAGCCTCTGATGTAATGTAATAACACACTGGTTCAGAGGAGGACGGGGATATTCTTAGAGCTCGACATTTACTGCTTCCTTACTTAGAACCAACATTACAATCAATTTTAGTCCCTGGCTGGCACTTGTCACAAACACAGGCCTATTCAGTGGAACCGCAACCACGCGTTTAAACATGTGGGAGAGAGAGGCCAGAGAGAGACATTTAGAGCGGTGTCACTGTGACATCAACGTGGGAAAAAAAAACAAAAAAACATGAGGCTAGAGAGAGAGAGAGAGAGAGAGAGAGAGATATTTAGAGCGGTGTCACTGTGACGTCGACCCTGGAAGAGCATTGACCACAACACACAAAAGAGGGTTTTAGTTGTACAATGACTGTATAGTAGTAGCAAAGCACATGTGTACACACACCCACACACGCGGTGTCCTGACTGCAAAACAACAAAAACAATCATCTACCAAAATACTACAGCACTAATAACTAATAAAGTCATATATATAGTAGTCTGAGCCTCTGAGCAGTGAAACACATGTCTTACCTTGTCCCAGAAAAAGAGATAGGACTGACTGAACTCAAACTCCTCTATGTTAAACTTCTTCATGAAGGGAAGTCGCATGACGTTGAGGCACGAGAAGATCCAACATCTCCCTGGTAGTAAAAAGAAGAAATATGCAGGTTAGAGAGGAATCACAGTTAAGGTGTTTTTGTACGTGCATCAGTAGTGCTTCTAGTGCTCCAAGTTTAGTTGTTCTGATAGGCAGCAAGTCACAAGCTCACAGGAATCATTACATATTTAATTCTAACTCCTAAACCTCAAAAGCGGAAACCAATGGTGGTCTGGAAGGGAGGATAAGTGCATTTATCAGTTACAAACTTATGGTCTACTTTAAACATGGTCAGCATGGGTTGTGTTCAAGATTCTTCCATCTTTAGATTTTTTAAAAAAAATTTTTTTTTTTTTTTAGATTCTTTAAATCTATTTTAGAGACTTAAGACTAAACTTAGTAACCAACAATATATCTACCAACACATGATGAGTGATCCACCAGTCATCGTAGATGTGAGGCACTGGGTTCCGCAAAGCAAAACAACGTCTCAGCCAGAAAACAGCAACCATAGATCATATAATGTGTTGTCAATGACAGACTTTATTGCAACGCAGAGGGATTTCTTTATTAAATTAAAGCTGCAAGCAGCGTTGAATGGGCCCTTGCGTCTCCGCACACGTCAGGCCGTGACGCAATCAAAGGGCTTCTGTCACGGGCATGTAGATGTCTTCAGACTCGGGCTGTTTTCAGACAATGCAAGAAGGAGATAAACATCACTTCCTTTGTCCACTGTTTTGCCTGCTGCTGTTGCTGCTCACTGAAATTTTGTAGGGGGCGCTATTCAACCAGTCTGCATCACTGATGGAATATTGTCATGTAGACGTGTTCAGGCCAGGACTCTTATCAAACATGTAAAGTTTGGTGCAGACTGGAGCATTTACAATAAAGTTAAAGCAACTTCCTCTGTCATGGCGAAGCATCAAATCTCAACGGTGTGAGGATGAGAATTTTCTGCAGGCTGAGACATGTCTGTCTTGCTCACACCTGTGGCATCAAAATTATGCAAGTTTTGGGCCCATTCACTTGAATTTCAATTAGTAAACTGAAAACTCTTGATGAGTTTGTGTGTAAAACAAATTAATTTCCTAATTTTCACCAAGTCTATTTTAACCCACATGACCTGGTCAAAGTTTGATTGACATGTGTACTGTCAGGTGTGTAGAGACAATAAGTAACTGCAGCTGGACACAGAAAAATAGTCATATATTTGAATGGAGAGTGTGAGCAAACCCACACTTTTTTGATCATTTACTGCTTCCACATAGTTTTGGATACAAACTTCATTTGAACTTTAAATGAGTCACGAGACGCTGACCTACAAATCTTGAATTTACATGTGTTTTCTATCTTTTACTGTTTTGGAGATATCAGAGTGTGAGTTTTAAAGTCTTTTCTTGCTCCTCCTGTGATTTGATAATGAGTGTGTATTACGTCATGTGTCACAGCACTGAGGGAGTGACATCACCCGGAGCAGTTGGAGAACAGGATTTCAGAGTACTCTCCTTGTGAAATATCCTCATAAATCCCATGACTTTGGCCAAATCTTACATTAAACATCACATTTTTTTGTAGGAAATTTCATCACGAATCCATTGATACAGGTTTGAAAGTGGTCGGACTTATAGTTTAGACATCAGAAGCATCAGTTTGACACAAAGGCCATGCCCAGAGATTGCCTCCCCATTGGTTTACATTATAAGGTGTGATGTGGCACTGCAACTTTCAGGGCTTATAAAATCTAAACCGTTCCCAGTTATTACAAAGTTTTTGTTCAGCACAGTGTCATAAGTCACCTATTAAAATTTGAAGCCGATACCATTAACGCCCTCAGAGGAGAAAGCATTTGTTCGAGGTCCAAAATTGGGGAAAAGTCGTACTTTCATGTGTGTATTGCGGACTTCCTGTTGGAATTCGGTCAGGGGTGTCAGCATATGATTTGTAGGTCTTGATGAGACAAATGATTGAGTTTTGGTTCGGATCTCTTTACAACATTCCTACAGTCCGTGGCGGCCATATTTGTTACATAAGTGGCGCTCTCAAGCACATTTTGGCACTCTGGGGGTTAATTTTTACATTTTATCAAATTTTTCACCAGACCTGATATGCGTGCCATATTTGGTGAGTTTTTGAGCATGTTTAGAGGGTCAAATTTAGGGTTTAAGTGGCGTAATAATAAAGAAAGAAACAAACAGAACAAATACAAGAGGGTCTTCGCCCCTTTGGGGCTCAGGCCCTAAAAATAGCCATTTGGTGATTTCAGTGAGAAATTTACAATCCACCAGGTATCTGATTTAGTTGATCCAAGTTAAAAGAGACCTCCCAACTTCATGCAATCCAAACTTTGACTGTGATAAAAAAAATGAAGCTGACAAAGATGTGCAAACAGGGAGTGAGGTGTAGTTGCTACATGCTTAAGGCAGCTGCAGCACCACATCTCACCAGAAGTGTTTTTTTTTTTTTTTTTTGTTTGTTTTTTTTTTTTAAAAAAAACACACAGTATGCATTACATTCTTTTCAACACAAAAATAAAAGCTGCAAACTTATGTGATAGTTGCTCAAATCTGTCCAGGACAGTCACGACCACAAATCACTTTTGCATCACTTCGCCACACAAATGCCTACAACAAATGTAACAGCATACATATCCACCATTTGTGATGCACACTTGAGGTCTAGAAAGGTTAAAGAAAAAATAGTATTCATGAAAAAAAACAAAACATTCAACAAAACTTTGCAACTTGTGTTTTATTTTATAAAAAGGTAGACTAACTACAGCACAAGTGTATGAAAATGTGTAAATGTCAGTTCTAAGCCATTTACTTCAGAAATGCATTAACTTTCTAATGTGTGCTAGATATCAATTGTTTGTGCTCTGCAAATGTTGCTGCAAGCACAAATATACACATTCACTAACTGCATTATCTCAGTCATTGGTGTGTGTTGATCCAAAAGATTGGACATTGCTAATAGGATGCATTTCCTTTTCCCATTGAAGGTATGCTTGTAATTATCAATATTACTTTACTATGTTATGTCCTACCTGAGTTTTTCTGGTTGGTGACGGGCTTGCCCTCTGTGGGGATAGAGTGCTGGAAGATGTGCACAGTATCCTGGACAGTCTGCCGGTGCAGACAAACCTCCAGCGGGTCGATGCACGTTGACACATTCTGGGCCAGCAGGTAGCGTGGCTCGGCCCGCAGCCGCTTCATAAAGGTGGCTACCTTCTCCTGACTCAGACCTGGAGGAGCAGGAAGAGAGAGGTAAAGAGTGAATGGTGAGAGAATGGAGGGAAGAGAAGTGCAAATAAAGTTACCTTGTAATGAGGAGACTTTCACAGCTAGACAGAGCCTGACTGCTGACTATAACTAAGAGGAATTTCCTACTGTCCCAATACCCATGACCCATCTGTGCACTTTAGGTATATACACTTCCCACTTAGGATCTGATTTATGAGCACTCACGCACTCAGATGTCATAGTAATGCCTGGAAAATGCCCAATCAATAGTCATAAACCAACAGCACATCCTTTATTGAATACAACAACTGTCTGGTGCTTTGTTTTTCCACCATCCATGCAGAGACTATAGTGGATAATAGACTGTTAAGGATATTGAACACAATTAAGATTAGAGCTCTGATAAATAATATAAGGACAGACTTGGAAAGGAGAGAAACAAGTCATAGCAAACAAGGAGGAAAACAAGGATTCTCAGTTTCTAGTAGTACTATAAGTGGCCCTAGGGAGCCGAGGGCTGATCGCAGTATGGCTCATCTGGCTCCATCTGGGAGAGGGAACACACTGGAAGGCTTGTCTGGTCCCACTGGACAGGGGAAGGAGGGGTACACACACACAAACACACACACTTTGACAGAATCAAACTGGCACTAGCGTGTAGTTTGTAATTCCGTCAAATAATAGTGCAGAGCAATTAAACATTGAGAGGGACATTGCCTAGTCATGCATGCTGCCTAGAGTTCGACCCCTCTCTCTCAGCTCCATGCTGTTATTTTCCATTGACACAAGACTGAAATGCACTGACGGCCTTTGATTACGACAGCGTCAAACTTCATTAACGGTCATGTCTTCCTGAGAGGACAAAAAGCAGAAGCAGGCCTGCACAGTGTTGTGTTGACATGATGAGTATGGATAGACAATGAAGGGAAAATAGTAAGAGGTGAACCTTCAATCTGAAACAGAGCGATAGCCGACAGCTTCAAACTCTATACAAACATAAGAAGAGCATATGTCAAATTAAATATGTTGGAAACGCTGAGCTTAAATGAAGGGTGAGTTAGTTGATCAGGCTGTTATTCAACAAGTGAGGGCATGAATGGGGAGGACAGACACCACAGTGGTTTTTTTATGGAAAGGGGTCAAGCACAGGTACTCAGGGTGACTTGCAAATTTACACACCACTGGTTACACAACTGGCTTTATATTAGATAACACTCTAAAGTGTCTATCACTGTGCAAGGGGCTGAAAAACAGCTGGCATGAAACCTAACTTTGGAGGCTGAGTAGACACTGGCTGACACAGTCCAAAGATCAAAATACCATGGCACTAGCTAACACGGTCCCTTTTTAAATGTGTACATTAGAAATAAAATAGAAGTATTTCCTCTATGTAAGAGAAGCATTCGTTAACATGAGTCTTACGCATAGCCATCTGACCGAAGCCAAAACTTATTCAAAAGAAAACCAAAAAAAAGTGTTGTGAAATATTAAGTTAATTAGTTGAAATTGAAATTGAAACAATCTCAGGTGGCTACAGTTTAACTTCGACAGCATTAATCACTGCTACAGTCTACTAAAAACGTGTTGAAACCCGACTACAAGTGTTAACATTTCACTTCAAAAGGAAACCCCCTCTTAAATGAATCACTTGAAATAGTTTTGACAGTTTCTCGCAATTCCAGTTCCCTTCTCGATGAGCTTAGCTACCCAGGCTAACATTTCCAGTTCCTGTAGCTGACAGCAGCTTTTAGCCGCCGAGTAAAAAGGTGTGTTAGCTGCCTGCTCTTCAAAAAAGTCCGGATATCGATACCACGCTGACGAAGTGTCAGCCCTGCAGAGAGAAAACGACGGCAAAGTCATGCTAGCAGGCAGGCAATGCTAACGCAATGAATGCTAACTTTAGCCTGTTAGCTCCGTCAGCTGTCATCCTCCAGCCGTCAGATACAGAGCGCACTCAGCCGGCCGGAGACCCCAAACACCGGGACTGAAGCAGCACAAAGTGCCACTCAACTTACCACTGTCCATGTTTCCGAGGAGCTTGACGAGCGTTGTCTGTTTTCTTGAAAAGTCACCGGCTCTTTGTTTATCTCATTCGCCGACAATCAGTCAGTGTGATAACAGGGTGCGCTCGTTTGTTTGACTCCGGGGCGGTCTTTGACGTGGTGCCTGGGCGGAGTTTGTGATAATGACTGCTAATATGATTACACTGAGGTCTTCCATCAGTGCAAATATGATTGTTTTTTACAGATTGTACTAATGAGCACACAGGTTATTTTAGTTTACTGACCCTATGATTTGCTTAGAGCAAAATCCATGAATTGAAGTTAAATACGAATAAACCTTTTATTTTCTATTTTTGTTAATGATGTCAACAATATACAGATTTTCACTTTGAACAAAAAAGTTGCTAAAGACTTTGCAACAAATATTTATTTGTTGATGTATAAAATTACTTTGCTTTTTTTAAATTTGTGTTTGTGTGTTTTCTAACACCTTCTGGCATATGTTTTACATCTTATAAACATTATTGAGATAAAATTCACTGAGAGAAAATAAATATTGGGGGCTCCTATCCTTGGAAAGCAATCATGCCATCATGTTCCGCTCTTTTAGGGATAAGATTAACTCAGTCAACACCTTCTTTTGTTGAAGAGCTTTTCCTTTAGAGTGTATAGCCAACATTGATTCCCATTAAAGAAAAACACCTGAATAACATGGTGATCCATGTTCAAATAGTTGAGAAACAATTATCCTAAAGGTATCCATTTTCAGACTTATGACACATTATGAATGATGACCTACTACCATGATATCATGATTAATACTGTCTAATATGAACAAAGAGCTAAATCTATTAAAGACTCTCCAGCAGTTTTATATTATATAATTTTCCGGAGCCCGCCTCTGTTATTCCCACCCACCATGTGAGTGAGAAGGGACGGAGCGATAATAAACGAGCGCGCCTAAAGTCAATTATCACAGAGTAATCGCGTATACAGCGTCCGGTTGTCGTTTACAAAATAAAATATTGCTCGTAGCCTAATTCAAAGGTCCAGTGTGGCACCGTCAAAAATGTAGAAAAGACACACCTCTGCTAATTATCAATAAACTGAAATGTTTCACTGAAACATAACTGCTCATCACCTAATATGTTTTTTTCTCTTCAAAGTGACAAGCAGCTTTTATTATGAAGGTGAACTTCCTCAAGAAAAGCAGCTTGCTTGTCTGTGGCTGGGAAAGTACTGAGTGTGGAAAGTCGGGAAAACATCTGCCAGTGTTGCTACAGCAATATGTTTAATCCTTAATGCAAAGGCTCATACAAGAGGAGATGTGGTAGAAACATCAATACATTACAAACTGTATGTACAAAACAGGGGAATCACGCAAGTAACTGAACACTCCTATCACTCAGTCTGACTCTGTATTGCTTTTCCTTGAAATTGGCCCCTTTCCTGTAAGAAATATTCCCATTTATGAAGTCATTGCTTTCCTGTAATTTGCTACATGAGCCCTGTGTGTCTGTGTGTGTATGTGTGTGTGTGTGTGTGTGTGTGTGTGTGTGTGTGTGTGTGTGTGTGTGTGTGTGTGTGTGTGTGTGTGAAGGGGGGAGGGATGAATGGCTCACTTCCTTCCTTACCTCCATCTGGATACAAGCAACAGCAGGATAAAGGAAAGCATGTTAATTTAATAGAAAAAGGAAAAGAAAGTGAGAGAAAGTCGAGTGCTGCTGGACTCTCAACGACTGACAGCAATTCTTCTAAGGAGCCGAGTTTTTTTTTTACGGGAAATCATGCATGTCTTAGAACTTTCCAGACAAGTCATGACTTGTAGACTGAATCTGTACAAATAAAGTGAACCTGTCATGAAACTCAGCCACAACTGTCACAGTCAGACATGTACGACTATCTCCTGGTTGCCATCAGCTGTCTCTGCTTTCTTCCTTCTGGTAAGTAATCTCACGCATAAAATACAGTTTATGTTGCCTCCAACTAAATTAAGATTGTACTGTTGTTGTTTATGCTTTTGAATCCACCTTTGTTGACGTACAGCAGCTGTAGTGAAGGTGTTGTCTTCAAGATCTTCAAAAAATGTAATTTCTTGATGATATTTGATTGCAGTCATGTTTGTGTGTTGTACTTATTTTGTATTTTTTTGTATTTTTTGTATTTTTGTATTTTTGCACTTGTCTATTGTGTTTTACTTCAACATGAAAATCTATTTATGTCAATCAGTTTGTTCAATGCATGTGGATTAAACAAGAGTCTGATTCTGAAGTCAGAAAACAACCCAAAATAATGAGGAGCATTCGTATTAAGAAAAACTGTCAGATGTTTCAAATGATCCAATCTGGTAATTTGAAGAGGAAATGAAATGGTATCATCAAAACACTTTACATTAAAAGAAAAATACCATTGTACAAAATGACAACATACAGTGTTTCTACCCGTGCAGTTTCGTTGCACTATATGGAGCTAAATGAAACTTGTTTTTTAGGTTTCCATGCTGAAAACTGCAGTGAGACTGTTCTGGCAAGACGTGAGACATTTCATGCACCAGTAGGGGACAGTCTGTCCCTGTCCTGTGTGGTCCAGCACTGTGGAGACGCCTGGACAGGGGAGTGGATGTGGAGAAATTCAACAGATAATGAGTTAAGAGCCATCATGGAGGATGCCAGGCACCAGATTACCAATGTGACTCTCTCAGGCAATCAGACCCAAATGCGTCTGAAGTTTCTGAGCGTCAATGAGTTAGATGAAGGTTCCTATGCGTGCAAGGTTACATGGGATCGAGGGGGAAGTGCTCAGGGGCATTGGACGTACCTGAACATCACTGCAGGTATGTGGAAGCATTTACACAAGTGTGTCAGTGTGAGTTGCGAGCATGTAGAGCTGCAAGTTGATTAATCGATTAGTCCAAACTTAATCGGCAACTATTTTGATAAACGAATAATCATTTTAGTAAGTTTTTAAGCAAAAATGCCAAAAATTAGCTGTTTTCAACTTCTCAAATGTGATGATTTCATCCTTTTACTTTGTCATATGTGGGAGTAAACTGAATATTTTTAGGTTTTGGATTGTTGATCGGGACAAAACGAGACATCTGAAAATGTCATCTTTGACTCTGGGAAATTGTACTGTAATTTTCCACTATTTTCTGACATTTTATAGACCAAGCGATTAACCAATTAATCGAGAAAATAATCAGCAGATTAATAGATAAAGAAAATAATTGTTTATTTGCAGCCCCACAAGAATGTATGTGTTTATATTTGTGATGCAAAGGCAACAGTTCTGGAAAATTTTGTTGAAAAATAATAAAAAAAGAATAAATCAAAATTCTGAACAATAAAGAACACAAGCATACGCTGATTTTCAAATGAAAGTCTCTAATTGTACTGTATTTGTGCACATCACTCTACTTCTGTGTCCCCCACCAGCTGACCCGTTTCAAAGGACTGTGTATCACAGGATTTTTATCTGTGCCGGAGCTTTTATCTGTCTTCCCATCATTCTGGTATTGGCTCGTTGTCTGAGTCCAGAGCATAAGCCTCAGCCACTTCCCAGGACGCGTTTCACAGCTACATACAGAGCACAATCACACCTTGCTCCGCAGCCCCCACCTCGATGCCCGGTACCACAGAAACGTAGCACTTCCTCCCACAAAGGTAGTGTCACTCTCTAGCAACACTGTTGAATAACGGCATTGTCAGAACTTTTTTTATTCACTGTATGTCTATTTCACAGCTCCTCCCAAGTCCCAGCAGAAGACTGAGGTGGGTGGATGTCCAGTTTCTACACAGGATGCCCTGAACATTATGCATTTGCCCTGGTTAGCCTTACATGTCTTTCACTTGGTGCATATGACTCTCTTATTTTCATTCATGGTACAGGTGGTGTATGCAGACATTTCCAAGGCTGCACTGGACCAACAGCAAGCCATCAGAGAGCCTGCCCAGTCCACTGTCTACTCATCGCTCAGGTTTTCTCAATAAAGCAAAGTGGAGGAGAAAAGAAGTCTGTTGAGGATCGTGTGATGGTTATTTAAGTAGTCTTTACTTTTTAGGGATACTGTTTGATCTTTGAGACATATGGCGTGGACTTGTGGAGCCTGGGGACTTCTCTTTTGTTCAGGGTTGCATCTTTAACTATAATTTCATTTACCAGTGAATTCTGAAAGTGACCAATATGTCACTTTCATATCCTTTTTGAGCCAAACGCAAGGCTTCCCCTGCGTATTGTGAAAAGTCATTGACACCAAGTTCTGCATCATAGAAATGTTTGTCTTTGAACTCTCTTGACACTATGACATGGTAACAGTGAGTGTAACTATAAAGAGGGAACAAGTATGTATATAGCAGAACAGACCCCAAGTAGAGCAGATAATGAGGAAATGTTGCAGCACTAGTCTACCGGCTGAATCATCCTGAGGTGGCGTAGAGAAAAAACAGACTTTATTTTGAGCTATGACTTCACTGATGTTCAGTTTTATTGTTTGTACATTGACAGGAAATGTACTGCACTTGAAACAAACTATCTATAATGTTTTAAAAAAATCTTCCAATGTGATGTGTTCATATACAAAAAATATTAAAATACCCCTGTGCTGAGCTGTAAGTGTTGTATGAAATTGCAAAAATGAGAAAACACATAAATGACACAAAATACAACATTTTATTTTAGAATAAATTCTCAATGGCACATGACATAACGAAATATACATATACATATTTAGACATCTTTTAAATTAATATATTTCCTTTAATCATGTTACCTTATTAATTAGCGTACTCTGCAGTTACATTTTTACATGACATCAATGCAAAAGAAGTTATCATTTAATAAATTAAGCATATTAACAGAAAGAAGGCTGCAGGGTGTTTAGGCCATACCTGCTACAAACTAAATGACATCTGAACTTCCTGTTTCTGTCCGGATGATTTCTGTCCCTGCTTCCCTCGCTCGAGGTAATCACTGGTCTGCGTGTGTTACTCAACACATCTGCTTCTATCAGAAAGTCGTGGAGAGAAACTTAACAGCTTTCTGGAGACTTAAAAGGTCACCTAAATTACAAAGTGGGTTTTTGTAATTTGGGTGAACTAAGCCTTTAAACCCTCTGGGTTTCGAACTTCATGTGTTTGAGTTTCACACACTGTTAAGCCATCCTCTCAGTAACAGTTAAGAGTAGATAGACTTTCTTCCAAAGACTAGTTTGGTTGTTTGGTCACATAGGAAACACATCTGTGTGTCTTTAAGCTATTTAGATTTGCTCCCTCACACTTTGCCCTACCACCTCTAGTTTGTGCAGCTCGAGGCTAATGTTATAGTACAGTTGATGACTAGAGTAGGCCTATTGTCCTGTTGTGCTTGTAAGCGACTGGCTTTGCAACTTACTTCTAAGAGACTGTGTAATAACAACCAACAAAGCATACAATTTAAATTACAAAAAGGAAAGCTCCAAGTTCACATTCAAAGTGTTTTTTTTGCCAAAGTTGGTTTCGTAGGTTTGTTTAAACCTGAAGCGTCTTTTTCAAGTCATCGTCATCAGCTCCGATGCTGGGAAACTTTAAACCCCGAAGACTTCCCGTTCAAAAGTTCCACCCAACATAAACGCAGGTACACCGAGCTAGCAAGCTTCAATGGGAGGTATCAGAGGGTGAAATGTTGTCAGTAAGTGCAACGTCTATTTTCAGCAAATGTGGGTGTTGATCGGCTACCCACAACTGTGCTGTAACCAGATCCAGAAGAGTCTCGTCCTCTCACATAGTGAGAGAGAGAGAGAGAGAGAGAGAGAGAGGGGGAGAGAAAGGGGCTTTTGATAGATTGTAAGGCGCAGCTTTGGCTAAAATAAGCTTATGGCAAAATGTGTCGGCAGTGTCTCCTACTCTGCCCCATGTGCGCTATTTTCCATTAACCAAGCACTTGAGTTCAGGGATTTGAAGTTACCCTTAAAGATAGAGAAATGCTATCATATATATCGACTGATCCTCAACAATGTTGTGTTTATAGTGCAGCGGACACAATGCAGCAGCCAGCAAGGTTACAAAAAACAGTCCGAAAATCAAAGATGTTCCCTAAAAAAAACAAATTTATATGCAAAAGACAAGTTCAGATCCTACAGTGGAGAGTTGAAACTCCCACTGTTCGTCACCTCTGAGGCTTTGCTACTACATTATGTTTCTGTGCGTGGGTGTGTGTGTGTGTGTGTGTCTGCGTACTGTTTTAGGCAAAAGAGGAACTGTTGCCAGACGTACCATTCGAGGGCAAAGGCAAAGGAGAACATCCAGCTGTCTGACAATTGATTTTCCTCTCTGCTGAGCGCTCAACAGTCGACTAGATAAAGAGTAACAGTTCGGCCATATGGTCTCATGTTACCATTCTTCTAGGTTACCATATCTCTCTATTAAACAAGATGCTTGAGAAAAAGCTTAGGCAGAGTAGAGCTCGGCCTAACACTCACAGTACTACAGCCATGCCAGGACTTTTCATGTGATGTGAACGATTAACAACTGATATGCAGCAACTTGTAATATCGGCAAAGTATTGACTAATTTCTGTAGCTAAAGGCTGGTTAAAAAGAAGCTCAAGCCAACATCTCAGCTGCTTCTCCTCACTATACGCTCACAGTATTGTCAGTTAGTTTATAGTGTGTGGTGACTCAGGTGCAGTTGGGAATCTTGTCAGATTATCCTTGGCTTTAGGAAAGTGGTTCTACAGTGATTTTGTCTTGATGTTGTGGCTGTTTTTTGTGGGTTGTTGTTGTTGTTGTTGTTTTCAGGTCCATCAGCCTGTGCAGTCCCTTTGTTGTGCAAGTCTGTTTTTTTTTTCCATTCCACAAAGCTACTCGGACTGAAAAAGAGAAGAACGAAAAGGGAGGCCAGTTAGAGGAAAGTGTTTACCCAACACCGGCTTAACTGTTACAATAACATTACAGTGATCACGAGATGATGAGCAATAAAATGAACAGTGTATCAGACAGCTGTAACAAACTTTTTCTTATTGCTCCCAGCATGCTGATTTAATTCTGTTGATTCAAGTGGTTTCTATTTTAAAAAGTAGTAAAATAGGCTGACTGGTTAGGCCTTACAAGACTTACAGCTGTGGATGAGTGGCTCATTTTATCAAATCGGAACTTCAAGTTTGACCTCGGTGACGTCTTATTTTTACCGTCTGCAGAATATAGAAGAAGAAATAGAAAGGAAGGTAATGCTCATTAGAGGACAAAAACCCTAAAATCATCTCTGGCAGCTGTGAGATTCTGTGTAATTCTGCGTGGTTTACCTGTGGGACTGCGGCACATGATGACGGGCGTACCTGATCCCTGGGTGTCGACGCTGAGGGAAGGACTAAAGGCAGAGGAGG
Organism: Thunnus maccoyii; assembly: GCF_910596095.1. NCBI lineage: Eukaryota > Metazoa > Chordata > Actinopteri > Scombriformes > Scombridae > Thunnus > Thunnus maccoyii. Next base: position 9,526,337 of record NC_056538.1, read on the forward strand.
ACGCTATGGAGGGGTGGCTGGCCTGGGGTAAGGAGAGAGATACAGAAAGTTAATACAGAGGAAGAGGTGGAGGAGGAAGAGAACTGAAAAAGGTCAGTGGAGGAAATCGTATTCTGCTGAAGTTGACTTCCTGTTAGAGGCACTCACTATCCAGCAGGAAGTTGAGTAGAAAGATAGGGTTAAGACATCATAACTCTGTTTACTCTTCTTTAATTATTTGTATAACAGATTTTTAGGCTTGCATACATCTTCATGGTGTAAATTCACTGTAAATACTAAAAAAAAAATCCCAAATTGAATGAGGCTTTAAAGGAGAAAAGCATAAACTGAGGCTTTTCCTAGAATATCAAAGATTTTATTTTTTATCTATGTTTTATCTATTTATCTATTTTTTCCATGCAGTGATCACTGACCTTTCATCTTTGCAGTCCAATCCAAAGTAAAATGCTGATTGTAGGAACAATTCGACACATTTCCATTTAATTTCCATTAGATAAAACAAGACTGACAAGCAGTGTCATCTGATACACATCGAGATGAGATGAGCTGTAATCATTATAATCATTCTGCTGACATTCAGCACTCTCTATTAGACAGCTCTTGGTAATTACACACTATTCCCACCGTGATAGCTTTGACACTCTGGTCTAACAACTTCCTCACAGTCCTTGAAGAATGTTTCTCCAACTCAGTAAATGGGACACATTGCTGTTTTATGACACAATTTCATTGAGAGTGTTTGAGGCACAGTGTGTGTTGTACTCACTGTCTCTAGTTCTTCCAGCGCTTCTGTTTCTCCCGTGGTGCTGCTGAAGCTGCTGGTGCTGGATGAAGAACGTGAGATGTTCGGTCTGCCGCTGCTGCACTCCTTCAGCTTGATAAACGGCCTGAGGAGGAGAACAGAAGCGAACAGAGATGAAGAGAAGCTGGAAATAAGATTTTATGTAGAAGAATGGGGGAGAAATATTCACTTCCAATGACAATTGAATCTAAAATGACCTTTTGATCACACATCTGATCAAAGACCAACTTTCCTCAATTGGCCTCTAGAGAGTTTAGAAGAGAAATTTATGTCTCACCTCTCTTTGTTGGGGCAGATCTCAGGTGAGCTGGGATTGGATGATGTCTCTGACCTCACTTCCTGGGAAAGTGGGCAGATCTCGGCAAGCTTTTGGTCACTGCTGACAGAAGAAAAACACATTAGTGGTAGCAACACTGTAAAGACTTCCTGGTCTCCTTTTACCTGCATGAAAACACAGACAATGTTGGTGTTTGAAGTGTAAGAGTAAGGCCTAATAACCAACCTGCGTGTGTGTTTGTCTGGGGTTTCTGTGCTGGAGTGGAGACGAGGGAAGAGTCCTGAACGCCGTTTCACTGGACTCTTCAAGGGAGACTTGGCTGACAATGCTGGGGGCTGGAGAAGATGAAGAAGAAGAAAGGATGAAATTTAAACTCTTAATAATTAATTCAGATGAAATTACTGTTCATATCTGATGGCATGATGCACTGGTTGACAAAAAAAGCTCTATCTGCAGGTGTAATTTTACTTTTTTTAACATTTAAAACCATTTTCTAACGATGTTACACGATGTAGTGACCATCATGACTGATGATGCCCTAAATATCCATCTTTCCCGGCCCTCTACTCACAGTGAAAGTGCTCTTTGTGCACTCGCTGGTGCTCTGCGGCAGTCCTCCTCCGCTCAGGCTGGCTGGGACCCCACCTCCTACGCCGGGGCTCCTGTGGCGGTGAGACCCCACCATGGTCTCCATGGAGTGACTCCTGACACGCATGGCTCTCTGGAGGAGAAAGAGGAAACAGGAAATGAGTGGACAAGTGGGAGGAGGAGAGGACAAATGCAGAAGGAAGGAAACATTGGTGGCAGGGATACATAGAAGGACAGAAAGGGGATGGATGTTGAAAGAGCAATATGGAAGCGAGCGGAAAAAGCTCAAATGGGGGATTAATGTTCTTCTTATAGATTATAAATAGGATTATAGATGCTATTGCACAATACAGCCACCAGAGAGCGTCATTCTCCAAGAAAGTACTGAATGAGGTGGAGCTGATGAATGAATGTGTGTCGTACTAAGCTGCATGATTTTAATGACTTCTATAGTTTGGTTCATTGATAACAAGAATCAGAAAAGCTTATTTAAAAAAAAATTAAAAAATCAAATAAATAAAACACAGTAGCTATAACATCTTGGTCTGTTTTGCTATATGCTGCAGATATGATGTTCTAATTTTTTGAAAGCATAAACACAAAACAACATCATAAAAAATAATGTTTATTATCAAGTGGTAATCCTCAGCTGTATTTACAGTGATGCAGACAGGTAATACACAGCAACTGCCAGGGCAGCAATGAGAACGGCGCCCCCTGGGACTGACTGCAGAAAGTGCAAAATAGCTGTCCATAATGCCTGCGAAAAGTGAGAGCCAAATTGTCATATTAGTCACAGATTCATCTCACTCACTCACTCTCACACATACACATACACACACACACACACACACACACACACACACACACACACACACAGATGGAAATACATATTCTAACGGTCCAATTAACATCAATGAGCCTTTAGTTGTGGACAAAAGAGTGTGTATAGACAGTGAGTGATGAGAAGGAAAGAGTGAGGCAAATGGGAGTGAACAGAAGAAAAGGATAAAGAATGAAAAGAAGGGGCATTTAAAGGCAAAAGTGTCACATAAATACATGAGTACAGAACATTTGTATCCATTTTTACACACATATACAGTCAATGCATATGCCTACACACACGTACACACACTTGGAGTATAAGGTCAAAGTATTTAAGCTCAGAGAAAAGCAGCAGCTACAGCGCTACTCATGGTTTAGCACCTGAAGTCATCTTGCAAACCTGTGACATTTAGTTGACCTACAGCAGGCAAACCTCACACTCTGTGCTGTAATAGCGCTCATTAATAATACTGAATAAATGTCACACAGGTGAGAGAAGATGATGCTACTTTTGTCCGAGGTCATGTTCACCTTGAAGGTTTCCAGCAGACCCCCGTGCCCCCCATTCTCCAGCTTGTCCTCCTCTCCCGCCTGGCCCAGACCCAGCGTAGCCTGACTCTGTCTGTGCAGCTCATCGTGGAGGTTGTCCAGCAGTGCAGCTCGCGTTCGCCCCTGGAATGAGTTCACACGCACAAAAGTCACACATGAAAGCATTTGGATAGGGATGATTGTGGAAAAAAGCTGAACAGTGATTGAAGGCACGCTGTGGCGTTTGAGGGCAAGTGTGCATGCGTGCGTCACCTCTAGTTTGGCGAATTTGTCAGATTTGTAGCAGGCGTTTTCGGCATTGATCAGCTTTGTCAGCAAGAAGTCTCGGAACTCAGGACCCTAGAGAGAAGGAGAGAGAGAGAGAGAGAGAGAGTTAAATGATGAACAAAAGGGGTGAGGGGCAGGGAAAGGAAAAGGTGACCTTCATCAGCACAGTGCAGATTACAGTATTGAAGCACACTAAAACAAAACAAAAAAAGTGTGATCACAAGTATCAACCTCACTGGTTTAAATTCTCATCTGCCTCAAATCTTCTTTATTTGTGCTTATAAGCTGAAAATCATGTTTCAATAAGTACCTGAATGTTGTACTAAGTCTGGAAGTCAGGTTTTGTTTCTAATGCAGTTTTATGGGATCAATACAGGATCGATTTCCCCTTTGTGACACTATCTGAAATAAGCCAACTCGTTTTAGCTAATGTCACACTGAAGGAGGAGAGTTTTTTGGATGTGCAATCAAATGGTAAACTGTGACTTTAAAAGAGCATGTTTTAATACTTGCAACTATAAATACTGTATTGCCAGAGGTGGGACAAAGTCATTGTTTTCAAGTCTTGGCTATGAAGTCTGGAGTCAAGTCCCAAGACAAGACCAACAAGTATCAAGTCAAGTCTAAGTCCTAAACTTTTTGTTTTGAGTCCTAAACAAGTCATTATATGCCCTTCACCAAATTTAATGCGTAACACTAAGTTAACAGTATCTAAAATTTGCTAAACTAGACTAAAAGTGTAATTTTCTTCAAATAAACTTTATAATATTTAAAGGAATAGTTCAATAATTTGGGGAATATATTTATTTGCTTTCTGACAGAGAGCTAGATGAGAACCACTCTCATATCTGTCTGTTTCAGCAGACGGTTAGCTTAGCTTTGCAATAAGACAAGAAACAGGGAAACAGCTAACCTGCCTTTGTCCAAAGGTAACAAAAAAGAGTAAAATGATAAAAACTAAATTTGCCATTTTAAAGGGATTATGTGCCAAATGATCAATAAACAAGTGGTATCAATCTACTCATCTGCTGTAACTCTGCTAGAAAGTGAATGAGCAAATTTCCCAGGATGTTGAACTATTCCTTCAAAAGCAAATGATCAGGTGTGTCTTGGTATGTTATCCCTGTAACACAATTGCAATCATTTGTCATGTCTGGGCCAAGTGCATAGTCCAAGTGGTAAGTTATCATCTTCAGTCTCTGTCTGCTGGTCAGCTATCCCTCCTTCCCTCCTGATTGGTTGCCCTTGGATTGAGACAAAGTATATCCACCCAGCACATCATTCATAACATAATTCTTAATCTTGGGGCTTGGGGAGCATATCAAGCCCAAGTGAAGTCATGAGTCATTGATGTTAAAGTCAAAAAGCAGAGTTATGTAAGATTCGCGTCATGAATCTGAAATAATTCAGATTCATGACTTGAATCTTACACAACTCCAGTTTGACTTGAGTTACTGCTAAAACTCAAAGATGAATTTTTCCCTGTCTTCTTCCCTCAGCTCTTTATCTCACCTTCTTAAAGACAGCTGGGTTTGGAAGAGGGGGTCCAAAAGGAGGCACATCCTCCCTCGCTGTAACAGACACCTGTGCACATAAAAAACAAACAATAGTCACACGTTATTAACATTTATTATCCAGAGGGTTTCAAGAGGAGATTTCAAGCTGAGAGCATGGGGCGAAATCGGAAGGAAACTTGGGAACACTTTGTCATTGCGAGTGATTCATCATGTACTTTGGTGTGTCTCTGCTTTTCCAGTTATTTATAATTTGTTTCCTGAACCAGTATCCAGCTAACAGGGACAAATATCAGTTTCAAAAACTATTTACAGCTTGTTTGAGCTCAATTATATACCAGATATACAGAAATATACACACAAGACAAAAAATCTTATAAATATGTAAAATACAATACAAAAAGCTGCAAGGTTATGAAAACTAACAAGCTATTATGCAATATCTGCAGATTTACTCATTTACTGTTATTACAGAGGAGCAGTGTCATTTCCACACACTGGTCTGGTTTGTACCTTGTATGTTGTGTTCTCTGTACATGGGTTCTCAACCTGCACCAGCACATACGCATGCAGAAAGTTGGAGGCGATCATGTCTGGGACAAATGGTGTGGACTCTTCCTGGAAGACTGCTGCCACGATGTCATTTCCTATGTGCCTTTTCCTCTGGAGCTGAAGAAGCAAACACATTCTTTTTTTTTGTTTCTGTAGCAGAGGAAACTTTTAAAAGAAAAGCACGATGTATAAGTCTTCTATCACACATAAACCATAAAATGCAAAAGGGATTTATTTGTTTCTAAGGAGGATTTTAGCAGCTTCACATCAAATAACTTTCCAGCTTTTGATTGAAGCAGTTTTAGCAACAGTTTATGAAAAAGCTATTTCACAACGAGAACAGCAAGAGACAACATCAGCTACACCTGAGCAGTTCGATATTGGCATTTTTGAGCCAAAGCATCCTCCTTCAGCAGCTAAATCCACCGCGCCTTCAGTGTAATAATAATAAAGCCAAGATTAAAGCCTCATACCTGCTGAACGTCTCCCTCGGTGAAGGGAAGCTTGGTTGACACGTGGAACATAATCTCTCTCTGTCTGAAGACAGTGTAGACAGATTCAGAGCCTGTCTGTCCATGGGACACATCCAGCCCACCGCGGAACCTGTCACAATATCAAAGCACGCTGGTCATGTTCACTGTTTGGCCTTCTCCCTTCAGTAACAAGATAAGGTTTTAATTCATGTAATTTAAATGCATATGTCAGTTTTTATCATCCTTCAAATGCCACTCAAAATATTTTGCAGTTCGCCATAATCTATCAGCTACAATTAAAAGACTCAGGTAAGGAAACAGTAACAGTCATGAGTGTAATGCAATAGAAAAAGCCTGCAAGACCACACAATACACATGGCTCTGATTATCTGTCTATGTGGCACTTTCTTTTCTAGGATATGATTCACTAAGCAGTTTATCCCGATTGCACGCTGAAGCCAAAACAGCAGGACAAGTTGCTTGAAGGTTACAGTAATTAAATTGATTGCAATGCACTCCGATGGCATCTTTCTTTTGATCCTTGTGCAGCCTTATTTTAATGGTTATTTTGCTATGAATTCTGCCTTCTTTCCTTATGTTTATCCAACTTTACTCTGCTTCTTTTCCCTTATTCATTTGCATTCTATTCCGGTCTCTCACCCTTTAAAATCCTGAAGTTCAATATTGCCACCCAGGATACTGAGAAACTCCTTGAACGCCGGGGTCTCTTCATTGTTCCCAAACAACTCTTCCTCTGACGTCTGAGAGGAAGAGGAGCGGAAAAAAATACAGAACAGGAGAATACAAGGAGCAGAACGGTGTGAAAGATCAGAAGCTGTATTTAAAGGCAGGCTCAATTTTAGATCAATACAGAAGATCAATATAATCACTCACCTGTCCAAACTTCTGGTAGACGACTCCAAATTTAAAGGTGTTGTTCACCTCATGCTCGTCATAAGCCACTATCAACTGAGATCCCTGTGCACGAACAAAAACAATTAGTTCTTACTTACTCCCTAACTACTTGCTGTAGTAGTTTGGAAAACATGTTTTTTTCCTAGCCAACATGTCTCCAGGGCAGATTTACTGGGCCTGTGTTACGCAAGGATGACATGCGGGAAACTGTCACAGCCCCCAGCGAGGGCAGTGATCTTGTCGCAGCCTCTTGCAGACTGAGACACAGATGGTTTGTTTCCTTCCCTGAGGCAAGGACTGAAAGCATGCTCCATCACACCCCTCCAGTGGGCTCACAGGAGGAGAAACAGATCCATCGTTTCCATTTCAGAGACTTGTTGTATCATCAATTGTTTTTGAATAATGTACTCGCTGAACAGGGTGGATTTTAGAGAGGTAGGAGGGCTTTATGAGGGGTAAAATGTGAACAGTTATGCACTTTGTTGGTTGGGTTGGTATAAGGACAGGTGGGTGATGCTGGCAGATGTAATGCCCCGTACATGAAGTAAATGGCATTGAACATTTATGGATTTGAAGTTATTATTAAATGTAGCATTAGTGCTTCATCCGGTGTCCCTTTGTGTCTTAACAGAAGGAGATGTAGGTAGGAAAAGGTAACTCAGGTCAGCTTGAATGACTAAATGTATATCTGGCTACATGAGCCGGGGACAGACTGGTGATGATGAGGTCATGATGTCAGACTCACCCGAGGGTACAGGACCGGGTTGAACTTCAGTCCTGTGGCGTCGTCACACAGCAGCTGCGAGAAAAAGAGACTCACTGAATTTGACAGATACCATAAGAGAGCGATCTCATCATCCATACTGGAAATACAGTATATCCACAGTAAGACTCAAAAGGGAAAAGCTTTTTCATACCACTGAGTTTAAGTAAAAAATATACATTTACAAAGATAACAGAGTTTACTGTTCACATTTTTATTTGCAAGTTAAAAATATATTTCTAGCTACAGATGAGGGAATCTTTGTGCACCTAAATATCTAAAAGTCATTATAATACTTGGTTTGTAATCAGTAAATATCTCCTCACTGGATCAGTGAATCACACGTCAGGGTAAAAATCATCAAGTGCTGTTTTTTTAATGAGCTGATAAAAGTGTCGGATCAGTCAGCTGCTGAAACGATATCATCCTCCTTCCGTCTTTCTTTCATTAAAGAGTGAGCCAGTGTGCATGTGACAACCTGGCCTTGCAGCTACTATACACCACATGTTTTCATTATGCTGTGTGTTTTTAGAGTGTAGAAAAATGCATGTGGCAAGTCTATTTTTGAGCTGTATCTTACCTTTGCAATCTGAGGTACACTGGGCAGCTGGTTGATGCCTGATAAAGAGATCCTATCATGGACTGTTTTGGTCCTCGACCTGCAAGGAGATATAAAGAGAAGCTGTGCTTGAGGGGTTGTTGGGAGATTTGTTCCATCAAATAGATTTCTCAACATTAATGGTTTAGGTAACAGCATTTCTCACCGAGTTAAAAAGAGAAAAAAGACAGCGACTATCGATGGGCACTTTGATACCAATTGATGTGATACTGTGTTAGTGGCAATTTTCAGAGGAGCAGAATCTGTATTACTAGCATTATAAATGTCAAAGAAGAGATTATCCATCACCTGGCCACAATCTTCTCTGCAGCCTCCACAATAACAAAGTGCAAACATAGCATTACTTGATTGTTTTTCTCGCTTGTTAATGAAAATGTCACCAACTGTGATAATGACAGGGAAGCTGTCCACGACAGCACTGCAAATCTGTTCAAACATATCAGAGTCAAACATGACAAAGAGCACACAGAGCTGCAACGATAGAGGAGGGAGGAGGGAGGAATAAGACCCAAACAAAGGCAGCATTCAGGTAGATTGCAAAGCTGCTTTATTATTGTTTATATGAGACTAGTAATGGATCGAAATCCAAAATTTGCAGCCCATCACTAATAGGTAGACAAGACAAGAAGAGGGAAAGCAAATGAAGATACCAGGAGAGGAGACAAGCTATAGAAGGAGTTAAACCTTGACTCAGTGAAATACGGTGTTGATATTTTGTTTCTCACGTTATACCTAAATGCATGAAATTAAAATACTAAGACCATTAGTCTCAGTATGCTGCATGTTCACAATACCTGAGCATGATGCGTAGGAATTCCTGTCCCTCACCCTCCTCGTGTTTCAGAGACATGATGAGGTTGCCTATGCTGCTGCCAGTACAGTAGTAGTTCATGTGTTCCTGGATGAAGGGGAGAGATAGAGAGAGAGAGATTTTTGGTCAAACACAATAACAGACTCTCCCTGCTACAGACACAGTGAAACTGACCTTAATACATACACACACACACACACACACACGCACTCACCTTCCCTAGGAAGTGTTTGCGGTATGCGCGGGCTGTGCTGTTACACTCCAGGCGGTAGCTGTGCCCCCCACCGGGACTCATGCCCTCTCCTCCATCTTCCTCCTCACAGAAACTGGACTCTGAGGAGGACGGGGTCCCAGCTGGAGCCTCCACATCCTCAATCCAGTAGCCCCCAAACTGTGGCAGGATTACCTGGGGGTATGGACCACCTTTCTCCAGGACCTTAGATAGGAGGGCAGGAGAGAGGCAAAAATGTGAAAAAAAAAGTATTGTAGCTCTGGGGCACGCACAGTTCTAATGATAAAAGAGCAATGTGCTTCACCTTTAAATGTATTTTCTATTGTTGGAAACACTCCTAGCTAGTGGTTACACATGAGACAGGTGTAAATGTGTGATTTGAGTGTATTATGTGAGGGAGATGACTCACATCTTCTATTCGTGGGTAGGGTATATAGTCATCCTGTAAAAAAAGGGAACACACAACATTAAAAATACACATTTTAACATACAGTGGCTGAAGTTCACTGACTTTCACCACAACGATACAGCTGCAAGCAAAGCCACAAGCACAGGCACACAGGGTGACACAACGTGTTATGCCAAATGAACTCTCAGGTGATGATGCAACAACCTGAAATGCACAGTCATCAGCAAACATCAATGAGGGCATGTCACCCCTTGATGATGTCAGAGCCTTGAGACAATTCTGTTTTGATTCAGTAGCCCCCGGGGTTAAGAGCTGTTACAAGCCTCTAGTTGCTCTGGCATAGCACGGTTCCAGTGTATGACCTCTAAATACTGCTGAGGCCCGTCTGCAGCGCTGAGAGAACAGTGCTATGAACAGCCAGTCATTTATATTCTGCAGCAGCGGGGAGTCAGGATACTGACAGGCAAGAGAGGATCAATTGACAGTTGGAGTTCATTCAACTTATAATCAATCAGATCAGGAGGCTATTGATTTTGTTCTTTAAAAAGCCATGAGAAAATTTTGAAAAGTGCTCACAAGGGTGTTAAGAATCTCTGAAAGGCTGACAGATGAGACAAGAGCAACCACAGAGGAAACTGGGAGGCATGATGAAGAAGTGATGGAGGAAAACATGCAGAGAAACGACGGACATCATGACACAAACTGATGACATGTGTGTGTGTCTGGTGTCTGGCCACACCTTCCATTTTTTGGTCTCTTCAGCTTTGGGGACCTAATTAGTGTCCGTATGCAGCATGAGGACGGAAAAGCACAAGGGTCAAAAAGCAAGATCTGTTCATTTTTGCGCATCACACACTGTCCTGCCACACAGCACTCGTGTTTTCAGACCTCATCGTCTCTGTTGCCAGATGACAACTGGGTGAGTCATACATGCTAATTCACTTTTCCTACACACACATATACACACACACACATACAGGTAATACAGACACTTAGTCATCCTCCCTTTCTCCAGCTTCCAGACATGATAAGTCTTCCTTTTCTCATTTGTTACAGTATTTGGCAGCAGCACTGAGGCTTTTCAGTCTGCAGTGTTTTGTATATACAGTGTATGCAGATATGAAAAAACCAATCTGGTAGACACATAGAAAATTGGCCAATTACAGTACAGGCCCAGTGGAACAGCTTGCGTACATGAACGAGAACAGATGTAAGGAAATAAGCACATGTATGTGGACTTCTAAATAAACACGCACACACACACACACCATCTGATGCCACCAATCATACCAAAAATCAGGCAACACACACACACACAGGCACATTTCTAGTCTGTAATGGTCTGAGCGCATATTGATGCAGCAGCTGTTACAGTCACAGGGGAGTCATTGTCAACAATACGAGACTGATCACAAAGGCGCCCTTAAGAGGCTTCAATTTTCAGTCATAGAGAGAGAGATGGAGACAAGACAAAGGAAGAGGAAGGGGTGGGTGAAGTTAGGAGAGGAGGGAAAAGAAGAGATGGGGATCAAATAGGTGACCTTCATCAGCACCATCCCGATTACAGTATGGCAGCACCCTTTGAACACGGAGGGATCCAAATGTTATAGGTGGCAGAGCTCAAGAAAGCAGGTCGATGCCAGCTGAGGTGCAGAAAAGACGGATGAGGGGCACAGTTGTGTGTACATGAGACTCTTTGATCATCAGGCTGCATTGACTGACTTGTCATCTACCTGCTGCCTACACTTTTCAAATAACTATGCTGATGTCTTCAGTCAGCGTGTCCTGCTGCATGTCCCAGCCCCTGTCCCCATAACTTCTGTGTCATTATAGGGAAAATTATTATTCAAAATTAAAGGATGAGGCTGGTGCTTTCTATGTTTTCCTTATTGTCAACTAATCAGATGAAAAGAACAAACCCAACAATGCGTTAGTCCACATCTAGATACTATCTACTAGTGTTTACATTCTTGAACGACACGTGACTACTCCAGTGTTTACTTTAGCCCTGTTTCACACTGGCACCTTTTAGCCCCGTGTTTAGGCGATTTTCAGGGGATAACCACGTAAACTCTAGGCTAAACCTGGCCAGCAAGCACTAGGCTAAAGTCGGAGTTAGCCCACTTTGAAATGTGCCAGGATTGTGCCAGTGTGAAAGCTTTCTCAGCCCGCAGCTAAGGAGGTTATAAGAATACTTTTTAGCCCTGGGCTAATGCAGTGTGAAAAACCCTAAAATAAACTACAGTGCCCACATTCCAACTCTGTGTCCTAGAAATTGTGTTTATATACTACCAATTTGCAACAGTAAATACATTTTGCAAAAAACGTAATGCTGCATATTTATGTTTTTTAACAAGGTAATGAGGACATGTTGCTGATGAACATATTGGCCAAGTTGCAAAATGTTTGCTGACAACATGTCAACCACAGCATTGTTTTTCACGGTCATATTAAGGCACCCACAGCACTTGGTTAAGGTTATGGATTGATTGTGATCTTGGTTAAATACTGTAAAAGTCAACAGTGGCTCAAAGCACAAGACATCATGTTTTTACTTAGTTAATGTTTAAACAAAACCACAGTCTACAGACTTTTCTTAACTTTACCAAAGTGGTTTTGTTTTCTAAACCTAAGCAGAGGGGGCACAGGATACAAACCTGGTCTACAGTGTCAAAGTCCTGCAATCTGTACACCTGCCGTTCAAACCAACATCCTCCCTATGACTTGCATAACTTTGGCTACACAGGCAATTCTTGGTAGGAAAAATTTAATGTTGAATTTTGAATTTCCATGGCATTAATTTGTTGGTAATAAGAAATATATAACTACCCTTTAAGGGTTTGGTTTAGAGAGGTGGTGAGAGGTTTTTTAGGTAGACTAATGAGCTGTTTTTGTGGGTTGCTACATTAAAACTACTTTCTTTGCTCTTTCCTTTCAGTGCCTGGTGACTTCACACCTACTTGACTGTAAGTCTGCTCAGCTGTGTATAAGAAGGGTCACTCTGTTCTTAAATTATGAATATTTCCAGTGACTAGACCAGCTCACGCATCTTGGAGATCGTGATCGAGATCATCGTGAACCATGAATCCTTTTTCCCCACAAAAAGAAGCTCCAAAAAGCCCTTTTCTCTCTCTTTGGATCTTCCTTTGACTGCTTGTTCCCTCGTCGCCTTTTTTTGAATGTGTCTTTCATTTCTAACCCCCCAACCTCCTTTCTCCTCCTCTTCTCCCTTTTTACATCACTATCTGTCCTTAGACTACCCAAAGCTGTGTCCTTGGGGACTTGTGGAGGGCACAAAGTGGCCACATACAGAGAGAGACAGACTTTGTTCAGAAGAAAGAAAAAAAATCAATGAATTCCATACAGAGGATGAGAAAATAGTTGTACGCCAGTTCAGTTAATTCCAGTACTACTCTTCTCTGCCCCCAGCATGCCTATTATCCAATCTGAGCAACAGACTGAACCCAGCAGGCTGACCTACTGTACACTGATTAAATCATCAACGTCTGTCTCATCCATGTATATATTAATCCTGGTGGTGGTCAGAGAAAAAGAGAGAGGATAGACACTATCTCATGAAGTTAATTCATGTTCTATATGGACATGCAGCTATTGCACATTGGCAACTATTGCTCAGACATTAAGTCAGAAAGGTGAGGAGAAACAGAAAGGAGAGAATAGACATGGTGGAATTAGGGAGAGGAATATGTCAGAGGAAAGAAGAAAGAATTGTTTCATACCTGCATTCTCTCCAGCATATCGAAGAACTCTGCAGACTGAAACAGAGACCAAGGAAGAATACAAAATATGTCAAACAGGGTGTAACAATGCTAAACTTTGACTTCCAGAGCCTTCAAATCTACTGACAGCAAATACCATTCAGTCCGTGCAACAGCTCAGTCGTCACCCTGAAAGTTGGCTCTAATTTGCAACTCATACAAGTGTTTTGACAACACAAAACCCAGATGTCTGAATTTAAATTTCTTACTTTCTTACATTGGTAACATTAGTGTTGACAGCAGCAGATCTCGCTGACCAGCTTCACTGTGTCTGACACTCTTGCACTGCATAAACATAGCTGTGTCAAGAGGGCAGGGCAGTTGAGATACTTTCCCAACAGCCTCTCACACCCACATGCACACACGCTGATAAGCAACCACTTCCTCAGATAGTAACACACACACACACATAAACACACGCTCACCCGAACACATGCATCCTTAAGTGTGTTCACACATCCTCGTCCCCGAGGTCTCCACCTTGTCACATAAACAAGCTGTGAGGGTGATAATGGTCTGCATGCTTTGTGTCTTGTGCTCAGATTTTGGCGCACGTATGTGATGTGTAATCGCAATCATGTGTGCAGGGTGGGTTTAGGCTATACACACTCACTTAAAAGTCATGTCAATTCAGGCACTAAAATTTAACTTCCTGTTCTAAAAAAAAAAGTCTGGTTTAGAGGAAGAAATTAAGAAAAGCATTCTACAACAGCAGCCCCATGCTTCCTCTTTAGATGGCTTCTACACAGTACACTGCTGTTGAATTACAAAGTCACTAAATTGAAATAAAAACTTAAAAAACATCAACTACTGTATGACCTTCTTTAAAGGACTTTGACAGCTAGTGCCACTCACACACAATTACAGCAGCGTAGGATGCTGCCCATTCAATACCACCATAAAATACAAAGCAGGAGGAAACCAGGAACTGAATTCCCTACCAATGAACTGTAGCTCTTTAGCTAGGAAGGTCTGCCGCTGGGGGAGTGTTTAACTGGTGTTTTACAGCCGTTTGAATGACTGTATTCCAGTAACAACCTGTACATTACTACATTCTAACAGCACTAATAAAATTAATGTTATTCTCTACGCTAGCTGCAGTACTCACAGGTAGTTGAAAATCTATAAATCTATCACTCCCTTTGCCTTGCCGACAGAACCACATACACATACAGAACTTATCAAGGAGTTAATATTAACTAGTTAAAGGTGTTGTAAGCTGATACAGCGCTGTGGCTGGACCTGTGGAGTCAACACCAGAAAGCACAGCTGTCTATATCTGTTAGGTAGCAGCTTTTGCAGTCAACACATGCTCTCTGCCAACTGCACGTTACCATGATGTGTGTGTGTGTGTAAAAGTAACTGTGAGGGCAACAGGAGAAAGAGAGGAGAGGGGTTAATAGATGTTTTTTTTCTCAAAAATAGCTTCAGATCATTCGTTTTTGGGTTTTTTTCCCTAATCCTCACAAACTTGTTGACCGTGACAGTTTAGACTGTTTCTCTAACCCAGCAACAACATCTGCATCTCTCATCACCCATGGCAACCCGCTGGGGCTACCACAGACTGCAGGCAGATTAGACCAGCTGCCTGCATGACTGACAGACTCACTGGCTGCTAAAATTCACACATATTCATGTAAAGTCATGAACATATTATATATACACATTGACAGCAATGATGCCATGTCACACACAGGGACAGCAGCCTCCATGTCCCATCATGTTAGCTTCAGGATTAAAGGAATATTTCAGAATGTAACATGAAAAACAGTAATTGAACTGAATTAAGCTACTCCAATTGTTCTGTTGCTTTCTTTTTTAATTTAATTTTTAATCTTTGCCCTTCTGTTTACAGTCAAACTATGACAAACAGACAAGAAATGAGCGCCATCAGCATCATGCTCTTCCTATTATATCCACAAAGTCACTTGCTGTTTCCAGTTCAGTTCTGTTTGCGATATGTTAGAGGCTTGTTCAAAAACAACTGTACCTCAGCCAAAGTTAGCACTGCATCCTATCCTATATCCACAGACTCTTCTCTGCTGCTCACAACACAACTCTTCCTCTGGGTCTAAAAGGCGAAGGGTGGATGAACAGATGGATCTGAGAAAGACAGCCCCACCCTCTCAGCTATCAGATGCAACACCCTTATAGCACTGTTACAGCAGAGCTCTGTCAGATCCATTACAGGTACTAGAACATGGCACACTGGTTGATATTTACGCTGACACACATCGGTATTTGATACTTCAGTCAATACTGTTTTGGCTTTGTCTCTGGGTTATGAAAGATTGTGGTGAAATATGGTACATGTGGGAGTAAATCTGCTATAAATAAGACATGAAAATGTAGACGTTTCAGAGATGCAGAGTCTACAAAAGTGTTTCTACTGTTATGTGAAGTTGTAAAATCTTCCTAAACTAGATGTAACATGTATTGAAATAAAATTCTAGAGTAGTTGTGTCTGACTACTGAAACTGCCAAATGCTTTTATCTGATCTTGAACCCCTCTAAGTTTAAAATGTTTAATGAATTCTTGATTATATTTTTGATAGCAGGATAGGATGATATCACCTGTAAAACAGGACAATCAATAAATTGAACATCACTGACTTCTAAATGTGTTTGTTCACCTTCAAGCTTTTTCAAACTCAGCATTATGAAAGTTCACCAGACAGCTAGCCCTGATACATCTGTTCATTTCTAAATCTTGTGAAACTTCATTATAAAAAGGGAAATGGCATGTAAGTCAGTTAACACACTAATCCAACCCAAACAAGCCCAAACTAATCTGAACACAACATTATACCGTATATCAAATTACTCCCAGTATCAGACTACCTGGTTAAATCAAAATGCAGACTTACCTTAACAACAGCAGCTAAAACATGTGAGCCCTCTCTGTCTCTGTCTTCCTCTTATTCTTACCTCCCTTCTCTATTTAGAAAAGGACTTCCCTCTCTTGTGCTTATAATCTCCTTTTTGCCATTTAACGCCTAAAGCTTAAACAGGAAAGTCAAGTCAGGCAGCAAACTAAATCGTTTGTCAGAACAGAACAGGTCATTCCAGTGTGCATGTGTCTCCACAAAACACACACAGATTCTCTAACACTGTCTAAGTTTTGTTTTCTGTCTCAGCTTGACAGTTGACTGTTAACATTACACATAAACACTAAAGTCTAAAACAGAAAGAAATGTGTGACTGAATGTGGCTTTGACAAACACATACACCAGTGACAACTGTGAGAACTGACATCAAGAACTTTTATTTCCTACCCTTGAAATAACTGTATATGTTTAACCACCACCACCTGATCTCTGACCCTAAACACATGTGCTAACCATTTAAAATGGTTCTTTATGTGCTTCACCTTTCTATTCATGAAAGGATGTTCTGTCTGCATATATAAATTCAAGAACATATGCTAAACAGCTGCAGAGCACAATAGCTCCTAATGTGCCAGGATGTATGTGTGCCAGGTGCACAAATTCCCTATTTCCATACCAGTGTGTCCACCCAGCAGACTCCTGTTTATAACCACTGTACAGGAGGGGCAAGGCCAATAACTACGTTGTGTAGCAACAACATGTAGTCTGTGCAATCAAATGCGATTTTTTTTTTTTTTTGTATTAATGAGTAATGCATTATCCAGCACAGCTGAGGATGAGATAGCCTGGCATTAGAGCTGTGACTAAATTATGAAATATCATTTTCATTGCATGGATTTTCCCATGGTTCAGCTCTGAGGTTTGAGTTATGTGATTGACACCATGATTACACCAAAACATATTATATTTTTGCTTACGAATCTGCAGGATTTGCAGTTAAGTCAGTGTAGTGTATTACTTAAATATTTAATTTTTTAGGCTTCAGAATAATCTGTGGTTTGTTCACACATTTTTACAACCTTGTGGATGGATTTGATGTCGACTGTGATTGTAGGAAATTATAAGGTTCATAACTTCTTTACCAGTGTGACACTGATGATGAATATCTGACCATTAGACCACTCTGGCTTACAGCGAAATTGTGGGTTGCCGATTAATAATTACCAGAAATCAACCACACATCAAGAGGAAAATGAATGTTTTCTACTTGAGTTACATTTCTGTCATGTATCGTGGTCTTTTATTTTTCCTGCCACGGCCTGACTATATTTCAATCAATCAGCTCTTTCTGTCGTTCTCACCGTGAGCAAACTTTATCCTTCCCATTCCTGTCCTCCTCTCAGCGCTATCTCCCTCTGTGTTGTCTTCAGCAGATTCAATAATGATGGCTTAGTTCAAGGTGACATACTGCAGAGCGTGGCTCCCTCTCGCAGGAGCCATCATCTGTTTCTTGTATATCACTCTGGTAATCTGCCTCGTTGCAATACATACCTCTCTTTTATCATGCTCGAGGAAAAATGGAAAATATCTTCAGAGATGCCGTGTGAGTAATGAATGTCTGAAAACATCACAACTTACAATCTCGTATAAATGTTTTCTCCATATGTGCAGTGCAATGATATGTCACCATATCAATCAGTGTGAAAAACACCTGAGAAATTTGATCTTCTATAGTCTGACGGATTTAATTGGGACTCATTATTCAGCTTGCTTTTTTTTTTCAATTTGCAGAGTCACAGCTTTGGCTAAACTTTCCTTTGACGACAGTTTGATTGAACTTGGCAATTTCTGGTCAGGATTCCATTAGCTGAAGAATAAAGCATTAAAGTAACCTTTTCCTTCTGTAGTTGGTCATGAATCAGTCTTCACCACACGATAATTCAATTGCATTTCCTTTTTATAACACAACCTTATTTGGCATCAGAGACCAAGCCCGAAGACTCCAAGTCGCAGCAGAGCTACAAGTAAAAGCAGCATAATGAGAGAATATGACACCTAGTAAGATAAAGACCTTGAGAAATAACTTAGGGGCCTGGGCGGACAATCCCTCCCGCCACACAGAGCAGGAACAATGTCCAAGTTAGTTCTCTAGACTCAGCTAATGTTCATAAAGAATAAAAAGCAGAGTAATGAGTTCAGCAGTCTTGAGAAGAAATTTAAAGTCAAAATTTGAAGTATATTTAGAGCACAGTTCAGTTCCTGCATGAGCTTTGGGCTCTTATTCTCTCTGCTTTCAGCTGCAACCCAACAAACATCAAGCAGATGAAAAAAAAGTATTACATCACCCAAATCTGAAGTCAGCACAACTGGGAAGAGTGGGGTTCAATTTATACAATGACATCACCATGTTTACTCTCTCTGAGTGCAATATTGGAAATAAATTATGGAGAGTCTTACTTAAATAGAGGTTGCACTAAATTGAATTTGGATAGCCTTGATGACCCTGAGTTTACACGCTTTACAAAATGACACAAAACATAAGTGCCCAACCTGTGGAGCATGTATTTCATTATTCAAATATAGTGTATCTACATAGATATTTAGATGGATATAAATTGAATCTTTCAAATTGTCATTTTATTTAAAAAAAAAGGCTGTCAGAGTATAATTTAAGTGTAGAGTGGACGAGAAAATAGTACCATGGATGTTGTGACATTAAACCATACATCAGACATAAAGACCTGGCTTTGCTTTCAGTGTAGTTATGTAATATGTCATGTTGTGAACTTTTAGTTCTTGTGACATTTTGTCACTGAACTGCTTTGCTTGCTGAAGCGATTTCTTAATGAGGGTAATCAGAATCAATAGATTTTCTTGTAGGCCTGAAGGTCTAAAGGGCAAAATGAAATGAAAAAGTCAGTAAATCAATGTCTATTTAAAAATATGTGTGTGTACAGATGAACAGCCAACCATATGTGTGTCTCCTACCTTCATGCTGGGCGGTGCAGTGCGGGGTGGTGAGGGGGGACATTCTCCCAAAGGGACATTGGAGATGTTCAACAGCTCCTGTTTCCTGGAGAGAAAAAGGACAAAACAAAGAAGAAACAAAGTTGATTTACTGATGGTTATGACCACAAAAGTGTTCCACATTTGATCAAAGGTCACGCATCCTCATTTGTTAATGTAGGACATTTTGGCTGTAATTTGTTTAGGCTGATACACGTCCTGTCCTTTTAGTATAGATAAAGGACATGGTTTAACCACTATTTCCCCCCTAAAACAGTCATTATTTTTGCCCAAATTCGCAAAAATTCCCTTGAGTTATACAAGTGCGTGTGTGTTGCTTTGCATATGATATAGTGACCACTTCCTGCTTTTGCATTGGTTTGAACCCTTCAGTCTCATCCCTCGTTGACTGTGTGTAACTGCTGTGGATGTCTCGTTTTTGCAAAATGTGTGTTTCCTCAATTCCTCTTTCAGGAACTAGACCTGAGCAAAAGAGGCAATGAGGGAAATAATGAGAATGATGCAATAATTTTATTTTTATCAACAGTTCCCCTCAAGAAACTAAAATCAACGGTTAACAAGTATTGTCCGTGTAGCCATGGCCTAGTAAGCTCTCAAACACCACTGTTATATATTAAAGACCAACAAAGAAAACCCAAACTATTAAAAACACATAAAAGATATACATTTACAGTATTGCATTCATAGATGTAATTTCAAAGGTACTAATTATCAGCCCTAATTTGGTCAGCTATATGTAAAGCTAACTCAACAGCTAAATAACCAGCTAACTGTACAGCTATCAAACTGCTACATGAAAACAGGGCTGGAATTGAACAACTGAACTGCTAAATAAAAAGCTGAAATTAACTGCAAAAACATAACATTAAATAGCAGACAGATCACATCTGGTACTATTCTGGATTTCACTCAAAATATCACCAGTATTATGGCAACAGGTTTGGATCCTATTTTATAATTAGACAGTTCTCAGCAGCAGGTGAGTAGTGAGAATTTATTCACTGTAAGTTTTTTCACTGCTGTTAGTCTGGTAGTTCATATATGTGGTTGGGCTATAACATACTTTAAACAAGGAGTCATACAATTACAATGCAGTCTGTTTCTTTAACTTTTTAATTTTCTACAATCCAGGGTTTCAAACTGAACCACAGAGCCTGTTAAAAAACATGCAGTGAAGTATTAGGTAGGTCTCCGCTGTTTTAATATGCTCTCTGGAGTCCCAGGGGGGGGGGCTGTCAAGCAGACTTGAAAAGTCATTTGGGGTTAGAATCCTCTTCCCCCTTTTTTTTTTTACACTTTTTACTTAGAGGCATGAGTGCACACTAATGATGCCAGATGTTAAACGTTTAGCTGTCAGGGTGAGACAGCAGGAGGGTTATTTTGACCCCAGAAATCTATTCTGATCAAATTCAATAGTTTTCTGAAGTAGCAACTTCAGATATGATGATTGGTGATGGACATCTCTCATCCTGAATATATGATCAAAAAATCTAAAAAGTTTATGAGCACATAAAAGATAAAAAAGGGAGCTCAGGTGCAGTAATCTGTCTCCAGCCCTGCTATGGAGCTGCAGAGAGCACTTCAAACCACAGACACCAGTATCCATTTATCATTGCCTCTACTCCAGTAGGGCTTGTTGGTTATAAATTGGCAGTCATTTATAACCTATAGCTTGTTGCTTTACAATATCATGTGAGACCCTTTTGTCCTTGTCCTGCATATAAATGTTGCGTGAAATGTTTAAATTGCAAAAATGAATGTGGTACCGTGTGTGGATTCATTTTGCTATCTGGGTTTCTACCGGAGTGTTAAGCTGTAATTGATCACTTCAGATTTAGTAGATGGAAGAGCAAGCCGAGAGATTTAATTGAGTGTTTATGTGAAATGAATATGCCACTTCTTTCCTTTCATTAGCTGAAACCATAATAGCTTGATCTCTATTCTCTGATGTAGCTATGTCAAGTGGTTGTGAGCAGAAAAGCTTTCAATCAGACACTGTAAAAATGTGAAATATGAGCTTGAGGTAGCGATAGCTTGCTGATGTGGAGCTCTGAATGGTAACAAAAAAAGCTCTGGTATGGCATACATGATGCACCAAATGATGGCTTCATTCTCACTAACAGTTCCTCCCCTCTCTGGTGAATTCAATAAGTAACTATTTTAATCCTTGACTGTTCAAGTCTTAAAATGTCTACTGAGGATCAAAGACTCCCAAACAAAGGTGAAAAATCACAGCCAAAGCACACTGGAGTCTTCATTAACCACTTCAGACCGAACCTAAACCCTGATTCATTTTTTGGCAAGTTCTTCCCACAGGCTCAGCATTCACACAATGTACCACTGTGTCCCCTTGTCTATGTAATACTGCAGCATGTTAGCTCACAGTGGTCAAGGGTGGACAATGTTGGAATGAGCGTCACACACCAAAACAGACTGAGAGAGTTTACAGTGCTGGATGTTGTTCATTGTTCTTTCTCTTTGTTCTCATCAGCCTGACGTAAAGAGGACAGCGTGTGTTTTCGACCACTGACCTGTGAAAAGCAAAAGCTTGTTCAGACCACTGTCCCTGGGGCGGATCCCCGCTGTGTGTCTCTACATGACGACACCTTTCTTGCTGACTTACACGCTTACTCACACCTGCACACAGAGATGCTTTTTGCAGAGGAAAATTGTGTGTGTGTCCGTGAGAAAGGGAGGGAAAGACGAGGAGCTGCCGTCCTTGCCATCTGGGCTGTCTCTGCGGTGATGAAACAACAGCTACGTCACAGCTACTGACTCCCACCCAGGAAGGGAGGGAGGGAGCAAAGAAACAATTTGGGAAGAATAGGTCATGGAGAAAGTGAGTCGGGGAGGGGAAGTATGGAAAGAGGGCTAAATGAGAATGTGCAGTCTCTACAGGACAATTCACACAAGCCCTTCTGAGTTTGTCCGTCATTCGACCCTCTCATGAAAATGCACTTCTATGTTTATACATATATCAATCCACACTGACGCAGAGACTTGCAAATGTGACGTAATCATCATAGGCAGTCAGTTTAATAGCACAAATCTCCTGTTGTTTCTATGCTGTGAACTTATTAACTGTAATGAGTAATCATGTTCCCATGTTTTACCATAGTGGGCGGCAGAATTACACCGTTAGTGCCAATAGTGAATAAAATCAATGAATCATTAAATTAAATAACCCTGTTTTCTGCCTGTAGCTATACTCCTCATGGGGCCTATTTGAAAACTATTTTTGGTCAAAGTCAGTGTGGATTGATTGGACTGCTTCATTTGAATGCTTCATTAGTGCTTACATGCCTCTCACATCTAAATTTTGAGGGTGGATATCTGGTAAGGAAAGTGGTTTGCTTAAGAACATCATCAAATGGCATAATATGTAACATTGAGGCAAAGACAAAAAGGTAGAGTGAGGCAGGAGAAGTGGATTCTGGTGAAGGAGAGTGAGGTAAAGGAAAGAATATGGGAAAACAAGAAAAAAGACAAAGAATGCTGAAAGGGGAACCAATGGGAGACAAAGATACAAAGTGGAGTAACACTAGTAGGGTATCGTGTTGTTAGTGTTAAAAACAGTCTTTTTAGCCATGCTGCTAACATCTAGGGATGGCAATGACAGTCGCCAGTCCTGCACTGCGGTCCAGACTATTTATCTCAACATTTTTTGGATGGGTTACAAAACAACATTCGTGTTCCCCAATCTTAATGATGTGTCCTCTAGCACCACCATAAGGTTCACATCTCTGCTTTTTAGTCAAATGTCTTGACAACTGTGAGATGAATAACCATGAAATTTGGTACAGAAATGCATGTCCCCCTCAGAATTAATTGTAATCACCCTTAACCTTTTATCTAGTGCTATCGTCAGGCCTTTTTTTACATGTCCAATACTGCACTTTTTGTGTAGCGCTAATTAGCTAATGTTAGCTTGCTAACTCGCTAAATTAAGATGGTGTACATGGTATTCATTAGCATGTTAACATAGTCACTTTGAGCATGTTAGCATGCTGATGTTAGCACTTAGCTCAAAGCACCACTGTGCCTACGTAGAGAAAAAGTGGGCTGTAAACACCACTTCATAAGATGGGCTTTGAGCAATCAATCTGGGCTCTCCTTGATCAGGGGTGACTTTTCTTTGTTTTGTTGATGCCTTCATTGTTGGCTTTGAGGAAGTAAGCAAGCCAGACCGTTAAATGAAATTATAAGGTCAAAGTACATTCAAACCTCTGGCTCCCAGCCGCCACAAACAACGCATGGCAGTAATATCCCGGTGAGCCAAAGTGCAGCGGCTGCCACACAATTATATTATTTCAGTGCACAGTAAAAAGTGACTGTGTGGAACATGCGGCAGCTGTGCGGGTTTGTCCGACTCTCTGGCTGGGTGCTCTGCCAAGAACAGTGAAGTCACCTCTGAAAAATTCATTCATCCACAACAATAAACATGCTCTTTAAAGGATTTTAGGAAATTGCTGTTGTTGGGTGAATTTCCTCAAATGAATGAACAAAGTGTAACTCTATCACCTGGAGCTAAGATTAAGTGGTTGTAAAGCTGCTGGGCAAAAAATAGGGCAGATCTTGCTCCACATTTACATCCAAACTAGCACAAGATGTACCTTTCTTGTACAGCAGCATGTCTATAATCCTGCTGGCATTTGGCTGGCACTAATTATGGTTGATTCAACAGTAATTACATCTACACAGTCATCATGTTTATCTAATGATGCCGGTAATGTGCGTGTTTGTGTGTGTGAGAGAGAGCGAGCGGGAGAGATTGTAATACATCTCAGTTATTTCATGTATTGATTACACCCCTGAGATAAGGTTAGCGGACACAGAGATAGACAGGAAAAGAGTGATAGAAAGTGTGTGTGTGATGGACAGCGCACATCCCTACATGATGGATGGATCACAGGAAAAGGAGACAGGAAGATGAAAACATGAAATTAGGGGATGGACGGTGCAGAGAGGATAAAAATAAAAAAACGGATGACAGAGACAAAGAGTGAGGAGAGGGTGAACTGAGGGTCGCGGGTATGAAGCCTATATCCCTGGGGCTTACTGCGCACTCCTGTTTCCAGTTGGGCTTCATATTTGTTATGAAACTTGATAAGGAGCCTGATCCTCATGCCGATTGGCCAATTACACAACTGATGGCTTCCCTAATGGAGTTAATAAAACAGTAATTGGAGACAGAGAAAAGGAGAAAGACAACAGCTGAAAAAGATAGAGAGCGTAGAGGGCCGGGAACATAAAAAGACAGCCTGCTGTGGGTAGAAACCATCAGCCCTGACATATATTAAAGTAGACTGAGAATAAAAAATGACATCCCACAGCAGAATCCTGTGCAATATTACATAATGGACATGGCAGTTGCAGCTCTGATAAGCACTTTGAGGGGGTATAAATAGAAGGTATGATGAGTATTGAATGTATTTAATCAATGGTGCTAAAGATTGACTCTTCCAGTTTTTTTTTTCCAAACTTTTAGCTATGCTAGTTCCATGGTTAAGGTCAGTCCAACCTAAAATATCTAAACAGCTATTAAATGGATTGGTATTAAATTAAAATAAGACATTTCTGGTCTCCAAAGGATGAAACCTACTGACTTTGGTGATCACTGTTTCTCTGGCGCCACAATGAGGTTGACATTTATTGTTTTGCGTGAAATATCTCCACAACAATTTGAAGGATCGCAATGAAATTTAGTACAGACATTCATGTTCCTCTCAGGATTAATTGCAATAAAACTATACATGAGTGCTACATTTGATTTCAATATTCTCTAATTTACTTTCACTGACCGGGATGCTCTTTTGCTGTCACTTTTTTCAGTTTCGCTACTGAATTTGTCATTTTTGTACCACTTGTTTTACTTCTAGACCATTGAGCTGTCCCTCCAAATGTAACTGGCCAATGGGGACACAGCCCTGTAAGACCTGCCTACACAAAAGCTTTATGTCAGAACTGAAAAATTCAGAAGTGAAACTGAAAAGTTCAGCAGTGAAACTGAAAAAAGTGACAGAGAAAGAATATTGTAATCAAGTGTAGCACTCTTGTACAGTTCTATTGTAAGTTTTATACTAAGGTCATTTTTTGGTTTCAATGTTTTTTTATTCACATACAATTTTATTTTTTGTTTGATTTTGGGAGATTTTGTTCAATTATTCAATTGTCATGAAACAAATCTAATCCCATCGATTGTGGAAAACTATAACTAAAGTTCATCTGTTATAATGTAGGATCAATTGAAGGGCTGTTTTCATGTCTTCCAACGCCCTTTAAACAGCAGTTTACATAGTGCTATATATCAGTTGTCAGTGCAAAGTCCACTCCACATGGAAGTAAGAAACCGATGTACTGTATGAGTCAGTCAGCTGTTGAACAGGAGAGCTCAGGCATCCAGGACATGTGCAGATATGTGGAGAGGTCAGAAGAGCAATAATTAGAAGGCAACTGCACTCTAAGTCACAAGCTGTTTCCTGTGGGAACGTCAAGCCTGGCCCTTTCTCTCTTACTGTGATATGAATAGATACGAAGATGACAGCGGACAGGAGATAAGACTGTCCAGCCAGACAACCTGAAACGCTCTCATTATCAATAAGAGGAAGAGATGTAGACAGACAGATAGTGAGGGGGTGAGGAGGAGCAGGAGAGCAACAGGTCTCTGCTGAGAAGAGCCATCACTGCTTTTATAAATTAATATATGCATTTGTACAAAAAAAATACTGGTCCTTTAACTACAGAGCTGGCATGTAGAAGTAAATAACCTTTTCATTTAGCAGTTCTGACTAAAGATAGACTGGAGCACTGAAAATGGATTTTGTGCATGTGTGAGTTTTGTTGCAGGTGTAAACACATTTCATTTAATTTCTATTTGAACACATTATACAAAGAAAAAACAACTAAACACACACTTCATTATTCACTTCCTTTCATTATCACTTCTTAATGTGACAGCCTGAAAACTATGTACGTGCACATACTGTGTGTGCAAACACACAAAACCTTGAAGTTGCTTGTGTTTTCTCTACCATGTTCATATTATTTTCTTGCCTTTTTAAGTAAAGAAAATGTACCTTATATCTTGCAATCAGTTAAATAATTAATTATTAACTCACATACAATACATTTTCCATAGTTTGCACACATGAGGGCAAACAAAAGGCAAATCTTTTAAATGTAAGTAATTTCTGATGTGATGTGATGTGATGTGCTGTTGCCTTTTGATCTCAAAAAGACTGCCTGTGTTGAATCTTAAACTCAAATAAACCTACAGAATTTCTGACGAAAGTTTCATCACTTAATCTTCCTAGCCTGCAGGCCCTCTAACATTTATGTCACCCACACAGCTCGAAAGACTCAATCTGTGCCTCTGTCAAACTGAGTACGTAGGGAATAAAAGTATGAATCAGCTTGCAGGATTGTCTGGGCTACAGCCATCCTCCTCTCTCTGTAATCCTTCATCTTTTCCAATTCTTCTCAATTTCTTCCTATTTGTCTCTTTCAACCTGTCATCTTGGTTCACTTTATCGCCTTCCTTCTCTGCCAACGTCCTCCCCCGTCCTCTCCTCTCCTCGCTCAATTATTTCTGTAATTAATCCAAGTGTTAGACTGCACCGACACCAGTGAAAGGCCTCGCCCTCTCCAGGCACACATCTGACACACACAGTCCCGCCCAAGGAAACTATGAGTATGTGTGTCATTCAGTTCCTCCCAAAGAAACCAGGTTAATTATACTCTAAAAAGTTTGTTACCCCAGATGATACTCCAATAGCTCACTGTAACATTTAACTGTGCTCTGTGAAACACTCACCAAGAACTGCAGCCAAATTATTGACTTAAACACTGACTTGAAAGATCACAAACGGGCTTCTCTGACACTCACACGCACAGGACATCTGTGACACTGAATTTACATCCAAACACCAAAGGGAAATACAACAAGCTGGTAAAAGGTTATGAACTGCAGCTTTTGTCTTAGCTTTGAAATGTCAGTGTTGTTTTCTGTCTGGCTGCCAGGAGACCTCTGATAGACATTTACGTGTACTTACTTCTCAGCAGCAGGGAGACACTGATAAAGGCCAAGGGCTGAATCATGTTTGTTTCTTTGTCTACGGTTGTGCATTATGCAGTTAATCACACTTTATTTGGATGGTAATTTGAATATTAGGTGACTATATCTGGCGCATTCACGTGGAGCCCTTTTATCTAGTAAACACCTGAATAATAGCTCATTCTGAATTTTAAAAAGTAGTGTGAACACCTGAAGAGATCAAGAGATGTAAGTGTTTCACACGTGTTTAAAATGATGAAAAGGTGTTATCTAAATGCTCTTTTCAATTACTTCCTGTTTTCAGAATATCTAGTCTAGGCATACACACGCTGATGTCATTCAAATTTGCTCTCCGGTAAAACGCTTCAGTCTCTCTTTCATATTTTGTCATTTGCAAACTCAAACAGCCACTCCTAATGTGTCAAGAGCTTTGGCAAATGACAAAAAATGAGCGTCTTTATTCGATGCGCTAATAAAGTGTGAACATGCATTTTAACATATTTTGTAAAAATGACCATTACTCTCTTTTGGTTCACTAGATCTAAGGGTCTGCATCAGGTTTGGATTAAACACATTTGATCTGAGTGAGCAGAGGTTTTTTCGTCCTTTGGCAAAGTACTGCATTGCAGTGGAAAACATAGTTGCCTGGCATCACCACTCTTGCTGTCATTTCACTGGAAATGCCATAAATCCTATCTAATCCTATTCATTTTCAGAGAGCCACTTCCTCTTTATCATTGCCCAATCTCACCCAGTCTCACTGACTTGAGTCGAAGGAAAAATAGAATTAAGCATCTGTCGGATGACATTAAATACTTCAGACTAGCTGATAGCCACACCAGAGCAGAAAGGAGAAAAGGAGAGCGATATGTAGACAGAAAGGGAAAGGCACAGAGTGAATGGATGTCAGACAGATCGCTGAAAGAGAGAAGGCCGCAGAGCGAGGTATGGGGAGAGAGAGAGAGAAAGAGAGAGAGAGAGAGAGAGAGAGAGAGAGAGAGAGAGAGAGAGAGAGAGAGAGAGAAAAAATAAATTAATCTCTGCAGACTAAAAATAGCGCTCTAAATCCCCAGTGCAAAGCTGGGTAAATAGGGCTGTCTTGGGTGGGTCTCTGGACACTTGTTAGAGACAATACTATCTCATCCGTTACACCCCGAGACGAGGCTGACTGTCATTAGCTCACACACACACACAGACAAACACACACATGTTTGTACAAACAGACAGCAAAGAGACATGTGAGTTCAAGTGCAATCAAATATGTGCATGTTGTGTGTGTGTGTGTGTGAGCCCGCTCATGGTCCCCTGCAGCTGCTAATCACAAAAGGAGTGACACGCACAAGTGGAACAAGGGAGAGTTTAAAAGAGGGAGTAAATGAGGGTAGAGAGGAAAAACAGGGAGAGACGGTGGAATGGAAATACAAGTGAGTCAGTGAATAAAAAGTGGTTGTGTTGAACAGCAGGAGAAGGAGGAGGAGGGTCTGACAGTTAGAGGAGGGAAGGCACTACACAACAAGGAAAAAGTGTGTAAGGTGGTCAAGAAAACACAGACAGCACTTAAAACATCAGCTGTAGTTCATCTGTCCAGCCATGTTCTCACTCTGTACAAGAGCAAATGTTCAGAATCTTCCACCAGCTGCAGTAATGTTTTTTAAAGATTACTTACAGGCAGGCACCATTTTTTAAATTTCTGCAGAGTAACGACAAAGAGTTCAAATGAAAAGAATAAATAGCCTTGCCACTATACAAATGCAAATGCAGAGGAAAATATGTATCTTATCTTACAAAGTTTCACAAAGGAACCCTTCATGAAACCCTTCCCCTGCTCATCCAATCATAGCTTGGCAACTGTAACTAGGCACAACAGACCTGTCTAGCATTGGATTTGTCTTCATAACAAAACAGGATGCGTGGGGAGGGTCTTGTCTTTTTACTTAGCCTTTCCAAAACCTTTTATTAAAAAGGTAAAAAGTTAGAGACAGCAACCAACTCATGGAGTTAGCTTGATTAGCTGGCCAGCTATGGCTGATATAAATCTGCCAGTGACAGTTGTTTTATATTAGTCAAGAATTAGATCTTGCTTGTGCACTTCTGTCTGAAATCGAGGACCAACTGTTTCAAAAATTTCTATTATAAGAAATGGAGCAGTAAATCTGTCACTGTTATCATTGTAAACTGCCTGTGTGCCGCATGAGAGCAGAAACCTTGACAAGCGGTCAGATAAACACAAAATATCAATTATGCATCTTTTTTTTGTGTGTGTGTCAATTTTAGCAATTTTAGCTTGCTTATTTGTTTTATTGAATCGGTAAAAACTGAAAATAAAAAGTAGAGATGCTGTGTTGTGTGACTGGGTGTCTGTGTCATTTCTTCTGGACCGCTGCCTGGCTGACTGCAGTTTCACTGGCGGGTTACTCCTGATGGTTTTTAGCTATGACCAGCTGCTAGTGTAATTTTATTCTGTCAGATGTTCAGTCCCAAACATTGCAACAACCACATGGCAAGTGCTGAGCTGGTCAATTTAGAAAAGAGATGCAGCTTCACAATTACTATGCAAACTTGATTAAAAAGTAATGTTGTGTTGTAAGTGTGCTCCCCAAGGAGGAACAACATTCAATTTGTGTCTAACCATTTACATTTCTGCTGCTATGCTCTGCGGCAGGCGCTCCTGAACATCTCCATATCAAGGACCCTCAAACTGATATGTAACCACTAAGTAGTGTTCGATGAGTTTTTCTCTTAAGGGACCACAACTGTTGAGATACTTGCAAAACTGTCAAATCAAATCAATCTTTCTAGTCCAAAGGGAAATGTGATGTGCAGACAGAGTTTAAAACATCAGAGAAAACAAATCAGACAACCACACAAAACTGTAGGAGCATGAAGTGCAAAATGCATATGTGGAAAATGCTGTATCACAGCACAAAAAGAGGCAAGGAGAGGTTATCTATAATGTTTTCCAAATTCATGGCCACTGATACCAAGACAACCTTTGGGCTGTTTGTCCTCTGTAGAGTTGACCTGAAGACAAGAGCTCAAACTCTTGTGCTGGATGGTCGGGACAGTCAGGATAGATCTGCTATAAATGTCCCTGAGCAAGGTCTGACTCATTCCAACAATGTCTTACCACATTAACAAGCCTTTTCTTTGTGACTGTGTAAAGATGCCAGACAACGATAAATAAAGATGAGACTGTTTCTACTATAGACCGTCTATAAAAGTCATTGTAATGTAGCTGGAAAAACATTTAGAGTTCATTTTTCTTGAAGATATTGCTTCACTTTTGGAGAATCTTCATTGATCTTAAAGCACAGTTTCTTTTTTCATTGCAGCAATAGAGGACAACTTTTTAAATTAAGTACTCGCGTCCTTAGTTATATGATTATTCGCTTTTTTTGCAGAGAGTTAGATGAGAAGATCAACACCACTATTCAATATGAAGCTAGAGTCAGCAGCCTGTTAGCTTAGCTTAGCATAAAAACTGGAAACAGGGGGAAACAGCTAGCCTGGCTCTGTCCAAAGGAAAGAAAATTCATCTATCAGTACCCCTAAAGTTCACAAATTAAAACGTTATAGAGCCATACTTGCCATTTCCCACTGTTCAGAGTCTTTATCCTAAACTAAGCTAAGCTGCTGCTGTCTGTAACCTTATATTTATCAAACCTGTCTTCAAATAAACATATTTAAGATTCTGTTTATCATGTTAAAATCAAGGTTGTCTTCAAACAAATGCTTTGCTGGTGGAAGTCTATTTCATAGAGTATTTTTAAGAAACAAGTGGCTGTATTGGAGATTTGGAGGTCCTTTAAGTCCTTGCTTTTGATACTGAAGTGAACTGTCCATGAAACTTGGTATCAGACAGGCTTTCAACGGTATTCCCCTTAAAAAAATTTGCCTTGAACCTCTCACTGCTGGAAAAAAACAAACGACCCTGACAACTAGATGACATGCTAATAAACGAGCACAAAAGGAGGTTTGCTTTGTTTACAGCAATGAGTCAGGCTAACTCCTAATTAAAATACACTAAGTGGATTTTTTTTGGATCATTTTAAAATGGGTATCCACAAACGTCCCTGAAACATTTGAATTGTAGATGAAAAAGCCTTCAATAAGACATGAAGGCAAAACTGCACAAAGAACAATATGTATCCTCATAAATGTATTTAAAGCTATAATATGTAACTATTCTGCATTAAAATGTCTATAAACAATTAGACCTATGTTTAATATTTTGTTAAGTTATGTACTTACATTATCCCAAATGTTTCCGACAATTTTCAGACCCAGGAAAATCCTGGCAACAATCATTTCCTGTAAAGCCTCGCAGCAAAGAGAATTAACTGAAGCTTTTATTGGAAGCTATTGAATGGATGTCTCTCATTATAGTCACTGGTACAATAGCTTACAGTGTCTTGGTTTAGTTTACAGTTAAGGTTGGCAGTTCTTCTCTACAGCACATTTGGACATTTTTCTCCACTCCACACATATCATGCTTTTTCTGGTTTTCTGTTATTTACATACTGTAATAATATCGGATATCTATGCTGAACATGGTCAAAGTTCCAAAACTTGAGGTTAACGTATGCTCAAACATGTACGGATGTATTTGAGAAGTTGACATTTTGTGTAAAGAACAAGAAAAAGTAGTGAAATCCTACTGCTACTGTTTGTTTCATGGTTTTTTGATATAACCTCTTGAGCTGACAAAAGCTAACGGATCAGAACAGAGTGAGCTCATCGGGAAGGGGGCCTTAAAGAGACAGTAGCTAAAACAGCCTGTTTCAGAGGCTGAACTGAGGGGTTGTGTAAAGGGCCAGTATAGGATAAATAATTTTTTTTTAAACTATAAATCATGCAAAGATATTCCAATTGAGCCGCAGGATAAAAAATATAGACCTGAAAATGTGCATAATATATCCCCTTTAAGCCAGTCTTCATAAGCCTCAAACCTCCTAGATAAAGTGAAGGTCATCAAGCCTTTTTCCTGTAACACCCCATAATGAACAGGAGGTACCGCTGGGCCAGTGTGGTCATAAAAATGTTAATTAAATATTGCAATATGCAAAACAGATGCACGTTTTGTCTCAAAATTACTTTGACATTGCAGTGAACTTCTATTGTGTGTCATGGCTACTCAAAATACAATGTAACAGCATGTTATACATGATTTCAATTGTGGTATCAAAAGCCTTAAATCTTTGTACTACACAGCATGTGAACAGGAAGCTCCATGCTGTGATTATGGATTGAGTCTAAAAACCACACTGGAATCATAAACGAGTTTGTCTCTCTCTTTTCTTCCCTTAAGCACACACACACACACACACACTCTCTCTCTCTCTCTCTCTCTCTCTCATAACCACCGATTGCACCACAGACCAACAGGGAAATGTGGCCATAACCACAAGAACATTTCTGCTTCTTGTCTTTAACACAATCAAAACTCATACACACTTGGTTATACAGACATATGATGGTACAAACAACTTATACACCAACTCACACACACAGACAAAACATGTCTACAGCTGGAAATAAATGAGCTGTGGAGGAGATTAATGCACGGAGGGTAATGTAAACATTCAGACACAAGCAGCAGACCTCATGCTGTTCCACTTAATGGAGGGCAAATATACATTATGGCTCTATCAGCACAGAGATAAGCAGAGTGAGAGGAATACACAGAGAAGATACAGGCAAGGAGCGAGATTGCATGCTTATATATTTGCATGTGAGCGTGTGTGTGTTGCCTGTATTTGTGTGAAGGCAAAAAACTGGACAAATAGTGAAAATCACAATTGTAATTCTCTGCTGCAAAGTGATGTTTTGTGAAAACATAATAAAGCGAGCAGCATATGCCAAACCTTCCCTTTTATTATTTAGTTCTAAATGTTTGGCTCTAATGGTTACAATCAGTCTGTAATTCACTCTTTCTTGTATTCATTGTCTGAACGAGCCCGCTTTAAGAACATCCTGCCACAATGGACGGCCTATAACTGAGAGAAATAGTAGCAGTAAAGATCTGAAAGGAGAGCACATAACAACATCACCTTAAAATGGTCAGAAATTGTGCCAGGGTCATCATGTGACACAGTCGCAGCAATAGAAAGGACAGCAGTGCAACAGTTGTTGTAGCAGTGCCTCAGGCTATTTCTGCTGTCCAGACATGATTGTACTGTTGTCATCTGACATGAGGTAATAACACTCAGAGTCAAAATCATAAAACCATGTAAGGAAAAGTAGTTCCTCTCAAAAATCTTTGAGTCTTTGTATGTATCTGTGTGACAATGCAGTATTCATAGGTTCTAGCCTCTAGGCATGGGCAGATAAATCCACTAGAGGGTCCTGGGGCAAAAATGAGCTGTTTGGGCCCCATTGAAACACCCTTCTTCACATTCATTGTTTATGTATCCTGCTGCTGTCAAGTACATATTTTGCCCAGAGCCGCAGAAACTAACCAGTTACTGTACACTGTAATACTACATGGCCCCGGATTTGATGTGTCTCAATCAATTTAATGAAATTTGATTAATTAAAGACACGTTTATTTGGGATTATACACAATGTAAGCATATTATCAACTTAAAATAATAAAAGTGTGGTTCCTTATAGAAATCAAGTCTTCAATATTAGGTAATATTACAGATGTTAACTTAGGTCTTTATTATTTCAGTTGATATTTTGTTTATGTGGTGTGTATTCACAAACAAAATGATAATTGAAATTAAATCACCACAAACCAGTTGCCACACAATGAATCTGCTGCTTTCAGGGGCCCCAGGAGGTCTGGGGCAGTCACTCTATTTGCGCGGTTGCTAATCCAGCCTTGCCTCCAGGGGTTAATTTTACACTATATGAAACTAAATTATACACACACACATACACACACACACACAAAAACCCAGGGGTCAGATAAACTTATCAGCATTTGTAAAGTGAGTTACAGTCTATTTTAAATCAGCCTATTTTGGTTCAGGCTATTAGGACAGAGTAGCAAAGTGCATTCAGTGCTACACATGAGATGTTCACTCGCATACATACAAATGAAAACCCCAACCCAGACCTCACCGTATATTCTTCCTAACAATAACACTCAGTGGGCAAACTCAGTCCGTGACCTCAGATTCCAGTTTAACTGTACGTGCGTGGCTGCTAATGTTAGCTCGGCCAAAACGGTGTCAAGGGGAGGAGAGGGGTTAGTGGGGGCAACTGTTGGCAGTCTCGACCCGGCCATTCTCATACACTGTTTGTCACCAGGTGGGATATTCCCAGGAGTCTTATTGACAGCACTCATCTAAGGTAGTATTAGCAGTAAGATGATCTGGACACAACACAGCGTGTAGGGAAAATCCCCTTACAGGTGCAACCTTCTGTGTTGGTGTGAAAATGTTTGAAGGTGTCAACACTCTTTCGAGGCACACAGTCCTGTATTTCTTTTGTTAAACAAATCTGACAGGCTCATTCACAAATATAGTCCACACCAGTTTGTAAAAAGAAATACTGGTTTTACTGCATCATTCGCAGCTTTAATATTCCATCGTAAATTAATTTAAGACCTGCTATAATATACAGCTGCTGTCAACAGCGGATTAGTGGGCAGCAACGCATGGTATTCTTTACTGTAGTATCCTTTGCAGCTCACCTACTGAACTCTCAGCCAGTTCACCCAACCTTCGAGTGTGTTCCCACTACTCTCGTACTAAAGGAATGAACCAGTTATATCAGCATCAAAGGCATCAACAAGTGCCTATAGATGCTTGTGTGTAAAGCAAAAACTGTACATAGAAGGACATGAATAGAAGCATGGACAACCTTTGCTCTGCTCCTTTTCCTTTCTATTACCGACAGCTCTCTCCTACAGCACTTTACATTCTCTCTTTCTTTTTCCATGTTCCTCTCTCTCTACCCCACAACTCTGCTTCTTTCATTCTCTCAATCCCTCTCATTTGCTCTTCAAAAGCACTCAGTACACACCTCTGTTCACCTTAAGTCCTTAATACCTTTCCCTCTCTTTCCCGTCTGTCATTTTCACTGACCCAGATACACATAAGTGTGGTCAACAAAACACACACACACACACACGCACACACACAACTAAGCACACTCTAATAAAAGGACCTAATAAAACTGCAGATGCAAACTCATTGAACCGTAAAGAGCACAAAGCGCCCCACACCTCTGGAATAACAAAGACATTACAAACCAATAAAGTTTTCCCCGGCTCAACGCCGCACTGCAGACTGTCTGCTTGTCCCCGTGGCAGCAGGCTGCCAGCCGAGCCATACATTATCTACACAGCATGCCTGTCTCATCAAGACAACAAAACGGTATGAACTTCACCCACCCTTCACTCTCCTCTCTCTCCCTCTCCCTCTCCTTCTCCTTGGCTTTGCGAGACTTGTGCAGGAGTCCGATCAGGATCACTGCGGCCCGAATGCCGGCCTTTTTGTTGTGGAACCGTCCTCCCGTCTGAGACATGCTGGGCGTTTCTGCCGGTGCCAGGAGCGGTTCAGGTGACAACTGGCCCAAGGTCAGGTTGGGTCCAGGGTCCCTGGGTTGCAGGACCTGCTTGGTCGTGGCCTTGCGGGGTTCCAGCGTGAGCTGTGAGTTGTGGATGTCACAGTTTTAATCTAAATATCTGTACTGACAGCTGGCAAGTTTGTGCCAGACCAGTTTTCAGCCTCTCCAGTCAGACCCTCTGGTATAAGTCTAGACCAGAAATCCAAAAGTTAATGACTTAGGGGCCACCTTTGGTTTGGAAGCTTGTCAGATCCGATTCAATCTTTGATGCTCTTGGTCGATAGATCAATACGCATTTGTTGTAATCCCAAAGGTCCAAAGTGGCACTGTTGGCACTTGAGTCCGGCTCAAGGTGAACTTCTATCTGCATCCCCTGCTCCTGCAATGAATCTGTGCACCGTTGCTCCGTAACACATCATGATCAGTGACGAGAGGATGAAGAGACAGCCTCGTAGACACACATACACTGTGACACTGCATCTCTTCTACCTACCTAACTCTACCTTCCCACATCTCCTTCCCTCTCTAACATGCTATGTCTCTTCTCCCTCTGTGTCTGCTGCTGCTCTGCTCCCTCCTTCCTGTCCTCTGAGCCCCGCCCTCCTCCACCTGATAGGCTGGAGTTTGTGCAAAGACCGCCTCCTCCTCCTCCTCCTCGTCCTCCTCCATGCACTACTGTATGACTCCCTCTATCTCTCCCTGCCCCTGTTTCTACCTTGTTAATAATTTTATATTAATCTCACTCGTTCCATCTATGCTTGATTTTATGATTTCATTTCTAGGCACATGCACATACACCCACCCCTCCTCACACACACACACACACCCACACACACTCTCTCTCTCACACACACACACACACACATACACACTTACAGACACAAACACACTGTCCCTCCGTGTGAAATCTCAATTTGAACAGGCTTATCAGCCTATTGCCTGCTGTGCTGTTGCCAAGGACATCGGAATTGAAATGTAACCTCACAAAATGAAAGGAGATTAAATGTAACCGCTTAAAGAAATGAGAATTTTGACAAATTTTACATGCTCTCTTTTGTGCACAGACACACACGTAAGTACATAACATATTTTTTTCACACTGAATTTCTTGTTCTTAGCCTCCTATTATCCTGTTTTCCCACATCTTTTCTTTAATTTACTTCTATTTTTATTCCTGCCGCTAATATCGTCTGCATGTGTCTTGTTCTTCACACAAATATACAGTCTTCTATGCTTGTTTTCCTCTCCAGCTTCAGCCAGAGCCAAATTCTTTTTCAATTGTCTCACAGTTCAGTAAACAGAGCAAAAGCAGTCATCTTCCCTGAATATATTGATCTAACATGTTCTGTTTCCATCTCGAGCCACCTGTTCTTCTTCCTGTCATGTTTGCTAGTGAGCGAAATGACTGACTGACTAAGTGAATGCATGACTGGCTAGTTGCATTAAACTTCTTTTTCAACATAGTATTGTCGTCCTTTTTCTTTCAGTTTTTTAGTCCTTTAGTTGATTAATCTGTTCATTATGTTACTGATATGCTTGCTTTTTTATTCAGCAATGTATTAGAGACATTTTAATAAGAAATTAAAGTTTTAAAACAATGCATTGTGTAGCACATGAATTGTATTTTGACCAGTAACTGTACCACCTTTGTGCACCACTGGAAGTGTAATGATGCTCTGATTTGTTACCTTTCATCCGTCTCATTAAACAGCTTTACAGTCAGGCTTTTCTGCATTGATTTCCTCATTTCTCAAATGAGTTCATGTTTGAATAGGATTTATTTATTCCCTGGACCATGAAACAGGCCCAACATAAAACATAAACTTCCTATTCAAGGTAAAAATAGCCATGGGAATTATGAGAGCAAAGATAAAACTGTCTAGACAGACAAGGACACAGACATAAAGCTAATATAAAAGCCTGACACAGCAGAAAAAGACACAGTGAATCATGTTGAACACATCTGGTGCAGATTGTCCGGGTGAGAATGGTGACAATAATAAAGGGGCAAATGTTGTTCGATGGCTGGAATGGAGAGTCTCTGACTCCTTCTACAGAGGATAATTAGAGAAATATTTCATTCAAGACAAGAGACAAAGACATCTGAGTAGATGAGATGTTTCAGTAATTGTCCAACAGCAGCCAGGGAATAGATTAAGCCCAGCAAACAGCAGCAACAAACACAACAATTAACCACCTCATGCATTGCTCTTCCTGTGTGTCGTCAGTGCCATAGCAACGGGACAGTTGCCAGAGGATGTGCCTGAAGGACCCCCAAGGTTGTATCCACTTGACAGCCCATAAAAAAGGTTTTGGGTTACTGCCCCCCTCTTGAGTTTGCTTCCTAAAGACTGCAGTTTGTTATTTTTGATTGACACAATCTACTATCATGCCCCCCCCACCCCCCACCCCCTCGCTCAAAACCACCTGAGGATTCTCCCAAGTCCTGTGTGGAGGCAAACAAACAAGCTCACAACTCAACTGGACGATCAAATGTACCCTCGAGATCAACTATAAAAAAAAAAACACATACCGTACATTTACAAACACACACACACACACCTCTTCAGACTCTGCCATTTCACTAGGGTTCTGTTGTGCGTCATCAAGGGGGGGAATGAGACACCTGTATCTATTCACTCTCTGACACACACAACACTTTGCTCACTCTCTTTCAACCCTCCCTCCCCTCTTTCTCTCACTCACTCACTCACACACATACACACACACACACACACACAGGTGTGACATTGGTCCTGTATGATACACTGAGGTGTACCAGTACGCCCCTGAGCTTGAATAAACATACAGTACTGAGGCTACACAAACATTTGGGAAGATATGGTGTAATTTAACAAAGTGTACCAAAGGGCGGAGGTACATAAAACAAGACGTACTGCAGACATTTACAGCTGAAACACAATGATGTAAGTTATTTGTGCAAAGCAGCTTCCTGCTTTCTTCTGCAGTTTTGTACAGTATATTACTTGTTTCTTCCCACCATCACCATATCATTTTGAAAAGAAGCCAAAAAGATAGCCTCCGTTTTTCTTTATTATTATTATTATTTGGGTTTTTCATATTCATATATTATTTATTCAGTTACTGTTCATTTATATTTTCTATAAATTTTATCGACCAACATGAAGGTCATGGATGCTGTTTCAAAGCCCTCTGGGGGAGAGTCCTAAAAGTAGTCTAATTCAAACATATGGAGTCTAGAAAGCACTGCAATTATCTTATAAAATACCCACCAATCACCACCTTTTTCCCTCTCTTTTGCAGTGCATTGCAGCAGCGCAATTAATAAATCACAGCCCACCCTGAAAAATAACACTGTGTTGGTTTTAAGTTTTCAAATGAGTCACTGGTGGTTGTGTTTTAGTTGTAAATCTCTACATGTACCGTTACAAACTCTCTCTCTCTGTTTGTCTTTCCTGCACACACACACACACACACACACACACACACTTGTGTCTGCCTTGATGGTGCCAAGCAGCCTCTCCTGTCACTTCGCAGCTTCTCAAGTGTCTCCCAAACAAACAGATGCCACTCTACCAACGTCACCTCTCTTTGCAGCTCATTCTATTACAGGATACATACATACATACACACACAAATTACATGCTGAACTCTAAAATGGCCTTATATTAAACAGGATGTGTCAGTCCTTATTGTACTGTACATGTAGCCATTATACACTAAACCATGTATTTGTGCACGACTGCACACAAAATGCTTGACCCAACTGCAAGCCTGCTGAAGAAAATGACCTTCACAACTGCTGCTGAGTAACTACTCCACCCCCAACATACACACATACTCTCTCTCTCTCTCTCCTCTCCCATTCAACCACTTTTTCAATCCACTGTGTTCTATGTTGGCATAGAAATAGGCAGACAACTCACCAGGACATTTGTTTTTACAGTGTTGGCCTTTTCACTTGTCCATGTCATGTGGGTCTGAATGTGAATGTATGTGTGTGTGTGTGTGTGTGTGCGTGGTTACATTAACAATAGCTACCAGTGGTCCAGGCATGAACAAGTGTCCAATGTTTATGAAAAAGCAACACAGTTCGACTGGAAATGGCAAACGTGCCATAAGAGATTAACTCTGAAATGTCATGTTATCATATAAATCAAACGATGAGCACTGAAAGCAAATAAAGGGAAAGGTGATCTATTCCTATCTTTCATCAAGTCAACATGCAGCAGATGTACACAGTCTGTGCTTTGGGAAGGACAATTTCACATGTCGCATTTGCGCTTGTTTGATGTGGTCACTTTCAAGTGTTTTTTTCAGACATAATGTGGTTTGATGGAGCTGTGTATCTATGTGACTGTGAGTCTCTTTTATAAAGCAAAGCTGTGTGCACTGAGTGTGTACACACAATAGTCAAGGCTTTTTTACTTGCTTTCTAATGTGTATTTACAGGACCAGTCCTCAACATTATTTACTTTGTGTTGTTTCTTGGTTTGTTTTAGCTCTTTCATTCTGATATGTGTTAGTGCTCATGTGCTGTGGCTCTGTTTGTCAGCTGGTTAAAAGGATTTGTCTCTTGGTTGGTGCTGGGTAACAGTTTAGTGAGATTTTCATTAACTACTGCTGCTATTCAATCACATTAAGTGCATGTGGAAAGTGGGAAGGTTTTGTTTGGTGTCTTTCATTGAGGATGCTCTTGCTCTATAACTGAAAGGATCCAATTATATTTTTGTACTGACGATCAAATCCTCCTTTTGTATGGCCCCTAACGCTCAATGGGACTTAGGCTAAGTGGAAAGCCATCATTTACATTTTTTCTCTTACAGCATATTAAGCTGTCTTTCACACTTTTCCTGTTACTTCAGAGGCGCTGACCTCTCCTTTATAACAGCACCACTTTCCTTCTTGTAGCTGTCTATCTGTACTATACTATCTGTCACCATACAGCCTCTCGCTCTCTGTCTCTCTCTTGTTGGTGTTCTTTTCCATTCTCTGCTATTTTTTCACCTTTCACAATTCTCTCCCCCCTCCTCATTCACTCTGCCTCTCTCTTATCAACAGGGTTGCGGAGTAAACTATAGGAGATTACAGAAATGCAATTACATATATCAGAAACTGTTTTCTGCAGGGAAAACAGTAACCAGATAAAAGATAACTTCTGCAGAAAAAAAAAAAAAATCTACATTATGAATTTCTAGACACATTTATTTGCAGGAGGCAAGAATTTACAATGTAACACCACGCCAGTATTTCACATTTTTATGATAACGAAATTACTGATAACACTGCTCAAACACAGAACAAAACTAATTCTTCCTCAGTCTGCTCTGTCAGCAGATTTTGGAGGAAAGTAATCTAGATTTAAATATGTTATCATTGATTAACTTCTATTCAGATAATCAGTAATCTGTAACTGATTACTTGAGTTAGTTTAGAGTCAAGTCCTCCCATCTACGCCTATCTCCCATTTAGTCTCACCTCGTATCACACCTCCTTTTTTTAGCTCCCTTCTCTGTATGCTCTCCTCCCATGTACGGAACACACTGACACTGATTTTCCAACATTCAGTATCTGGAATCAGATTCTTATTTTCAAAGAAACACAGTCTATCAACACACATTTATGAATACACATATGCATATGGAAGTATATTACATTATGTCAAGTGATTTATGGAGGGGTTTACCATAAACATAAAACCATAAAACACAGTCATTTAAATACAATATGAACTGTTCCTCTTTCTCTTGTACTCATGTGTAATTACAGTGTAATTTCCAACTCTGTGTGTGCAGTCAGATCAGCAGTGACCTCTTGTAGATCCAGTTAGCTCATTTTGCTAAAATTAGTATTACAGTGCGAGTGTGGTGTACCACCATCTATCACCATATACTACATTTACGAGAACAGGTGGGGTAAACTAAAGAAACGTTAACATAAGTTTCCTTTGTTTTTACTTTAAGACTCTACAGATTCTCAAGCACACTTCTGTCCTTCAAACCAAGTCAGTGTCAGCTTTTTTCTCAATTTTTTAAACATCTGTAGTGACCAGACAACTACAGCCACGCTAGCGTCTACAGTGTGAGGCTGTAACGTGGTGGCATAATGGTGTAATGTTAACTGTGTTCGCCATCTGACTTTTGTGTTAGCATGCTAACATTTGCTATGGCATTAAATACAAAGTATAGCTGAATACATGAACCAAATTTAATGGTAATCCATTCAATAGTTTTTACAGGATATTTCACTCAAAACCACAAATGTTAACCTGCTGTTGAAGAAAGGACAACAGGTCATCAAAGCCATTAGGATTCATAATCTGGGCAACATGGATGTCTGTACAAAGGTTTTCACCAATCCATCCAATAGTTGTTGATATCTTTCAGTCCCAACAAAAGTGGTGGACTGAACCACCGACCAACAGACAGAAAGAGGGCGATTCTGCACTTGGTATACATTACATTCATGTAGGCACTGGTCTAAAATAATAATATATAAACTTTGATAAACACAACAGAAAAAGAGATAGAAACTTTGATGTTTAGTCTCAGACGTGTCATTTTTCTTTTCAGCACACTTTCCTTCCTCTGCTCATTAAGCTGTCAGTTTGTGTCTTGGTTTTTCTGCTAATAAGGTTTGAGTGTCTCTGGGTGGCGCTCTTATTTGTCTGCCCAGCCATGGCAGCTGTAGGCGCTCATGCTAACTACCCATTTCCTCTGCAGGGAACATAAAATGAATCATCAACTTTGTGTGATAGAGGTTTTTACCAGACCTACTTGACAGCTGTTTTTTAAAACAGTGAATGTAAAAAACTTCATGCATCACTCTTGTAACGTATCAGCAACAGAGCGGCAAAACAAGACGGTGGTGGATTATTACTTTAAGATAAGTTTACTGCAGCGTGTTTTCTTTTCCTCTCTGGCAAGGTAACAAAAGTGAGTTATTACTCCAGTACTGTACTGAGCCAGTGAAATTAACGTGGTCACACACACACCCAGACAAACATATGTCCACATACAGGAGTGTATATCATGTTAAGTAGCATGGGAAGCATTGAGCTCAGTTCAGTGTTGGACAGTGTACACAACTAGAATTGGCTGAAATTGATAGTGAAGCTTAAATTAGGGCACGAAAGAGAAATGAGCGAAGTACGCTCCACCCTAATGCTGGTCCCTACTAAACGATAATACAATGAGAAAACATTTAGATTGTCATAGGTACAGTACATAAGTAAATACAAGTCAATGCAGTATACTCAGCTGTGTACCATTTAATTTACATTTACATGAATGGAGGATTTCTAAGAGATCTACATGTAGATGCAGTGAAAGCGGTGGAGTGAGTAACTTATGCTGTATTATAATATGAAATGTTCCATTATGATATTGCAAGTGATATTTAATGCCAGTGGATTTCTGTTCAATTTTCAAAGTTCCTAATGAGAGAAAACATAGTCACTGACAGTTTTGTCTACTGGCCTTTGGAAGAAAGCCTGAGAGCCTGAAAGGTCTTAAATTTCATCAAGGATAATGTTTCGCTTATGGCTG
Organism: Thunnus maccoyii; assembly: GCF_910596095.1. Classification (NCBI taxonomy): domain Eukaryota; kingdom Metazoa; phylum Chordata; class Actinopteri; order Scombriformes; family Scombridae; genus Thunnus; species Thunnus maccoyii. Next base: position 9,569,669 of record NC_056538.1, read on the forward strand.
TGTTGTTATTAGGGGCCTGACTTTGCCTTTTTCCAATATTGAGCTCCAATAGCACCCCAGACATCTGAGGAGGGGGATATCTCTTCCGATGTCCTCTCTTGAGGTAGGCTATTGTTGTTAGAGAGCAGCGTTATGGACAGTTAGGAAAAAAAAAAAAAATTTAGATACATGGAATAACATACATGAACGAGAAACACATGATAAAAAAATGAAAAGGGATAACACTGAGTTTAGACTTTTAGAGAAATTAATACAAACGAAATGCAATATGACTAAAAAGGCCATTTGGTCATGCAGTTAGAATGTATATCTTTTGCCATAGCTACGTTTCTCTCTACAGCAATTTCCTCACCACCTAACACAAGCTCTCCTTTGTTTTCTCCTTCCTTGTAGCTCCCTCAAGGCTTTTCTGTGAAGTATTATTTCTCTTAAAACCTTGTCAATGGCAGCCCTTAACCAGACCTGTGGTGTACAAGTGCACACATACACACTGTTGTAGAGGAGGGTTCAAGTGTCAGTCAAGTGTGCATGATACATGCATGATGTTGTTCGGTGGAAAAGATGTCACATAAGCGTTATGACCAACTAACAAGAGCGCATGTGACAGTGTGAAGACTACTACCTGACGAGCACATTGACATGTCACACCATCCCACATTACCATAGTGTTGTAATTACTGTCTGACTGTGGCGTGTGCCTATGGATGTGTGAGCATGTGTTTAAAATGCAACAGATCATGTTATCACTTCTAATGTCTTACAAGGCCGTATCATCTTAGGTCATGTAAGTAAATAAAGCAACATATTCAGATGAACTGAATTTAAATTTATTGTAAGTCAGAGGTAATTCAACAAAATCATTTCAACAAAACCTATGACAAAAAATATATTCCTTCACAACTTTTTTGACAAAAACTAAATAACATGTAACCTTTGAATATGAAAACTATGATGAATTGTATTACATTTTTGTAATCTCACTGCAGAGCAAGGAAACATGTGTGTGAGCCATCACAGTCTAGTATAAACGGAAACACTGCCTTTTCTGCTAACCTTGCAATAGACCAGAATAAAACTTGTAACCACAGTAACCGTGCACACTAAAGATGGTGACAGCTGTCAGAACATCTACATTATATAATAATTGAAACTGCATGAACAAGAATGATGATTGAGGAACTAAACTGGCATGTTTAGTTTTTGTTCACTAAAACTAGATTTAAATTAACAATTACTTAAATGACTAAAATGTGTCTAAAAATAATACATATTTTCATCAAAAAACTAAGACTAAAACACTCAGGAGCCTAAATTACCACAAAGTACTTGTGCTTCAAGATTGTGCTATCACCCTCCCCAAAGTCAGAGTGAAACTAGTTTTTACAACATTCAGATGGAGAGTTGACATTAAGATTATGCTGTAGTTTTTTCCACCATGAAAAACACAGGAACCCACAGCAACCGACTTGAATTCAAGCTAATTAAAGACTCGTTCCTTCTTTGTAAAGGAGAAAATACAAACCATCACCTTTCAAGTCTCCATGGTGAGAGTGTTTAACACTCTAAGTACAGATTTTGGATGCCAATTGAACTTCACATTACACAGATTAAGCACTAAAGCAAGCTTGGTCTTACAAATGTAGCACTAACTGACCAAAAGTAGGCACCATGTTCACATACGACATCAGTAGGCAACACATCCAGATAGCGTTCAGATTTGATTCTAACACAAAACTTTGTCTCCTACAGACATGAAACATTCCCAAAATCTCTCAACCCCTGTGGAGAGAATAACTCCTATTTACCAGGGAATGAAGCAACAGAGAGCACTACTGCATTGCAGCATTTGTTAAGAGCGATCATTTCTACATCACTTTTATCCCTTTAATAAACTGATGGATTTCTAGAGACCTGCGTGTCGCTTGCCTCCCTGTGACAGGCAGCAGACTGGCACTGAAATATGGCATTAATAATGAGCTGGAGCCAAGTCTCACCCTGGATGCATGCTGAACCCAAATAATTAACAGTATTCAGACATCTCACTCATGCGTCTGCTTGTGTCTGTTTCTCATTTCCACTCTGCCCATAATTAACGGCATTTTGCTTGTTTGCTCATCTCATCAGCCTCCTCCTCTGCTCTCTGTGTCTTATCCTCCTCAGTTCTGTTGGCTCTTCTCTCCACGTCTCTCTGGACAATGCTAATACTGTGGCACAATTTCAGGGCACACAGGATAAACCTGCTAACAGCCTCAAGTGCACTGCAGTGCACTCTCTCGTCTAGCGTTACTGAGGGTTGCCGTTTTATATTGTCTTGTGATTCTGTGTCGTCTTCTGCGTCAAATAAGCATTATTGGCATGGATGTTACAGTTATATTATTGCCAAAGCTAAATTACATATTACTGAATAATTATGTTTTACACAACAAGACAAAATAGTTCTGTTCTCTGTCGTATGATGCATCTCACTGTCTCATTCTTTTACCTAATATAAACCCCTCTTTACACTTTCCATCACTGCTATTACCGTTATTCTACACACAACAATGCATGAGAGATGCTGTAGTGTCTGTTTGTTTGTGACTTATACATGTAGCCCACAGAGCTGCTGGGGGCCTTGCTGAGTCGGCCAAACAAGACACCGTGTGTTTGTCAAGAGGCGACAGATGGAGAAGGAGGAGAGGAGAGGGAGAGAATGTGTGACGGTCAACACACATGCACACACACACATAAATGGCCAAACCTTAAATGATGAGATTGGGTGGCAGATAGAATATGAGCTCATTAAAACTCAGCTGTTGTTTCACACTGTACTAAACCTAAAGAGAAATCTGTGCTTCATATGGCCGAGAAGCCTGGAACACACTGGCTCAGTCCTGAATCATCAGGCCGGTCAAAAATTAAGCAAAAACTGAACCGAGCTGCATCAAAGTGGCAGCCCCAGCTGTTTTCATGGTGAGTTTTATGCTGCCAGCATCTTTATTGTGAAGAGGGCATTGAGGTCATCCTTCGACTTTTCTACGGAGTTATTTCATTGCTGGCATTATGACACATTAAAGCAGGGAAAGCACAAGTGTAATCAATGACATTTATAATGACTACTGAGCCGCTTTATTAAACTGAGCCATCTCTACTGACATTTGTCACACCTGCGCTTTTCTGGCTATGTCAAGTTAAAATGTCTGCTGTGGTCTATTAATTAAAAGATAGGTTCACATTTTTTCAAGTCTGTCTTGAAAGAGTAGTCAGCTGCCCATATGAACCTTGAAACAGGTTTTGTTCACTGTAACCATTAATCCTGTTCATACTGACCATTAAAAGATCCCTTCCTAGTGATTTTACAATGTAAGTGATAGTGGACACATCCATCCTATTCTGCAGCTCGACAGGGACACACAAAGATGGAATACTGCACTAAAATACACTTGATTTGACTAATTTGGATGATTGAGGTCTTATTTAAGCTTCAGATAAACATTTGAATACATTTCTGCACAAAAGGAGGACTTTGGATTTTGTCCCCCATCACTTACATTGAAGGAGCTTCATGAAGGGACTCTTTTAATGGTCAGTAGCTTGTGTATAGTACATTGGACACTGCTTCTGCAACTGTCAATGTTCTCTGTACTTGTCCCTTACAAATAAACTAATAAATAATAATAATAACAAGACCAATGATTTACAGCAATAAAATCATTTTTCAATGTTCAGATGTGGACCTGACTACTGTTTTAAGACAGACTTGAAAAATTGTGAACCAACCCATCCTTATGGTTTATATTTCTCTTTTCTTTGTCTCATCTACCCTTTTTGCTGTTGTTGCTTGTCCTGACATGTACCCTGTGTGTTTTTTTGTTTTTTTATCTTACTTGTTTTTTTTAATCACTGCTGCTGCTGAAAAAATAACACACATCAGCCACCTGGTGTTTCAAGCAATAACTCTAAAAGCTTTAATCAACAAAATACATTACGATTGATCCCAGCAGTCATATTTCTATGGGAAACAGAGTGTAGCTAAAGTAATTTATACGAAATGACTGTTATTACTTTAATTTGAGCTTGAATGGCTCAAGTGTTGTGACTCATTAATATTGCAGAACTTGTATTGGATGGGTTGGCTCTTGTTTGTATTAAAGCAGCAACTTGGCTCACTATTTTCCTCTCCAACTGAGCATTTATGAGCACAGGAAATATTTTGACTTGAGTGATATTTAGGGGGCAAATATTCTCAGAGACGAGTGCGGTGGCGTATGAACGGTGTTTGTCACGGTCATCGCAGAGAGGACAGAGACAGATCGTCTGCACGACTGAACTTTCTCAGAGACTGTTTGATGACAGTGAGTTCAAGTGTTCACCTGGAGCACTGATGGCCTTGAGTGATAATGGCAGTAAACACAGAAATATACACACAATGCTGAGCTGCAATAGGGGTAACACACACACACACACACACACACACACACACTCACAGCACGACAGCCCAGATAGCTATTACGAACTGCTCTCTTGCCCCTAGAGCGTCCAAAGTGGTGTCTGATGGATGATCCATCAGCGGGACTATTGGTGTCTGGTCTCCAGACAGGCTGTGACACAGACAACCCAGACAGTCGTGTGCGACACCATGACTGGATACAGTCAGCATCAGGGAGAAAACACAGAAGTCATGCAAATTCCCAATTAATCCCCAAGTGATGACGGTGAGATGAAATGGAACAAAATCAACGTGTGAGCTTTAAATTAAAAATAGGTGAATGATCGTCGTGTTAGAAAACCCCCCATCAAAACTGCCTTATGTTACTTTATTAGTTTACATAAAGGAAATTGTAAAAGTTCTTTTTTTGTCTGAGAAAAACAAAAAGAAAAAAAATCAATGCCCAATTAACCCTGAACCACAAACCTCATCAAGCAGTCACCCATCTCTTCTTGGAAAATCACTGATTTGACATAAGTGAATCAGAAACAGCTGTGTAGTAAAACACTAGCCTGCACCTGTCTAGTCATATAAAAATCTGATACTGAGGAAATGGAGTTAAGTAAGGAAGGAAGGAGAGGATGTGTTCCCATCCATCCTTCTATCCATCTGTTTTCTAGACCACTTATGTTATCCTGTTCAGGGTCTCTTGGAGGCTGGAGCCTATCCCAGCATGCATCTGGGGAGAAGCAGAGTACACCCTTCACAGGATGCCAGTCTGTCACAGGGCTGGAGAGGATGTCTCTTTCAAATTACTAGAAAACTGTCAGCATGAGATGCATGACTGCAGGTCTTTCCAGCTTATTGAGTATATGGCAAAAAAAATGGTTGACTCCTGTATCAGCAGCAGGTAAAAAGCACATAAACATATTGATAAGTCTAAAGAAATCAAAAGAGACTTGGATGTAAACTGAAACAGTTCATTCATAAAGAACAAGAAAATCAAATCTGGACCAAACCTAAAAATAATGTGAGAAAAGAAAGTGCGACTGAGCGAGGAAATGAGAGACACACAGCAAACAGTCGAGGGAATGAGTGGGAGATGGAGAGAAAATGCAAGTGAGAGATCAGAGGCAAGAGTTGGAGGAGAGAAAATGAGACGTGAGTGATGCGGGGCGATGATGAATAGGAGATACAGTATATTTGCTCCTTTTGTGTGCGCTGATTGCAGTGTCAAATCACTGACAGTCCTTTGTTAATCACCAAGCACACTAGCCTTGACTGGCCCTCTGCTCACTGCTGTCATTTCACCACAGAAATGTCATCAGACAATTATTTTCACACACTCCGGGCTATTTGCCGCATTACTGTTTATCTCTGCTTGTCATGCGTCGTCAAAAAGGGTTTTGGGCGATATTTTGTCTCTCTTTCACATACTCACACAGGAATAAATGGTCCTGCAAAAATATGTCTGCCCTGGTTTTGTCATTTTTGTCTGAAATCACTGTAAATGGATTTCTGACAGGTTGAAATATAAAAACATAAGCTCCTAGAAATGTTTTTTTTCTGATGTCACAATAGGAAAAAGTATACTTAATGCGTGCATGTGTGCAGAAACATGCACACAGAAGTCCACCTCTTGCTTTTAATTACTCTCTCCTCATTTCCGTTCAGGTCTTTTGTGCTTTATATGAGTCCATGTTCCTCCCTCTCTCTCATCCCTTTGTTGTCTACCTCCTTCCTGTGGAGCCACGATGTCATGTGTTACATCAGAGAGGTAAATCAATTTCCTGCTTTCTCAGTTTGCTTGGTTGACTAGGGGGTCAACTGACAGCTGGTTGAACCTCAGACATACACGCGCACAGTCACACACACACACACACTCACACACACACACACACACACACACATTTAGAATTTGAGTGGGCTTTAGGAAGAAAAGAAAGAAGTCACCACCAATGCAGATACACATTATAGTAACAGTCTGTATACAGTATAGTATACAGCCTGTAGTGTTGCCCATCACTTATTCTCCACTTAGCTCTATGTTACTATAACACCAAAAGCAATTGTCCAATAATAGCTTAGCAAACCTTATAGGCATGCTTTGGATTTCTGCACATCAAAGCAATGTGCAGGGGACTGTAGTAACATACTCTGCATCTAAAGAGCACAAGAGTAAAAATGTCAGAAATGGATTAGACAGTTTACTATTCTGCTCATGTTTGGCTAACTACAGTAGTAACCCAGCATTACTTCCAAGGTCAAAGAGCATTTCATTCGCTGACTATATTAATTTTTCAGGTCATGTTTATCCACTGTCTGGAAGCTGGCCCTGAATGTGTTCACACTACGAGCGGCAAAGCTACAAAACGGCCAAGCATGGCCAGCTACATTGTTGCCGAGTCGCTGTTGAAGGTTTGCTAAAGCACTCGTTGATGTGGTTATGTCGTCATGGGCTTGTGTACCATATTCATTTATGATTATCTTTAATAGGTAGTAAACATGATTTAGTATTATTAAATAACACACTACCACAGCTAGCCAATGGCAGAACGTAACAGGAATTATGGGGAGATATAAGGAGAGTGTAAATGGTGAAACAAAAACATGTGATTGGTTGATGCTTCACCATGTCATTGGAGCACTATAAAAAGGTGAGACCAGCTCAGCTTTGATTTGTAGCGTGTCACACCTGTCACACAGCAACAAGTGTAGGGCGTCGGTTTGTAGCTTCATGACGCCGCTTCCATGAAAAATGACTTGTAGTTTGTTGCTTTGTCACCAGTAGTCTGAACACACAGTCAGAGTTTAGAGTAACATTAGCAGTTCTGTCCTCTACATCAAATCCAGTCAAATGCGTTACCCAGAATAACGTTACTTTTTCTGAACACATAGTCTTCATCCTAAAAACATTTTCTCTTTTAACATTAAAACTGAAAAGTGCTATATTTTAAACAAATATTTAAGCTACGGTAAGCAGCCAAACAGAGTTATGTTAGAACAAAATAACAGTCTAATCTTCCTTAGGACTAGCTATTACTACACTGCAATACAAAGACAATAATGTTTCTTTAATTCAGTGTCTTCTACGTGGATCATCAACTGGTGAGGATATTGAGTTTTTGCAGGTTAACTTTAGCCTCAGTCTTTTAGCACAACATCATGTATGTAACCATCAAGCACATTTGAGACCCTTTTACAGAGTCATGAAGTTAGCGTTAATTAGCTAGCTAGCTACAGCTTATAAATCTGTTCAACTGCTGATGTTATAGCTGGCATAATTGTCGCATAGAGTTGAGAAGCTGCTCATCTCTACCTCTGTCATGAATAAAGAGTGAATTGTAGTAACTAAGGGGGTAGGGGCTTTGCAAACAGTCAATTACGAACAGTCCTTTTTTTCTATCAATCATTTCACATAAACAGCTGTCACTTTGGCAATATGGCACATATCTCACTTTAGATTTCCATCTTCTGTAGCATATAATTAAATTTTGTAGTGACCAGGGGTAAATTGCCATGATCTATCAACACAAGCCATTACCATTTTAGCTGTTAGCAACAATGTGCAGGCCAAACAGGCATGTACAAGCTGAAGCTGCATCTGCAGGTTGCTCATATGGAGATGAATTATTCCTTTGAAAGAAAATTGGGTTTGAGCTGAGCTCTACTGGAGCGAGACCTCGTTCCCTGCCTCTGATGTATGTACCAAATGGACACACTGAGAGGGAAAGTGCGTGTGTGTTTATGTGTGCATGGATATAAAAAACAGGGCTGAACAGGAGACAAATGTTGCTTTAATATAGATTGTTTTTCCCTTAAGTCCACTTATGACAGTGAATAAGAGCAAGGCATTGCTCCAAGACAGAGGCACAGACTAAAAGACAGATGGAGGGTGAAAGAAAAATAATAGATAGTTTGATAGAAATCTATAAAATGGCTCCTGAATCAAAGGATGGACAAGGACATCAATGACGAAGCGCTCCACCATCTGTCAACAGCTTTTACATGGATGGTTGAGAGTGAACTTACAGGGTCACAGAGAAGGTAATGGCTGTGTGTCTCTCTCTGTCTCACAAACACACTTTTATCCACAGAAGTCAAACTTTACAATAGCAAAAAAAAAGGGGATTTTCTTTTATAACCTCCCGTTCCTCCCTCTTTGTCCTCTTTTCTCTGCCCTCTTTCTTTGCCTCTCGGCTCATTTTTCCCAAGAGAGACACCATCTCCTTTTCTGTTCCTCCGTGCCTTACCCCCCACATCCCCACCCCCTTCCCTTCTTCTTATTTTTCTCTCCTATCTTGACTCTCTCCTCTCTTTTCACATGTTAAGAGCTTCGCTGCTGCGTGGGGTGGACAAGGAGGGTAGCAGCACCAAAGAGGAAGTAAGAAAGGTCTGACTTTCTCCTCTCTGCCCGTCCAATCTAAGCACAGGATCTGTCTCCCCTGGTCTATTATTGTCTCCTTGCTTTCCTCTATCACCCTTGATCCCCCTTTCTCTCCTCTGGACCACACAGAGGCTCTCATCATCCCTTCACTCTTCTCTTTCTCATTTTCTACCCTCTCAACAGCATCATCCTCCGTTCTTTCAGATGCTAAGGCGACAGGCTGTTATTTGCCGCCAGCTTATGTCAAGTGTTTGTGTACAAAACAGTAACAGCAGCAATCGCAGAGAATAACTTACAGCATCCTCTCACTTGGTTTCCAACGGCAACACTGCCAGGCCTAGTTAGTTTTGGCTGAGACTACCAGAGACACAAAACACACCAACAAGCAGTTTTTTTTACTGTATCAAGTAATAGTAATAGTATCAAGAAAGTAATTGATTATTAATATCCTATATTACTAATATCATCACAATCAACTGTGATGATATTACAGCTATTAATAAGAAAAGACATGTAACTTTTGTTACCAACCGCCCTCTAAATGTCAGATATATGTGTATAGATGTATTATTTCCCAATTTGTCATCATCATAAATAGTCATCACCTTCTCAGGTAGTTTGAAAAATAGCAGAAAAGTTCACTTTCTCTTGCTGGAAGGTTTCTCATAACACTGAATACTAAATCTAAATTTTGATTTTATTTGAGTTCCCTGTTTTTATTTATTTTTTAAGGATGGGGGCACTTATCTTTGATGAAATATGCACTCATATTTTTTGAGTAGTTAAATATAACTAATATATTGAGCAGCGTAGACTCTCTGTGAGCAGTGTAACAAACAACCCAGTGATAGGTGAAACAATAACACGACTTTTAACCCCTTTACTGTGATGAATAATGAAGCTTTGAATAAAAAATCCAGCACTGACATGTTGCATGTGGCATTATCAGTTTTGCAGAATCAATCTCTGTATATCTTTATCCTCAGAGAGAGTCAGTGAGGGTGGTAGAGATGAAGAAACCCACAGAACAAGGACAGGTACATCCTCTGATCCTCTCACCTCCTACGTCTCCCGTGGATATGGATGTGCATGTGGGCGGGCGTGCGTGCCACTGTGCATGTGTGTGTGCAGAAGGGAACAAGTGAGTGCTGTTTACATGTTCTCCACACAGCCCGCCGCTCAGGGAGCCCTCTGCCTCTAAATAGGTGAGGGTCTGTTTTATGGGCCCTTAACAGCCGGCACTCAGACCAGATGGTGCGATTATCAGCTACTCTGTGCGTCTGAGTGTGTGAGTGTGTGTGTAGCATCAGGGAGACGGCAAGAAGTAAATATTTGTCAAAAGCAAAGAGGCAGCTGGTTGTCTGGGGGACTTTGGAGTAACAAGACTCTCGCTTAAGAAACAGAGCACACACACACAACGATAATAGCGCCGATACGTATTTTAGAGAGAGAGAGAAAAGAAAGAGAGGAGACATGTTTTCTGTGTGTCAGTAGTTAATAAGGTTATGAGACATCTCCAATGGTCAACAGAGACATTCAGCCCTCAGGCTAATTTTCATCTGTTGACTGCTGAACAGATTTTATGAACCCAGAAAGGAAAATGAAAACTGAAGCTACAAAATTACATAAAAGAACATATGGCAGCAAATAAATGGAAGATTACATACATTTAAGATGCTGAGATCACATTAAAGGAACAGTTACACATTTTGAGAAACGTCCTTGTTTGGTTTCTTACATAGGGTTAGATAAAGTGATAGCATCAGTTTCAGATTTGTGTTTAGCCTCATAGCTGAAAGTCTAGACGCAGGGGGACACCACTAACTGTAACAATGAATCAGTTAGTCGATCAGTCAATCGACAGAAAATGAACTATTTTGATAATCAAATCGTTGTTTTAATAATTGTTCAAGCAAAAAGCCAAACATTGTGTGGTTCCAGCTTAGATGTTCACTGTCATATATGCAATTTTATCATTAGAAATCAAGAAAATAATTAATCAATAATGAAATTAAGCCTTAGTTGTAGCCCTACAGCTAGTCTAGCCACACTAGAGGTAAAACAATACTGCTTCCAATAACCTTAAAATGTGTGTTACATTTAAGGTCAGATATTGCTATAAGCAATATATTTATATTAACTATGGATCAAATAACTGTATGTGTTTCTTAGTTGTAGCTGGTGAACATAGTGGAATATTTAGCTACTAAAAGAGCAGATACTGTATTTTCCTCAGGAGCTGTTGGAGAGCACAACAGAGCTGAGACACTTAAATCTTCAGATGGACAGAAACACGTGCTGATGCTGCTCCGTATCTGCTGGTTCTCTAAACAGGCAACTGCTTGCTAACAAGCTTGCCAGAACTTAAAAGCTGATTTGTCAATGTTGTGTTCCCACCTTGTTTCCGCTGGGCTCAAGTGCCAAAAAGAACAACAACAGCAACAGTAAATGCAGGTTTCATTTGTGTGTGACAGAAAAGGAGGCGGTGTGATTTCAGGGGCAGTTAGCATTGGAGCTATTTATTGACCAACAACAGGTGTCCACAGAGACTGCTCAGAGCATGTCAGAGGAGCTGCCCTCATTGTTGCCAGGTTTGACAATTATTTGGTGGGTCACTAAAAAGACAAACCGGTAGTTTTTCTGTTTTGACGGAGCCTACTGTTTATCCTTGCATCTGTCTAAACACATTGTGCTCCCATTTCTTTACTGAGTACAAAGAGATGAGATTGACACTTTGTCATGTGACTTTGGATAAGACAAAAATGATGGAGTGCTCATTTAAGCAAAGGAAATTGGGACACATTTTCCCACCTCTTTACCATTACTGTATTTTTTCTCATTTGCTTTTGGAGTTATAGTCTCATTTTCCTCAATTTAACAACTAATATATGTAAAATATACTGCTCTGCTCTGATACACCTCAACGATTAAATCAGATTTAACCTTGTCCTGAGTAGAAGCTCCTGTCCCTGCTTGGGCATCAGCCAGCCAGATCATCCTTTAATGAAGCTGTTTCCCCTCTCCATAAACCTCTAGGCATCTTGTTAATTCCTTTTAATAAAAGCATGCAGGGGCATGAATGAAATCTTAAGTCCTCTACAGTCAGTGTAGAATTCTGGTTCATTACACGAGACACAACATACTGTAGCTGTCATGTTACCAGTCATCTTATGCTGTCCCTGATGTAACTCAGCCCCACATGTTCCTGTGGACAGACACACACACACACACACACACACACACACACACACACACACACACACACACACACACACACTATGAAGATCCATGGGGGGAAACGTACTGTGGTCGCTACGGGCAACTACTAGCATTGCGAGTCAGATTATCTTTCCATTGGTCATGTTTTGATGTACTGGCGAGGCAGTCTGGCTGCAAGGCATGACAACTAGGGCCTATCGCCATGGTAATGAACCATACTGGACCATCCCTCAGGTGATCATCAGTTCTTGCTGCCATGGCAACAGCCTTGGCTCCCTATAGGCCGCTACATACAGTGAGGCTGAAACAACACGGTGCACTTGTCTTGCAGTGGTAACCTATAGACATAAGCCCGCTGGGTTTAAGGTGCTGTATGTCAGGTGACAATGAGATAGAGGATGGAGGATTGAAGATGTGTGGTTGTTTTATTACCCCTTTTTATGCATCATAAAATTACTTTTTAGTGATACAGACAGAATTAAAATAAAAACTTCTATTGTCCTTGATGTATCACCTCAAGGGATTAACTTGTATCTCTTTTCTATTGGTTGAATTTTTGACCATTTTAAAACAGGAACATAAACTGGTTTCATGCAGAGCTGTTCCGCATATGAGCTTCAACAGGTAGACATGTTAACAGGTGGGACATAGATTGACACAGATTCAGCAAGCATGAAAATAGAGAAAGAGTTCCCCCTAGTGATCATGTTTCTTTAATTCAGCTGCCATCATTACAGTGGACTGATATTTTTCCCTCAGAGCCGCTGTGACACAAACACATGCAGTCAGCTCCCTCTTGTGGTCACAGCAGAAACAGGTGGAAATGTGTGGACTGCACTATTCCACTCGAAGAATAAACCAGATTATTGTGCAAGAAAACAGAGCAATGAGTAACTCTATGACCAGAATTGAAGATTTTAACCTCAATTAATTCAGGTAAGGCTGATTTAGAGAACCATACATACATATTTACACATAAATACTTACAAAGCTGTAATCAGCTGTAATTTCAAAGATTACCTAAATTTCCATTTAAAAATAGATGCCACCAAAACATTTGTTTAAAGTGTTGTCAAACAATATAATATACTCTGAAGATTAACTTTGTTGGAATCGGACGTGTGAGAGTAGAGGAAGTACAACATCCTCCCCTAAGCCCTTGAGGAAGGGTGGAGTTTTACCACTTCCCACATCATATTGCTACAATTATCTCTGCAACCTCATCACCTCGGTTTCTCTACCTTTTTTCTCACACGCCCATGCACATTTGTCTCTGTCATGAGGACACCGAGGCAAACAAAGTCACACGCAAGACTTAAAGCTGGGTTGTTTTTAAAAAGTGAAGTGAAACTGTGGTGCAAGGAATGACTCAGTGCCACCACATAGTTTTGTTTTGTGTGTTGATGGTCACACTGAAGGCTGGTTTCAAAATTAACCCAAGCCGAGCATCATATTCAACCTGAGCACTTGTCTATTAGATAGAAGCTGACTGAATTTCTGTCCTCCTTTCTCTCTGCTGCTGCCTGCAGGCTTGTATTAGGTTTGGTAACAGGCTGTAACTGTGTACACTACATCAACAATTGCTTCAAATAAGCAAAACACAATAAAGCTGCCAGCTCATTAAGGCTGCATACAGCCTCCCTGTGACTAATCATTGCTCCTTCTCCCCGTACTATAGAGCAAAGCCTTGAGCTTTAATAAGCCATCGCCTAAAGTAAATATGATACCAGCACACATTTAGTCTCATGTTTGTTTGGTGGTCACAACTCACCATCGTTGCCCGCAATATAGAGGGTGCACCAGGAGATAGTGTAAATGCCAGGCTCCAGAAATAGCAGCAGCCCATTTGCTCTTTTCCATGATGCTGGCAGACAGATAACATTTACACCTGGCCCCGAAAACTAGGCTAGACAACGATAAGAGGAGAGGTCGGGGACTTTTTTTTTTTTTTTTAAGAAGGCACCTCCTCTTACCACTCTCCTCTACTCCTTCTAAAAAGACCTCTTTCATCATATTTTTTAAACCCTATTTTCTCTTGAGCCCTTGTTCAATCTCAGCCTCTCTCCTGTCACTCATCCTGCCTGTCAGTCTCCACAACAAGCTATTTCAGGGGGATGATAACATTATTCATCCATTCTCTTAAAAAGGGAATAAATGCAGACAGTGACACAGTCCTAAAAAGCATTTCAAGATTCGATGTATAGCAGTAAAAAGGTACATTAAATGCTATATTACACTTCAAAACAGCACTATCCAGCAACATGTATCACATTATTCTTGAAAAGCAGAGCGGAGAAGGCCACGGGTGATGCTGCGCACAGTGTGTCTGAGCAGACGACGCTCTCAGATGTAAGCAGCTGTTCCGCCGAACCGAGCAGAGAATAGCTTAGTTGAGGAGAAGAGAGGAAGACAACAGAGAAGGGGCTGAGGAGGAGGACGGAAATAATGTATGACATGTATCAACGTCTAATAAGCAGCAGTTGGCTACGGTCTCGCTCGCACGCACAGAGACACACGCATGCATGCAGGGATGAAGAGGCAGGCTGACAGAAGGCTAGATTGAAAATCCAGCAGGTAAAACAATCTGTGGTTGAGTCTGAGAAACACAGTGAGTAATTTGTTGTGGTGCTTACATGACGTGAATCTACCTAAAGCCCTCTTACAAATGACACAAGACATAAAGACATGTGGCATGCTGGAAACCAGCAGCTATTATAAGAAACACAGGGAACTAGATGTTGACAGAGAGGTGTAATAGTTTTCCTTATAGAGACATACTGATCAATCATTCAGAGTGATGTCATTATACTGCTCACACAGAGTCAAGCAGCGATCAGGATCCGACCTGTATCAGAGGCTGTGATGAACGGTGCTGACTGAGAAGGTTTATGACACACTACTAATATTGAGACATCACATTAATGTCACAACACACTTCTCCATTCTATTCAATTTGGCTTTACTGTAGTCCACTTTACTTTGCTGTACTTTCTTACTTCACTGATGCTCTCTCCTCTCTTCTCCTCTCTTCTGTCTGTCATGGCATATCACAATAAATATAACAGTTTAGTTCCAATTCAGTTTATACACTGACCAAAAATTATTAAATCAGCCCCTTTTCATTTTTTTTAGATGTCAAATAGCTACTGTAATATTACTACTACTTACTGGGGTCAACATGAATGTATTCACAATAATTCAAAGGAAATGGCACACAAAATATCTGACATTCATTCTCACAATAAGACTCAACAATACAAACACTGAGACAATAAGTCAAAACCTACCAAGAGCAAAAGACAGCTCTACAAAACATTATCACCTCTTAGAGAAACTAGATAATCAATAAATATAACGACATAATATCAAATAAAACAGGAAGGGTAGGTCTCTCAAGGGCTGCAACTAATGATTGTTTTCATTATCTATTAATCTTGTCGGTCACAGTTTCCCAAAGCCCAAGATGCAATCTAAAATGTCTTGTTTTGTCCCAACCAACAGTCCACAAAGACAAAGACATGTTTTCTTTCATGAAGGAATAAAGAAACCAGAAAATATTCACATTTAAGACGCTGGAAGAGAATTTTAGCATTTCTTTCATCAAAATAGTTGGCCATTAATTTTCTGTTTGATCAACTAATCAATTAATCAACTAATTGTTGCAGCTCTAGATCTCTCCATTAACATCTTAGAGGAGCCAAATTATAGGTATAGTATATGGTTATTAAATGTCAGTTAAGACACAATATGTCTTTAAACATGTTACAAGACTTCTTATAACATGTGTTGCTGTGACATCTTGCACTCCCAAACCTAATCATGTATCAATAACAATCAATTAAATGAGTTTAACTCAGACTAACAGCTTCGTAGTAATTAACTGATACACAGTAAATCCATTTCGGAGGATGCTTAGAGTTGATCAGTAAATATTGTGAAGAAAACATTTTGTCAGCAGATATCTTAAAATGATCCGTAATTTAAGAAGTAACTCATGATGCCAACACGTCCTTACATGATGATCATCTCGGTTTGGAACTGATCTACAAATCAATCACAGGTTTAATGTAACAAAGTAGGAACCGATAAAAGAAAAATAAGATTAAAAAAATGTAGTGATGCACTGGCAAGTATGCAAAAAAATATATAAGTCAGACAGCAGTTACTCACCACAGTTTGCGGGGCATCGTCACACAGTATTAGGAAACTGATCAGGTGCAACCTCTCCCCCGTCTCTGTGTTTCGTCCTCTCTCTCTCCTCTATCCTCCACTCATAATATTCATTCACCCTCACCACTACTTCAAGACAAAACCCACAAACAAATGCATCTGTTTGCTCACACACACACACACACACACACACACAGGTTTGAT
The DNA here is from genome assembly GCF_910596095.1 of Thunnus maccoyii. Taxonomy (NCBI): domain Eukaryota; kingdom Metazoa; phylum Chordata; class Actinopteri; order Scombriformes; family Scombridae; genus Thunnus; species Thunnus maccoyii. The sequence goes on from NC_056538.1 coordinate 9,586,057, forward strand.
TATGCAGTTATTAATGAGGTGTTGTGTGTACGGTGAAGGTGGAGAGATCTCTTTGTAGTAACCATGAGCAGAGGCGAGGCAGAGGAACACCGGGGACTAATGACAGAGGCGGGAGAGGGGGGAGAAAGTTGGAGATCAAGTGAGACACAGAGAGAGAGAGAGAGGGAGGGGAATAAAAAAAAAGAACACCCCACTGTGAACTGAGCGCTGGCAGGACAGAAAAGGGAGTAGAGAATAAAATAAAATCCTCCCACCTGCTGCTCAGCAGCTGCAAACCTTGAAGTGAGCCATCTATCTGATGTTTTAGTTCCCTTGGCCTTCCACCTCCCTTTTTCACCTCTCCTCTCTTCCCCCCCCTGTGGCTTTCTTCTTCTCCTGTATATTCTTCCTTGCACATGTTTCATTGCAGGAGTTTAACAGACCAACTTACAACAACTGAGTCAACAGAGTAAATGTAAAGTCATAAATTACAAGCTACCTGTTTATTAGGACTGCATCAGCTATGCAGCAAATAGGAGGTCTGAGTTAAACAAATGAAGTGTAAATGATGAATGGAAAGTGAAGACTGACTTGGAATATTAAAACAGAGTCATTTGTATTCTATTTTCAAGAGCATGAAGAAGCTCTAAATGGATTAATGTATATTAAAATGTTGATTAAAAACCCATTCAATTATGTTTGTATATAAAAACAACAATAAGAAGCCATACCCATCACCTATATAGTAAAAATATATGATCATTATTTTTATATATATATAACTTTCTACCTTGAAGACTACCATCTCAATTATTCTTTCTCTCGACTCAATGAAGCAGGTTTCTGCACTTTTTTCTTACATCTAACACCCGGATCAAAGCACACACGCACACACACGCGCATGTGCACACACAAGTCGCTCCTATTCAGTTTGTGTGTCGAGCAGCAGCTCAAGAGGGAGTCACGACTCACTCATTCATATTCAGAGCCACTCCAGAGCAGACGGTCTAATGACACCTGGCTGAGAAGAGAGAGAGAGAGAGAGAAACATCGGACGTGTGTATGTCTGTTATTGTGTGAGAGAACACAGCAGATAACAGACGAGTGTCGGTATATTTGACATGATTCATGTTAACCTGATTTTTTTTTTTTTTTTTTTTTTTCCAGGCTAATGCTTTATGCCTGAAACATAGCTGACTACAAACCTGCATGTTCAGTGTTTTATCATCGTGACCTTTGGAGCCCCATCCAGCATTTTAATCCAGTGTCTCAATCGCATATTCATGTACAAAATCATAAGAGTTTGACATTGACCAATGACTCAACAACTTCAGCCGCCATGTTTCTCTTTCTCATTAAAGATCCCCTCCAGACATGTTTTAAGACATATAAAAACACAGCAGCTTTGAAGAATAATCAATGTCTAACATGCTTTTCTCACAAAAAAACATGTTAAAATGAGATGAATGTAAACCTTTTACAGACTCATCTGAAACTCTTGCCAAGCTATGTTTAGTCCTCTTATATAAATCCAAGACAATTAGTGCAAGAGTTAAAACAAGCTTGTAAATCACAGTGAGCTGCTACCAGCTCAGTGCTTAATTGATTCACTCAGAACAAAGCCCTGTTACCAATTATGTTTAATTATTCTGTAGCTATTGAAGCATCATTTTAGTTGTTGCGTAGTTTTAAGTCTACAGTCAAATTTGAAACTGAGTAACAAAGAGTGACAGGCGACTGCTTCAAGTCACTGCTAAATGTCTTTAAATGCTGTCAATCCTTGAGGGAGTCCTTTAACAAAGTCAACAGTCCAGTGCAGTGTTTCAACAGGCGGCGCCATAATGGCAATTATGGACTGCCAGATGGATGCCAAAGGTAGCAGGTGTGAGACGTAGATTTAAAAGGTAAACTCAAAACAACAGATAGAGAGTCTTCTGGTGCAGAGTGCATGTGTGTATGTGTTTGGACAGAGTCGGGTTTGGGGTGTAGATACTGATAGAGTTCACATAATAGACACACACAAACACACACACATACACACACACACACACACACACACACACACACTCAGAAACCCTTCACCTCTTATCACTACGGCAACCTCCATTAGCAGGGCTTGCCGTTGGTTTGTTTTAACAAAGAGAAGCTGCTCACACGTAATATATCAAAGAACATTACATGAAGTGAGTAGACAACTGTGCAAATGATATTCACATTTGCTCACCACTCCAATCCAGAATTGATTTGACAAATGTCTGTTATGTATACCTCAAATGATTGTTACTCAATATGATTTGCACATCAAATTTAGCCTTCTCAAATTTCACAAATCGAAATCCAGATCTGTTTCTCCTGCTACAGCTATGAACTGTAAAGGAAACTCATAATTAGCTGTTGAACACTGTCAGTTCTTGTTTCCAAAATACAGACAGCCATGAGGGAGACTGTTCGACGGCATCTGTCTGATGAATCAAACATAGACAAAGCGAGTGGTGGAGTAAGACAAGGCGACATAGAGCAGTGGTACTGCGGTTATGACAGATCATGTGTTGGAAGCAAACACAACCAATCAAATCTGACCTCTGTTAAAAGCAACATATTGTAAACTATCCTGCAGCAATTGTGCATAAAATAATTATATAATCTAGTTCCCTGTGGGAAAATCACACAGTCATCTGCACTCATCCTTACTCATTTGGAGCCATATAGCAATGGCCACAGACCTACTTCTAATGCCTAACATGTATGTCTTTGACTGATAAACCAGAAAAACAGAGGAAGTCCCCTGATGGGGTGTCAACTGATGAGCTTCTTGTTGTGATGGTGCTAACCACTGAGCCACTGTGACACCTTGTAATGGATCTCAATAAGATTCAACCTCATTAAAGATAGTAGATTGTTGTTGGAAATGATAAACCCTTATTTCTGCTGCCTTTAGGCTTGAAAAACAAACAAAGAAACAATCGTTTTGTTAAGAACACAAAACTGCTTTGTATTTATACATCAGCACACTTTCACACAATGCAAACACATTCTTAATTACATCTGACCATCTCCACTGGGGCAGTAAGGACGTGAGTGCCTTGCCCAGGGGCTGGGAACAACGTGATTTTAACTGCATTCCTCACACAGCAGCACATGTTGGCAGGTACAGAGTAACCAAGAAAGAAATCAGTGGCCGAGATAGCATCAAAACTCTAAGATAAAGGTAATTTTCACTTGGACAGTGCGTTTTAAAAGCATGTTTTGGGTGCAATGTAAGCAGGAGTGTGTATTGATTTCTAGATGTCTGTGTTTGTGCACTGCTCAAGTAAAACGCCCGTAGCTCTACAGTGAATTGATTGTTGAGGTTTCAGTCGAGATGAATCAGTATGATGGAAAACGAGTGGAAATAGGGTCCATGTGGAAAACAGCTTTTAGGTTAATGTGGCCAAAGCCACAGTCTCAGACTTCATTTGTGAAATGATACGTTGCAGCGCTTCGAGCACATTTGCACAAATGATTGCCTGGTTTGACTTAACAAAGATTGGAATATTAACTTGATATTGAGATCAATGTGGTAAATTTAGAAACAGGGAGAAGCCCCTAACAAGGATTTGAAGAAGAACTTACCGGGCTCTTAGTACAGCCAAGGTGGACTTGTCAATCCTGGAGGAGGAGGAAGAGGAGGAGGAGGAGGAGGAGGAGGAGAAGGAGGAGGAGAGGAAAAAGAGAGAGACAAAAATACAGAGAGAAATATTATTGATCACATCTCTGATACAAATATCTCAAAAGCAGCAACTAATTTCTTAGCTGTAAGTGTTCTTGGTTGACAGTAACACGGACATGAACACCGGAAGACATGCAGAGGGTGAGGAGCGAGATATATTTATGGCTTCATCTCTGCATGGTATAATGGGTCCCCTGGGTGCTCTGGCATTTAAAAGAAATGTTCATTAAATGTGTGATTGCTTCTTCTCTCACTGGCATTCACTTTAATGTGGAAGGGAAATCTTCATTGATGTGGAGCTTTTACATACTATAGACTGTAACATATGTAATACAGTATGATGACTAACTATGTGCAGAGCATGAATCACACACCTGCATTATTTACAGGGTGTACATATAATGTATTTCTTATGTATTTTTAGCGTGGTGCAACCAAGTTAACCGGGTCATGACGGCCAAAAATAAATGTGCTAATTTTCATACATTATCTTGATTTCATACAAAGTATGACGCTCAGACGGTGCACAGTGCAGATGGGTGTCACTGTAAAGTCACTGGCAGCAAGCAGAGCACACTTCATGACAGATGATTTGATTTAACAAGGTTTCTTTACTACAAACTGCTCAGACCGGTTATGAGAGGCCAGTGTTTATAAGGGCTTTATTCATGCTTCATTACATACTGTTCACACTTAAAACATGGAAAGTCAAAGCATTCAATGCCAACAACCTTTCAGTTCCATTGTTGTTTACTGTTTATGATAGTGGGAGTTCTGTGAGGCATTTGAAGCTTTTGATACACTATAGTACAAATATCTTGAGGGCTGAATTCATGGCTTATTTTTACCTCATTTGCAAGTGTGTGTACATGCATGTGTGTGTGTGTGTGCATGTTCAGTGCTTGTTTTCCAGCTCTCCAGGGGAAATGTTATGACATTAATTCTTTAATCCGATTAATTTGGAGATTGAACCGCGTGGAAGGGAGCCCAATCTATTTCATGCAAAGACACACACTTCAGAAACACATACAAGCACACAGTGCTCACTAGTTTTACGGCGCCAGAGCCCGGCGTCAGAGTTTTGAATATAATTTGAATGTTTTCCAGGGTTTTTGAATGATATCAACAACAATATGCATCACAGCGACGTCAACAGGGGCAAATAGCAAACAGCAGACGCACTGGAGTATCTGTAGGATTATTTAAAATGAATCTAAATAAACAGAACTACAGTTAAATACAACATTAAATTATTCTAAAGTGGCAGTTCCCTGTGGGTACTTCACATTTCATTTGCTGCTCTGCCACAGTGACACCTTTCTGCATCAATGGTATCTCATCTTGCACCACAGTAAATGTTGGCCTCTTTCATTTTGTAATGGAGCTGTAGTGCTCTCACATGATTTATCTCCAGGCAGTTGAGAAGACATGCCACCCACCTAATGGTTGAATCATTCAACAGATCATACTACCATGTCTAAGCTTCATTCATACAAACAAAAATACAAACATGGACAAATATGGGGATGAAATTAGGCTACATTATGGGGACAGAATCATTTCTCCAGATGAGATTTAATAATACATTTTAACACTTTCACTGCGTATGTACTATAGCATTACACGTATGTTCTATAGTTTTTCTTTGTAGTCTTTGTAGTTTGTTTTTTTTAATGCCGTTATCTCGAGATCACGAGTTAATTATTTTGTTATCTTGAGAAAAAGAGCCTTGTTATCTCGAGATGACGAGATAATCAACCCGTAATCACGAGAAAACAAAAGGTTGTTTCCTCTTATTACTTATAATGTTTATCAGAGATCAGGAGTGCCATGCCAGCATGTATAGATGGCATTTTGACAACTGCAGCAACTAATTTAAGCTGAAAATGTCAGATCAATAAGTACCCATTATTATTAACAGCACCTTTATTAATGACATCTGTGTCACGGCCAAATGACAGGTTGATTAACTCTTGGTCATAATATGATGGGATGTTTCATGTAGGAGAAGTACCAAACAATATCTTTCAAGCATTCTCATTTTATTAGACTTAATGAGAGAAAGGCAAGTGGGGTGGAGAGAGGGAATAAGAGCCACCTTTAGGCTTCTTGTGCTTATCTAAATAGTTGAGCTGTCAGACATGGAGACAAGACAGGACTGAACAAATGAGAATGAGCTCCATTCGCCATAAATTTCATGAAAATTTTTCTAGTTATCTCGAGAAACTGGCCTTTTGTTTTCTTGAGATCACAAGATAAATTAACTCATGACCTCGAGGTAATGGCATTAAAAATAATTGTAAGCATGGCCGTTCTCGGCTTCCATACTGGTAGACCATTTTCAACAACATTTTGTCGTGTCAAGCAGGAAAAGCACAGGTGTAGGGATATTAGTTTCTGTTAATTTTGCATTCGACAGACTGACACTCAATAACCGATAACTGACCAGTTAATTTTTAAGAAAAGTTTTGATGTAGCTTTTGTTTGGTTGAGCTGTCCAGCAGTCAGAGCTAGCTTGTCTGCCCTGGTTAATTTAACTCATCCTTCTTCTCCTCAAAGTGTTTTTCAATGTGTTTAGTCACAGTAGCTCTCTCTTGTCTCTTACCGTGAGTTTCAGCTCAATTTAGCTCTCTGTCCTGCTTATGATTATATATCTGGATACCATGAATTAAAAAAAAAGAAAATTCAAAGCTATCTGGCTGGAAGTTGACGGGATGTCTTGCACTGGATCAAGTGTTGGACATAAGGACAAATAGACCAGCCAACATCTCTATCCCCAAACAGCTTGTGTGAAAACAACATGCTATGGTTTAGGGTGTTTTTATTTAAGATTATTGTTAAGAAATGGGATGGAAACTGACCCAGTCCCACTACTGTCTGATCTCTGACACTTAGAAAATCAGTTAAATCCTACCATTTATGATTAAAAGGTAATCCACTAGAGCCATTCATGCCTTTACCCTTGTTGATATCTTGATTAATTTCCCAGCAGAACTGAAATACTGCATATTAAGTATTTTAATCTGCAACTTCACTTGTATCAGGACTTTTATAAAATGACACTATGATTCTTGCTAATTCTTGGAAAGTGTAAAGAATATTTTGTCATAGAATAATAAGCATAATCAGTGATTTTCTGCTGTGAGACAGTTTATCCCATTATCATCATCATGTTGCTGAGCTGAGCTGTTAAGAAGCCGCCTATTTCTCTAAAAAATATCTGATTGTTTTTGTTTTCATCAGTGTAATACCCAATAGTCGCTAATTAACTCTATTACATGTAATGTGCTGCACCTCATCTGTCTGTCTCAGGTTATTTCAGCCTGTCTGGCAGGATGCGTTGCCTCAGCTCAGCTGGGAAGGTTAAGTGCTTCAGTGTCAGAACGACAACCAGCAGGGGAGCCAGCACAAAAACACTCCATCTGAGTGTGTCAGCGCATCCAGTGGTAAATGGGATCCCTGGCCAATAGAGCAGGAGAACATGAGCGGTAAGAGCCGCGTCCACAGTGTGTGTCCCACAACAGAGACAGCAGCAACAACAACAACACACACACACACACACACACACACAGCAGGCAGACACAAAGCTGCCTCTTGATTGCAATCCCCCCCTGAACGGAGACAGCACAGAGTGAAACTGTACGTCCACACACACACACACACACACACACACATAGATAGCAGAATAGCAGAGGCTGACAAACAGTAGGCAAAGTGTTAGAGGTGTGACATAGAGGCGCAGCGTGAGTCCCCCACCCATCCTTCCTTTTCAGAAAAATGTACATCTCTGCACCACACACACATTCCCATCACACCAGCACATACAGTTTTCAGTAATGTGCAAACTCACTATACAAACATTATTATAATGTGCACAATCATGACCATGTGCATCTACATCATGCAGACTGAGACACACACACAGAAGCATCCAATGAAAAGGAAACATACCATCCAAATCCACCAAATGACACGCTTCTCCTCCTCGGCATTTTGTCAGGCTGAACTTCTCAGCAGTCTCTCTCGTTCTCAGGCTCTGTCCTCTGGGAAATGTATGCTCTGCTGTCAGTCTCTCTCTCTACATATACTGTGTATACTTGCACTTTGTCTGTCTCTCTCTGACCCGATCTCACTCCCCCCCACTCTCTCTCTCACTCTCCTCGATCTCGTCTCTATTTGCTCTCTTTTTTTTTCTCTACTCTTTTGTCCCGTTCTCTCCTTCTTCTTTTTCTTCTACACCTGGCTCCCCAGAACTGTCGTCTTCCACTTTGCCACTTGACCAGTCAACTACTGTCCTGAAACACTGCTTGCTCTTTGGCTTTCACAGGCTGTTAAACACAAACTCTCTCTCTCTCTCTCTCTCTCTCTCTCTCTCTCTCTCTCTCTCTCTCTCTCTCTCTCTCTCTCTGTCTCTCTCTCTCTGTCTCTCTCTCTCTCTCTCTTTCTCTGACACACTGACACATACAGGTACACACATTTCACCGGGGGGGGGGGGGGGAGCAAGGTGGGGAGGGGCCATAATCTCCCATCTGACCCTCTGGATTTGTTTCCCACACACTCACACTGGCACACAAAGAGCTGTTGTGCAGGTGCTGTAACATTTGGAATTATTGAATCACCTTTATCATCACACCCTTAACATCTGCCGCTTACCCACCACCATAAAATGTTGTCACTTCCTGTGTTGTGTGCCCCTTGCTGATTTCTACAGGCATCATAAGTGGCAACAATTCACACTCACACAGTAACATGCACAAACAAACCCTGAATGGGCAAAGATAGAGTGTATAACAATACAGTTTAAATAACACTGGGATCATGTTTCAAGAAAATCTTGATGTTAAATTTTGATGTGGATCGTGTATTTCATATGAAATCTATTCATCTTGCAGGAGTCCGGTGTTGCGTGGAAAATATGCCAGATGTTTATTGGCAGAGTCAGACAGGATTCATTTTGTTACACAGTGTTCAGTATTGTGGTCTGTGAAAGCGAAGTGGAACAGCCGGCAGTATATACATAGTAACCTAACATGTTGTGACCAAAGGGAGTGTCCTTCCTGACACCCTTCCTGCTCACTCCAGAGTTGACAGGTCTGACTCTCAGAGTTAACGTTCACACAGCTAATCTACTGTGAGAATGAAAGTAGGTTTTAAAAACAATTTTGTTTCAGGAAACCTCAGGTTGCACTTCAATTTATTAGTTGAAGCAAGAAATGTTTTAGAAAAAGTATTCACATCCTATACTTAAGAATAAGGAGCACAATGCACTCTGTTACGCATAAATGTCCTGCACGTAAAATCCTACTTGAGTAAAGGTGCATACTGTAAGTACAACAAGTATGTTTTTTATGTTTAGTTATGTTTAGTTTCATTGAGACATGTTGCAACTTTATCATTCTTATTAGCACACATACCTCACATTAATCCCAGCATAGGTAGCTTTGCAGAGCTCCAACTTGAAGCAGGTTTAATCAGCCACATAACTCAAAACGCCTGTGTGGTTATGAAGGATCTTTCATCATATTTCATAAGTTGATCATATGTTTTAGAGGTAAAATAACAATATTTCACTCTGACATGTAGTGGGGTAGACGTATAAGGTAGAATAATTCGGAAACATACAAAAGATAAAGAAAATAAATATATAAAGATCTTCAAACTAGATTTTGAAACAAGATCCATGTGTTTTAAATGTTATTAGTGCATTAATTAATCACATTAACAAAAACAACTGATATTCAGTGAACCAGGGGACCCGGGGCAGTTGCCCGCTTTGCATAGCTGGAAATCCAGCCTTGAAACCAATACGACACTGTCACAAACTATAGCCTCAAAGATAACCAAAGACCTCTGACAAATGTAGTATTTACTTACCGCATACTTACTTATTTATTATGGCTTTCACATTGGATTATATTATTCTTGGGTGTTTCAATTGTGTGCAAATTATAGTCCAAAGGCAAACAATAAATGTAATACCACACAATAAAAGAAACTAAAAATAGAATAATTTCCATGTGAAGTTTTCATTTTCATATTAAACCTGAACACTCGTGGTTTTTCCTCTTTGACTTGATTTACATTACAATCACCTCCAAAAGTGCTCACTCTGTCCAAGAAACAAAACGAGCACTTCTGAAGCCTGTTGAGAATGATTATGGTCAAAAGCTTTCACAATGTAATATTATCATGGCGCTCTGACTCTCTCTCCTTTGTTGGCTGACAAGTGGATGACTGGATGTGCTCTCAGTCCGTATCTCTATCATGGTGAGATTGCACTGATTAAAAGCAATAAAACGCTCCGCTGGCACAAAGTGGTGTGCGTGTCTGTGTTTCTGTGTACACACACACCCACCCACACACACACACACACACACACACACAGAAGAATATGTACAATACACAGCACGCAAGAAAGTACACTTCAATAAAGGTTTACAGAATCCCAATCCAACTGACCGTGATAGTGACAACTTTGAGTGCAGACCTTACCCTCCCTCTAGTGGTTTAGAGGGAGCATGTGTGACAAAATCAAAACACAACTCCAACAGCAATTTTCATGAAAAGGAAAGAAATAAAAAAGAAAGACGGATTGAAAGAAAGAGGCATGTTTCAGAATAGCGTTAAACTCCTCGACTATATCTTGTATTTCAAGGTCCTCTTCTGGGTTTTTGTTCAGTTAGCTTACATTCACATGGGAAAACATATATTTTCTTACCCTGTAGCAGACATGAATGAATATTAAGTGTTGTGTTGGGTTAAGTTTGTGCTGCTATATGTCAAATTGTCCTTTTGGGAGAACAATGACATCCAAAATAGAACTAGCTCATGATATTTTACCCTACATAAATGGTTAAACCCACCAAATATAACTAACTGATGGCAAAGTCAATGGATCAAATGTCTGTGTGTAATGTGAATGGTGTCTCTCAGCAACAAATAATTATCACCTTACTCTGCAGTTCCCTTCAGCTATACAGAGCATTTTAGCATCTTTCAGCTTATTGTTTTGGTTTTACATTCCCCTACTTTACTGTTTTGGTTCACTCTCACTGGCATATTGCTTCCAGCTGCAGCAGCCAGCTGTTTCCCCCAGTAAACTGACAGTACACTATTTTGCTAAGTTAGCAAGTAGCTGGTTGAAATAGTGGAGTTAATGGAGACACTAGAGCAAAAAGGAGAGTGAATATTGAACTTTAGGTGGACACAAATATGCCAAATGAATGAATGAATGATAATGTTGATCTGTATCTGCTGGATGTGTAAATAGGCAACTCTTTGCTAACCTGCCATTTTGAACTTTAGAGGGAGATTACAGCTTGTTGCACTGCCCTCATAATGGATGAAAGTTGAAAGGAAGTTTAAAATATATGTATATAAGCCAATTTTCAGATTTTCTTATGTTCCCTTTTCTATTTATCTTATTTGGGGGGGTTTTGTTTGTTTGTTTGTTTGTTTTTTTGCTAAATGGCCATGGTATCGGAAATAAAGCACTCTAGAAAACTGGACAAAGGCATCATTGATTTCATTGACTGTTATTGTTTTTATGTCGAGGCACATTGTTGTTCATTATAGCTCTTACACAGCCTCCATATCAATCCACAGAAAACCCTGGGGCTCTCCAAGATTGGAAAACCATAATCATGATTGCTGTATTGATCAATGACTATAAATGTCTCAACCTTGTTTGTGTGAAATCATTTTTCTCACTAGGTCCAACAATACAGTATCAGCCACAATCATGAAAGGCCACTTGTCACTGTGTTGATAACATGATTTAGTTGGTTAGTCAGGCATGTACACAGAATTACAGACTGTAAGTATATTTCAGGATGAACACGGCTTTAATATAGCATCATGTTGCTGTAGAAGCAACAACTGTGTACTGCACATGCACATATAGCTACTGGTTTTTGGATTCTTGCTCTAATTTGTTGCAATCAGTTTTAAAACAGAGTAGTTGTATGACCTCATGATGCATATACATATTCATTTATTTAACCTGCTAATGCCCGTATACAATATACTGTGAACATATCGCACCATTTCCTTACTGATGCTACTTTTCTTTTGAGCAAAACGAATTACTGGAAATAGCCTCTATGCTCTCGCTGTCAGGCCTCCTCTCTGTTTCAAGTAAAGCACATCAACATTTTTTTTTCTGAAATGTGAAGCTAACTTTTCATTCTCACCGCATTTTCTGTTACCACAGAATTGGTAGTAAGTGGGCTGGGTTACACAGCCCTACAGCAACTTGTTGGGTGATGTCACCAGGTTTCTTGAGTGTCTACAGTATTGTTCTCTCTAAGGAAACAGTACCAACAACATTTTAACTATCTTAACAACATGAATTTGTTTAAGTCCCCCGCCACTCAAAAACACGCTATGCTTGTTGTGTGAGCATCATTGTGCAGAATGATGTGTGTGCAAAGTTTGACACTAGAAGGCTGTTTTCACATTCATCTGCAGAAAGGGGAAACGTTTCTCTGTGCTAACTGAAAATCTCAAAACTTAAAAAATTTTAAGGGGTGTACTGTACCTATGAGCATAATTTGTGACATCCAAACTTGTTTGGAAGCCTTCAGTGCACATACACTGAGAATGGACTTTACAGTGAGGTAGGAGACATCTTGTGTCCAGTAATTCAACCTATGAAATGGAAAATAAGTGCATATTCATAGATTCTGGACTTTTTTTTTAATGAATGAGAATGAGTAGATGTCATTTGAAGGATTTAAACAACATAATTTGAACATTTTTTTTGTTGAAAAAGCATATCAGACACAAATCATTATTCAGTATTCTACACAGTATACATCTTAAAACGTGTCTGGAGGGGATCTTTAACATTCAGCAGCATTGCAGGGAGGTTAGTTAAACTCCAGCATAAAACTTGGTGCCAGCACTACTTGGTAGAAAGAAATGATATAAATATGTCAAGTTCAAGACATTAGCCTGTTTGACATTTGTCTCTCTCTAGAGTGTCACTGTCAAGAGTGAAGTTTTGATTTTCCCTACTCTGATGGGAGCTAATACACACTGAGTCTCAGTTTGTCGTGTCATTCTGCATGATTTTTGCCCAGTTTAATTATGTAATCAAAGCGTGGTTTTTCTATGTAGGTAGAGCGATGTGATGTAAATGATTTCCTCCTAACACTCCTCTCTCTGTGTGTTACTGCTGAAGCAGCTTAGAGCAGTTATGCAGCCTCTGAGGAGGGTGTGAAGCACTGCGTGTGAATACACACCTATGAGAAAGATTCTGTCTCTGCACAGACGCAGATGTGTATGTGTGGGTGTGGGAGGAAGAAAGAAAAGGAAAATTAAACGGTGTTAAACATCAAGTCTAAATATGTAAACTGAAAGGCTGACTGAGTTGCTATTTGTTTTTTCACAGTCATCTAATATCAATTCTTGTTTCGGCATCATGTGCAGCACTAGAAGTATCAGCAAGAAGCAATACAACAAAAATCAAGCATTTTCATTTTCCCAAAGGCAGAATTCATTGCTCTCTTAGATTAAAGGTTCACTTCATTAAAATCATTTTAAACTAGAGATATCAAAAAGCACATTTGGAAAACTCAAGTGCACTGTGTCTTTTCACAATGGCCTCACTGTCAACTGCTGTCACAGGGACTATTTCTTTGGTAGAAAGTAGTTCCAAGGAAAATAATCTGTCTGTACCTGTTAAATGTCATTTTTAAATGTCCAACTTAATGGAGTGGCATGTGTCATCTCTTAAAACCTTGGCACATATAATCATAACTATCTGCATGATCAGATATCACTAAAGGAGAAAATATGGATGAAGGGGGGGGCAGGGGGATATGTGTTTTTTGTGAGTCAACTGGTCCTTTAAAAAATAATCTTCTGCAAAAGGAGATTGCATTTTACTGTTCTGCACTTTATTCATGTTTTATGCAACCAGCACAAAGCAGCAGCACAAAGTGAATTTGCATAATGATGTGTCAAATGAACACGTTGTTGTTGCACTTACAGGATATATGTGGGTCTCAGGGAACATTTTGCAAACTTTTTTCACTCGCTTTTTCTTTCCTTTTCTTCTATCTTAACTTTTTTTCTATTTTATCAATCCAGATTTGTTCATTTAGTTTCAGTCCCTCATCTTATCCTCAATAACTTTCTCCCTGTCATCTAATGGCAGTGAGACTCCATGAGAGACCTGATGTTCTCCATCTTTATTACTTTTGTTCCTTCCTCACTGCCGCTCCTCTCTTCCATCTCTCTCCCCACCATGTAATAAGGTATTTAGTCATTAGATTGATTCCCGGGGGGTGATATACGCCCAGACAGACGTGAGAGACCTTTCTCTTTTCCTTCATCTAACTATCCATCCCTCCCTCCCTCCTGTGTCTCTAATAGGTTACTTAGTCATATGAGGTTTTCCAGGAGGGTTGCTGATTTATAGACAGGGAGACAGAGATGCTCTGCTTTAATGGCTCCTGTCTCAACCACATCCATCCTCATCTATTATAACGCACACACGGGTATTCACATACACACAGCCACATGCACAGATGCACCAAACACTGAACGGAAGCCAAACAATATTCCATATGTCTTCACATCTCTTTTAATCTGCTCACCTGTTTGCTGCATATTGATCAGTAACGCACAGCTGCTCTCGAGATTACCTGTTAATCAGGGGAAATGTTTCAGTTGACCACAGGTCAAGCTCAGCATTTGGAAGATGTTTGCATAAACTTTGATGTCAGCTGGTAAATTATTTTAATATGATCACACATTTTATTCAAATTAAATTACAGTCATGAGCTCATTACATAACCAGTTATTGGCTGGTGTGTGTGTGTGTGTGTGTTTCACCATTTCGTCCAATTGGTGTTACCTGCGTAAGCTCAATCAGAGTCACAGCAGAGTTATTTATCATAAATAATTACACAATTGTAACCACTGTGTGTACTCTAATTAAAAAACGATTTTATGTAAAAAAAAAAAAAAAAACCAAACATGCATTGTTATATGATGATTATGAGACAATTCAATTATTTTTACATGAAAACACATGATATCTTGAGATAATGACATAATTAGGTTGTGATGTTGGGATGATAGGAGTAATTAAACATTTGCGACCAGAGCCACTAGTTTGAAAACACCACTGTCTAGATGGAGAACACATCCTCCATCTGCTGCTCTAAATATGATGCAACAAAATAACACACATACACAAGTTAAAGTGCACACGGGATAATAAAAGCATTTATGCACATAAACACCTTTGATGTGAACTCTGAGAAGCTCTCATGTGTGTGTACAGTGATTTTTATAACATCCATATTTCAGGGTCCTGCATCATTTCACTGTTCATAAAACAATACGACTATATAATACCATAATATGACACTTGTAATAACATTGACATTTTATTCCAAAAATTTGCAGCAGTGGAAGAGGATTTTTTACTTCCGTAACAGTAGCAGTACCATCACTATAGAAATACTACATTACAAGTAAAAGCCCTGAATGAATGCAAGTAAAAGTAGGTATTATTAGAAAAATGTATTATTGGATAATAAATTACTGATGGAAGTGGTGAAATCCACAGCAATGCATCATACATCTTAAAATGATATACAGTATGTTTTTTATGTACAATCTTAATATGTAAAGTAACAAATAATTGTAGGAGTTACATGATTGCAGTGGTGTAAAAAGCATAATATTTGCCCCTGGAATGAAGTGGATTTGAATATTTAGTTAATTAAGTACCTAAAAATTGTACATTACTTAATTTGCACAAAATGTACTTAGTTACATTCCACCACTGTAGAATGGTGAAAAAAACAGACATTACTGTGCTGTTAAAGCAGAGGTTTGCAGTGTAATGTTGTAAATGCTATTTCAACTGAAAAGGACATGAATTGTTTCACTGAACGGATGAAAAACACAATCCTCATCTAATCAATTTATGCTTCAACTGTTTTTAATCTTTCCTCAGCACAAGAAAGTCCACAACAATACAAATACCCAGCCAACACTGAGATATTGAATGACAGTTGTTTGAAAGTCCCTTCAAGACATCCCCAAAAAAAAAAAAAAAAAAAATAGTTCCAAAATGAAAGTTGTTCCTTCAACTGGATGTCCTCCCTGGGCATCCCAGCAACATCACTACCATCATCAACACAGGCCTATTTAGATATTCTGCTAAGGTTTATGTTTACTGTGTGCATTTTGCAGCTTGTACATCCTATACGACTAAATGAACAATTATTTTACTATATATATTTTTTCTATACTATATATTAATTAATTATATTACATTATTTTGCATTCCTTTAGCTTCATTCTATCCTTCTTATATGTTCCCATTTATCGTTTTTCTTCACTAAACGTTCCTCTTGTTTGCATTCTATTTTTATTTTCCTTTATATTTCCCCCTATAGTTTCTCTCTCTGTTGGTGAATGTTACTGCAAGTGACAGCAAGCCCACCCATACACCCACTCTTCCAGATCACATACACACACAGATGTGTGTGCACATATACACACAAACACAATCGCAAACAGCAGATAGATATATCGTAGGCCTACAGAATACTGAATCCACTTGTGCACACAGACATGAACTCACACATGCTGACATGTGTGCACATTCATGCGCATGCACAGAAGCTATGACAGTTGCACACACACACACACACACACACACACACACACACACACACACTCAACCTCCACCCACAGCGCCTTCAATCGTCCTCTCCCCCGCTGTTCACTATTCCAAACGACATTGATCAGAGAAAAACATCCATTTAATACTTCCCCTTCACTGCAGCTCTGGCAGGCTGTAAAGAACAACACACAGGCTCAAGATCCTGCAAACACAGTGAGAAACACCCACGAGGGCAACTGCAAATGCTCAGCCCACACAAAAACAATTTAATCAGGTGCGTTCCAAAAACATGGCATTTTCCTCAAACCGTTTCATTTTCCACTTAATAGGATCACACAAATACAAACACAAGCTGCAGAAGTTTAAAGCAAAAGCCCTCTGAGGCTGTGGTGACTCGTTGTATCAAAGTTTGAATTGATCTCACCACCAAAGTAGGTAAGGGAATAAGGGGAGAGGTGAAAGAAAGAATAAACAGGTTGGGTTTGGAATCAATTAGTGCCAAATAAGGAGGAAAAATTATTGCAGAGGTGAAGAAGGACAAGTTCGGCAAGATTTGTGTAATGATCTGAACTGACCAGGGCTCTCAACCGTTGTGTACGCACAAAACAGGGCTTCCCACACAAAAGTTGTGATCTATAAGAACAAACTTGACCAGAGAATGTGCACACCTGTACATAAACTCTGACCCATGCGTACCAACATTTTGGAGACCATGGGAAATTGGCGACACAGATGGTGAGGTAGTGAAATGAGGCCACATTGTATAATGATTCCTCTCACACATTTCATTTCACTTCATATCATGCATAAATGATAGATCCACTTTATCATAAAAATTCAAGCCAGCAGTGTTATTTGTGCTTGTGCTAGTGAGCCATAACTATTTCATAAGCACTTTTCAATTTTAAGAGATATAAGCCAACTCAAATTTTAAATCAAAGTCCTCAACATTTCATCAGTGCTGTCTCACCTGGAGCATAGAGGAGAGGATCAGTTGAGGAGCAGCACAGCAGCTGCTGCAATGAATGATGTCAGGATGTGGCAGGTGGCAGGATTCAGGAAAGTCTAGCTTGCCTTTCCTTGATATTAAGCGTGAACATACTGATTTCTTTTTCACCTCAACCATGTTAACTGATGAACTTATCATCATCGGTTGTAGAAATCCAAGATAACATCAAATAACTTAAACAAACTTAACGTAAAAATCATTGCAGAACAGAGCTCTAATAGATTTTCAATAATATCTTCTAATACTGTGCATAAATCATTAGGTATGATTTTAGTTTCTATATAGTTTATGTGTGTAAAATCACTGCAGTGAACACACAACTATGCTGTCAGGCACACAGAGCACATTGGAGACACCACGGTGGCTGCTACACACTCTGCCTTCTCCAGTCACCTCACTGCCACATCTTCATCACCTGTACTCATATATGGACTGTGAAAATTAGAGAAACACCTGTAAGCTGGATTTTGGAGTAAATATAAATGAATACAGTGTTTTATTGTATTTTAGATATTGAGTGTGTGGTGTAAAAACTACTTAAAACTGGTTAACTAGGAATTGGCCCGCTGCAGGGTAATAAGTTCTGACTTTACGATCCACAGGAATATTTATTGAAGTTGCATAAGGTTGTTTTGGGTTACACACATAACTTCAAGCAAGTGACGAGCGAGATGGCCTGATGCACTGACTCTTGACACTGATTGATCAGGCGTCTCAAGACAGATTGACTGATTGGTCTGGGGAAAGAAACACATGTACATCAATATTCATGAATGCTTTTGCATTGACCGTTTAGAGGGTGTAGAGGGCAGGATATGAGGCTGATCCATGTGCACACGTTTTCAGGTGGACTGTGATTTATAAAGGGATAAGGGATTTTTCTTTTTTGGCCCACGCCATTTTTGGCTTTTGTGCACACTGCACACGTACACTTTTAGTGTGGATCCTATGCACTGTTTTATAAATGAAACCCCAGAGCAGCATATGTGACAGAGGAAGGTGTAAGAGGACAAGAAGGAGGAGAGGAAGATGGTTGGGAAGTGAGAGGTGTTGACAGATTAATGGTGGATTACTGAAAGGTGGTTAGTGACAGGGAGAGAGGAAAGAAGGAAATCGAGGAGAGGAGAGGAGAGGAGATAGGATGGAGTCGTATTTCACTTTTTTCAGCTCTCAAGTACACTTCTCAAGTCACAAAAGTTACAAAAGCAACAAGAACAAGAGTGTAGGCACAAGTAATGATAACAAAAGAGCAGATCAGATATAAACAATGAATGCACTATCAAAGCTATTACATATTGTATGAAAAAGAAGGTATTCTCGTCTGTGAAGGTCAGATTCCTCTCTCTGCTGTCTTGGAAGCAGCTTTGACACTGGCACCATAAATTACTGCATACCTGATGCATGGACAGTACTGTATGTGCATTTTCATGTCATATTTAAGTAACTAGGACAAATGCTGAATTCTCTCCACCTGAGAGGTACAGATTAGCCACCATCTATTTTCAGCAGCAGACGGAGCTGCCGACAGTGCCAGCCGTCCACTCGACACTGCAGGACTGCGATTTGTCAAGCCTCTCAGTTCGGGAGTGCTGTGTCAAGAATCTCTTTTTGCCTTTCTGGTTAATATGAAAATGATTTATAAGATCCACAGCCTAAATAAATTCTCTGCAGTCAGCAGTTACCAACCATTCATACTTGGTGGGTTCCAGCTGAAGGCATAGCTCCACGAGAAGCACATCTTTCATCTTTCCACAGCTGATCATGACTGAAAAAAAGACTTCTTTCTTCTTGTTTCTTCTTGGTTTGTTAGTTTATGTGCAACCCCTCCCCAAAAAGCTAAATTTTCACAATTTATTGGTTACACAGTTCTAAAAAAGACTACATATGGTGGGATACTAAAGATGGAAGTGTTTCAAGTCATATTTAATAGTGCGTAGGAGTGAGGGAACTTGTTTCAGAGAAGTATTTCTTAAAGTGAGCCTTTATATGTAAATTTTGCCTAACAGCACCCACTATCTTTACAATTACGGAGTAATTGTGGCCATATTGGCAATTACAGGATAATCTCAAATGGTAAGATATAGTGTAAAAGTATCGCAAGTAGAAAAGAGTCATAAAGATGGTGAACTGAGTCAATAATCTCCATCTATAGCTATCTAAACATTGTAAACATTAGCTAACATTAGCCACCATAAGTTAATGGTCATACCAGACCAAACCAAGCTGTAGTGGTAAAACTTCTTAGTGTATTGAAGTGAGCAAAGGTGTGCTTTGTTTTGTTTTTTTTGCTTTTTAGGTGGAAGAAAGTGTTATTTTTTTCTTTCAAAAGTTACATAGTGTCTCTTTAAAATCTGTCCAGAGTAGAACACAATACAATACCTGAACAGAAGACACCTCATTAATACTTTTCTGCAGGAATATTTGTAGCACATCACATTTTGTTGGATGGTGCTAGTAGACTTACTTTCTTGTGTTGACTGTTTATTTAATGAAAACATTCATCTTTTGCTAGATGCCCTGAAAGATATTAATCTGCTATAATCACACTCACAGATCTTCCTCTGGGGAAACAGACTCATGAATCAAATAACATTTCTCTGCCTCCCGCCGCTGCTCTCTCTGTACTGCATATCACATCCCCTCAAGGGGGACTTTTGCTTACACATGTTACACACACACACCATGTACTGTATTTGCACATCAACATGAATGAATGCCCACCAGCACACACACACACACACACACACACACACACACACGCTGGAAAATGTATGCATGCATGATGACATTTACCCGTTGGCTCACACACATTTCAGACCATTCACATCTCACACACACATATGCACATATTCTTAATTTTCATCTTCTTCTTCTCATAATAATGCTACTACTAATAATAATACATATTAAAAATTAATCTAGCTTTATTGTCTATGAATGGTATCATATCTTTCAATTTCCCTCTGTGGCATGAACGCAGTGTTTTCAGTTGAACTGATGAAAATATTAAGACACACTCTTCTTATCCACCCACTCATATGTGTAGAAACCTAACTTCACACACACACGCACACACACACACACATGCATACACGCATATAAACACAACATGGTGTCATAAACCATCAGAGAATATAGCAATAACCAGACATTGCAGCATCGTTGCAGCATTATTCGAAAGACAATTTGCGTGCCACCAGGCTCTCTCACAGCATGCACACACATACGCGCGCACATGACTACACACACCACAAATAAATGCACACACAAAGACAGCAATATTTTTCTCAAGTTTAAGAAAATACTGAGAGGATAAAAAACCCTGGAAATAGATTCCCACTTCACTTGATTGTGTGTATATGCAGATCACAAGTGTCAGACCTAACCTGCAACTCACACAGCCTCTCTACTCCAGCTGGAGAGTTCTCACACAAATCAGCATACACACACTCACACTCTTCCCATCATTCATTTGGCTTCCAGTTAGCTGTTGTCAGTAGTCTACAGCAGCAGTAACATCTCTGCTGTATCTATGCTCCAGAGGAATAACGGGTAGTAAAGCCTTACCTCGGCTCCCCTGCAGATCCTTTACAAGCTGGGGTGAACATCTCGCAGTCAGTGGATGGTGCAGCATTAGCAGTAGACCAGCTGCCAGGAGCAGGAGAGGTTGAGTGAATGTGTGAGAGAGAAAGAGAGAGGGGGTAAAGGGAGAGGGAGTGCATATAGGGGGAGGGTACAGAGATAAAACACAGGGTAGGGCAGAATTATGAGATGAGAGAAAGCGAGAAAACGTGTGTGTGTGTGTGTGTGTGTGTGTGTAAGAATGGGAGATGGTGTTACCATGGAGAGGGCTACGCCTAAACTCCTTTAAAGCCTTTTAAAACCGAGCGAGCAAAAGAGAGTAGAAAGATGAGAGAGAAAGTCAGGCTGAAAAAGGGAGAAAAAGGCAGAAATGTGTTTTTGGCAAAGACAGAAAGGACAGACTAAAGGATCAAAGGAGAGAGTCAGCGGGAAAGGAAATTAATAAGGGAGGAGAGGGAGGGAGGGGTGAGGGCACGGAAAAGTTAAAAGACCGTGACCCAGGGCAAAATGAGCACTGGACTCATCATTATTACTGTCAACAGCATTGACCTTGACACAGATAAGAAACAGATACATAATTCAAATTTATGTGCTGTGAACAAATACAAAAAGAAAATTTGAAAAAAATGATTTCAGGTCTTGACATGAAGCTTAATCTGTTCTACCATAGCAGAGAGCAGCTGAGAGAAAAGGGTTTGAAGTTTTCAGGCTTGGCGGCAAACTGCGTAACGGATATAAAGGTTGTAATGTCATTTATAGCTTTTTGGGCTGATTATCTTACCTTAAGAAATCAATGACATCAATCACAACACCTAAAAAAGCAGATATCACACTCTACTTTTGGATAATCTTCAGCTGTCTTGTCCATTTTAATTCTTTTGTTTAGAAAAATTAACTTTACTTCAATTAGGGACTCTGTCTCTGTCCATGTTTGGCTGGTATCTGTGCATCAATTTGCTATTAATATTCATACTGAAATCAATAAAATAACTACATTCAAAAAAAACATGTAAACCTGTGAATTAAAGGCTGCTTAACCACGCCGCATCACATGAATTCAATTGCATCAAAAACTGAGAAGGAATTAGCGCTAAGCTAGTTACCTTTAAGAGCAGGAGTTTAGCTCCTTTAGTATTTATGATACTATCTTCTTGTTTATTTATATGTAACAACAAACTGAATTGCCAAGATGTCAGTTTATCAAGGCGGTTGTTCTTCAAGCTAAGCTAAATTTGGTTTTAGTTTTGAAACAAACAAAATATAAAAATATAAAAACCAGGCCATATACATACGCACACTTGTCAGCCAATGGGGTATTCACAAATAGATTGGCTGGATATATGATTATATAGTTTGTGGCCAATCACATTTCCAAGCTGGCAAGGAGGCAAAGGACATATATGTGACACCATAAGCAAGAGAACTGCATCTATGGGGGTCTTTACCCAAAACGTGTAAGTGTCTATTCAGTGTAGCATACTTTAAAAACAATTTATAAAATGCTATATATTCACTGCAAGTAATTATAATAATTTTATACATTAAAAGAGACATCAAAAAGTTAGATTGTGGTCTTAACTAAAATATGTAGTTCCTGTGTTTTGGCTTTGTTGGGCAGTGTGACTGTTACCATGAATGAAAGCCTGCTCTCACCTCACACAGGAGTGTGCTAAAAGGGTTTATAGTAAAGGTCAGTGATTTTGATATTTGAGAAACATTTCAACTCATAGAGGAAAAAGAGGCTGACACGGACACACATACACAATAACCAACAAACACCAAGGGATCATAGGTGTCAGTTATTCAATAAAGTAGATCCCCCGTTGAAGTACAAAGGCTATCAGATCAATCACCCACACACACACACACACACACACACACACACACACACACACACACGCACGCACACACACACACACACACACACGGAAAACGTGATTGATGTGCGGCGCAGAGGCCACAGTGTTCCAGTGATGACCTAGACAAAAAAAAGAAACATCAGCCACTCTAAACTATTTCTTATTGATCTGGTTTCATGCCTGTGGCTCTAACAGCACACATGGACACACACAGTCCTACAAAGGGAGAAACAGAGAGAGGGAAGAGGAGACAGCAGGTTTAATTAAATCTATCCTCCCTAATGGATAGACCGATGCAGACACAACTGAACCCACAGGTGCATGCTCATGCAAAGCCACTGTCCCTGTGTCTCATCACACACACACACACACACACACACACACACACACACACACACACACACACACACACACATCCACAGATCGCAACGCCCTCTGTTCATTTGTTGTGTTTGTTTTTAGGATGTGTCTTCTTTTCCTCTAATCTCCAGGCAGCGTAGTCCTCTGGGATCCTTTGTCAGTTCTAATTGGTCCTGCTGGTTGGGGTTGCCTTGGAAACCAGTTTAGAAAGTGTTGGTTGGATTTCTGCCAAAGGTTCAGATAAGATTGGCTGTAATGGGCCATTGTAACTGACACTGTGCGATTGATGCAAATAGAGACGTGCTGACACTAAAAATAGTGAAGCAGTTTGCTGTTTATAGTCATCTGTGTCATTTCAATGTCAGAAACATGCGGTTTTAAGTCAAATTTAAACGCATCTCCAAAGAATTGAACACACAACATGCTGCAAGGGGTTGAATATGGAGTGCAAAACCTCACCTTGAAGATGAACAACTTCCAAATAGTGCATTACTTATATAGTTAAAAGGAGGATTTATATGATCTAATTTGGAGGAGTCTGGGTTGGCAGTGGTTTGTGACACTGTCACATGCTGTCTGCCATAGTAACAAGCCCCCCACAGACCTAAATCTGTCCCTGTTGCTTTATGCTGAATGCAAGCCAGAGGTTACAGATCCTATTATATCTGATGAAATTCAATTCCACCTTCCCTGTGAACAAACCTAACCTGATGCGCCAGATGGTTTGTTACACAGAACCGTCCTTGGAAACTGTTTGGAGAAGGAAAAAGCACTTTCAAAAAAATACTTAGCAGCTGATTGGATGAACCATCTGTCTGTCACTGTCTTACCTTGAGAGGCAGCTGGATTCATGGAGATCATGAGAATCCTCATAGGATGCTGATTGGTCTGAACCACCAGTGGTTCAGACACAAGCACATTATTTGAAGCCTGACAAGATGAATTCTCGCATGATTTCATGATGTTGTGATGTCGTGATGTTGTGATCTCGCGAATCCAGATGCCTCGCAAGGTAAGAACAAATGACCATTGAGCCTTTTTCAATGGGCCACAGTTGCTTGACTTGTGACACACGAAACATTTCCAAAAAATCCCTCCATCGTTTATTATCTTTGAACCGTCAAAGGTTTAACTGAAAACAAATAATATCAATATTCTTATAACATTTATTATTATTATTATTTGGTATTTTCTATATTTTATCCCCATATTTTGTGGGATTTTAATGTGTTGGGGTTTTTTTGTTATTGTACCAGGACCCGAATAATGTGAATTTCATTCCTTTACATGTAAGATGTGTTGGATTGACTATTCAAACTTGAAACCTTTATTTATTCAGGATTTTATTAAAGGGGTACACCAGCGATTCAGTATTGTACATCCATGAAGTTGGGGGGCATGTTGGAGACAGATTCAAAAACGATTAGTCAAATTTGAAGCAGCAGAGGCTGATGTATCCTAACTTTTAGTCTCTATTGTGGGTTAGTTCCAAAAACTCTGCAACTTGAGAGCATCTTTTGTAAAGTCTATGTCAATACCTTGACAACATCACCATGACATCATCAGGGTTATTTTCTCAGATTTGACAAAGCAAAGTACTCCTCATGATGAATAAACCCACTTTGATGTGTCAAATTGATGGAGTAACACTTTAAAATATAAACCCAGATTATTATAATTATAATTATTATTATTATCATTGTTTTACATACACCTTAAATGCACTCTTATGATCTGATCACAAATTTATCTCTCAAAATACACATCATACCACAGACAGACAGCAAATATTCCATCAGCAATCTAGATTATATTGTATGTTTGCACAGTCTTTGCCAAGAGCTGCCCTGACACAAGCCCACCGAAGCAACTGAAGCAGTGCATTATTACTATTTCGTGTGTGTATAAAATATTTATTGCAAGCAGTGCAGTTGTGTGTCTGTTTGGGGGAACATTCGATTTTTTTCTCTGCTCTTCAGCTAAAACATCTGAGTCAAATGCATTTATTTAACACCTGCAGTATGTTTGCACATTCTTTTGAATCAAAAACTGTTTTAAATCCTGGCCTTAAGTAAATAATATAAAATATTGATATTGTGTGTACTCAGATGTTTCAGAGACAATCAACAATGGAGGGACACTGCAGCACTAATACTTCAAGGTAGATAAAGACCATTTCTCTCAGGTTTTCTCAGTTTAAATTATTAATCACAAAGAGACATAATATCATATCTTGTGTCACTGACAGAATGGGTGGGGGTATGACTGAATGTCTCTGCAGGCTCTGAATCTTGAGTCCTCGTCAAGGTCAGTTACAGATATTCCAACTGTAATGACTCATCAGATGAATGCCTGGATCACAGCCACGTAGATGGCAGCAGCATGTGTCATGGCAGCACAGGACGAAGGTCTGCTGTGTAAAAAGGTCATGCTAATGTTAAAGGTTGTGGAGCCACAGAAAAAGCAGTATAAATAGACATGTAGGCCAAATGTATGCACAAAGAGAGAGAGAGAGAGAGAGAGAGAGAGAGAGAGAGAGAGAGAGAGAGAGAGAGAGAGAGAGAGAAAGAGGGTGAAGTGGCACAGAAATAAAATGTCCTTTTGTTAGTAGGAAGATGATGAGCTGCTTGCTTTAAGATGCCACAGTACCTTGCATTTTCCTTCATCTTATTCTAAGATTCTAAGTATTCTGGTATTCACTTTAAGTAGCCTGAGTAGAAAGACAATGTATTTAGAATACAATCATAAAATGGACACTTTGTGTTTGAGAATAGTAAAAACACCCTAAACACCATTCTTTTAGTCTTTAAGACTCTTAAAGTCTCTAGACTTTTTTCTAAAGTGACCCAAAACATACAAGAATGGCAATATTTCAACTTAAAGCTGATACACATTTTTGTACATAGAGGGTTAAATTTGACCCATCTTTATTCAAAAACACTGTTCAAAAATGTTTTTCATTCTTCACATTCAACAACATTCTTTGAAATCATCCACCATGAGATACCAGTTTGAAGAATAATACTGTCAGTTACAACTTTATTTTCTAACAAAAAAGCTGGTCCAGACTCTCCAGTGAGCGAGAGCAGTGACCTTAAACTCTGGAAAAGTGACAGACGGCTGACAGACTGTCCCTTTGGTGCGTCCCACATGATGTATCTGCCACAGCAAGCTGAAGGGGAAAAATAATTGGCATAAAAGAAAAAAAAAAGCCTGAATTTACTGTCTATGAAATTAACAGTTTATAAAAATTACAATTTAAATCATTATACCATGAAAGTTTATCATTAAATGTACTGTTAAGGAACAATATGTTGGTGCGTATTGGTGTAAAACATTAATCAGGCAAACTGTGAACCATTGAATGAATCCATACGCGCCCTCTAGTGGATCACATGCAAGCCACATACAGTATGTACTCAAAGCTCTGCCCATTCAAAAACATGACCAACACTTTAAAGCCTCTCTAATCAATATTTTGTGGATGAAGTGAGGGGTGATGAACCCACAGAGAAGTACAAACTCAAGAGACGTTTTAACATCTGACACAGATGAACTACAGGGAGCAACTGGCCAAAGGTCTTGCTATGGGTCGATATGATATGCAGGAGGCTATACATATAATGACCACTAGGTGGCAGTGAAAGACTAAGTGAAGGTCCTGCTGGTCTTGGTGGCATGAAGTAAGGGAAAAAAGGAGGTGGCATACAGCAATTTAAAAGTTACATACAGTTGACTACTAACACCTGCCTATGAGGTACAGGATGAGGAATAAAACACAAAGTACATCTTATTTTTTATCATATCATACAGTGCATACATAGCAAGATGATATATTTCTCATATGATATCAGTAAAGATATGGACATCAGTTGGTAAACCTCTGTCTCAAAAAAATGGCCAAGATCTGAGCAAAATGTTTAAAACTTTGCTATAATTGATAATAGTTACTGTAGGAATATTATAGTGCAGTGATGTAAGACATGATTTAAAAGAACGTAAAGTATGTTAAAGTCACTATGAACTCATAAACTCTATATTACTTTGTAAATTCTTAAAGGAATATTATATGAATACTATAAACTAGGTGAGGAGAAAAACCTATTTCATGTAGTCTGAATATAACACATCTGTCACTCTTATATCATAGAATAAACAGGCATAATCAATAAAAAACATTCATAAGGTATTATTTTGCATGCTCAAGGGAAAAGAACTGGTTAAACCACTCATTTTATACATATAACGATGACAGCCAACTATCCATCAAAGTACATTTCTGATTCCTACATATGAACCTTAAATTTCCCCCATCACATTTGGCCGTGATAAATGCAGCTGGTTAACCAGCAGCCTGTTTAGTGTTCCTCACAGCCTGAGAGGGAGGGAGGCAGCAGTAGAGAATTTATTTAGATCAATTCAGTAAAAAGCTAAAGAGGGATTAAAAAAGGGCTAAAAATATTTAACTCTGAAAATTTCAACTTGTCTGTTTGAGGTTTTAGCATTTGACTCAAACCATTTACTTCCAAGAAAATCCAGCTCACTGTAAGGCTGTACAGTAGACTTCATTGGCTGCCCATTGTGTTGCTCTGTCACACGTTCACACCCTGACTTTTCTAAATACATCAAAAATTTGCCATCTGCCAGTTTAGAACAAGTCAGGAAAACATCACTAAAGCACAAAACCCTGTATCAGCTTTAAAAATATTCCTGGTTAAAGATCCGTCTTCAACATCCCTGCTGTGATCAGAGTCAACTTCTCCAGGTGCTTTTTCAATACAATCAACTATAATAATCCTGCTCTACATTTCAGAGGAATACTATACAGACATCACAGAAGCCCTGTGTATTATTATGGGACTCACTCTTAGGATTGGAGAACTGACTTTGCATCCATTTGTTGTAAAGTGTGTTTATTTCTCTCCCACTAGATGGTGATGATGTGAATCTTTTGGAGACCTCAACTCAACTGTGTTACTGTTGCCATGATTTCTTTGTATTTGATAAAAATGTTGCCACATTTGGCAGTAATTTATTGATGTCATATAACGATGATGTTACATATAACTAATCTGCACAGACATTGAAGCTGTGCTATGCTCTATATGCTGTATGTTTGTGCCTAAACATACTGTCAATGAAATGACCTGCAGCTGTCAAACCGAGCTTCACTCTGTTAACTAACAAATATGTGTGGCATAATACTAGGTAGTCAGACCTGCTCCTCCACACTCAGAGCACTGCTTTGTTTATTTGATCACCTGAACTGCAAGAAAATATTAAAACACTTTGAAAATGGAAATATTCTTCCACTACCTAAAACTGCAACTAAAGTGAAGCATCAGAACAGAGTTATTCATCCGAGATACAGACATACAGCAACAATCTTGTGTTAATTTCACTGACAGAAGAAGAAAGAAGGGTTTAGGCAACTTAAAGCAAATACAGTAAAGCTGCCAGTACACAGAGGGAGGCTAAATGTACTCTCTGTCTCTAACATTTGATCTTCAGGCGATGCTGAATTTTTGTGGTATGTGAAAGTTGTGGGTAAGCTGCTTGCACTCGTTCAAACTATCAGCTACACCTTGTATATCATGTATTAGGTGTGTGATGTCGGTCTGTGATGGTTTGGACCCTTCAAGATTACACCACAACATAAAAATGTTTTTAAATTACATTTTTGGGTGCCACTTTCTGATAAGTCACCCTTTATAAAGGCTCTATAATCATTAATTAGCATTAATGGCTTTATTAATGATGATGTATCTCCAGTATCAACATTTCTTCTCTTCTTTCGTCTTTTTAGCTCTTCCACAGGAAGACCCCTCCCATTAATTACAGGTCCAAGGTTTCTCACTTTCTAATAAGCCATCAAGTCATTAATAATAATAATTAATAATGGGTCTTTGAGTTTGAGTTTCCCAAATTCTAATAAACCAATAATGAGCTCAACTTTGTCAGTCACCTGCTATTATAAATGTTAATAGAGCATTAATAAAGTGCTCTTGTAGCAAACCATCAAGTCTACAGATGTGAATGTTAATAATCTGTGTTTAAATGGATGTAGGCCCTGATGCCCTGCAGCCTTTTTCCAGAAAGTAAGTCATCCAACAGTCCATCTTCATGATGAACTAAACAGCTAAAAAGATAAAAACAAGTTTGCTGCTGGAGGGGGATTTCCCACAACCTGGAAACCCAAATGTTATTCTTATTAATGCCATATAAATGATCTACAAAGCATTTTTAGATGATTAATTTAATCAATTAATGTTTATAAATATCTTATAAAGAGTGGATAATAAAAAGTGGTACCCATTAATGTATAATAGAGTTTGTGTCTCAGATAGAATAAACTTAAGTGTGACTTAAAATCACCTGCTTTTATGATAAAATATCACGAAAAATAGTGTGTTATGTTGCTGCAGAAAGTATGTAGATAATAATGTATGTATGCAGTCTTTCTGTATTAAAAAGCAGCCAACTTTGTCAAAATTAAATAAAATATGCAATAAATAATAAAACAATATAAATATATTTTTAAAATATAGCCTATTAAAATACACACACACACACACACACACACACACACACACACACACACACACGCCAGCGCACATATATATATATATATATATATGTAACACATCTTCTCAGGGAAATTATACTGTGATTAAAGAGTGCTGGTGTGTCAACGTGTGTGTTTGCGAAGAGGAAGAAAGGAAGAATAGAGACCTGCCAACAACTGTCAGGCATTTTTGTGTGGGCTGTAAAACTTTCTTTGTTCACATTCTTACCAGGTGAAGTGAGTTTTATTTTTGGAGCTATCTATCATTTCCATTGAAGCAGCTGCAACCTAAATACAAAATAACACTTGTCCCCAAAGATCTTTCAGCACTCAGAAGCATTACTGAATAACAACAAGAGTCAGACATTTGTTTTGTTTTCGAGCATAAATCTTTGGGAATTCACATGCCAAGCTCAAGCTCAAGCTCCACCCACCCGGCGCTCTTTTATACGGAAATCGAGCGTACAATCGTATATAAACTTCCTGGTTTGAGCACAGCTTACAAGTGTGACTCCACGTATTTACTGGAAGGAACTCCAGTAAATACGTAGTAAATTCATCAGAAACATTCATCCTCAAAGGTAGGCATTTCCTCTGTGTTTATTTAGCCTACGTAGTTACAGATGACGCACGTTAGCAGATTGAATCATGAGACAGCTGAAAAAACCTTTATACAACTGGTATAATATTTGTGGTACATAGTGGTGTAATTGTCACAAGAATTTTAGTGAAATATTGTATTGAATTAATCATTTATTATTAACCTTCGCGAGTAGAAAGCCAATATGACAAACCAGTACCTCAGTCCTCTCTATACCAGCGCTACCTGCAGGTAGTGAATCACAGGTGATAGTATGAAGGACTAAGTTACCTGCGCAGAGAGCAGCTGCGCGCACACGCTGTAAAGTACCACAAACAGGTTGTGATAAGGAAAAGGAAAAACTATGAAATCGGGAGATTAACGGGAGTAATTAACGATCAGGATCACAGCGAGAGAAAGGGTTCAAAAAAGGGAGACACCCGCAAACATCGGGAGTGTTGGCAGATTTATTTATGTACTGATACAGCATGACTACAGCGTATTAAGGGCATATGGAGACGTCGCAATTATGTCGTAATGTTTTGCTTTTCTCAGAACGAAAAAAAGAAAAAAATAGCATTTAACACATAATAATGCATCATCAATAGTATATTATTGTTAATATTGTCACATTCAGTCAGTGGTCATACTCTCCTCTCCTCTTTTCACCTTTTAACGTTTCCATCAGGCCAAAAGAGTATTTTTTTAATGCCAAAAATAGCGCCAAATACCCATTCATTCGGAAATCAATAGTAATTGGTTGTAATTATAATTAGAAAATGATTTTTGTGACATTCATGTGAATTTTTTTTTTTAAAAAGAAACAGGAAATCCGTCTTTTATTTTAATTGTTGATCAATGTCTATGATGTACAGTATTGTCATTCTTGATCACGGCAGAATTACGTCTTTATATGTCCTTGTTAATTGTTGCACAGGTGCAAAGATGAACCACTGTGGTCTGCTAACTGCCAAGAAGGAACCAGGTACAGAGCTGTTAGAAAACACCAACACAGAAATATATGATTTGCAACAAAACCTTTTTTTGTACTCATGTAAGCTTCAAATGTTGGCTGTAAAGGCTTTCAGATACATAATGGTTTCCTGCACAAACTGAAGCATTTTAACTATCAGCTTGGATAACAAGAAAGTACAACTGTTGTGTAGCTAAAAATGTAACAATTCAGTACAGAAAAAAACCTTAATTACAATCAGAAATCATATCTTCACCCACAGAAAAGACAACAGTTGTCACACAGTGTTTGTGTTGTTTCTCTCTGTTTCTCATCAGTTCCTCTGAAGAGCATTGAAGTGGAGCTGGAGGTGAGGGACCATGTGGCTACAGTGGTCTCCACTCTGCTCTACGAGAACAAGGAGGACAAACCACTGGAGGCTGTTTTTGTCTTCCCTCTGCCTGGAGATGCTGCTGTCTGTCATTTCAGTGCTAAGATTGGACAAACACAGATTGTAGCTGAGGTGAAGGAGAAACAGAAGGTGAGCTGGACAGTAAAGACATACTCACTATAATGAATCTGAAAAGACAGTAAGCACACCAACCATTACTCACATGTGTCATCTGTACTGCAGGCTCATGAGGAGTATGATGATGCATTGAGCTCCGGTCAGCAGGCCTTCCTATTGGAAGAGAGTGATCAGAGCCCGGATATATTCTCTCTGAGTGTGGGCAGTCTGCCTCCAGGAGAGAGCGCCTCCATCAGACTGGAGTACGTCACTGAGCTGGCTGTGCAGGCTGATGACGGGCTGAGGTTTTGTCTGCCTGCTGTGCTCAACCCTCGCTACCAACCTCAGGGTAGGAAAACCAGCCAACACTTTCTGTTTAGTGCACACCACACCTGACAAAAAGAGTCTTACTGCGACAGTGATGCACCTGGTGCCAAGTGCACCCACATACAATGGGGGAAGCCAAAACCTGTTGTGCATCGATAGAGTACATCACCTCAAAACTCCTTTTATGTCTTCCAACCTCTGCCAACTGTGGTGACGAGTAGATCCCAAACAATCTGTGAATTTGAGGCTGAAATCAATATTGACATTTGAGAAACGCTCTTATTCTTTTTTTATACAAACACCTACAGGGGGCTGTGGAGTTGTCTTATAAACAAACAAAAGTTATGTTAATATTCAGTGTGTCTTACTAAAATACACTGTGTGTATCCTTCACAAACGTGTTTGTTAATTTACTTCCTTGTAAAACATTTGTAAAGCCAATATGTTGAATCCTGCATCATAGATCCATGTTTACTGGTGAGCAGTGTTCTTCTTCACTGCCTTTGCAAGCGTATTGAAATACTTATTTGCTGTTAGCACCAACAACAGTTGATCTAAAAAATAGCATGAAACAGTCAACAAGAATATGCATTGTTTTGCTGTGTCCTACCGTGCTTGTTTCCTTATGTGTGTATATGATACAAAAATGGTGACTTAGTTGTAAAAACATTGCTTCATAGCACTACTATTGGTCAAAAACCCCACAGTATACCTTTAACAAACATTTTGTGCAATTATTTTTCAAATTTGAAAGGGTTAGGGTTAAACAAAGCAAGATATTCCTTGATTTTCTTGCCTTTTGACAGAGCCAGTTTAGCTGTTTTCCCCTATTTCCAGTGTTTATGCTAAGCTAAGCTAACAACAAATTTACCGTACAGACAGCGAATAATTTCACAAAATATCAATCTATTCCTTTAAAGTCACCACACAAAACTTTGCATCTCCTGTATTTAAATCCTGTAGAAACAGAAAATGGGATGACATGGTTTAACAAACAGTGAAACTAAGTATTGGAGCCACTCGCTCACCTTCACCAGTTAGCGAACAGTTAGCGCTGCATAATCAGAAGTCCCATTCGAAGCTGGCGCACTGCAAGCATTTTGACCAGTGTTGATATCTATCACAGTGAGGACAACTTTGGAGTTACGGAAAGGTCAAAGGCCAATGTTTCAATAAAGGAAGTTCAAATGAACCTGCAAGGATTAGAAAACTAATCATACTTGACATCTCACTTGTTAAACAGCATTAAACTGTGTTCAGACTGACAGCATGATTGTTCTCCTCACTGGCGGCCAAGTGTGGGAGGTGTTTTGTTTTCTGTCTTACCACCCTAACAAGGTAGTGTTGAGTCAAATTCAGTTTTACAGTCAATTTGTTTTTCATCTTGCCCTTTGTCTTTGGTTTGTCATTCGCCCTTGAGCTGCCCTCCCAGCCCTGGCTCCAGGAGTGGATTCAAGAGACTGAAATGAGCTTTTCCCTTGTTGGGTGGCTAACACTAGTCCCCATAGAGAGGGTGAGGAGCTCAGACATCTGGAAAGACTGCAGTTTGAATTCAGTGTTTGAGTTAGTTCAGGCATGCGATCAGGATACCCCACTTGCGCACTTGCAATTGGGAGGAAACCCATGGTGTAGACACAGAGTATGCTGGACTATGTAACCCATCTAATCTGAGAATGCCTCAGGACCCTTCAAGAGGGAATGATGATCACAGGGTGCTTGGGCTTCTTTGCTTAACTTTCCACCACTGTGTCACTGTGTTTTGAGAACTGTAGGTCACAATGGCTGCTGATAAGCAGCAGAAAAGTGATGAGTATTCCTTCAGAGTATCTAGTAGTTTTTTTAGTAGTATATTTTTACTTAAAGCAGAATATTTAGGTTGAGGATTTGTTTCCCCTATTTTCCTGGTCAGCCAGAACCTCATCTGGACTGAAGGTTTTCAGCTACATAAGTGGTTTTAGTGTCTTTGATCACAACATTTTAAACCTGTTTCATGTTGTTCACAGGTAGTGAAGGTGGCAGCGTCCAGGTGACATCTGTTCCAGCCTCTCTGGTGCCCTACAGTCTGTCTTTCTCTGCCCGGGTGTCTTCTCCTCGTCCAATCTCTAAAGTAGAGTCCAAGTGTTCCCTGGACCCTCTCCAGTACCTCAACACAGAGCAAACTCAGGCCACGGTATGTAGAGTGCTAATGTGTCTGTTGTGTGTGATTGTTCCTCATTACTGAGAACAAGACATCTCTCTATTTATGTTTATGAGTGTGTTTTGTGAACTGCAGGTCAAGTTGGCTGCAGGACACAAGTTTGACAGGGATGTTGAACTGTTGATTTATTACAAAGACGCCCACCAGCCCACTGCTGTGGTGGAGGCAGGACAGGCCTCTGCCAAGCCTGGTGAGTGACAATTAGAGAAGTTGTTACTCTGTAAATAAAAAGTTAATTATCTTCATCCTCAAACTGATGAGTTACATGTGTTTTAATAAATGATAAAAAGCAGATTTCTGGTCATTTTTGTGTCTCTTTCCTGTGTTTCAGGCACTCTGATGGGTGATCCAGTGGTGATGCTGAGCCTGTACCCTGAGTTCCCCCAGGCTGTGATGTCTTCAGTCGCCTCATGTGGAGAGTTTGTGTTCTTGATTGATCGATCTGGAAGTATGGATTGTCCTATGGATAACAGCAACCAGCAAGAGACTCGCATTGGCAGTGCCAGGGTATTCATTATGTGTTAACTCTGTCATAAAATCATTCATAGTGTTCCTCTCACAAAGTGGCCTTCACTATCTTTTCTCTCTTCCTCCAAGGATACTCTACTGCTCCTGCTGAAGAGTTTACCAATGGGCTGCTACTTCAACATCTACAGTTTCGGGTCCAGTTATCAACACATCTTCCTGTAAATCACTTCCTCATTTGACTCAGTCCACAAAAATGTGTTTCAGTCTTTGATATCACTGTTTGCACATGTGTGTCTGTATGTCAGTGCTGTCAGCAGACAGATCTTTGATATTGGGTGATTCTGCAAAACCCCAAATTATGTTTAATCTCAAATTTTTTAACATTCACTCCCAACAGGGTCCAGAGTCGCTAGCCAGATTCTTCTCTTCTGTAGTTCCCCAGTGGTGGAACGAGTTACCAAACTCCATTCAATCCGCAGAGTCCCTCTCGATCTTTAAGAAAAAGCTGAAGAACCAGCTCTTTCACAAACACAAAATGTCATTATCCGCTTCTATGCACTTTATTGCCTCAATGCACTGCTTGTTGGCACCTACATCCTTGGCACCTGAACTTAGCTTCATGACACTTACTCATGTTGTTCTCTCCTGAATAGATCCTCGCTTGTATTGTATTAACTCTCATGTGTACGTTGCTTTGGATAAAATTGTCCTCCAAATGAAATTGTAACATTGTAACATTCCAAAATCAATTGTTCTTACAAAATGTGGTCATGGCAGCAACAATACAGTTAAGACATGAGGAAGTTTAGGGAAAGATTGCAGTTATGCTATAAAAAAGACATGATATGAATTTCAAATTGAATTGTGGAAGTTGGTAGCGCTACACAACTATCTTACCTCCCCCATCTGTGTGTTTCTGATGGCAGTAAGAGTGTGGAGTACAGTGAGAAGACTATGGAAGAAGCTCTGAAGAAAGTTGAGGAGATGGACGCTGATCTGGGAGGAACAGAGATCCTGGAGCCCCTCAAACATATTTACAGCCAGCCCTGCATTCCCAGTCAACCAAGACAAGTAACACACACACACACACACACACACACACACACACACACACACACACACACACATTATGCAAAAACTTAATGGTCATTTTTGTTACACAACTATGACCCTCTGATAGTTTGGTGTTTTTTTTTTCTGATCTTCGTCAGCAATTTGCTTTTCTTGTCTCCTTGGTATTTATGTTTCTAGCCCAGCAACAACGTAATGTATCAATTAAAACAATAAGGATTTAATGAATTAAATGGTCTTAATCCAGGCAGAAACTTCACCAGTGAGACTAAATAGAGGTTGAACCGAAGAAGCATTTTACGGCCTTCCATTGGTTGATTCTGCTGCCAATAAAACGTGCCTGCACTCCTCTTTTTTTTTTCCTGTGTGCCCTCGTTCATCTCTCTTGTTCAGAGCCCTGAAGCCCCACCCCTCTGTGATGTGACAGTGATTATATCAAACAGCCCCTGCTGCACTCAGACACAGAGCAAAGTTTATTAATGTTAAACATGTTACATGTCCAAATTGCACCCAAAGAGCATCTGACTCCACAGTAAATCAACTGTTGAGTGTTTGATGGTTGTTTATTTGTTCTTTAGAACATAACTGCCGTGAAACAATCAGAAAATAATTATATAATGTATTTCTGTCATTCAAAGGATTTCTCTCTCTCAGAGAAAGCTTTCCACCGCTGTCTCTCCAGTCTCGCCGTCTCTCTCTCTTTTTCTCTTTTGTTTTTTAAGTTGAGTTGGGAAACCCATGACAAAGCCTAACATTTAAAGTTATTTAATGAAGAGAGATGTTTTCCTCCCCTCTCTCTCATGGCAGGGTTGCACAGCTCTGCTCATGACATGTAGTAGCAGAGCCCCAAAGCCCTGCCCCACTGCTGCAGAGCAGAGCGACTTGCTGTTTGCTTGTTTATTCCAAGTTTATTAATATTAAACGTGTCACATATCCAATTTGGACCAAATTTCGACAGTGCACTCCCTTGTATCCCCAGCAATACACCTGCCAAGTGTGAAGCAGATTGGATGAACGGTTCTCAAGATATACAAAGGACAAACATACATACAGACAGACAGAGATTCCTTGCTTTATATGGAGAGATAAAGAGATAATGCTAAAAAAATGTAAACAGACAATTAATTTAACATGCTCCTACTAGTACCCATTCATCCATCCATTTTCCATTGCTTCTCTGGGTCTCAGTGGCCTGGATCATGTGCTTGGAAACAAGTCTTGCACTGTAACCCAAATGTTTTCCTGTTCACTGTTCTTTTGCCATCAAAATAAAGCCCTTACAATGTCCCAATCACCTTTTTACCCCGGATCCACAATAAAGTCTTTAATTAGTAATATCTGCCACTCAGTCTGATTCGTGTTTTAAATTTAATTTTTGTTTACTTATTCCCACATAATACAGCATACAGTGCATATTTAACCATCAGTAAGTCTAAATTGTTAAGTCTACATTGAAGTGAGTAAGTTGGGACATGTGACAGCTGAATAGCTCTGCATTAAGAGATTAAACTTACATCACAGCTCTTCCCTGTGTATAGTCTGGTGTAGTTTGTACAGTTTCCTGATGATGTCTGTGGACAGAGAAATGTTAGTGTGGATCTGTTGTGGCAAGAAGGTTTGGACAGGATTTGGAAAGCTACAAATGTGATACATCTGGAAAATGTTGCTGAATCAGATGCGACAGTTTGTTTTCAGCTGTGTTCATTTCACTCACTGACGCTTGCTGACATTTTTTATTAAAACTGCTGCTTGTTTCTGTTGTTTACTCGCTGAAAACTCACTGGTTCCATGAAGTTCCATGAAGTGTTTGACTGCTGGTGTAGCCAGAGCAAACAAGTAAAGAATAGGAAATAAATGAGGGATAACATATCCTATACAATCTATAAACAATTGCTTGATTGATCTACTCAATAGTTCCTAATTTTATGTTCTTTCCAAGTACAATGTTGAACAAACCAGTTTATTAGAGGCTCATACATGACACACCTTATCTGTTCTATATACATCACTGTTATATCTAATTGTGTTACTGAAACAGCAACCTGACACTGCTCTCAATATTTTGTGGATGACTCATAGCACATGTCGCATTTTTCATAGTGTGATGTTATGTAACTAACAGTGATATGTAAACACTCCGTCCCAGCTGTTTGTCTTTACTGACGGCGAGGTGGAGAACACCAAAGAAGTTATAAATCTGGTGAGGGACAACTCAGGCTCCCACAGGTGAAAGCACAATAACACAAAATACAAAAATACAACAATCACCCACACAATTCACAGAATATGACCAATGTCTGAATTCTGTGTGTTAAAAACAAAACTACTTCATTGCAGGTGTTTCTCTTTTGGGATCGGGGAAGGAGCCAGCTCTGCTCTTATCAATGGGTTGGCCAAGGAAGGAGGAGGTCACGCTCAGTTCATCACAGGAACTGACAGGATGCAACCAAAAGTAAGACATGACCATTTATTATTTAAAAAATTGTATCTAGACAAAAGACATAATTAAAAATAAATAATGAATAAACATTTTTTATTCATCAGGTGATGCAGTCGCTGCGATTTGCTCTGCAGCCAGCAGTGGTGGACATCTCAGTCACATGGGATTTACCAAAGGCAGTGTCTGTCACTGTCCTCTCTCCACCCATCACAACAATTTTCCAGGGTCAAAGGTCACTGGTTTATGCTCAGCTCACTGGACAGGTAGGAGCAGCACCATGTCATAGTGAAATACCTCTCTGGTCTGATTTTTCAGCTTTGAAAAATGTAAATAACAGTGTTATAGTGCCAAAAAAGTGTTTGCATGAACTATATAGCATCTTCTGTGTCCACATTTAAGTGATTGAAGTTTTCATCAGGTATGTAATTAAGATAAGAAGATTGGTTTCTATCACTGTAATGCTCTTTCAGAGTCCAGAGGCAGCAGAGGGCTGTGTGACGGTGAAGTACAGCCTGACAGGTCATCCATCCCAGAACCAGCTCCGCTTCAGTCTCAAACCTGCAGAGGACACTGGGTAAAACAGGGTTTGGTCATACAGCATAGGCTTTTATGTGAAATATGGTATTTACTGCAGTACAACGTAACTAAAATAAAGTGACATAGTACAGTAAAATAACATAAATATTTACACTTATAAATACAGTAAGAACTCAAAATACCAATGAAGATTCAGTTGTAGCCTTCTATTGAGATAAATTTATAAGTACATTTACATTTATATTTAACTGTGAGAGACACACACACATACACAGACTCGGTGTGTGTGTGTGTGTGTTACCTCTGCCAACATGTCGTTGGGTATTAAGAAAAAAAAATCTGAGAGGTCACTGAGAAACAGTAGTGGATTTTTGTAGCATTAATGTTTTTTTACTTTGCATCTAATTTCCATTATTGAAAAGTTGTTAAATATCCTGACTGGACATAGATCACTGTTTTGCATTCATACAAATAAAAAGTTAACTCCTCGGTCTTGTCTGCAGACTAACAGTCCACAGGTTGGGTGCTCGGACTCTGATTCGCTCCCTTGAGATGGATATTGGGAATGAAGTAGAGCAAGATGAAGGAGTGAAGCAGAAGGTGGTGGAGCTCAGTGTCCAATCAGGAGTGAGCAGCTCCTTCACCGCCTTCATTGCTGTCAATAAAGATGACAGCGAGGCGATTCAAGGGCCTCTGTTGCGAAGAAATGTTCCAGCACCCAGTGAGTGTTTCCAAGAACATTACTTATTCCCAGCTCAGTATGGCAAACCTTATGTGTGATGCAACTGGATAGTATGGCTAAAAACACACCTTGATATTTTTGAGCACTGGTTTATTTGATCAGATGAAATCTACATTTTCTATGGTAAAACTATGCGTGAAGAATCATAATGTTTTTGTTAAGAATATCAACAAGACTAAGAGTCTACCAGCCATGCAAGCTGAGGCTGATGGATACGATTAGTTTTACAGGTATTTGGTCATAAATAAACATATAATACAAATTGAAAATTAGACCTGATGATAGCACTAGATATTGAATGTCCATGTATTGTGGGAATGAGGGAACAATTCTACAAATATTTGAGAGGAAAACAACAAAAACTTCACAGAGGCACTGCATGGTCTGATCAATGACTTGTGCATTGATTTCAAGTCTTAACCATTTCTAATCCAATGGCATTTATTAAATGCTGCATTGTCTAAATAATTGTTCTGATTAGGAAAATCAATGTGTAAAGATATTCTAGATAAATCATACACACATACAGTATGTCTATGTTTACAGTATAATGTCTATTATTACATATATTGCCACACTGCTGGGATTGAGCCATGGTTTTAAAAATGCATTTGCATGTGTGGCTGGGGACCTTTCTTGCATTTCTCTCTCTCTCATTTCCTGTCTCTACTTGTGCTGTCTAATAAAAGCATAAAATGCTCCAAAAAGAAATTTAAAAAAGCATAAGCATGACATTGGCCTGGTTGGGTCTTGTGCTTATTCAATATGATGTAATACACTTATTTGCATTCTTGCCAAAAGCTCGATTAAAAGATCAATACGACTCTTCATTCAACAGAGTAGCACATAACCCCTGTAAAACCATAATTTGCTGTTTTTACTCTTGAATTTTTGTATAGATGAAAAAAATGAAATATAGTGTGTTAATTAGTGAATTTTTGAAGATCAGTAGGCAAATTTTGTTACTTGCAGACACAGCCAGGCTAGCGGTTTCCAGTCTAAAGCTAAACTAACTGGCTGCTTACTGTAGCATTCTGAAAAAACAGATATAAGAATAAAACTGATCTTCTCATATAACTAGCTTCTAGAAAGCAAATAAGCACATTTCCCAAAATGTCAAATTAATCCTTTGAGTACAAGTACTTCTATGAGACAAGGCAATTAAGTCAAGTCTCAGCAAGCAGTGGTGCTCACAAATGGATCTGCATTGAATTTGTGAAAAACTGTAAGTTTTATATGAAGGAATTTATTGGTTTATTGTTTGATATTTATGCCCTAGCTAATGACCTTCATTTAATATCCTACTCTCTTTTTATCTTAGGGATGATGTTTGCCTCCTACTGTACGATGTCATGTGCTTCTTCAGACATTTGTGAGTAAAAAGTTGAAAGCGCTTTGAACACACACCAGCGTATTTCTACATCCACTGAACACAAAATACAACGAGGGCACTTGTTGCTTTATGTTCGGCCATTCGACTAGTCTGTGCTACTGTAATATCTATGGAAGCCCATTTTTGCCATTTGCAAAAAAGAAACTAAGTTTTGTTTGCATTATTCATTTTTTTTCTCATTATTATGACTCAGTATCTCATAAATGTGAGATAAAAAATCCTAAGTATACAATAGCATCTCATAATTTTGACTTAGCATTTATTGACACTATTGATTTGAAGCCTAATGCTAGTTAGCATTAAGGTCCTGAAGCTTATAGCACTTGAAAACTAATCACAGCTGACAAAAGCTGGGCTGCAGCTTTGAAATCTTTTTCTACTGAAACACAATTCAGAGTTAGCCCTGACAGATGAATTAGCATTTGCAGACAACAGATTTTCCTGAATAGAGATTGTTTTGCAACCATTTCTGTCAGTATTGTATGGATTCCATTTTTACTTATTGTTGACAGCTGTTTGCAAGCCAAATCGCCCCTCGGGGACATTAAAGCTTTCCTCTACGCTACTCTACTCCACTAGTCCTATGCTGTTAAAGAAAACTGCAACACTAGTTCTGTTTGTACGAAAAAGTCTTGAACATTTGTTCCAAGCACTCCACTACAAATAGAAGAAATC
The DNA here is from genome assembly GCF_910596095.1 of Thunnus maccoyii. Lineage (NCBI taxonomy): Eukaryota > Metazoa > Chordata > Actinopteri > Scombriformes > Scombridae > Thunnus > Thunnus maccoyii. The sequence goes on from NC_056538.1 coordinate 9,627,662, forward strand.
TGGATCTTCTCTCACAGTATTTTTGTATGCATTCGGAAGTGCGACTACCCCACACCATTGTGGCAGCAGCATTGACATTCAATACAATGACCAGCAGCGTACAATGTGGTGTCTACATGTATATATCTATGCTAAAAAACTAATGACATTCCCAAGGTGCAGTGCTTTATACATACAATAGTAATAGTTGAGTGGGTTTTGAGGGGGTCTATTCCAGAAATAGTTATTAATTAAGTAACTCATATTTGGGGTGCTGTTGAGTACAATTGTGAGTTGTGTTGCAGGGTGCACAGGTGACACAAACCAGGGTCAGATACAGAACAGCTCAGGGCAACAAAATCCAGCATTAGTTCAGTGCACTGCACCATTTATTGCACAATAACATTAAAGACACTGATCATTTCAATTAGTTTTAAATATTTTTAGTATATTTTTGCTATTGTAACAGTGCATTTCTTTTTGAGAAAACAGGTTATGCTGATGATAGTTGTGAAGCAGAGGCATATTGTCTGGAAGAGTGCTGTGACGAAGGTGACGAAGGTGATGAAAGTGACAAAAGTGAGAAAGGTTTTTTTTTTTTTCAGTGGTGCACAAACTTTATAGACTAGACAAAATGTTCAGATGTTTTAGTGTAAACAGAACCCTCCAGAATTTATCAGCAGGCTCTGTAAAAATAAGCTTCAGTAAAGATTTAAAAACATCCCATTTCGATTAGATTTGACTACTTTCCTGCGGACATTGATCTCTAAAACTGCTTTTGCTCATCATCATCAAGGGTCTATTATCTCTGGAGGGCACAGACATTTATTTTGTCTGTGCTACTGTTTAAATACATGAACAATAATATCTCAAAATCTCTACAAAACTGTCACATATAGCTGTCAGTCCACAGATCTCCTGTGTCAAACAGGATGAATAACTCAACTCCACTTTTCTCAACTTGACAACATGTGAGAAAGACATTATGCTTTTATACACAGTAGTTACTACAACTAAGCTGCATTACTTAAACTTATATTCTACCCAAAATATTTTATCTTGAGAATTATCCTTTGCATAAATGCTTAAATGATGCACATATAAGAGTTAGGCATGTGCTGGTGGTCACACACAAAACTGTTTTCTCCAAAACAAATTGTTGCTAAGTCCACAATGATGCATGTAATCTGGTCCAAGTAATGCATGTAAGAATTGTCTTTTATATCAAAGGCTATATTTGTTACAGCCATCTGAATTAAAAAACTTAAATTAAGAAAAAACCCCTTGATGTGAATATTAAGTGCTTTAAATTTAACCATCTACATTCTGAATCACCTTTTTCACCTTGTGATAAAATCTAGACTGGAGCTGGATCACTGTATTGCTGCTTATAGCGATAATCTTAAGTGTATTTGTACAACTCAGTTATGTATTTTACCAGTCAAGCCAGCATGATATTTTATTCAATGCACAAATTAGAAAAGTAGAAACCAAACACAAATATGTCTTAACTTTGATGACCCTCTACTTTTCCTCTTGTGCCATCAGCAGGTCAAAGTTTGCCAGTTAAACATCTGTTGTTTGTTTTTTATCAAAATAATGCAGCAATCATTGGATTTCCAAGAACAGACGTTCATGGTCCCCAAAGGATGAATTCTAATGACTTTGATTTTGTTTTCAGCTCTGTCGTGCTCAGGCCCCTTTGATAACAGTTTTGAAGCCGCCATGCCCAAGCAGCCTCGCAGAGACCCTTTGCTGCAGTTGGTGTCCCTCCAGAAGGCGTCTGGTTGCTGGTTGCTTGAACCAGCTCTGGCTGCTGCACTGGGAAAGACCAGCGAGGAGGTGGAAAACCCCAAACCGTCAGTGGTGAGTCATTGAAGAAAATAATAAAGGAACTTACTCTAAAACAGATTTAATGAATCACTTTATATAAAAAAAAATGTTAAACACACCATTAAAAAAAACTTAAAAAGAGAGACCAAAACAAAAATCAGGGCTATACAGTATGTATAATAATAAAAAGACATGCTGAGATATATTGTTCCATAAAAACAATCAATAGAAATTAGTCCAGAAGAAATACAACCAGATTGAGAGATTGTGATGGTGCCCTCTTGTGGTGTTTTTAAACCACCTGTTAATGAAAGGTGTTGACCATATCTGAGAGTAAATCACATGTACTGTACATATTTGAGTGTGCTCTTATTTTATTTAATTTATAATATTGTTACCGCTGTTTTAAGAACTGTGCAGTCACATTTTCCTTTGAAATGCTTTGCTGTCTTTGTTTTCCTTGATTTTGTTTCTTTCTGTTGTCTTTTATTCTATCATTTGCTGATAAAGGTGAACAAGGAAGTGTGGGCCACCATTCTGGCTCTGATCTGGCTTCATGGTTTCAAGTCAGATGTTCAGGATGAATGGGAGCTTCTGGCTATGAAGGCTGCATCATGGCTCTGTGCTCAGAAAGGTAATCACCATAATAATAAGTGCTGATCTGATGTTTTTAAATGTGTGTACTGGTTATAATCAGCTGCTACATTCAGTCTAATGATGGCTTCTTCTGTGTTTTTTTCTCAGCACCATGTGTGACAGAGTGTGTGGAAGCTGGAAATGCACTGCTGGGTTGCAAGGTGCAGAAAGATTCACTGGGGATTTGAGGTTTTTGTTAAACTGGCTTTTCCTTCCAGATTGGTACATAGGAGCAGATTTACTCCATCCTGCATTTACTTCATCAACATTGAATGTTACTACTTTGCACTTTCTACTTTTATGATATCTTGTGCCTTAGTATATTTGCACTGTGCTTCATCCATCCAGGATCAGCCATGTAACAAGACATTAGTGTTTTTCTGTGTCAGTGCTTTAATGTTGCTTTGTATCAGAAATGGTTTCTTGTTCCAGAAAATTAAAGTTGAATCTTTGGACCTGAATCTTCTTTGTGCATTTAAGCTCAAAGAAGACAACAACACATTTCTCCATGCAGCGTCCCATAAAACTGTGAGAAATCATTGTTGGCACATACATAAGGGATACATGCACTTTACTGGATACTGAATGTACTGAATGTACTCTACACTAAGTCTCATAGATTTATTACAGTGCATTTCTGTTGAAACCAGACCTCAGCCTTTCAGCATGAAGTTGTTGTATACACCTGATCCTGTTGGTCTAATGAGAAGATCTTTGCATTAGACCGGTAGGATCAGCTGCATACAACAAAGACAGAAAGAAAAGATAAATCAAAACAGAAAAGAGATTGAAATAATATTAAAATATATTTAAAAAATAATGAAAAAGTTCTGTACACACACGCAAAAGGTTTGACTGGTGCTCTTTTAATTATGTGAAAGCTGTGAAGCTGATGCACACTGCAACTGTTTAACATTTCTTACAATTCTACCCACAGGGGGCGCTACTGTAATATTATAACATTATATTTCTACTATTGTTGTCTTTAATAAAATGAAACTTGGTACACAAGTTCTCCATAAGAAAGTGCACGACATATTGAAGCATGGCACCAATAACTCCACCTTGTATCCATTAATGAAACACCACCATACTACTTATTAACTGCCACAGTGGAGGTCAATGGTAGAGAGGAATAAGATATAGCCTATCAGGCCCTGAATACACATATAATAGCTGTTAGTACTGTAGGATGCGTTTATTTTTGTTTTTTGTTGACAATAAGAAAAATAGAAAATAGAGAATATCACCAGACTTATCCTTTAAAAGTGTGATTAGATTATGTCAGATAACTGTATTATTCATCAGAGGGGAAACTAGTTTGGTCACCCATTCACAGTGACAAATAAGAGTCAGGTCAGACAGCAGATGTCATATGAAAAACATACAGTGCAACATACTACCACTATAGTAGTAACGCTAACACACAAACTCAATAATAAATATTAAATCAAGAAAAAACTAAATAAAAACAATGTATTTAATCAAAGGTTGAACATAAGTGACGCACCTGAAAAGTGGACCAAGGAAAAAGGCAATTAGTCATACCCATTTATTTGTTTTGTAATCTTGTTTGTTTGGTAATGATGAACTTTTCTGGACAAACAGTGAGTGTGCTCATCATCTCCACTTCACTGGAAAAAACAAGTTTTAATGACTTATGGAAAGATCAATAATAAATAAATCAATTCTATACAAACTTCTATTATCACAGTTACAGTACATATATGTCATTGAATCTAATATTACACTCAAACGAGCAGTTTGAGTGTAATATTTTGCAGTTTGCAGTTCCTTCTCTTTTTGCAAGAATAGATGTAAGCAATCTATAGTCATTTTGTACAATAGGCCTCCCCCTCTTTACACTTTTTATGTATAACACTTATCAGTTATTCTCACCGGTAGCTCCCCAGATTCAAACACATCAGCAAGTGCTCTTACTAGTAATGAGGTCATTTGATCTGAGAAAGCCTTATAAAATTCATTGATATATCCGTCTGAACCAGGGCTTTTGTCGCTTTTTTGAAAATCTCATTGCAAACTCCATTATTGTCTTGTCTACATTTATTGTATTGTTTATTGTAACGCCTCCTTTGTAGACACACAGAAGGAGCACTTGCTGCTGCTGCTGCTCTGTAGCCGTATTCTGTCGAATGCCAAAAGGGTCACTTTCATCTCCATTTCCACAGCGTTGATAACTGCCACCAGGTGTGTCAACAAGTGTGACACCACCAGGCATTTATAAACGCTGAGGAAATTGAGACAAATTGTGACCCTTTTGGCTTTTGATAGTATTCAGATCAAATCAGGCGTTGTGGTGAAAATGCCAGTGCTCCCATTCATTTGAACAGGCTGCAGGGGTTTTGGCTGCAGTGGTGCCACACTGGCCTACAGAAAGAAAATTGATCCAGAATCAACTTTTGGAGAAACACAACTCGACATCACGCTGTGGTGGCCAATCACAGGTCAGACTGATCAGAGCTGTAAAACCCTGCCATGAGGGAATACAAAGATGTAAATCCTCAGTCACGCCTATGGGGTACACTTGATTCCTGCCAAAGTAATGGGTGGGTGGAGCTAGTGTTGCACAGTTTCTAATTTGCAACTGCACCTGCTAATACAGTAAATAAACTGCTCACAAACTCTTGTGTTTCCTCTAACATGATGAAGTGGACTAACATAATTAAATTGTTTTTTATATGTGTATAATAGTCTGCACATGAGGTATACGGCTGTCAACAGATTTACAATGTTTATATCTTCTCACATGTTCAGCAGAAACTTCTGTCAGTGTCTCTCCCCATGTATCTTGTCTATCTGAACTCCTAATTGGAAATCACTAAAGCACACAATCCTGTATCAGCTTTAAAAATATTCCTGGTTAAAGATCCGTCTTCAACATCTCTGCTGTGATCAGAGTCAACTTCTCCAGGTGCTTTTTCAATACAATCAACTATAATAATCCTGCTCTACATTTCAGAGGAATACTATACAGACACCTCAGAAATCCTGTGTATTATTATGGGACTCACTCTTAGGATTGGAGAACTGACTTTGCATCCATTTGTTGTAAAGTGTGTTTATTTCTCTCCCACTAGATGGTGATGATGTGAATCTTTTGGAGACCTCAACTCAACTGTGTTACTGTTGCCATGATTTCTTTGTATTTGATAAAAATGTTGCCACAATTGGCAGTAATTTATTGATGTCATATAACGATGATGTCACATATAACTAATCCGCACAGACATTGAAGCTGTGCTATGCTCTATATGCTGTATGTTTCTGCCTAAACATACTGTCAATGAAATGACCTGCAGCTGTCAAACCGAGCTGCATTCTGTAAACTAACAAATATGTGTGGCATAATACTAGGTAGTCAGACCTGCTCCTCCACACTCAGAGCACTGCTTTGTTTTTATTTGATCACATGAACTGCAAGAAAATATTAAAACACTTTGAAAATGGAAATATTCTTCCACTACCTAAAACTGCAACTAAAGTGAAGCATCAGAACAGAGTTATTCATCTGAGATACAGACATACAGCAACAATCTTGTGTTGATTTCACTGACAGAAGAAGAAAGAAGGGTTTAGGCAACTTAAAGCAAATACAGTAAAGCTGCCAGTACACAGAGGGAGGCTAAATGTACTCTCTGTCTCTAACATTTGATCTTCAAGCAATGCTGAATTTTTGTGGTATGTGAAAGTTGTGGGTAAGCTGCTTGCACTCGTTCAAACTATCAGCTACACCTTGTATATCATGTATTAGGTGTGTGATGTCGGTCTGTGATGGTTTGGACCCTTCAAGATTACACCACAACATAAAAATGTTTTTAAATTACATTTTTGGGTGCCACTTTCTGATAAGTCACCCTTTATAAAGGCTCTATAATCATTAATTAGCATTGATGGCTTTATTAATGATGATGTATCTGCAGTATCAACATTTCCTCTCTTCTTTCGTCTTTTTAGCTCTTAAGTTCCACAGGAAGACCCCTCCCATTAATTACAGGTCCAATGTTTCTCACTTTCTAATAAGCCGTCAAGTCATTAATAATAATAATTAATAATGGGTCTTTGAGTTTGAGTTTCCCAAATTCTAATAAACCAATAATGAGCTAAACTTTGTCAGTCACCTGCTATTATAAATGTTAATAGAGCATTAATAAAGTGCTCTTGTAGCAAACCATCAAGTCTACAGATGTGAATGTTAATAATCTGTGTTTAAATGGATGTAGGTCCTGATGCCCTGCAGCCTTTTTCCAGAAAGTAAGTCATCCAACAGTCCATCTTCATGATGAACTAAAGACCTAAAAAGATAAAACAAGTTTGCTGCTGGAGGGGGATTTCCCACAACCTGGAAACCCAAATGTTATTCTTATTAATGCCATATAAATGATCTACAAAGCATTTTTAGATGATTAATTTAATCAATTAATGTTTATAAATATCTTATAAAGAGTGGATAATAAAAGGTGGTACCCATTAATGTATAATAGAGTTTGTGTCTCAGATAGAATAAACTTAAGTGCTACTTAAAATCACCTGCTTTTATGATAAAATATCACGAAAAATAGTGTGTTATGTTGCTGCAGAGAGTATGTAGATAATAATGTATGTATGCAGTCTTTCTGTATTAAAAAGCAGCCAACTTTGTCAAAATTAAATAAAATATGCAATAAATAATAAAACAATATAAATATATTTTAAAAATATATTAAAATACACACACACACACACACGCCAGCGCATATATATATATATATATATATATATATATATATATATATATATATGTAACACATCTTCTCAGGGAAATTATACTGTGATTAAAGAGTGCCGGTGTGTCAACGTGTGTGTTTGCGAAGAGGAAGAAAGGAAGAATAGAGAACTGCCAACAACTGTCAGGCATTTTTGTGTGGGCTGTAAAACTTTCTTTGTTCACATTCTTACCAGGTGAAGTGAGTTTTATTTTTGGAGCTATCTATCATTTCCATTGAAGCAGCTGCAACCTAAATACAAAATAACACTTGTCCCCAAAGATCTTTCAGCACTCAGAAGCATTACTGAATAACAACAAGAGTCAGACATTTGTTTTGTTTTCGAGCATAAATCTTTGGGAATTCACATGCCAAGCTCAAGCTCAAGCTCCACCCACCCGGCGCTCTTTTATACGGAAATCGAGCGTACAATCGGAGGCGTGACTGTATCTGTATATAAACTTCCTGGTTTGAGCACAGCTTACAAGTTTGACTCCACATATTTACTGGAAGGAACTCCAATAAATTCATCAGAAACATTCATCCTCAAAGGTAGGCATTTCCTCTGTGTTTATTTACGTAGCTACAGATGACGCACGTTAGCAGACTGAATCATGAGACAGCTGAAAAAACCTTTATACAACTGGTATAATATTTGTGGTATATAGTGGTGTAATTGTCACAAGAATTTTAGTGAAATATTGTATTGAATTAATCATTTATTATTAACCTTCGCGAGTAGAAAGCCAATATATGTACTTTAACTTTAGTTACTGGCTGAGACAAACCAGTACCTCAGTCCTCTCAATACCAGCGCTACCTGCAGGTAGTGAATCACAGGTGATAGTATGAAGGACTAAGTTACCTGCGCAGAGAGCAGCTGCGCGCACACGCTGTAAAGTACCACAAACAGGTTGTGATAAGGAAAAGGAAAAACTATGAAATCGGGAGATTAACGGGAGTAATTAACGATCAGGATCACAGCGAGAGAAAGGGTTCAAAAAAGGGAGACACCCGCAAACATCGGGAGTGTTGGCAGATTTATTTATGTACTGATACAGCATGACTACAGCGTATTAAGGGCATATGGAGACGTCGCAATTATGTCGTAATGTTTTGCTTTTCTCAGAACGAAAAAAAGAAAAAAATAGCATTTAACACATAATAATGCATCATCAATAGTATATTATTGTTAATATTGTCACATTCAGTCAGTGGTCATACGCTCCTCTCCTCTTTTCACCTTTTAACGTTTCCATCAGGCCAAAAGAGTATTTTTTTAATGCCAAAAATAGCGCCAAATACCCATTCATTCGGAAATCAATAGTAATTGGTTATAATTATAATTAGGAAATGATTTTTGTGACATTCATGTGAATTTTTTTTAAAAAAAGAAACAGGAAATCCGTCTTTTATTTTAATTGTTGATCAATGTCTATGATGTACAGTATTGTCATTCTTGATCACGGCAGAATTACGTCTTTGTATGTCCTTGTTAATTGTTGCACAGGTGCAAAGATGAACCACTGTGGTCTGCTAACTGCCAAGAAGGAACCAGGTACAGAGCTGTTAGAAAACACCAACACAGAAATATATGATTTGCAACAAAACCTTTTTTTGTACTCATGTAAGCTTCAAATGTTGGCTGTAAAGGCTTTCAGATACATAATGGTTTCCTGCACAAACTGAAGCATTTTAACTATCAGCTTGGTTAACAAGAAAGTACAACTGTTGTGTAGCTAAAAATGTAACAATTCAGTACAGAAAAAAACCTTAATTACAATCAGAAATCATATCTTCACCCCCAGAGAAGACAACAGTTGTCACACAGTGTTTGTGTTGTTTCTCTCTGTTTCTCATCAGTTCCTCTGAAGAGCATCGAAGTGGAGCTGGAGGTGAGGGACCATGTGGCTACAGTGGTCTCCACTCTGCTCTATGAGAACAAGGAGGACAAACCACTGGAGGCTGTTTTTGTCTTCCCTCTGCCTGGAGATGCTGCTGTCTGTCATTTCAGTGCTAAGATTGGACAAACACAGATTGTAGCTGAGGTGAAGGAGAAACAGAAGGTGAGCTGGACAGTAAAGACATACTCACTATAATGAATCTGAAAAGACAGTAAGCACACCAACCATTACTCACATGTGTCATCTGTGCTGCAGGCTCATGAGGAGTATGATGATGCATTGAGCTCCGGTCAGCAGGCCTTCCTATTGGAGGAGAGTGATCAGAGCCCGGATATATTCTCTCTGAGTGTGGGCAGTCTGCCTCCAGGAGAGAGCGCCTCCATCAGACTGGAGTACGTCACTGAGCTGGCTGTGCAGGCTGATGACGGGCTGAGGTTTTGTCTGCCTGCTGTGCTCAACCCTCGCTACCAACCTCAGGGTAGGAAAACCAGACAACACTTTCTGCTTAGTGCACACCACACCTGACAAAAAGAGTCTTACTGCGACAGTGATGCACCTGGTGCCAAGTGCACCCACATACAATGGGGGAAGCCAAAATCTGTTGTGCATCGATAGAGTACATCACCTCAAAACTCCTTTTATGTCTTCCAACCTCTGCCAACTGTGGTGACGAGTAGATCCCAAACAATCTGTGAATTTGAGGCTGAAATCAATATTGACATTTGAGAAACGCTCTTATTCTTTTTTTATACAAACACCTACAGGGGGCTGTGGAGTTGTCTTATAAACAAACAAAAGTTATGTTAATATTCAGTGTGTCTTACTAAAATACACTGTGTGTATCCTTCACAAACGTGTTTGTTAATTTACTTCCTTGTAAAACATTTGTAAAGCCAATATGTTGAATCCTGCATCATAGATCCATGTTTACTGGTGAGCAGTGTTCTTCTTCACTGCCTTTGCAAGCGTATTGAAATACTTATTTGCTGTTAGCACCAACAACAGTTGATCTAAAAAATAGCATGAAACAGTCAACAAGAATATGCATTGTTTTGCTGTGTCCTACCGTGCTTGTTTCCTTATGTGTGTATATGATACAAAAATGGTGACTTAGTTGTAAAAACATTGCTTCATAGCACTACTAGTGGTCAAAAACCCCACAGTATACCTTTAACAAACATTTTGTGCAATTATTTTTCAAATTTGAAAGGGTTAGGGTTAAACAAAGCAAGATATTCCTTGATTTTCTTGCCTTTTGACAGAGCCAGTTTAGCTGTTTTCCCCTATTTCCAGTGTTTATGCTAAGCTAAGCTAACAACAAATTTACCGTACAGACTGCGAATAATTTCACAAAATATCAAACTATTCTTTTAAAGTCACCACACAAACACTTTGCATCTCCTGTATTTAAATCCTGTAGAAACAGAAAATGGGATGACATGGTTTAACAAACAGTGAAACTAAGTATTGGAGCCACTCGCTCACCTTCACCAGTTAGCGAACAGTTAGCGCTGCATAATCAGAAGTCCCATTCGAAGCTGGCGCACTGCAAGCATTTTGACCAGTGTTGATATCTATCACAGTGAGGACAACTTTGGAGTTACGGAAAGGTCAAAGGCCAATGTTTCAATAAAGGAAGTTCAAATGAACCTGCAAGGATTAGAAAACTAATCATACTTGACATCTCACTTGTTAAACAGCATTAAACTGTGTTCAGACTGACAGCATGATTGTTCTCCTCACTGGCGGCCAAGTGTGGGAGGTGTTTTGTTTTCTGTCTTACTACCCTAACAAGGTAGTGTTGAGTCAAATTCAGTTTTATAGTCAATTTGTTTTTCATCTTGCCCTTTGTCTTTGGTTTGTCATTCGCCCTTGAGCTGCCCTCCCAGCCCTGGCTCCAGGAGTGGATTCAAGAGACTGAAATGAGCTTTTCCCTTGTTGGGTGGCTAACACTAGTCCCCATAGAGAGGGTGAGGAGCTCAGACATCTGGAAAGACTGCAGTTTGAATTCAGTGTTTGAGTTAGTTCAGGCATGCGATTAGGATACCCCACTTGCGCACTTGCAATTGGGAGGAAACCCATGGTGTAGACACAGAGTATGCTGGACTATGTAACCCATCTAATCTGAGAATGCCTCAGAACCCTTCAAGAGGAAATGAAGATCACAGGGTGCTTGGGCTACTTTGCTTAACTTTCCACCACTGTGTCACTGTGTTTTGAGAACAGTAGGTCACAGTGGCTGCTGATAAGCAGCAGAAAAGTGATGAGTATTCCTTCAGAGTACCTAGTAGTTTTTTTAGTAGTATATTTTTACTTAAAGCAGAATATTTAGGTTGAGGATTTGTTTCCCCTATTTTCCTGGTCAGCCAGAACCTCATCTGGACTGAAGGTTTTCAGCTACATAAGTGGTTTTAGTGTCTTTGATCACAACATTTTAAACCTGTTTCATGTTGTTCACAGGTAGTGAAGGTGGCAGCGTCCAGGTGACATCTGTTCCAGCCTCTCTGGTGCCCTACAGTCTGTCTTTCTCTGCCCGGGTGTCTTCTCCTCATCCAATCTCTAAAGTAGAGTCTAAGTGTTCCCTGGACCCTCTCCAGTACCTCAACACAGAGCAAACTCAGGCCACGGTATGTAGAGTGCTAACGTGTCTGTTGTGTGTGATTGCTCCTCATTACTGAGAACAAGACATCTCTCTATTTATGTTTATGAGTGTGTTTTGTGAACTGCAGGTCAAGTTGGCTGCAGGACACAAGTTCGACAGGGATGTTGAACTGTTGATTTATTACAAAGACGCCCACCAGCCCACTGCTGTGGTGGAGGCAGGACAGGCCTCTGCCAAGCCTGGTGAGTGACAATTAGAGAAGTTGTTACTCTGTAAATAAAAAGTTAATTATCCTCATCCTCAAACTGATGAGTTACATGTGTTTTAATAAATGATAAAAAGCAGATTTCTGGTAATTTTTGTGTCTCTTTCCTGTGTTTCAGGCACTCTGATGGGTGATCCAGTGGTGATGCTGAGCCTGTACCCTGAATTCCCCCAGGCTGTGATGTCTTCAGTCGCCTCATGTGGAGAGTTTGTGTTCTTGATTGATCGATCTGGAAGTATGGATTGTCCTATGGATAACCGCAACCAGAAAGAGACTCGCATTGGCAGTGCCAGGGTATTCATTATGTGTTAACTTTGTCATAAAATCATTCATAGTGTTCCTCTCACACAGTGGCCTTCACTCTCTTTTCTCTCTTCCTTCAAGGATACTCTACTGCTCCTGCTGAAAAGTTTACCAATGGGCTGCTACTTCAACATCTACAGTTTCGGGTCCAGTTATCAACACATCTTCCCGTAAATCACTGCCTCATTTGACTCAGTCCACAAAAATGTGTTTCAGTCTTTGATATCACTGTTTGCACATGTGTGTCTGTATGTCAGTGCTGTCAGCAGACAGATCTTTGATATTGGGTGATTCTGCAAAACCCCAAATTATGTTTAATCTCAAAGTTTTTTAACATTCACTCCCAACAGGGTCCAGAGTCGCTAGCCAGATTCTTCTCTTCTGTAGTTCCCCAGTGGTTGAACAAGTTACCAAACTCCATTCAATCCGCAGAGTCCCTTTTGATCTTTAAGAAAAAGTTAAAGAACCAGCTCTTTCGCAAACACCTCCACACCTGAGGGACTGAAAAAAAATGTCATTATCCGCTTCTATGCACTTTATTGCCTCAATGCACTGCTTGTTGGCACCTACATCCTTGGCACCTGAACTTAGCTTCATGGCACTTACTCATGTTGTTCTCTCCTGAATAGATCCTCGCTTGTATTGTATTAACTCTCATGTGTACGTCACTTTATATAAAAGTGTCTGCAAAGTGAAATTTTGACATAGTAACATTCCAAAATCAATTGGTCTTGCAAAATGTGGTCATGGCAGCAACAATACAGTTAAGACATGAGGAAGTTTAGGGAAAGATTGCAGTTATGCTATAAAAAAGACTTGATATGAATTTCAAATTGAATTGTGGAAGTTGGTAGCGCTACACAACCATCCAACCTCCCCCATTTGTGTGTTTCTGATGGCAGTAAGAGTGTGGAGTACAGTGAGAAGACTATGGAAGAGGCTCTGAAGAAAGTTGAGAAGATGGACGCTGATCTGGGAGGAACAGAGATCCTGGAGCCCCTCAAACACATTTACAGCCAGCCCTGCGTTCCCAGTCAACCAAGACAAGTAACACACACACACACATTATGCACAGGGGACAGTAGATGTGTCAGTACCACGTCTGTGCTGTTGTCACCTGGTAATTTAGTATATATAAAAGTAAGTGTCAATAACAGAAAGCTAAATTCTTGATGGAAATACACAACATTTATGGAATAATACTAAAAAATGTAAATAGACAATTAATTTAACACCGACTAACTGGTACCCCTTCATCCACCCATTTTCCGTCACTTTTCTGGTCTCAATGGCCTGGACCACATGGACAAAAATAGCATGTGTGCTTAGAAACAAGTCTTGCACTGTAACCCAAATGTTTTCCTGTTCACTGTGCTTGTTCCATCAAAATAAAGCCCTTACAATGTCCCAATCACCTTTTTACCCCGGATCCACAACAAAGTCTTTAATTAGTAATATCTGCCACTCAGTCTGATCCATTGTTTTAAATTTAATTTTTGTTTACTTATTCCCACATAATACAGCATACAGTGCATATTTAACCATCAGTAAGTCTAAACTGGTAAGTCTACATTGAAGTGAGTAAGTTGGGACATGTGACAGCTGAATAGCTCTGCATTAAGAGATTTAACCTATATCACAGCTCTTCCCTGTGTGTAGTCTGGTGTAGTTTGTACAGTTTCCTGATGATGTCTGTTGACAGAGAGATGTTAGTGTGGATCTGTTGTGGCAGGAAGGTTTGGACAGGATTTGGAAAGCTACAAATGTGATACATCTGGAAAATGTTGCTGAAGCAGATGTGACAGTTCAGCTGTGTTCATTTCACTCACTGATGCTTGCTGACATTTTTTATTAAAACTGCTGCTTGTTTCTGTTATTTACTCACTGAAAACTCACTGGTTCCAGTGTTTTAATGGAGCACATGAAGTGTTTGACTGCTGGTGTAGTCAGAGCAAACAAGTAAAGAATAGGAAATAAATGAGGGATAACATATCCTATACAATCTATAAACAATTGCTTGATTGATCTACTCAGTAGTTCCTACTTTTCTGTCCTTTCCAAGTTCAAACCAGTTTAGTAGAGGCTCATATTTAACACACCTATGTTGTTCTATATACATCACTGTTTTATCTACTTGTGTTAACAGCAACCTGACACTGCTCTCAATATTTTGTGGATGACTCATAGCACATGTATGATGTTATGTAACTAACAGTGATATGTAAACTCTCCGCCCCAGCTGTTTGTCTTTACTGACGGCGAGGTGGGGAACACCAAAGAAGTTATAAATCTGGTGAGGGACAACTCAGGCTCCCACAGGTGAAAGCACAATAACACAAAATACAACAATCACCTACACAATTCCCAGAATATGTTCAATGTCTGAATTCTGTGTGTTAAAAACAAAACTACTTCATTGCAGGTGTTTCTCTTTTGGGATCGGGGAAGGAGCCAGCTCTGCTCTTATCAATGGGTTGGCCAAGGAAGGAGGAGGTCACGCTCAGTTCATCACAGGAACTGACAGGATGCAACCAAAAGTAAGACATGACCATTTATTATTTAAAAAATTGTATCTAGACAAAAGACATAATTAAAAATAAATAATGAATTAACATTCTTTATCCATCAGGTGATGCAGTCGCTGCGATTTGCTCTGCAGCCAGCTGTAGTGGACATCTCAGTCACATGGGATTTACCAAAGGCAGTGTCTGTCACTGTCCTCTCTCCACCCATCACAACAATTTTCCAGGGTCAAAGGTCACTGGTTTATGCTCAGCTCACTGGACAGGTAGGAGCAGCACCATGTCATAGTGAAATACCTCTCTGGTCTGATTTTTTTGCTCTTAAAAACATAAATAAAAGTGTTAAAGTGTAAAGTGTAAACTATGTAGCATCTTCTGTGTCAACATTTAGGAGATTGAATTTTTCATCAGGTATGTAATTAAGATAAGAAGATTGATTTCTATCACTGTAATGCTCTCTTAGAGTCCAGAGGCAGCAGAGGGCTGTGTGACGGTGAAGTACAGCCTGGCAGGTCATCCATCCCAGAACCAGCTTCGCTTCAGTCTCAAACCTGCAGAGGACACTGGGTAAAATAGGGTTTAGTGGTCAGACAGCAAAAGTATCATAAATTAGATACTGACTTTACTACTATAATACTGAGTTTATAATGGTTGTTTGTATAAAGTCAGATGGTTTTGTATAAAAAATAATTTCATAGACTAATGCTGCATCATTAATAGCCTTCTATTGATATAAATTTAAGTAAATTTACATTTATATTTAACTCAGTTTTCTAGTTCAGAAAGAGAAAAAGAGACCAAGTACTTGAAATAGAGAGACAGACAAACTGTGTGTGTGTGTGTGTGTGTGTGTTGGTGTGTACCAGGTATTACACATGTGGTGGGTACGTAAATCTGTTTACACATTCATGCTGTGGGGCCTCACCTCCCCTTAACAAAAATCATTCACTTAAGGGTGAAGACTGGCTTTAAAGTCAAGGTAAGATTAGGGTTCTGGTTTCAGGTCCCCTGAAGTGATGGAAACACGACTGTGTGTGCGTGTGTGTGTTACATCTTCCAACAGTGGGTATTTAGAAAAACAAAATTGTATTAATGATGTTTTGCCTCTAATTTCCATATTTTGAAAAGTTGTTAAATGTCCTGACTGGACATATATCACTATTTTGCATTCATACAAATAAAATTTAACTCCTCTGTCTTGTCTGCAGACTAACAGTCCACAGGTTGGGTGCTCGGACTCTGATTCGCTCCCTTGAGATGGAAGAGAGAGAGCGCAGAGGACAGCAAGATGGACGAGTGAAGCAGAAGGTGGTGGAGCTCAGTGTCCAATCAGGAGTGAGCAGTTCCTTCACCGCCTTCATTGCTGTCAATAAAAGTGATAGCAAGGCGATTCAAGGACCTCTGTTGCGCAGAAATGTTCCAGCACCCAGTGAGTGTTTCCAAGAACTAATAAAAACACTGATGATAGTGTAGAGAAGCACAGTGGTGTAATGCTTTAACAGTATGGAAATCATCATTCTTCATTCACAAATCTGCTAATCACTCTTATTATATTATGAGATAAAAGCATTTCATCTGCGCTTACAGTGAATTTGTGTGTGATCATCTGTTCACATACCTGTGTGTGTTTGTAATAAGTTGCGTGTTTGTAATAAGTTGCACTTTTTCACATTTTGAATATTTGAACATTTTGAATATCTTATGTAATGGTTTTAACTACTTGTTGTGAGTCATTGCAATAAACTCAAAAACCAGTATTTTATTAGCTGATACTTTTTTGTGAAGTAATTCTCATGTAATATTTTCTTGACCTCATATTTTGTATTTTTTTTTTTTATCTTAAGTGATGATGATGATGAGCTGTGGTATGCCGGCAAGACTTCAGAGGTGTGCTGCTCCACCCATGAGAAATTGTAAGTAAAAAGCTGAATTTGTATAAAAAATTTAAAAAAATACATTTTTGTGGCAGAAATGCTCTTTAATTTCTTGCAGCTTTTACTGTGAACTTCTGTATGTAGGAGTTGTATTGCCTCTGGTAGACTTTAGCAGTCCTGGGTGTAGGCAACATATGCAGTTGCCTAGGGCAACGAGATAGTATAGAGAAGCACAATGGTGTAATCACAAATCTATTAATCACTCTTATTATACTATGAGATAAAAGTATTTACTCTGTTATCACAGTGTATTTGTGTGTAATTACCTGTTCACATACCTGTCTGTGTTTGTAATAAGTTGCTCTTTTGACTATTGAACATCTTGCGTAATACTTTTAAGTACTTGTTATCATTGCAATAAACTCAGAAACCAGTATTTTATTAGTTGATATTTTTTGTTTTTCTCATGTAAAATTTTCTTGACCTCATATTCTTTTATATTTTTTTTCATCTTCAGTGTTGACGGGCTGTAGTAAGTCGGCTGCTCCACCCATGAGAAAATGTAAGTAAAAAGCTGAATTCGAATATAAAAAAATATAAAATAATTTTTTGTTGCAGAAATGCTCTTTAAGTTCTTGCAGCTTTTACTGTGAACTACTGTATGTAGGAGTTGCATTGCCTCTGGTAGACTTAAGCAGTCTTGGGTATAGGCAACATATGCAGTTGCCTAGGGCAACGAGATAGTATAGAGAAGCAAAATGGTGTAAGCACATATCTAGTAATCACTCTTATTATACTATGAGATAAAAGTATTTCCTCTGTTATCACAGTGTATTTGTGTGTAATTACCTGTTCACATACCTGTCTGTGTTTGTAATAAGTTGCACTTTTGAATATTTGAACATCTTGAATATCTTGCATAAGACTTTTAACTACTTGTTGTGAATCATTGCAATAAACTCAGAAACCAGTATTTTATTAGTTGATATTTTTTTGTTTTTCTTGACCTCATATCCATTTTTTTCTTCTTAAAGTCATGATGGGGAGGGCCGTGCCACAGAGTTTGTCTACGCAGAGTTGTGATTTTGCTGCTCCAGTCATTAGAAGTGGTAAGTAAAAAGCTGAATGGGATGAACACACATCTGTGTATTTCTACGAAAACAGTATATAGATAGAAACACGGAGTAAATATAAAATAATTTTTTGTTGCAGAAATGCTCTTTAAGTTCTTGCAGCTTTTACTGTGAACTACTGTATGTAGGAGTTGTATTGCCTCTGGTAGGCTTTAGCAGTCCTGGGTATAGGCAGCATATGCAGTTGCATATGCCAAAAAAAAGGTTAAAATTGGGTAAGTATCTGAAACCCTGTTGATCAGGATGTTGGCAAGCAGTTCTGTAAGGTGTGGAGGACCAGAAATTAACACAAAAGTCCAGGAACTTGGTTCAGAGCTCTGCTTTTTACTGTTTCTCAGTTTCAGAATACATAGTGCAAATGCCATGAATACAAAACAAAGGAGACTCACGAACACAGAGGGAGTTCCACAGCACACAGACAAAAGGCCAAATTAACTAAACAGTGGCTTTAAATACTGCCTGGTCAAACCAGTGAGCTAATATCTTGGGTAAAATTAAACAGACAATTAAAGCTATTAAACATAATGGTGACATTAACATTTTCATTAGAGATTCATTCTCTGGGGAACATAATGATAATATTAATAATAATACATTTTATTAATAGAGCTCTTTTCAAGGTACTCAAAGGTACTTTACATAAGTTAAAAGGATCCTAAAAAACAAAATACTATGAGCACAAAGTAGCTCAAAACATTAATCACACATTAAAAGGAGTTACAAAAAAGTGAGTTTTTATTGGTGTTCTGACAATAGACGGTGCAGATCGGTGCAGTTGCCGATGTGTTTGGGGTGCAGTAGAGTAAATCTGTGAGATGTTACTCTGGGTTACCAAATCTATGGGTCTGAAAGTGTTGAACCTTGTCATGATCATAGGAAGTCAGATGAGTACCCGATGCTAAACATGAACAAGTCAGGTCTTGGTTTTCCTGCTGAATGCACAGGTGACACAAACCAGAGTCAGGTACAGATCAGCTCAGGGCAACAAGATCCAGCATCAGTCAGTGCACTGTACCATTTAATGCAGAATAAACACTGATTTAACGATTTTTCTGCACTTGTACTGTAACAGTGCAATTCCTTTGAGAAAGCAGGTTTTGTTTGAGTGATGCACAACATAATAGCATTACTGTGTTTAGATTTGTTTAAATGTTTAGATTTTTTTAAAGAAACTCCTCATGTATTTATTAGTATGCTGTTAGGATAAGGTTCACTAAAAGATTCAAAACCATCCTATGTAGATTTGACTCTACTACTTTTCTCTTTACATTGATTTCTTTTAGTGATACATTAAAGGCACTGATCATTTCAATTAGTTTTAAATATTTTTAGTATACTTTTGCTATTGTAACAGTGCATTTCTTTTTGAGAAAACAGGTTTTGATGATGGTAGTTGGGAAGCAGAGCGATATAGTCTGGGAGAGTGCTGTGACGAAGGTGATGAAAGTGATGAAAGTGACAAAAGTGAGAGAGGTATCTGTTTTTTTTTCGGTGGTGCACAAACTTTATAGACTAGACAAAATGTTCAGATGTTTTAGTGTAAACAGAACCCTCCAGAATTTATCAGCAGGCTCTGTAAAAATAAGCTTCAGTAAAGATTTAAAAACATCCCATTTCGATTAGATTTGACTACTTTCCCGCGGACATTGATCTCTAAAACTGCTTTTGCTCATCATCATCAAGGGTCTATTATCTCTGGAGGGCACAGACATTTATTTTGTCTGTGCTACTGTTTAAATACATGAACAATAATATCTCAAAATCTCTACAAAACTGTCACATATAGCTGTCAGTCCACAGATCTCCTGTGTCAAACAGGATGAATAACTAAACTCCACTTTTCTCAACTTGACAACATGTGAGAAAGACATTATGCTTTTATACACAGTAGTTACTACAACTAAGCTGCATTACTTAAACTTATATTCTACCCAAAATATTTTATCTTGAGAATTATCCTTTGCATAAATGCTTAAATGATTCACTTATAAGAGTTAGGCGTGTGCTGGTGGTCACACACAAAACTGTTTTCTCCAAAACACATTGTTGCTAAGTCCACAATGATGCATGTAATCTGGTCCAAGTAATGCATGTAAGAATTGTCTTTTATATCAAAGGCTATATTTGTTACAGCCATCTGAATTAAAAAACTTAAATTAAGAAAAAACCCCTTGATGTGAATATTAAGTGCTTTAAATTTAACCATCTACATTCTGAATCACCTTTTTCACCTTGTGATAAAATCTAGACTGGAGCTGGATCACTGTATTGCTGCTTATAGCGATAATCTTCAGTGTATTTGTACAACTCAGTTATGTATTTTACCAGTCAAGCCAGCATGATATTTTATTCAATGCACAAATTAGAAAAGTAGAAACCAAACACAAATATGTCTTAACTTTGATGACCCTCTACTTTTCCTCTTGTGCCACCAGCAGGTCAAAGTTTTCCAGTCAAACATCTCAACATCTACTAGATGGATTGTCACAAAATGTATTTATTATTCCCAAAAAATGAATCCTTCTGACTTTGGTGATCCCATAACTCCTCTAGCACTCATGGTCCCCAGAGGTTGAATTGTAATGACTGATTTTGTTTTCAGCTCTGAGTTTTCAGTTTCTTGTTGTCCTCAGACTCCATTGATGATGAGGTTGAAGTCGCCATGCCCAAGCAGCCTCGCAGAGACCCTTTGCTGCAGTTGGTGTCCCTCCAGAAGGCGTCTGGTTGCTGGTTGCTTGAACCAGCTCTGGCTGCTGCACTGGGAAAGACCAGCGAGGAGGTGGAAAACCCCAAACCTTCAGCGGTGAGTCATTGAAGAAAATAATAAAGGAACTTATTCTAAAACAGATTTAATGAATCACTTTATAAAAAAATGTTACATACACCATGAAATAAAACCAAAACAAAAATCAGGGCTATACAGTATGTATATAAATAAAAAGACATGCCGAGATATATTGTTCCATAAAAACAATCAATAGAAATTAGTCCAGAAGAAATACAACCAGATTGAGAGATTGTGTATGGTGCCCTCTTGTGGTGTTTTTAAACCACCTGTTAATGAAAGGTGACAGATGAACCATATCTGAGAGTAAATCACATGTACTGTACATATTTGAGTGTGCTCTTATTTTATTTAGTATATAATATTGTTACTGCTGTTTTAAGAACTGTTCAGTCACATTTTCCTTTGAAATGCTTTGCTGTCTTTGTTTTCCTTGATTTTGTTTCTTTCTGTTGTCTTTTATTCTTTCATTTGCTGATAAAGGTGAACAAGGAAGTGTGGGCCACCATTCTGGCTCTGATCTGGCTTCATGGTTTCAAGTCAGATGTTCAGGATGAATGGGAGCTTCTGGCTATGAAGGCTGCATCATGGCTCTGTGCTCAGAAAGGTAATCACCATAATAATAAGTGCTGATCTGATGTTTTTAAATGTGTGTACTGGTTATAATCAGCTGCTACATTCAGTCTAACGATGGCTTCTTCTGTGTTTTTTTTTTAGCACCATGTGTGACAGAGTGTGTGGAAGCTGGAAATGCACTGCTGGGTTGCAAGGTGCAGAAAGATTCACTGGGGATTTGAGGTTTTTGTTAAACTGGCTTTTCCTTCCAGACTGGTACATAGGAGCAGATTTACTCCATCCTGCATTTACTTCATCAACATTGAATGTTACTACTTTGCACTTTTACTTTTATGATATCTTGTGCCTTAGCATATTTGCACTGTGCTTCATCCATCCAGGATCAGCCATGTAACAAGACAGAATTGTTTTTCTGTGTCAGTGCTTTAATGTTGCTTTGTATCAGAAATGGTTTCTTGTTCCAGAAAATTAAAGTTGAATCTTTGGACCTGAAACTTCTTTGTGCATTTAAGCTCAAACAAGACAACAACACATTTCCCCATGCAGCGTCCCATAAAACTGTGAGAAATCATTGTTGGCACATACATAAGGGATACATGCACTTTACTGGATACTGAATGTACTGAATGTACTCTGCACTAAGTCTCATAGATTTATTACAGTGCATTCTGTTGAAACCAGACCTCAGCCTTTCAGCATGAAGTTGTTGTATACACCTGATCCTGTTGGTCTAATGAGAAGAAGATCTTTGCATAAGACCAGTAGGATCAGCTGCATACAACAAAGACAGAAAGAAAAGATAAATCAAAAGAGAAAAGAGATTGAAATAATATTAAAATATATAAAAACAATAATGAAAAAGTTCTGTACACACACGCAAAAGGTTTGACTGGTGCTCTTTTAATTATGTGAGAGCTGTGAAGCTGATGCACTGCAAGTGTTTAACATTTTTTACAATTCTACCCACAGGGGGCGCTACTGTAATATTATAACATTATATTTCTACTATTCTGTTGTCTTTAATAAAATGAAACTTGGTACGCAAGTTCTCCATAAGAAAGTGCAAGACATATTGAAGCATGGCACCAATAACTCCACCTTGTATCCATTAATGAAACACCACCATACTACTTATTAACTGCCACAGTGGAGGTCAATGGTAGAGAGGAATAAGATATAGCCTATCAGGCCCTGAATACACATATAATAGCTGTTAGTACTGTAGGATGAGTTTATTTTTGTTTTTTGTTGACAATAAGAAAAATAGAAAATAGAGAATATCACCAGACTTATCCTTTAAAAGTGTGATTAGATTATGTCAGATAACTTTATTATTCATCAGAGGGGAAACTAGTTCGGTCACCCATTCACAGTGACAAATAAGAGTCAGGTCAGACAGCAGATGTCATATGAAAAACATACAGTGCAACATACTACCACTATAGTAGTAACGCTAACACACAAACTCAATAATAAATATTAAATCAAGAAAAAACAAAATAAAAACAATGTATTTAATCAAAGGTTGAACATAAGTGACGCACCTGAAAAGTGGACCAAGGAAAAAGGCAATTAGTCATACCCATTTATTTGTTTTGTAATCTTGTTTGTTTGGTAATGATGAACTTTTCTGGACAAACAGTGAGTGTGCTCATCATCTCCACTTCACTGGAAAAAAATAAAACAGTTTTAATGGCTTATGGAAAGATCAATAATAAATAAATCAATTCTATACAAACTTCTATTATCACAGTTACAGTACATATATGTCATTGAATCTAATATTACACTCAAACGACCATTTAGAAGTTGGTATTTAGGTGAAAATACACCTTCTATCAGTCATTAAAAAAAAAAGCTTACAGGATGAAACCCTCTAGTCTTAGCTCTTTTAAGGCACACATTTTTTTTCACGATTGTTTAAAAATCATAAATGAACACTGAGTTATTCATGTTATATGAATATATCATTCATGATTTCAGTAGGCTACAGCTCTGCAGTTTCTAGACAGTGTAGAGATTGTTCATGCAGATGTAAAGCAAGAAAAAATGATGATGGTGGACTAACTTTGTCAGCCATTGAGGATGAAAGTCATCGACTTTGACTTAGCCTTTCAGGTCTATGAAACAGAGGAATATGGTATATCAGGCTTTGGAAACACACACAATAGATTTGTTGACAATAAGAAAATATAGAAAATCGTCAGCCTAATCCATTAACAAAAGTTTTTTTGTTGTTTTTTTTTTTCATTTGCCATCCACTTACAAAATGATTCTGTGCTATTCATCTCTGATTTTTATACCTTTAATATTTGGCTTTAATCTTATCGTGGAAAGGGTTCAATACTGATGGTAAAAAAGAAGCACATTTGACATACTCCTCTCTCAATACTGAAAGGCTGAGATAAATGACCATTTGTTCTTATGGTTAGTTGAATATTTGTTTTGTACCCATTTAATCAAATTCAACAAGCAAGGCCGTGACACCTGATCAAAGGCTTTTTGTGTCTCTAAAGCTAAAGCCATATTCTCTCTACTCTGGAAATGAAGTTATAATATTCAGAATCTTCTCATTAGTAATAAACCCAGTTAGATCAGGATGTATAATGTGTTTTATTGCAGTTCCTTCTCTTTTTGCAAGAATAGATGTAAGCAATCTATAGTCATTTTGTGCAATAGGCCTCCCCCTCTTTACACTTTTTATGTATAACACTTATCAGTTATTCTCACCGGTAGCTCCCCAGATTCAAACACATCAGCAAGTGCTCTTACTAGTAATGAGGTCATTTGATCTGAGAAAGCCTTATAAAATTCATTGATATATCCGTCTGAACCAGGGCTTTTGTCGTTTTTTTGAAAATCTCATTGCAAACTCCATTATTGTCCTGTCTACATTTATTGTATTGTTTATTGTAACGCCTCCTTTGTAGACACACAGAAGGAGCACTTGCTGCTGCTGCTGCTCTGTAGCCGTATTCTGTCGAATGCCAAAAGGGTCACTTTCGTCTCCATTTCCACAGCGTTGATAACTGCCACCAGGTGTGTCAACAAGTGTGACACCACCAGGCATTTATAAACGCTGAGGAAATTGAGACAAATTGTGACCCTTTTGGCTTTTGATAGTATTCAGATCAAATCAGGCGTTGTGGTGAAAATGCCAGTGCTCCCATTCATTTGAACAGGCTGCAGGGGTTTTGGCTGCAGTGGTGCCACACTGGCCTACAGAAAGAAAATTGATCCAGAATCAACTTTTGGAGAAACACAACTCGACATCACGCTGTGGTGGCCAATCACAGGTCAGACTGATCAGAGCTGTAAAACCCTGCCATGAGGGAATACAAAGATGTAAATCCTCAGTCACGCCTATGGGGTACACTTGATTCCTGCCAAAGTAATGGGTGGGTGGAGCTAGTGTTGCACAGTTTCTAATTTGCAACTGCACCTGCTAATACAGTAAATAAACTGCTCACAAACTCTTGTGTTTCCTCTAACATGATGAAGTGGACTAACATAATTAAATTGTTTTTTATATGTGTATAATAGTCTGCACATGAGGTATACGGCTGTCAACAGATTTACAATGTTTATATCTTCTCACATGTTCAGCAGAAACTTCTGTCAGTGTCTCTCCCCATGTATCTTGTCTATCTGAACTCCTAATTGGAAATCACTAAAGCACACAATCCTGTATCAGCTTTAAAAATATTCCTGGTTAAAGATCCGTCTTCAACATCTCTGCTGTGATCAGAGTCAACTTCTCCAGGTGCTTTTTCAATACAATCAACTATAATAATCCTGCTCTACATTTCAGAGGAATACTATACAGACACCTCAGAAATCCTGTGTATTATTATGGGACTCACTCTTAGGATTGGAGAACTGACTTTGCATCCATTTGTTGTAAAGTGTGTTTATTTCTCTCCCACTAGATGGTGATGATGTGAATCTTTTGGAGACCTCAACTCAACTGTGTTACTGTTGCCATGATTTCTTTGTATTTGATAAAAATGTTGCCACAATTGGCAGTAATTTATTGATGTCATATAACGATGATGTCACATATAACTAATCCGCACAGACATTGAAGCTGTGCTATGCTCTATATGCTGTATGTTTCTGCCTAAACATACTGTCAATGAAATGACCTGCAGCTGTCAAACCGAGCTGCATTCTGTAAACTAACAAATATGTGTGGCATAATACTAGGTAGTCAGACCTGCTCCTCCACACTCAGAGCACTGCTTTGTTTATTTGATCACATGAACTGCAAGAAAATATTAAAACACTTTGAAAATGGAAATATTCTTCCACTCCCTAAAACTGCAACTAAAGTGAAGCATCAGAACAGAGTTATTCATCTGAGATACAGACGTACAGCAACAATCTTGTGTTGATTTCACTGACAGAAGAAGAAAGAAGGGTTTAGGCAACTTAAAGCAAATACAGTAAAGCTGCCAGTACACAGAGGGAGGCTAAATGTACTCTCTGTCTCTAACATTTGATCTTCAAGCAATGCTGAATTTTTGTGGTATGTGAAAGTTGTGGGTAAGCTGCTTGCACTCGTTCAAACTATCAGCTACACCTTGTTTATCATGTATTAGGTGTGTGATGTCGGTCTGTGATGGTTTGGACCCTTCAAGATTACACCACAACATAAAAATGTTTTTAAATTACATTTTTGGGTGCCACTTTCTGATAAGTCACCCTTTATAAAGGGTCTATAAGCATTAATTAGCATTAATGGCTTTATTCATGGTTAAATAATAAACTTATTAGTTGATTTATCTCCAGTATCAACATTTCTTTGTCTTTTTAGCTCTCAAGTTCCGCAGGAAGACCCCTCCCATTAATTAAAAGTCCAATGTTTCTCACTTTCTAATAAGCCATCAAGTCATTAATATTGATAATTAATAATGGGTCTTGAGTTTCCCAAATTCTAATAAACCAATAATGAGCTAAACTTTGTCAGTCACCTGCTATTATAAATGTTAATAGAGCATTAATAAAGTGCTCTTGTAGCAAACCATCAAGTCTACAGATGTGAATGTTAATAATCTGTGTTTAAATGGATGTAGGTCCTGATGCCCTGCAGCCTTTTTCCAGAAAGTAAGTCATCCAACAGTCCATCTTCATGAGACTGAAATGCATGTCTCTCCTTCCCTCGATGAGGTTAAAGAAAGCACACACATGAACACATTATGTACAAAGATAAAGCTAATGAACACAGCAAAATAAATGCAATGTGCCTGTAAAAACACACACAAGCACACAAATATTCGCAGAGCTGTAAACCGTCTGAGCTCTGTATGAAGTAAGATTAATTAAAGAGCTAAAAAGACAAAACAAGTTTGCTGCTGGAGGGTGATTTTCCACAACCTGGCAACCCAAATGTTATTCTTATTAATGTCATATAAATGATCTACAAAGCATTTTTAGATTATTCATCTGATCAATTAATGTTTATAAATCCCGTATAAAGAGTGGATAATAAAAAGTGGTACCCATTCATGTATAATAGAGTTTGTGTCTCAGATATAATAAACTTAAGTGCTACTTAAAATCGCCTGCTTTTATGATAAAATATCACGTAAAATAGTGTGTTATGTTGCCGCAGAAAGGCACGAAATGTATACTCAAGTATGTAGATAATAATGTATGTATGCAGTCTTTCTATATTAAAAAAGCAGCCACCTTTGTCAAAATAAACTAAAATATGCAGTAAGTAAGAAAATAATATAAATATAATTAAAACATGTATATCAAAACACACACACACACACACACACACACACACACACACACACACACACACACACACACACACACACACACAAATAGAGAACTGCCAACAACTGTCAGGCATTTTTGTGTGGGCTGTAAAACTTTCTTTGTTCACCTTTTTACCGGATGAAGTGAATTTTATTTTGAAGTTATTTATCATTTCCATTGAAGCAGCTGCAACCTAAAAACATAAAAAAAAAACACTTGTCCCCAAAGATCTTTCAGCACTCAGAGGCATTTCTGAATAACAGCAAGAGTCAGACATTTGTTTTGTTGTCGAGCATAAAGCTTTGGGAATTCACATGCCAAGCTCAAGCTCCACCCACCCGGTGCTCTTTTACAAGGAAATCGAGCGTACGTGACTTTATCTGTATATAAACTCTTTCTAGTTTGCACACAGCCCACAAGTTTGACTGCACATATTTACTGGAAGGACCTCCAGTAAATTGTCTCAGACATCATAAACATTCATCCTCAAAGGTAGGCATTTCCTCTGTGTTTATTTACGGAGACTGAACCATGAGACAGCTGAAAAACCTAATAGTCATACTGATAGAATATTTGTGTTGTGGTGTAATTGTCATTGATTTTAGTGAAATATTGTAATAGCATAAAAACACGGCGAAGAAGGTCAGTTGCTTTCCACAGATACTGACATTTAGCTTCTGTTTTGGTTTGTTAAATCGGAGTGAGATATGAACGACGTTGGTGGTGAATTAATCATTTCTTATTAACCTTCGCGAGTATAAAGCCAATATGACAAACCAGTACCTCAGTCCTCTCTATACCAGCGCTACCTGCAGGCAGTGAATCACAGGTGACAGGATGAAAGACTAAGTTACCTGCGCAGAGAGCAGCTGCGCACACACGCTGTATAGTACCACAAACAGGTTGTGATAAGGAAAAAAGAAAAACTATGAAATCGGGAGATAAACAAGTGCTGGCGGATATGTTATTTATGTACTGATACAGCATGACTACAGGGAATAAAGGACATATGGAGACGTCGCAACGTTTTGTTTTTCTCTGAACGGATCAGCAAAATCACCCGATCAAAAAAAGAAAAAAATAGCATTTAACACATAATAATGCATCATCAATAGTATATTATTGTTAATATTGTCACATTCAGTCAGTGGTCATACTCTCCTCTCCTCTTTTCACCTTTTAACGTTTCCATCAGGCCAAAAGAGTATTTTTTAATGCCAAAAATAGCGCCAAATACCCATTCATTCGGAAATCAATAGTAATTGGTTGTAATTACAATCAGAAAATTGTTTTTGTGACATTAATGTGAAATTTTCTTGAGTGTGAGTGTGAAATCCGTCTTTTATTTTAATTGTTGATCAATGTCTATGATGTACAGTACTGACATTCTTGATCACTGCAGCATTAAGTCTTCATATGTCTTTGTTAATTGTTGCACAGGTGCAAAGATGAACCACTGTGGTCTGCTAACTGCCAAGAAGGAACCAGGTACAGAGCTGTTAGAAAACACCAACACAGAAATATATGATTTCCAACAAAACCTTTTTTTGTACTCATGTAAGCTTCAAATGTTGGCTGTAAAGGCTTTCAGATACATAATGGTTTCCTGCACAAACTGAAGCATTTTAACTATCAGCTTGGATAACAAGAAAGTACAACTGTTGTGTAGCTAAAAATGTAACAATTCAGTACAGAAAATGACATTAATTACAATCAGAAATCATATCTTCACCCACAGAAAAGACAACAGTTGTCACACAGTGTTTGTGTTGTTTCTCTCTGTCTCATCAGTTCCTCTGAAGAGCATTGAAGTGGAGCTGGAGGTGAGGGACCATGTGGCTACACTGGTCTCCACTCTGCTCTACGAGAACAAGGAGGACAAACCACTGGAGGCTGTTTTTGTCTTCCCTCTGCCTGGAGATGCTGCTGTCTGTCATTTCAGTGCTAAGATTGGACAAACACAGATTGTAGCTGAGGTGAAGGAGAAACAGAAGGTGAGCTGGACAGTAAAGACGTACTCACTATAATGAATCTGAAAAGACAGTAAACACACCAACCATTACTCACATGTGTCATCTGTGCTGCAGGCTCATGAGGAGTATGATGATGCACTGAGCTCTGGTCAGCAGGCCTTCCTATTGGAGGAGAGTGATCAGAGCCCGGATATATTCTCTCTGAGTGTGGGCAGTCTGCCTCCAGGAGAGAGCGCCTCCATCAGGCTGGAGTACGTCACTGAGCTGGCTGTGCAGGCTGATGACGGGCTGAGGTTTTGTCTGCCTGCTGTGCTCAACCCTCGCTACGAACCTCAGGGTAGGAAAACCAGACAACACTTTCTGCTTAGTGCACACCACACCTGACCACAAATGTGTTTGTAAGTTTACTTCCTGGTAAAGCCCATATGTTGAATATTTTAAATCCTGCATCAGGGGGTGCATCCCAAGTCTCTTAAATTGCATCCAAGTTTCCCTCACTTGCGTCTTAGTCCCTCCCACTGTGGATGCATGGAGAGATGCAAGGAAACCAAGCAAGGAGAGAGGAAACAAGGACATTTGTTTTTAGAGACATGAGACGTGCTTTCCTCTGAAGTGCCATGTGAAGTGATGTTTCTGAATGGATGGATCAGCTGGATCAGCTGTCAGTAGACTTTAACAGCTGTAGAAACTTCTGATGGAGTTTGTGT
Organism: Thunnus maccoyii; assembly: GCF_910596095.1. Taxonomy (NCBI): domain Eukaryota; kingdom Metazoa; phylum Chordata; class Actinopteri; order Scombriformes; family Scombridae; genus Thunnus; species Thunnus maccoyii. Next base: position 9,657,286 of record NC_056538.1, read on the forward strand.
CTACACACATGTGCACTTTGCTGACACTAATAAAGGTGCACAGTTATTACTGCCAGAGCAGCTGTTTCCTCTCTGCAGCCTGTTACATGTTTAACAAACACCTAAATAAAAACCTGCATTCTGCATTTATACCGTGTCCTTCTCAGACGGATAGGAACCATTGATAATCCTGATAGTGAATTCATTATTCAATTACCCAGAATATGATCAGGGTGTCCTTTGAACACTGGAAAATATGTATTTGGCCAAATGTTTCAGGGACAATGGAAATTATGTAACTCATATCAAACCCGACGCTCAGGAATTTTCAGCCTCACATGTGACTGAATGGAAATGACGATAAATGATGTAAAATATAAATGTGTTTAACTGTTATTATGGATAAAATTAAAGTCAGGAAGAGTCTGTCTGTCAACAAGAAACAGTTTACTGGAGGAAACAGCTCATGAAAAGAAAAATCTTTCTAATAAATGAAGAAAGTTGTTTATGGTTCTTTTGTTGATCAGGCTGATGATTAACAGATTTTTAACTATATGATGAATCAGAAAACAAATAGAATATAAAACTTTGGAGTGATACACTCAAATTTAATCTGTAATCTGTCTCCAATTCAATATGAAACTGCAGTGATGTATCAGATCAGTCAGATCAGCTGCAGCGTCCAATCAATAACTGATATCCAATAAGGGGGCGTGTCGGCAGGTAAAAGACTTCTGTGAAGGCTGCTCTCGTGTTTCCTTGCTCCTCGCTCCTCAGAGATCCCTCCTCACTCCTCGATCCTCGCTCCTTTGCAGAAGAAAAGAAATAAGAGACTTGGGACACTTGTCAAAATGGCGCAACAGGAACAACTTCCGGTTCAGGCGAGGAGCGAGGAAAGATCAAATAAGAGACTTGAGATGTACCCATAGATCCATGGTTTACTGGTGAGCAGTGTTCTTCTTCTTATTTACTGTTAGCACCACCAATGGTCGATCTAAAAAATAGTATGAAACAATCAACAAGAATATGTAACGTTTCGTGCGTGTTTCCTCCTATAATATATTTCCTAAAATGGCCACCCAGTTGTAAACATTGCTTCATAGCACAAGTGGCCAAAAACCCCACAGCCTTTGACACAAACATTTTGTGCAATTATTTTTAAAATTTTAAAGGGTTAGCGTTAAACAAAGCAAGATATTCCTTGATTTTCTTGCCTTAGGACAGAGCCAGCTTAGCTCTTTCCCCCTATTTCCAGTCTTTATGCTAAGCTAAGCTAACCAGCTGCATATTTACCATACAGACATGATGTTCTCATCTAATTCTTGGTATAAGACAGCGAATAATTTCACAAAATATCAAACTATTCCTTTAAAGTCACCACACAAACACTTGCATCCCCTGTATTTAAATATTGTAGAAACAGAAAATGAGATGACATGGTTTAACAAACAGCAAGACCAAGTATTGGAGCCACTCGCTCACCTTCACCAGTTAGCAAACAGTTAGCGCTGCATAATCAGAAGTCCCATTTGAAGCTGCCAGTTTCACACACCCTCCCAGGTCAAAAAAAAGACAGCAGGTGGCCCCCAGAGGTACTGGTGGCTAGCAAGCCCTCTAAGAAGTTATGTTTGCTTTAAAAACAGTGTTACCAAAGCTGGTTGCACATGGTTTGGAGTGGTTTACACATTTCTACAGCACACGCTGTGAAAAAATAACATTATCTTGCATATGTGTTCTAGTGTATTGCAAAGGTTCTTTAACCTTTTAAAAGATCTCTTGGCACTCAGAAGTGAAATTTGTGTCCCGTAGGCCCAGCCACCATAATAGCTACATATATTTAAACTATCAATAAAGGCCGAATCATTCATGAAAACTCTATGAATTATAATGCTCCTACACACACGACAAACACAAGTAACTCTTCTTTAGAATAAAAAGAATACAGACACAGATTTCTGGAACAAACACATCTTCTGAATGAGGATATGGTCAGTTAGAAAGAGTACCTGTTATATACAGTATGTGGTTGATGTGACAGACATCCGTCAGTGGGAGAATTGGGTCATTTGGATCTGGAGGCTGCAGCAAACTCAGTTTGAAGAAGAATCAATGCTGAAAGAAACTAGGTTGCCTTACCGCAGGTGAACAGGAAACACACACTAACCGCATCTACAGGCTTATAACTTTGCATTACAAACTGGAACATGGGCAAATACTTGTCCATAATAACAGTGATCAATAAGGAAGGTAAAGATGTTACAGAATGCTCCTAATGCAGACCAATATCATTACTGAACACTGTTCAAAGAATAATAACTTCAATTATAGTTAACAGATTAAAGGACATTGTACCTGATATAATAGATAATGATCAGTTTGGGCTGTTGTCAGATAATATTAGACAGACTTTAAATATAATAGATTATGCACGGAACAATGACACAAATCTCTTATTACTAACATTAGACACATAGAAAGCCTTCGACTGGGTGTTGTGGCCATTTATGTTTGACATTGTAAGTAGTTTTGGTTTCCATGAAAGGTTTAGGATGTGGCTTCAAGGAATGTATAAAAATTCACTGTCTAGAGTAAAGGTTAATGGCACGCTGTCCGGAAGATTTTCAATCCATAAAGGGACAAGACAAGGAGACCCTCTTTCACCAATTAAATTCGTAATTTGCATAGAGGCACTTGCAGAAAGTATAAGGAAAAATAATAACATTAAAGGCGTAAGTATAAAAGAAGAACAACATAAATTGGCATTATATGCAGGTGATGTGATCATTTATTTAACAGACCCAGATGAATCTTTACCAAATTTAATGGAAACAATCTCAGAATGCAGCAGGCACTCTAGATATTAATTGAAATTGTATTTAAAGAAAATTAAATATCTTAGAATCCATCTGACAGGAGACATAAAGACCCTGTATATGTAGATAATTATCAAGTTTTGGAAAATAGCATAAATTGAGACAAGACCTCAACAGATGGAAAACGGTACCAGAGTCAGTACTGAGTAGAGTTGAAATCGTGAAAATGATGATTCTTTCACAGTTCTTGTTTTTATTTCAAACCTTACCAATACCCATTCCACACAGTAGTTTTAATAGATGGAATACAATGCTTTCAAATTATATATGGAATTATAAAAGGAGAAGGAAAAAACTCAGTTTGCTAACCCAAACTAATGAAAAGGGTGGGCTTAGCTTTACAGATTTAAGGATCTATTTTTATGCTACTCAAGTAGCATTAATTTCTTTAAATATTTACAAATAAGGAGATATCTCATGAATCAGCAGAGAGAAGAACAGAGTCAGATAATGCATGGGTTACTGGAATTCATAAACAAAAATAGAAACAGTGAAAAAAGTAAAATCTCAGAATGTACAAAATCCTACAGGAAGCAAAGGTAAATGTGGACAACACCAAAGAAAAATGTGAAGTGGAACTGGTAACAACAATTTCGGAAGAAAATTGGAAAGAAGCATGTAAAAGAATTTTTAAGACAACACAGTCAAAATATTAGAAAGCATGTGCTTGGAAAATTAATATGAGGCTTTTCGTAACACCCAAAATTATATCAAAACGGTATATGGTATATGGCTTGGCTGGACGTTAAACTACCATCTATTAGCACCTGGAAAGTAACAGTCGAAGGGATTAAAGAAATGGAAAGAATCACTTATAAGTTGAAAAACACAGAAGAGGAATTTATAAACTGGGTCATGGAAATAGATGGAGTGGAACAGTAAAAGTAAGAGTACTGCAGAACACTGAATGAGGAGATGGTCAGGTAGAAAGAGTACCTGTTATACACAGTATGTGGTTGATGTGACAGACATCAGTGGGAAAATTGGGTCATTTGGATCTAGAGGCTGCAGCACACTCAGCTTGAAGTAGAATCAGTGCTGAAAGAAACTAGGTTGCCTTACCGCAGGTGAAGAGGAAACACTAACCTCACCTGCAGCTGGCTTCCAGTAAGCACTGTGGTTTACCAGAGTAGTCCTCTGTCAGACTGTTCCTTCTACAACCACACACATAGCTGGTGTTACATGAAGTGGACAATGTCTACGTTTACATTTACATTGTAACATTTAAATGAGACAACTTTGGAGTTACGGAAAGGTCAAAGGCCAAAGTTTCAATTAAGGAAGTTCAACTGAACCTGCAAGGATTAGAAAACTAATCATACTTGACATCTCACTTGTTAAACAGCATTAAACTGTGTTCAGACTGACAGCATGATTGTTCTCCTCACTGGCAGCCAAGTGTGGGAGGTGTTTCGTTTTCTGTCTTACTACCCTAACAAGGTAGTGTTGAGTCAAATTCAGTTTTACCATCAATTTGATTTTTATCTTTTCCTTTGTCATTGGTTTGTCATTCGCCCTTGAGCTGCCCTCCCAGGCCTGGCTCCAGGGGTGGATGCAAGAGACTGAAATGAGACCTTGTTGGGTGGCTAACACTAGTCCCCATAGAGAGGGTGAGGAGCTCAGACATCTGGAAAGACTGCAGTTTGAATTCAGTGTTTGAGTTAGTTCAGGCATGCGATTAGGATACCCCACTTGCGCACTTGCAATTGGGAGGAAACCCATGGTGTAGACAGAGTATGCTGGACTATGTAACCCATCTAATCTGAGAATGCCTCAGAACCCTTGAAGAGGAAATGAAGATCACAGGGTGCTTGGGCTACTTTGCTTAACTTTCCACCACTGTGTCACTGTGTTTTGAGAACAGTAGGTCACAGTGGCTGCTGATAAGCAGCAGAAAAGTGATGAGTATTCCTTCAGAGTATCTAGTAGTTTTTTTAGTAGTATATTTTTCCTTAAAAGGGAATATTTAGGTTGAGGAATTGTTTCCCCTATTTTCCTGATCACCCAGAACCTCATCTGGACTGAAGGTTTTCAGCTACATAATTGGTTTTAGTGTCTTTGATCACAACATTTTAAACCTGTTTCATGTTGTTCACAGGTAGTGAAGGTGGCAGCGTCCAGGTGACATCTGTTCCAGCCTCTCTGGTGCCCTACAGTCTGTCTTTCTCTGCCCGGGTGTCTTCTCCTCGTCCAATCTCTAAAGTGGAGTCCAACTGCTCCCTGGACCCTCTCCAGTACCTCAACACAGAGCAAACTCAGGCCACGGTATGTAGAGTGCTAATGTGTCTGTTGTGTGTGATTGCTCCTCATTACTGAGAACAAGACATCTCTCTATTTATGTTTATGAGTGTGTTTTGTGAACTGCAGGTCAAGTTGGCTGCAGGACACAAGTTTGACAGGGATGTTGAACTGTTGATTTATTACAAAGACGCCCACCAGCCCACTGCTGTGGTGGAGGCAGGACAGTTCTCTGCCAAGCCTGGTGAGTGACAATTAGAGAAGTTGTTACTCTGTAAATAAAAAGTTAATTATCCTCATCCTCAAACTGAGAAGTTACATGTGTTTTAATAAATGATAAAAAGCAGATTTCTGGTAATTTTTGTGTCTCTTTCCTGTGTTTCAGGCACTCTGATGGGTGATCCAGTGGTGATGCTGAGCCTGTACCCTGAGTTCCCCCAGGCTGTGATGTCTTCAGTCGCCTCATGTGGAGAGTTTGTGTTCTTGATTGATCGATCTGGAAGTATGGATTGTCGTATGGGTAACAGCAACAAGCAAGAGACTCGCATTGGCAGTGCCAGGGTATTCATTATGTGTCAACTCTGTCATAAAATCATTCATACTGTTCCTCTCACAAAGTGGCCTTCACTATCTTTTCTCTCTTCCTCCAAGGATACTCTACTGCTCCTGCTGAAGAGTTTACCAATGGGCTGCTACTTCAACATCTACAGTTTTGGGTCCAGTTATCAACACATCTTCCCGTAAATCACTGCCTCATTTCACCCAGTCCACAAAAATGTGTTTCAGTCTTTGATATCACTGTTTGCACATGTGTGTCTGTATTTCAGTGCTGTCAGTAGACAGATCTTTGATATTGGGTGATTCAGCAAAACCCCAAATTATGTTTAATCTCCAATTTTTTAACATTCACTCTCAACAGGGCCCTAAGTTGCTAGCCAGACTCTTCTCTTCTGTATTTCCCCGGTAGTGGAACGAGTTACCAAACTCCATTCGATCCGCAGAGTCCCTCTCGATCTTTAAGAAAAAGCTGAAGAACCAGCTCTTTCACAAACACCTCCACACATGATGGACTGAAAACTATTATTATCCACTTCTATGCACTTTATTGCCTCTATGCACTGCCTGTAGGCACCTACATCCTATCAGACCTGAACTTAGCTTCATGACACTTACTCATGTTGTTCTCCTCCTGAATAGATCCTTGCTTGTATTGTATTAATTCTCACGTGTACGTCGCGTTGGATAAAAAGTGTCTTCCAAATGAAATTGTAACATTGTAACATTTCAAATCAATTATTCCTAAAAGTTTAGGGAAAGATTACAGTTATGCTATAAAAAAGACTGGATATGAATTTCAAATTGAATTTTGGAAGTTGGTAGCACTACACAACCATCCAACCTCCCCCATTTGTGTGTTTCTGATGGCAGTAAGAGTGTGGAGTACAATGAGAAGACCATGGAAGAAGCTCTGAAGAAAGTTGAGGAGATGGACGCTGATCTGGGAGGAACAGAGATCCTGAAGCCCCTCAAACACATTTACAGCCAGCCCTGCATTCTCAGTCAACCAAGACAAGTAACACACACACACACACACACACACACACACACACACACACACACACACACACACACATACACACACACACACACACATGCATTATGCAAAAACTTAAGGGTCAATTTTGTGACACAACTATGATATTATGATTTTCCTGATCTTCAAATTTGCTTTGCTTGTTTGTTTTGTATTTATGTGTCTTGTCCCGCACTAACACTGTAAAGGTGGGAGGAGCAACACAAACAGAATTAACTGTGAGGTTAATTCAAATGAGGTAGTGCAGGGAACTTACTTGGACGTTGTGTGTTGAATAGATATCTCAAAACCACGTCTGTTTAATTCTGTTGTCACCTGTTAATTTAGTACATATAAAAGTAAGTGTCGACAACAGAAAGCCAAATTCTTGATGGAAATACACAACATTTATGGAATAATACTAAAAAAAATGTGAACAGACAATTAATATAACATGCTTGTACTAGTACCTATTCATCCACTCATTTTCCGTCGCTTCTCTGGGTCTCAGTGGCCTAGACCAAATGGACAAAAATAGCATGTGTGCTTAGAAACAAGTCTTGCACTGTAACCCAAATGTTTTCCTGTTCACTGTGCTTGTTCCATCAAAATAAAGCCCTTACAATGTCCCAATCACCTTTTTACCCCGGATCCACAACAAAGTCTTTAATTAGTAGTATCTGCCACTCAGTCTGATCCATTGTTTTAAATTAAATTTTTGTTTACTTATTCCCACATAATACAGCATACAGTGCATATTTAACCATCAGTAAGTCTAAATTGTTAAGTCTACATTGAAGTGAGTAAGTTGGGACATGTGACAGCTGAATAGCTCTGCATTAAGAGATTAAACTTACATCACAGCTCTTCCCTGTGTATAGTCTGGTGCAGTTTGTACAGTTTCCTGATGATGTCTGTGGACAGAGAAATGTTAGTGTGGATCTGTTGTGGCAGGAAGGTTTGGACAGGATTTGGACAGCTACAGGTGTGATACATCTGGAAAATGTCGCTGAAGCAGATGTGACAGTTCAGCTGTTTTCATTTCACTCACTGACGCTTGCTGACATTTTTTATTAAAACTGCTGCTTGTTTCTGTTATTTACTCGCTGAAAATTCACTGGTTCCTGTGTTTTAATGGAGCACATGAAGTGTTTGACTGCTGGTGTAGTCAGAGTAAGCAAGCAAAGAATAGGAAATAAATGAGGGATAACATATCCTGTACAATCTATAAACAATTGCTTGATTGATCTACTCAATGGTTCCTAATTTTCTGTCCTTCCCATGTACAAATCAGTTTATTAGAGGTTCATACATAACACATCTTTGTTGTTCCATATACATCACTGTTATATCTACTTGTGTTAACAGCAACCTGACACTGCTCTCAATATTTTGTGGATGACTCATAGCACATGTTACATGTTTCATAGTGTGATGATATTTAACTAACAGTGATATGTAAACTCTCCGTCCCAGCTGTTTGTCTTTACTGACGGCGAGGTGGGGAACACCAAAGAAGTTATAAATCTGGTGAGGGACAACTCAGGCTCCCACAGGTGAAAGCACAATAACACAAAATACAAAAATACAACAATCACCCACACAATTCCCAGAATATGTTCAATGTCTGAATTCTGTGTGTTAAAAACAAAAGTACTTCATTGCAGGTGTTTCTCTTTTGGGATCGGGGAAGGAGCCAGCTCTGCTCTTATCAATGGGTTGGCCAAGGAAGGAGGAGGTCACGCTCAGTTCATCACAGGAACTGACAGGATGCAACCAAAAGTAAGACATGACCATTTATTATTAAAAATTGTATCTAGACAAAGACATAATTAAAAATAAATAATGAATAAACATTTTTTATTCTTCAGGTGATGCAGTCGCTGCGATTTGCTCTGCAGCCAGCTGTAGTGGACATCTCAGTCACATGGGATTTACCAAAGGCAGTGTCTGTCACTGTCCTCTCTCCACCCATCACAACAATTTTCCAGGGTCAAAGGTCACTGGTTTATGCTCAGCTCACTGGACAGGTAGGAGCAGCACCATGTCATAGAGAAACACCTCTCTGGTCTGATTTTTTTGCTCTTAAAAACATAAATAAAAGTGTTAAAGTGTAAAGTGTAAACTATGTAGCATCTTCTGTGAGATAAGAAGATTGGTTTCTATCACTGTAATGCTCTCTCAGAGTCCAGAGGTAGCAGAGGGCTGTGTGACGGTGAAGTACAGCCTGGCAGGTCATCCATCCCAGAACCAGCTTCGCTTCAGTCTCAAACCTGCAGAGGACACTGGGTAAAATAGAGTTTAGTGGTCAGACAGCAAAAGTATCATAAATTAGATACTGACTTTACAATACTGAGTTTATAATGGTTATTTGTATAAAGTCAGATGGTTTTGTATAAAAATAATTTCATAGACTAATGCTGCATCATTAATAGCCTTCTATTGATATAAATTTAAGTAAATTTACATTTATATTTAACTCAGTTTTCTAGTTCAGAAAGAGAAAAAGAGATCAAGTACTTGAAATAGAGAGACAGACAAATTGTGTGTGTGTGTGTTGGTATTACACATGTGGTGGGGACATAAATCTATTTACACATTCATGCTGTGGGGCCTCACCTCCCCTTAACAAAAGTTATTTACTTAAAGGTGAAGACTGGCTTTAAAGTCAAGGTAAGATTAGGGTTCTGGTTTCAGGTCCCCTGAAGTGATGGAAACACAACTGTGTGTGTGTGTATATGTGTATTTGTGTGTGTGTGCGTGTGTGTGTTACATCTTCCAACATGTTAGTGGGTATTTAGAAAGAAAAATTGTATTAATGATGTTTATTATTTTGCCTCTAATTTCCATATTTTGAAAAGTTGTTAAATGTCCTGACTGGACATATATCACTATTTTGCATTCATACAAATAAAATTTAACTCCTCTGACTCCTCAGACTAACAGTCCACAGGTTGGGTGCTCGGACTCTGATTCGCTCCCTTGAGATGGAAGAGAGAGAGCGCAGAGGACAGCAAGATGGACGAGTGAAGCAGAAGGTGGTGGAGCTCAGTGTCCAATCAGGAGTGAGCAGTTCCTTCACCGCCTTCATTGCTGTCAATAAAAGTGACAGCAAGGCGATTCAAGGACCTCTGTTGCGCAGAAATGTTCCAGCACCCAGTGAGTGTTTCTAAGAACTAATAAAAACACTGATGATAGTGTAGAGAAGCACAGTGGTGTAATGCTTTAACAGTATGGAAATCATCATTCTTCATTCACAAATCTATTAATCACTCTTATTATATTATGAGATAAAAGCATTTCATCTGCGCTCACAGTGAATTTGTGTGTGATCATCTGTTCACATACCTGTGTGTGTTTGTAATAAGTTGCACTTTTTCTCATTTTCAATATTTGAACATTTTGAATATTTTATGTAATACTTTTAACTACTTCAGTCATTGCAATAAACTCAAAAACCAGTATTTTATTAGCTGATACTTTTTTGTGAAGTAATTGTCATGTAATATTTTCTTGACCTCATATTTTGTATATTTTTTTTCATCTTAAGTGATGATGACGGGTTGTTGTGTGCCGGGATATCCTAGGCTTTATGGTGCTCTACCCATGGCAGATTGTAAGTAAAATGCTGAATTTGAACACACATTTGTGTATTTCTATGAATACAGTATGTAAATAGAAAAACGGAGTAAAATATAAAATCATTTTTTGCGGTAGAAATGCTCTTTAATTTCTTGCAGCTTTTACTGTGAACTACTGTATGTAGGAGTTGTATTGCCTCTGGTAGACTTTAGCAGTCCTGGGTATAGGCAACATATGCAGTTGTTTAGGACAACAAGATAGTATAGAGAAACACAATGATGTAATCACTAATCTACTAATCACTCTCATTATATTATGAGATAAAAGTATTTCCTCTGTTATCACAGTGTTTTTGTGTGTAATTACCTGTTCACATACCTGTCTGTGTTTGTAATAAGTTGCACTTTTGAATATTTGAACATCTTGCGTAATACTACTACTTGTTGTGAGTCATTGCAATAAACTCAGAAACCAGTATTTTATTAGTTGATTTTTTTCATATAAAATTTTCTTGACCTCATATTCTTTTCTTTTCCTTCTTAAAGCCATGTTGATGGGGAACAGGCCACCGAGTTTGGCTAATGCTTTAGCCATGACAAGTGGTAAGTAAAATGCTGAATGGGATGAACACACATCTGTGTATTTCTAAGAAAACAATATATAGATAGAAACACGAAGTAAATATAAAATAATTTTTTGTTGCAGAAATGCTCTTAAAGTTCTTGCAGCTTTTACTGTGAACTACTGTATGTAGGAGTTGTATTGCCTCTGGTAGACTTTAGCAGTTCTGAGTATAGGCAACATATGCAGTTGCCAAGGGCAACAAGATAGTATAGAGAAGCAAAATGGTGTAATCACAAATCTATTAATCACTCTCATTATATTATGAGATAAAAGTATTTCCTCTGTTATCACAGTGTATTTGTGTGTAATTACCTGTTCACATACCTGTCTGTGTTTGTAATAAGTTGCACTTTTGAATATTTGAACATCTTGAATATCTTGCATAAGACTTTTAACTACTTGTTGTGAATCATTGCAATAAACTCAGAAACCAGTATTTTATTAGTTGATATTTTTTTGTTTTTCTTGACCTCATATCCATTTTTTTCTTCTTAAAGTCATGATGGGGAGGGCCGTGCCACAGAGTTTGTCTACGCAGAGTTATGATTTTGCTGCTCCAGTCATGGGAAGTCGTAAGTAAAATGCTGAATGGGATAAACACACATATGTGTATTTCTACAAAAACAGTATATAGATAGAAACACGGAGTAAATATAAAATAATTTTTTGTTGCAGAAATGCTCTTTAATTTCTTGCAGCTTTTACTGTGAACTACTGTATGTAGGAGTTGTATTGCCTCTGGTAGACTTTAGCAGTCCTGGGTATAGGCAACATATGCAGTTGCCAAGGGCAACAAGACAGTATAGAGAAGCAAAATGGTGTAATCACAAATCTATTAATCACTCTTATTATAGTATGAGATAAAAGTATTTCCTCTGTTATCACAGTGTCTGTGTTTGTAATAAGTTGCACTTTTGACTATTGAACATCTTGAATATCTTGCATAAGACTTTTAACTACTTGTTGTGAATCATTGCAATAAACTCAGAAACCAGTATTTTATTAGTTGATATTTTTTTGTTTTTCTTGACCTCATATCCATTTTTTTCTTCTTAAAGGCATGAGGGGGAGGGCTGTGTCACAGAGTTTGTCTACGCAGAGTTATGATTTTGCTGCTCCAGTCATGGGAAGTCGTAAGTAAAAAGCTGAATGGGATAAACACACATCTGTGTATTTCTATGAGTACAGTATATAATAGAAACACAGAGTATAATACAAAATACATTTTTGTGGTAGAAATGCTCTTTAATTTTTTGCAGCTTTTACTGTGAACTACTGTATGTAGGAGTTGTATTGCCTCTGGTAGACTTTAGCAGTCCTGGGTATAGGCAACATATGCAGTTGCTTAGGGCAACAAGACAGTATAGAGAAGCACAATGGTGTAAAAAAAAAAATATGGGGGGGAAATGATAGCCTGTTGTATGTTGCAGAGTCCAGTACAGTTCCTATATTCATTTATATCAAAGGCTATATTACAGCCATCTGAATTAAAAACTTAAATTAAGAAAAACCCCTTGATGTGAATATTAAGTGCTTTAAATTTAACCATCTACATTCTGAATCACCTTTTTCACCTTGTGATAAAATCTAGACTGGAGCTGGATCACTGTATTGCTGCTTATAGCGATAATCTTAAGTGTATTTGTACAACTCAGTTATGTATTTTACCAGTCAAGCCAGCATGATATTTTATTCAATGAACAAATTGGAAAAGTAGAAACCAAACACAAATATGTCTTAACTTTGATGACCCTCTACTTTTCCTCTTAGTTTGCCAGTTAAACATCTGTTGTTTGTTTTTTATCAAAATAATGCAGCAATCATTGGATTTCCAAGAACAGACATTCATGGTCCCCAAAGGATGAATTCTAATGACTTTGATTTTGTTTTCAGCTCTGTCGTGCTCAGGCTCCTTTGATAACAGTTTTGAAGCCACCATGCCCAAGCAGCCTCGCAGAGACCCTTTGCTGCAGTTGGTGTCCCTCCAGAAGGCGTCTGGTTGCTGGTTGCTTGAACCAGCTCTGGCTGCTGCACTGGGAAAGACCAGCGAGGAGGTGGAAAACCCCAAACCTTCAGCGGTGAGTCGTTGAAGAAAACAATAAAGGAACTTATTCTAAAACAGATTTAATGAATCACTTTATATAAAAAAAAATGTTAAACACACCATTAAAAAAAACTTAAAAAGAGAGACCAAAACAAAAATCAGGGCTATACAGTATGTATAATAATAAAAAGACATGCTGAGAAATTAGTCTGCAGCAGAATTCGAGACCATAATTTAGAGTCATTCCTAGGTGTGATAAACAGTGTGATCGTGGTCAAACTGCAATAACACCAGAACAAATCTTAGAAGCTGTGTTCTGTATGAAGATAAGTGAGACACAATGATGTTGTGGCTGCTCAGTAATAATCAAAGAAATGCAACCAGATTGAGAGATTGTGTATGGTGCCCTCTTGTGGTGTTTTTAAACCACCTGTTAATGAAAGGTGACAGATGAACCATATCTGAGAGTAAATCACATGTACTGTACATATTTGAGTGTGCTCTTATTTTATTTAGTATATAATATTGTTACCACTGTTTTAAGAACTGTTCAGTCACATTTTCCTTTGAAATGCTTTGCTGTCTTTGTTTTCCTTGATTTTGTTTCTTTCTGTTGTCTTTTATTCTTTCATTTGCTGATAAAGGTGAACAAGGAAGTGTGGGCCACCATTCTGGCTCTGATCTGGCTTCATGGTTTCAAGTCAGATGTTCAGGATGAATGGGAGCTTCTGGCTATGAAGGCTGCATCATGGCTCTGTGCTCAGAAGGGTAATCATCATAATAATAAGTGCTGATCTGATGTTTTTAACTGTGTGTACTGGTTATAATCAGCTGCTACATTCAGTCTAATGATGGCTTCTTCTGTGTTTTTTTTCAGCACCATGTGTGACAGAGTGTGTGGAAGCTGGAAATGCACTGCTGGGTTGCAAGGTGCAGAAAGATTCACTGGGGATTTGAGGTTTTTGTTAAACTGGCTTTTCCTTCCAGATTGGTACATAGGAGCAGATTTACTCCATCCTGCATTTACTTCATCAACATTGAATGTTACTACTTTGCACTTTCTACTTTTATGATATCTTGTGCCTTAGTATATTTGCCCTGTGCTTCATCCATCCAGGATCAGCCATGTAACAAGACAGAATTGTTTTCTGTGTCAGTGCTTTAATGTTGCTTTGTATCAGAAATGGTTTCTTGTTCCAGAAAATTAAAGTTGAATCTTTGGACCTGAAACTTCTTTGTGCATTTAAGCTCAAACAAGACAACAACACATTTCCCCATGCAGCGTCCCATAAAACTGTGAGAAATCATTGTTGGCACATACATAAGGGATACATGCACTACACTAAGTCTCATAGATTTATTACAGTGCATTTCTGTTGAAACCAGACCTCAGCCTTTCAGCATGAAGTTGTTGTATACACCTGATCCTGTTGGTCTAATGAGAAGATCTTTGCATTAGACCGGTAGGATCAGCTGCATACAACAAAGACAGAAAGAAAAGATAAATCAAAACAGAAAAGAGATTGAAATAATATTAAAATATATTTAAAAAATAATGAAAAAGTTCTGTACACACACACGCAAAAGGTTTGACTGGTGCTCTTTTAATTGTGAGAGAGCTGTGAAGCTGATGCACACTGCAACTGTTTAACATTTCTTACAATTCTACCCACAGGGGGCGCTACTGTAATATTATAACATTATATTTCTACTATTGTTGTCTTTAATAAAAATGAAACTCGGTACACAAGTTGTCCATAAGAAAGTGCACGACATATTGAAGCATGGCACCAATAACTCCACCTTGTATCCATTAATGAAACACCACCATACTACTTATTAACTGCCACAGTGGAGGTCAATGGTAGAGAGGAATAAGATATAGCCTATCAGGCCCTGAATACACATATAATAGCTGTTAGTACTGTAGGATGAGTTTATTTTTGTTTTTTGTTGACAATAAGAAAAGTAGAAAATAGAGAATATCACCAGACTTATCCTTTAAAAGTGTGATTAGATTATGTCAGATAACTTTATTATTCATCAGAGGGGAAACTAGTTTGGTCACCCATTCACAGTGACAAATAAGAGTCAGGTCAGACAGCAGATGTCATATGAAAAACATACAGTGCAACATACTACCACTATAGTAGTAACGCTAACACACAAACTCAATAATAAATATTAAATCAAGAAAAAACTAAATAAAAACAATGTATTTAATCAAAGGTTGAACATATGTGACACACCTGAAAAGTGGACCAAGGAAAAAGGCAATTAGTCATACCCATTTATTTGTTTTGTAATCTTGTTACACTTCACTGGAAAAAAGTAAAACAGTTTTAATGGCTTATGGAAAGATCAATAATAAATAAATCAATTCTATACAAACTTCTATTATCACAGTTACAGTACATATATGTCATTGAATCTAATATTACACTCAAACGACCATTTAAAAGTTGGTATTTAGGTGAAAATACACCTTCTATCAGTCATAAAAAAAAAGCTTACAGGATGAAACCCTCTAGTCTTAGCTCTTTTAAGGCACACATTTTTTTTCACGATTGTTTAAAAATCATAAATGAACACTGAGTTATTCATGTTATATGAATATATCATTCATGATTTCAGTAGGCTACAGCTCTGCAGTTTCTAGACAGTGTAGAGATTGTTCATGCAGATGTAAAGCAAGAAAAAATGATGATGGTGGACTAACTTTGTCAGCCATTGAGGATGAAAGTCATCGACTTTGACGTAGCCTTTCAGGTCTATGAAACAGAGGAATATGGTATATCAGGCTTTGGAAACACACACAATAGATTTGTTGACAATAAGAAAATATAGAAAATAGTCAGCCTAATCCATTAACAAAAGTTTTTTTGTTGTTTTTTTTTTCATTTGCCATCCACTTACAAAATGATTCTGTGCTATTCATCTCTGATTTTTATACCTTTAATATTTGGCTTTAATCTTATCATGGAAAGGGTTCAATACTGATGGTAAAAAGAAGAACATTTGACATACTCCTCTCTCAATACTGAAAGGCTGAGATAAATGACCATTTGTTCTTATGGTTAGTTGAATATTTGTTTTGTACCCATTTAATCAAATTCAAGGCCGTGATACCTGATCAAAGGCTTTTTGTGTCTCTAAAGCTAAAGCCATATTCTCTCTACTCTGGAAATGAAGTTATAATATTCAGAATCTTCTCATTAGTAATAAACCCAGTTAGATCAGGATGTATAATGTGTTTTATTGCAGTTCCTTCTCTTTTTGCAAAAATAGATGTAAGCAATCTATAGTCATTTTGTGCAATAGGCCTCCCCCTCTTTACACTTTTTATGTGTAACATTGATCAGTGATTGTCATCAGTAGCTAGTAATGAAGTCATTTGATCTGAGAAAGCCTTATAAAATGCACTGATATATCCGTCTGAACCAGGGCTTTTGTCGTTTTTGGCAAATCTCATTTCAAACTCCATTATTGTCTTGTCTGCGTTAATTGTATCATCTTGGCAACTTAAAGTTTAATGTTCTGAAAGAAGGAGTGAAGTTGCAATGAGGGTTTGTTTCTGACTCAGTAGAGGCCAGTGGAATGAAATCTCAAATCACCAGAGCATCTTTCTGCACCTCACATCCCAGCAGTGCATTTCCAGCCTCTATACACTCTGTCACACATGGTGCTGAAAAAAACATAGAACAAACCATCATTAAACTGAATGTAGCAGCTGATTATAACCAGTACACACATTTAAAAACATCAGATCAGCACTTATTATTATGGTGATTACCTTTCTGAGCACGGAGCCATGACACAGCCTTCATAGCCAGAAGCTCCCATTCATCCTGAACATCTGACTTGAAACCATGAAGCCAGATCAGAGCCAGAATGGTGGCCCACACTTCCTTGTTCACCTAATTCACCAAATCAAAGAAAAACAGATGGAAAGACCAACAGTATGAGTGAAGATTCAAGACCAAAGCTCACTGGACATTGTCCCTACACTGAGGAGTGATCAGCTGCTCACAATATTTACTACAATTTAAAAATAACCGATCAAGTTGCATTCTTACTGTATATCTAACAATAACCCACCAATGCAGGTTTTGGCTTATCCAGCTCCTCGCTGGTCTTTCCCAGTGCAGCAGCCAGAGCTGGATCTAGCACCCAGCAGCCAGACGCCTCCTGCAGAGACACCAACTGCAGCAAAGGGTCTCTGGGTGGCTGCTTGGGCTTAAAGGCTGCATCCTCGCTTAAATCTGTCTCTGAGGAGAAAATCATAGAAAGTGTAATCAGTATAATCTGTGTGTAGCTGCATAGATGTGGGAAAGGGATTGTAGAGATTGTTGGGACTGCTGTCTGTTTACATACATACATGTCCCTCTGAATGTGCAGCTTCTTTAAAAGACATATAGTTTAATAATGTCAATGACATTCAGAAAAAATCATTAACACACTATGTGTTTGCTTACCATTGCTCTGACATGATGCTTTCTGACCACCCTTAAAGAAGCCTCCAACTCTGCTGAAAACTGTTGAGACAAAGGAGATTTCAAGCAAATCATCAGGATCTGTTTTTTACGTAATTTTATTTCACATTTAGCTATTGCCTTACTGGCACACGTCACATCCAGAATAACTTTCAAGATTTGTATTGTAGCCATCTATGTTATGTTTGTTGTAATAAGCAATAAAACCTAAATATATAACCTAAACAAAAACCTAACGAAATAAATAGGTTTGCGTAATTAATAAGAGAAATATATTACAACATTTCTATGCAATTTGAATACATGCAGCACTAAACACAAAGTACATGGAATCAGTTTTCAGTATTTGGTCATAAACCAAAGTATTACAAAGAAATGTTGACCTGATGATGTTTCCCCTTCTCAGCACAGACACAGGGACGTAGTGTTAGTTCAGGCACAGCACTGAAGTCACGCTAGCATTGCTTCACAATCACTGGCTTTCTTCATTAAGGGAAAATTTTGTTCTCTAGCAAAGTCTTCTTTTCTGCTCTTATTCTTTGAGAGCTCCCTCAAAGAACCATTGTTTCTAGAGAGAGATATTGCTGTTTTTTACATTTAATTTTTCAGTGCTTAATACAACCTAAAGAAAATTCTGTTCACCCCAATTTATTAAAGGAACCTCCTTTAATAAATTTTGATCTGTTTAAGAAATTAGATTGACCTGTTGAAATACGTTCAAGTACCACTACAAGTAATCTAAAAAAAACACAGGAGGAAGATTTACCTGATTTCAGTTTCTTCTTTACAGACTTTCCTGAAAAATGTAAGAGATACATTAAGAAAGTTACAACATTAAAGCGGCTATAATCAATATCGTTCATAAGGACAATGTATCAAATGCAATGTGTGATGTCAAAGGTGTCCCCTGTTGTGATGAGAGAATTCAGGTGTTTATTCCTATAGAGAATTAACACACAACTCTGGAGCTCCCCCTGGCTTTTTTGAGCTTTATAGCAAGTTTCGACTCATTCTGTAGCTGTCTGGCCCCGAACTTTACTGTTTTGATTCTCTCTCACCGCTTTTATAGTGTCATTTTTGGTAAAAACAGCTGGCTGTTAAAAGTGCTAAAAACACACTGTACACTACCTGCTTGGCACCAAACGGCACAGACAGTTGACAACTGGCTGGTGAACGCAGTGGAGCATTAAGCAGCTTAAGAGTCAGATATTTCCCTCAGTGTGTAGCCCCCAGCCAATAACAGCGGCCAGGGTGTGAGGCTTCTCCATCTCTCTCCTCTGCTGCTGTACAGAGTGCTGCTGTGTGCTGCTCCTCTGCTGTCTGTTTGACCGTGCAGAGAGACCACAGTGGACCGGACAAGGGTGTATTTTGGCTGCATTCACATGAAATTTGGCATTGTGGCACCTTACCGCGGGGTTATGTGGAGGTGCGGGTGTGTTTATTTGTGCTTTAGACTGTAACTGTTGTGAAACAATCAGAAATAATATTTTATTTATCTGATTCACAGCTTTGTTCTCGCTCTTTCTCTCTCTGGTGTCGTTGAGCCAGGGAGGAGGGGCCAACTTTGAATGCTGTGTTTACAAACGCCAATTGACAAATCCTGTATAGTATGCCTTTAAACATACAACTAAAACAAACTTGATGCAAAATTAATATTCTGTTCTGTTATCATCAACATAGCTTCCAATTTACTGAAAGGTTTTTTTTAGATTCTATGATTTTTATTGGCATATTTTGGAGCAGCAACTTCTACATTTCAGCAGTTGCTAGGAAACTTCTCTCACTGCAAAAGCTGCCTCTGTGTTTCTCTGCAGGACTCGTATCATCTTTTGTTGCAGCTGACAGTGTAACATCACCTGTAGACTATAATATTCTCCTCTAATATCTCTGTGACTGGCACATGACCGCCTCTCATCATGGACTGCGTTGCTTTAGAAAAACATTTTTTAGCATCTAACTTTGTGTCAAAGCACAAATCAAAGCATGAAGCATACTCACAAATGCACACCTCCTCATGAACAGGTGACATTCATCAGGCTGAAACGAGCAATTTATGACAAGTTCATACCACAGCTAGCCTTGATACAGGGAATAATATTCATCACAGTCCTGAGAAGCCCATCAAGACCTTTATCATACAATGATGTCAGGGTCACTTAATAGCACCATGTAGAGGCAAATCTGATCCTCCAAAAAAATTATTTTAAAAAAAAAGAAATTTCCCTTTTTGGGATTACACGTATGTGTGTTTGCTTACCATGGCTCTGAAATGAGGCACCAAACTTGCGGGACCAGCCAAAGCCGCCAAAACCTGTTTATGGGGAGATTTCAAGTAACTGATCTGTGTTGTATTCAGAAATAAAACTAGAAATAAAAACCCACATCTGCACAAGCGACAAAAAACAATTCAGCTTTTACAACATACCTGAATCACATGAATCCTCATCGAACCCCAGAGAAAAATCACGCAAACTGCATCCTTTTAAATTTAAAAAACAAAGAGTAGAATATTAAATCTAGTGTTGTCTTGCACAAGAGTTAGTAGACAAAAACTATAAATAAAAATGAAATTTAAAAAAAAATCAAAGCTGTTGGTGACAAATAAGAATTTTTCATTCGCTCTTAGAGTAACACTGACCTAACATTAGATCATTTCTAAACAACAG
This sequence comes from Thunnus maccoyii, assembly GCF_910596095.1. Lineage (NCBI taxonomy): Eukaryota > Metazoa > Chordata > Actinopteri > Scombriformes > Scombridae > Thunnus > Thunnus maccoyii. The sequence goes on from NC_056538.1 coordinate 9,677,358, forward strand.
AGGCCCTTGAATTGCCTGGCCGTCGCCTTTATTGATGGCAATGAAGGCAGTGAAGGAGCTGCTCACTCCTGATTGGACACTGAGCTCCACCACCTTCTGCTTCACTCCATCTTGCTCTTCTCCATCCTCTCTCTCCTCTATCTCCAGGGAGCGAATCAGAGTCCGAGCACCCAACCTGTGGACTGTTAGTCTGCAGACAAGAGAGAGGAGTTAGGACAGGTGGAGCTTACCTTATATTTCTATCAATGCACAATGGAGATCCATGTCGAGTCAATTAGGTCTCTATAGATCAAATTTACTGACCAACTCAGATTTCAACATGCAAGTGCATCAATATCACAGCAACATCAGCAATCTTTCCACCCTGCTACATTGTAAACACAGTACAAACCCTACACTTAGAATTCTAATCTAGCTTTCTGTCAAGAGCTCCCTCAGCTTTAATCAACAAAGTCATGATATGGGGACTCCACACTGTTCTCCAAGAGTGTGAAGAGTTCACCAAATTCCACATGCTGGTGCAATATCCTTTCAGTTATTAGGATCATGTTTATCATTAATTTCACCCATTTAATTTTATTATATTTTTTTTCCAAAGCTTCATTTTTTTTCTATTGGAAACTCACTACCCAGTTCATGGCCCTTCTATTGTCTGACCAAACCCTGTTTTACCCAGTGTCCTCTGCAGGTTTGAGACTGAAGCGGAGCTGGTTCTGAGATGCATGACCTGCCAGGCTGTACTTCACTGTCACACAGCCTTCTGCTGCCTCTGGACTCTGAGAGAGCATTACAGGGATAGAAAACATGTTTAATAATGTGATGACAAACCTGATGAAAAAAAAAAGCATAATGCCAATCTCTCAGTTTACCGATGGGCAAATTCATCCTCAGATATAAAATAGGTATTTCACTATGACATGGTGCTGCTCCTACCTGTCCAGTGAGCTGGGCATAAATCAGTGACCTTTGACCCTGGAAAATTGTTGTGATGGGTGGAGAGAGGACAGTGACAGACACTGCCTTTGGTAAATCCCATGTGACTGAGATGTCCACTACAGCTGGCTGCAGAGCAAATCGCAGCGACTGCATCACCTGATGAATAAAGAATGTTAATTCATTATTTACTTTTAATTATGTCTTTTGTCTAGACACAAATTTGATGTTTTTTATGTTTTTTTAATAATAATAAATGGTCATGTCTTACTTTTGGTTGCATCCTGTCAGTTCCTGTGATGAACTGAGCGTGACCTCCTCCTTCCTTGGCCAACCCATTGATAAGAGCAGAGCTGGCTCCTTCCCCGATCCCAAAAGAGAAACACCTGCAATGAAGTACTTTTGTTTTTAACACACAGAATTCAGACATTGGACATATTCTGGGAATTGTGTGGGTGATTGTTGTATTTTTGTATTTTGTGTTATTGTGCTTTCACCTGTGGGAGCCTGAGTTGTCCCTCACCAGATTTATAACTTCTTTGGTGTTCTCCACCTCGCCGTCAGTAAAGACAAACAGCTGGGACAGAGAGTTTACATATCACTGTTAGTTAAATATCAGCACACTATGAAAAATGTAACATGTGCTATGAGTCATCCACAAAATATTGAGAGCAGTGTCAGGTTGCTGTTTCAGTAACACAATTAGATATAACAGTGATGTATATAGAACAGATAAGGTGTGTCATGTATGAGCCTCTAATAAACTGGTTTGTTCAACATTGTACTTGGAAAGGACAGAAAATTAGGAACTATTGAGTAGATCAATCAAGCAATTGTTTATAGATTGTATAGGATATGTTATCCCTCATTTATTTCCTATTCTTTACTTGTTTGCTCTGGCTACACCAGCAGTCAAACACTTCATGTGCTCCATTAAAACACTGGAACCAGTGAGTTTTCAGTGAGTAAACAACAGAAACAAGCAGCAGTTTTAATAAAAAATGTCAGCAAGCGTCAGTGAGTGAAATGAACACAGCTGAACTGTCACATCTGCTTCAGCAACATTTTCCAGATGTATCACATTTGTAGCTTTCCAAATCCTGTCCAAACCTTCTTGCCACAACAGATCCACACTAACATTTCTCTGTCCACAGACATCATCAGGAAACTGTACAAACTACACCAGACTACACACAGGGAAGAGCTGTGATGTAAGTTTAATCTCTTAATGCAGAGCTATTCAGCTGTCACATGTCCCAACTTACTCACTTCAATGTAGCAGCAAATTGCTGATGAAGATCAGGAAAACACCAAACTATGAGAGGGTCATAGTTGTGTAACAAAAATGACCCTTAAGTTTTTGCATAATGTGTGTGTGTGTGTGTGTGTGTGTGTTACTTGTCTTGGTTGACTGGGAACGCAGGGCTGGCTGTAAATGTGTTTGAGGGGCTCCAGGATCTCTGTTCCTCCCAGATCAGCGTCCATCTCCTCAACTTTCTTCAGAGCCTCTTCCATAGTCTTCTCATTGTACTCCACACTCTTACTGCCATCAGAAACACACAGATGGGGTCAGATGGTTGTGTAGCGCTACCAACTTCCACAATTCAATTTGAAATTCATATCCAGTCTTTTTTATAGCATAACTGCAGTCTTTCCCTAAACTTCCTCATGTCTTAACTGTACTGTTAATACCATGACCATATTTGTAGGAATAATTGATTTTGAAATGTTACAATGTTACAATTTTATTTGGCAGACTCTTTTTATCCAACGCAACGTACACACGAGAGTTAAAACAACACAAGCAAGGATCTATCCACGAGAAGACAACACAAGTAAGTGCCATGAAGCTAAGTTCAGGTCCGATAGGATGTAGGTGTCAACAGGCAGTGCATAGAGGCAATAAAGTGCATTGAAGCCGATAATAACTTTTTTTTTTTGCAGTCCCTCAGGTGAGGAAGTGTATGAGAAAGAGCTGGCTCTTTAGCTTTTTCTTACAGATCAAGAGGGACTCTGCAGATTGAGTGAAGTTTGGTAACTCACTCCATCACTGGGGAACTACAGAAGAGTCTGGCTAGCAACTTTTGAGTTTTTCAGAATCACCCAATATCAAAGACCTGTCTGCTGACAGCACTGACATACAGACGCACATGTGCAAACAGTGATATCAAAGACAGAAACACATTTTTGTGGACTGGGTGAAATGGGGCAGTGATTTACAGGAAGATGTGTTGATAGCTAGACCCGAAACCGTAGATGTTGAAGTAGCAGCCCATTGGTAAACTCTTCAGCAGGAGCAGTAGAGTATCCTTGGAGGAAGAGAGAAAAGAGAGTGAAGGCCACTGTGTGAGAGGAACACTATGAATGATTTTATGACAGAGTTGACACATAATGAATACCCTGGCACTGCCAATGCGAGTCTCTTGCTGGTTGCTGTTGCCCATACAACAATCCATACTTCCAGATCGATCAATCAAGAACACAAACTCTCCACATGAGGCGACTGAAGACATCACAGCCTGGGGGAACTCAGGGTACAGGCTCAGCATCACCACTGGATCACCCATCAGAGTGCCTGAAACACAGGAAAGAGACACAAAAATGACCAGAAAACGGCTTTTTATCATTTATTAAAACACATGTAACTCATCAGTTTGAGAATGAGGATAATTAACTTTTTATTTACAGAGTAACAACTTCTCTAATTGTCACTCACCAGGCTTGGCAGAGGCCTGTCCTGCCTCCACCACAGCAGTGGGCTGGTGGGCGTCTTTGTAATAAATCAACAGTTCAACATCCCTGTCGAACTTGTGTCCTGCAGCCAACTTGACCTGCAGTTCACAAAACACACTCATAAACATAAATAGAGAGATGTCTTGTTCTCAGTAATGAGGAACAATCACACACAGCAGACACGTTAGCACTCTACATACCGTGGCCTGAGTTTGCTCTGTGTTGAGGTACTGGAGAGGGTCCAGGGAGCAGTTGGACTCCACTTTAGAGATTGGACGAGGAGAAGACACCCGGGCAGAGAAAGACAGACTGTAGGGCACCAGAGAGGCTGGAACAGATGTCACCTGGACGCTGCCACCTTCACTACCTGTGAGGAACATAAAATGTTGTAATCAAAGAGACATTACAAAATGACATTACTTGAGCAACTGTGAGGCATTGTTTGAAGCAATGGATGACACAGGGCTATTGCATACAAAACCTTTTCAAAGGAAAGAACATGTATATCCCCAAAACATTTTACAGCTGCTGAAAGATCAGCAATGAATAGGAACACATCTGAGTTATGAATGGACAAAGGGCAACTGTGTATTCATTAAAAGACAACTGTCAGAGTGAGAAATATGGGATAATTGTGACGCATGTGGCTGTATGTACAAATGCTGAACTTCATAGTGTATCTCTTCAGCCTAGAAAACTGGGAGCTCTGCATCTGCAAATGTGAATTGGTTATTGCAGTAAAAGTGTGAAAGACAACTTGCTCTCTGTGAATCCATCTTAAAATTTCCACAACAACTACCGTGTCCTTGTGTGTTTTGAAAATCCTCCACACACTTTCACCATCATATTAGGCACTTAGCCAACTGACTTGTCTACATTGAATTTTTTAAAATTTTGCAATGTTGGAAATGTGGAAGTGTAGAAGTGTGGCTATTGGGGAATACTCAACCTTTTTCTGAAACAAATGAAATTTTTTTAGTAATTAGTAAATTAGTAAAAAAACTAAGTAAAAAAAAAATCTGCATTTCGTTACTTCTCATTTTAGTCACATTAGTTAAGTTAAACAGAGAGTCAGCATTAACACACTGCATCCATCTCAGCTTTTTTTACAAACATTTTACAAAGCTCAGAACAAACAACAATCTGAAAACATTTTGTCAGTCACAATGCAATGGCCATGTTTCTACGGATTCAGAAAAGCACAAAATGTGCATCATTTTTTTAGGCAACTTTTGCAAGTTGAACATGATTGTTATGGAAAGTCAAGGTGAAATCTCACTTTCTCCCATATTTTCCTGCCATCTGTAACCTGCTTGGTTCTATGTTCACTCCTCAGTCCAACTAGAGGTTGGAAGACTTTTTACAGCCTGTAGCATATGTTTTCAGAATGTTTACTGTCAGTGTAGTGGACAAAAGTTCTTTTCATTGGTGTACTTTCAGGCATGTTACTGTTGGAATGAAATTCCTTGCAGTTATGGTGTGTATAAGCAGAATGTGTTGTCTGGTTTTCCTACCCTGAGGTTGGTAGCGAGGGTTGAGCACAGCAGGCAGACAAAACCTCAGCCCGTCATCAGCCTGCACAGCCAGCTCAGTGACGTACTCCAGCCTGATGGAGGCACTCTCTCCTGGAGGCAGACTGCCCACACTCAGAGAGAATATATCCGGGCTCTGATCACTCTCCTCCAATAGGAAGGCCTGCTGACCAGAGCTCAGTGCATCATCATACTCCTCATGAGCCTGCAGCACAGATGACACATGTGAGTAATGGTTTGTGTGTTTACTGTTTTACTGTCAGTAAAGTGTTTGCTGTTTACTGTCTGTCAGATTCATCACTGTGAGTACGTCTTTACTGTCCAGCTCACCTCCTGTTTCTCCTTCACCTCAGCTACAATCTGTGTTTGTCCAATCTTAGCACTGAAATGACAGACAGCAGCATCTCCAGGCAGAGGGAAGACAAAAACAGCCTCCAGTGGTTTGTCCTCCTTGTTCTCGTAGAGCAGAGTGGAGACCAGTGTAGCCACATGGTCCCTCACCTCCAGCTCCACTTCAATGCTCTTCAGAGGAACTGATGAGAAACAATTGATGACTGATTGACTGATATTTGACTTTGATAAGAAAAGCTTTTTGTCTTCCATTTGTACACAATCTGCCTGATAGTCGACTGGTGGAGTCCAAACTCTTTAGAAATGGTTTTGTAACCCTTTCTAGCCTGGTGAGCATCAACAACTCTTCCTCTAAGGTCCTCAAGAAATATCCTTTGTTTGAGACATGACATACGTCCACAAAGCTGTGTTGTGAAGCTCAGACTTTGATAGTGAAAACCCAGATTTCTCTTCTTTAAATGAGGCAGGGCCTCCCAGACTCACACTTGATTGTTATCCAAATGATTGAAACACCTGACTCTAATTTCCCCTTCAGATGCATTGATGATCCTAGAGGTTCACATACTTTTGCCATGCACAAATATGTAACATTGGATCATTTTCCTCAATAAATAAACAAACCAGTGTAATGTTTTGGACTCATTTGTTTAATTGATGTCTCTTTATCTAGTTTTAGGACTTGCATGGAAATCTGATCACGTTATAGGTCATATTTATGCAGAAATAGAGCAAATGCTAAAGGGTTCACAAACTTTAAAGCAGCACTGTATATCCAAACACAGACACACACCAGACCGTTTGAAACCACCCTCATTCTTGCACAAGATAATACAAGAATACAAACTGAAATAGTAGTCATAGCATGATTAACATTTGGAATTTATTGAGACAAAAATAAAAAATAAAAAAAATGTTTTCAGTTCTGTACCTGGTTCCCTCTCAGTGGTAAGTAGACCGCTGGAGTCTTCCATCCTACCTGTGCAACAGGTAACAAGGAGATTTGAGGACTTTCTGCTGTAGTGACAAATAAAAGTGTAATGCAAGTTACTTTAACATTATACTCTGTATATTGTTCAGTAGTTCGGACATTAGTTTGATAGTTTTTTCATTTTCATATGAGTGATGTCATCCAAATAATTTTTCTGATTCTCAACTTTTATCTTAGAGCTTTTCCAGATATTTTTAAGTTTTTTAGTTTAGTTTTCAGATACAGTGGTGGAATGTAACTAAGTACATTTGCTTAAGTACTGTACTGAAGTGCAGTTCTGAGGTACTTGTGCTTTACTTGAGTATTTTCATTTTTTTGCTATTTTGTACTTCTTCTCCACCACAATTCAGAGGAAAATATTGTACTTTCTACTCAACTACATTTATTTGACAGCTGTATTTACTTTTTACATTCAAAGTTTACATTAAATAATATATAAGCTTATAAAATACAAGACATTGTGAAAGATTAAAATTCCCAAACCTTTTGCCTGGTAACCCCTGTGTCTATAGTTCCTTGTCATGTTGCAGATGTTTGACTTGTTAACAGTTCCACCAAATAAATCATTGTTTGAGGCTCAATGAGGTAAGGCTTTCCAATATTTCACAAAAAAGAAAAGTTTAGAGATAAGTCTGAAAAATGCATCAAACTTTGGCAGAACTTTGTTGTTTTTTTTTGTTGTCCTCTACCTGGCTGATTTAATATATCTGTCACAGTCAGGGACATGTAGAGGATGTTAGAGGGCAGGGGGCCACATTCATAAAAGGCAATTTTTGCAGATAATTAAATAAATATATGCCTGTAATGACTAATTTTGCAACACTGTTAAATGGATATGTATATGTATAATGTATGTATTTAAAACAAACCCATGACTGAGGTTGGTTCAAACACAGCTACATGACATTTAATTAATGATACATACAAAGAAATGAAGTGTATTCCTGTAAATTCTCCTCACAATATTGCTGACAAAGATGTACTTCCTCTGGCTGCATGGCTGCCTCTCTCACTTCCATATTCATCTATTACCACTTCTACATAGAAGGCATAACTGCTTCAGTAATAATGGACAATAGGAGGATGCTGATATTGTATGGCTAAGATACTATTACTATGTGCCAACAAATCAGTTTCATATAGTTCACATATCATATCATAATACTGAGGCTTGGAAGACACCATGCATGTAAGCCACAATTCTTTAGATAAGGTATATTAGACACTGGTTTATAAAAGATTTTAACAGTTAATATTCCTTCATCCCTTCCCTCCCTCCAAAAATGTATGCTTACTGTACACATAATCGTGCATTAGGTGTTACTTTCATGCCTGACATTAATAACACAAACACAATGACAACATCACTGCTGACTATAGTTAATGCAGACACAATTTGACACTAGAAACTCTGATTAACTTAGCTAACACTGAACGCACCTCATTGGCTGTTTATGGAGGAAAACGTCGTTGTACTTGTTGAGTGTATCATTATCTTGTAGTTTATGGAGGATAAGGATGCTAATCTTTTTTACAACTTTATAACTAACGTAAAAAACTTGGTGAGACGTGTTACGTGACAGTATCCACACCAGCTTTGCATGAGATGTGCGATGACAATAATCACCTCGTGAAGTCCCCGTGAGTTCCGTCAGCAACAGCCACTTTACCTCGAGGTAAACTTTTAACCCTAACATATACTGATATAAATCCTCTGTCAGCTACACTCAGAAACAAGATGAGATTCTGAGTATATTATGTCACTCTGGATGTAGCAGGAATATATATATATTTTTTAAAAACACCCCAGAAAAGAGGAACTTTCTCTCTCGGGAAGCCAAACGGGCAGGTATTCAAGCCCCCTTTAAGATATATGTGCACGTGACTGGTCAGAGGGGGCGACGAGTACTTTCACTTTTGATACTGGAATAATTTTACATTGTAGTATTATTGCTACTTTTAGGCTCTCTTCCACCACTCTTCAAATACTGACAGCTGACTGATAAGTAACACAATAACACAACTGATTTAGCTGCATATACTGTAGATAGATAGATAGATAGATAGATAGATAGATAGATAGATATAACATTACTGCTCCCCTTAAATATGATAGAACTGAACCTTCCTGGAGGTCGAACTCCACTGTAAATGGTTTTAGCAAACGTTTACTCTAAATAATAAATACCCGTCTTGCTCACATAAAGTCAACGTCACAGTGTGTTCTGCGTCATCTTGGACAACTTAACAGATAAACAAAAACATGCGTACCTCTGAAGAGAAATGATTATCAGCCCGGGATAGTTTTAACCTAGTTTCCTCCTGTAACGCTGGATGTTATGTGAGAGAAGAGTTTGCAGGATGATAAAACAGGAACAGTTTAATACTCAGCTGTTCATAGACCCTCACTGCCAAATCTGTCACGCCTATGGGGGTACTCTCGATTTAACTACAGCGGCATCAGATGGGTGGGGTTTGTACTCGCTACTCATATTCCAAATCATTTTTGTCTTAGGTTTTTCCACAAAATAGCACACCTTATAAATTCTGAAATTACACATAGCCTACTTCTTCGTCCTCATTGAAACATCCAGAATCTATGAATAAACAAATATTTATATTATTTCAGAAGTTAAACTGCTGCACACAAGACGACTCCTACCTCACTGAATGGTTCATTCTAAGTATTTGTGTGCTGGGGGGTTTCACAGTTTGCATACTGGACCACGATTAGTTTACAAACCAGCTGTAATGTCACAAAATCATGTTGTTAGGCACAGAGAAACCTTCCTCTACAGTGAAAACAGCCTTCAGGTGTCAAAATCTGCACATCATTCTGCACAGTGAAGTTCAAACACCCCAATGAAGTAATGAAGAAATAAGTGAGACACATTTTTGAGTGTTGGGGATTTAGGTGCTCCCCCATGCCTCACAGCTGCTTTTTCTTCATATGTTCAGCAGTCACCTTTGTCTTTTCACATTCACCCTTTAAGACCACAGTGTTTGGTGTGAGTGTCACTCACAATAACTTCAAGTTGCATTAAGTGATTTTTCAACACTGGGTGGCAGTAAGACTCCAAAACAAGCTCACTGAATTGAGTGTGAATTGATAATTCATGACCTTGTAAGTAATAAAAAAATAACAGCTTTACGAAACATTAGTGACCCTAAAGGCTAAAGATAACAAATCACTACTACTTGTTCTTGTTGGCACTGTGGATCAAACATATGTATAAATGCAAAAAGAAAGCACAAAGTGGTATCTTTGGATGATTTGTATGTAATAAAAATAACTTGAACTTTTTAACTTCTTAGGCAACAGTGAGGCCACAACTTTATGCTGAAAGGTCTGGTTTGTTTTAGTAATAATACAAAGCAACATTAAAGCACTGAGACAGAAAAACACTAATGTCTTGTTACATGGCTGATCCTGGATGGATGAAGCACAGTGCAAATATACTAAGGCACAAGATATCATACAGGTAGAAAGTGCAAAGTAGTAACATTCAATGTTGATGAAGTAAATGCAGGATGGAGTAAATCTGCTCCTATGTACCAGTCTGGAAGGAAAAGCCAGTTTAACAAAAACCTCAAATCCCCAGTGAATCTTTCTGCACCTTGCAACCCAGCAGTGCATTTCCAGCTTCCACACACTCTGTCACACATGGTGCTGAAAAAAAACAAACACAGAACAAGCCATAATTAAACTGAATGTAGCAGCTGATTATAACCAGTACACACAGTTAAAAACATCAGATCAGCACTTATTATTATGATGATTACCTTTCTGAGCACAGAGCCATGACGCAGCCTTCATAGCCAGAAGCTCCCATTCATCCTGAACATCTGACTTGAAACCATGAAGCCAGATCAGAGCCAGAATGGTGGCCCACACTTCCTTGTTCACCTTTATCAGCAAATGAAAGAATAAAAGACAACAGAAAGAAACAAAATCAAGGAAAACAAAGACAGCAAAGCATTTCAAAGGAAAATGTGACTGCACAGTTCTTAAAACAGCAGTAACAATATTATATACTAAATAAAATAAGAGCACACTCAAATATGTACAGTACATGTGATTTACTCTCAGATATGGTCAACACCTTTCATTAACAGGTGGTTTAAAAACACCACAAGAGGGCACCATACACAATCTCTCAATCTGGTTGTATTTCTTCTGGACTAATTTCTATTGATTGTTTTTATGGAACAATATATCTCAGCATGTCTTTTTATTATTATACATACTGTATAGCCCTGATTTTTGTTTTGGTCTGTCTTTTTAAGTTTTATTTCATGGTGTATGTAACATTTTTTATAAAGTGATTCATTAAATCTGTTTTAGAATAAGTTCCCTCATTATTTTCTTCTCTTATTTTTGACAATGACCCACCGCTGAAGGTTTGGGGTTTTCCACCTCCTCGCTGGTCTTTCCCAGTGCAGCAGCCAGAGCTGGTTCAAGCAACCAGCAACCAGACGCCTTCTGGAGGGACACCAACTGCAGCAAAGGGTCTCTGCGAGGCTGCTTGGGCATGGCGACTTCAACCTCATCATCAATGTAGTCTGAGGACAACAAGAAACTGAAAACTCAGAGCTGAAAACAAAATCAGTCATTACAATTCATCCTCTGGGGACCATGAACGTCTGTTCTTGGGAATCCATCCAATAATTGCTACAATATTTTGATAAAAAATAAAAATGTCAACCTTATAGTAGTGCTAGAGGAGTTATGGGATCACCAAAGTTAGAAGGATTCATTTTTTGGGAATAATGAATACATTTTGTGACAATCCATCTAGTAGATGTTGAGATGTTTAACTGGCAAACTTTGACCTGCTGATGGCACAAGAGGAAAAGTAGAGGGTCATCAAAGTTAAGACATATTTGTGTTTGGTTTCTACTTTTCTAATTTGTGCATTGAATAAAATATCATGCTGGCTTGACTGGTAAAATACATAACTGAGTTGTACAAATACACTTAAGATTATCGCTATAAGCAGCAACACAGGGATCCAGCTCCAGTCTAGATTTTATCACAAGGTGAAAAAGGTGATTCAGAATGTAGATGGTTAAATTTAAAGCACTTAATATTCACATCAAGGGGTTTTTTCTTAATTTAAGTTTTTTAATTCAGATGGCTGTAACAAATATAGCCTTTGATATAAAAGACAATTCTTACATGCATTACTTGGACCAGATTACATGCATCATTGTGGACTTAGCAACAATGTGTTTTGGAGAAAACAGTTTTGTGTGTGACCACCAGCACACGCCTAACTCTTATATGTGAATCATTTAAGCATTTATGCAAAGGATAATTCTCAAGATAAAATATTTTGGGTAGAATATAAGTTTAAGTAATGCAGCTTAGTTGCAGTAACTACTGTGTATAAAAGCATAATGTCTTTCTCACATGTTGTCAAGTTGAGAAAAGTGGAGTTGAGTTATTCATCCTGTTTGACACAGATCTGTGGACTGACAGCTATATGTGACAGTTTTGTAGAGATTTTGAGATATTATTGTTCATGTATTTAAACAGTAGCACAGACAAAATAAATGTCTGTGCCCTCCAGAGATAATAGACCCTTGATGATGATGAGCAAAAGCAGTTTTAGAGATCAATGTCCGCAGGAAAGTAGTCAAATCTAATCGAAATGGGATGTTTTTAAATCTTTACTGAAGCTTATTTTTACAGAGCCTGCTGATAAATTCTGGAGGGTTCTGTTTACACTAAAACATCTGAACATTTTGTCTAGTCTATAAAGTTTGTGCACCACTGAAAAAAAAAACCAGAAACCTTTCTCACTTTTGTCACTTTCATCACCTTCGTCACCTTCGTCACAGCACTCATCCAGACAATATCCCTCTGCTTCACAACCACCATCATCAAAATCTGTTTTCTCAAAAAGAAATGCACTGTTACAATAGCAAAAATATTTAAAAAAATATTTAAAACTAATTGAAATGATCAGTGTCTTTAATGTTATTGTGCAATAAATGGTGCAGTGCACTGAACTAATGCTGGATTTTGTTGCCCTGAGCTGTTCTGTATCTGACCCTGGTTTGTGTCACCTGTGCACCCTGCAACACAACTCACAATTGTACTCAACAGCACCCCAAATATGAGTTACTTAATTAATAACTATTTCTGGAATAGACCTCAACTATTACTATTGTATGTATAAAGCACTGCACCTTGGGAATGTCATTAGTTTTTTAGCATAGATATATGCACAGACTAGTCGAATGGTCGAACATAAAGCAACAAGTGCCCTCGTTGTATTTTGTGTTCAGTGGATGTAGAAATACGCTGGTGTGTGTTCAAAGCGCTTTCAACTTTTTACTCACAAATGTCTGAAGAAGTACATGACATCATACAGTAGGAGGCAAACATCATCCCTAAGATAAAAAGAGAGTAGGATATTAAATGAAGGTCATTAGCTAGGGCATAAATATCAAACAATAAACCAATAAATTCCTTCATATAAAACTTACAGTTTTTCACAAATTCAATGCAGATCCATTTGTGAGCACCACTGCTTGCTGAGACTTGACTTAATTGCCTTGTCTCATAGAAGTACTTGTACTCAAAGGAATAATTTGACATTTTGGGAAATGTGCTTATTTGCTTTCTAGAAGCTAGTTATATGAGAAGATCAGTTTTATTCTTATATCTGTTTTTTCAGAATGCTACAGTAAGCAGCCAGTTAGTTTAGCTTTAGACCGGAAACCGCTAGCCTGGCTGTGTCTGCAAGTAACAAAATTTGCCTACTGATCTTCAAAAATTCACTAATTAACACACTGTATTTCATTTTTTTCATCTATACAAAAATTCAAGAGTAAAAACAGCAAATTATGGTTTTACAGGGGTTATGTGCTACTCTGTTGAATGAAGAGTCGTATTGATCTTTTAATCGAGCTTTTGGCAAGAATGCAAATAAGTGTATTACATCATATTGAATGAGCACAAGACCCAACCAGGCCAATGTCATGCTTATGCTTTTTTAAATTTCTTTTTGGAGCATTTTATGCTTTTATTAGACAGCACAAGTAGAGACAGGAAATGAGAGAGAGAGAAATGCAAGAAAGGTCCCCAGCCACACATGCAAATGCATTTTTAAAACCATGGCTCAATCCCAGCAGTGTGGCAATATATGTAATAATAGACATTATACTGTAAACATAGACATACTGTATGTGTGTGTGATTTATCTAGAATATCTTTACACATTGATTTTCCTAATCAGAACAATTATTTAGACAATGCAGCATTTAATAAATGCCATTGGATTAGAAATGGTTAAGACTTGAAATCAATGCACAAGTCATTGATCAGACCATGCAGTGCCTCTGTGAAGTTTTTGTTGTTTTCCTCTCAAATATTTGTAGAATTGTTCCCTCATTCCCACAATACATGGACATTAAATATCTAGTGCTATCATCAGGTCTAATTTTCAATTTGTATTATATGTTTATTTATGACCAAATACCTGTAAAACTAATCGTATCCATCAGCCTCAGCTTGCATGGCTGGTAGACTCTTAGTCTTGTTGATATTCTTAACAAAAACATTATGATTCTTCACGCATAGTTTTACCATAGAAAATGTAGATTTCATCTGATCAAATAAACCAGTGCTCAAAAATATCAAGGTGTGTTTTTAGCCATACTATCCAGGTGCATCACACATAAGGTTTGCCATACTGAGCTGGGAATAAGTAATGTTCTTGCAAACACTCACTGGGTGCTGGAACATTTCTTCGCAACAGAGGCCCTTGAATCGCCTCACTGTCGTCTTTATTGACAGCAATGAAGGCGGTGAAGGAGCTGCTCACTCCTGATTGGACACTGAGCTCCACCACCTTCTGCTTCACTCCTTCATCTTGCTCTACTTCATTCTCAATATCCATCTCAAGGGAGCGAATCAGAGTCCGAGCACCCAACCTGTGGACTGTTAGTCTGCAGACAAGACAGAGGAGTTAACTTTTTATTTGTATGAATGCAAAACAGTGATCTATGTCCAGTCAGGATATTTAACAACTTTTCAATAATAGAAATTAGATGCAAAGTAAAAAAAACATCATTAATGCTACAAAAATCCACAACTGTTTCCCAGTGACCTCTCAGATTTTTTTTTCTTAATACCCAACGACATGTTGGCAGAGGTAACACACACACACACACACACACACCGAGTCTGTGTATGTGTGTGTGTCTCTCACAGTTAAATATAAATGTAAATGTACTTATAAATTTATCTCAATAGAAGGCTACAACTGAATCTTCATTGGTATTTTGAGTTCTTACTGTATTTATAAGTGTAAATATTTATGTTATTTTACTGTACTATGTCACTTTATTTTAGTTACGTTGTACTGCAGTAAATACCATATTTCACATAAAAGCCTATGCTGTATGACCAAACCCTGTTTTACCCAGTGTCCTTTGCAGGTTTGAGACTGAAGCGGAGCTGGTTCTGGGATGGATGACCTGTCAGGCTGTACTTCACCGTCACACAGCCCTCTGCTGTCTCTGGACTCTGAAAGAGCATTACAGTGATAGAAACCAATCTTCTTATCTTAATTACATACCTGATGAAAACTTCAATCACTTAAATGTGGACACAGAAGATGCTATATAGTTCATGCAAACACTTTTTTGGCACTATAACACTGTTATTTACATTTTTCAAAGCTGAAAAATCAGACCAGAGAGGTATTTCACTATGACATGGTGCTGCTCCTACCTGTCCAGTGAGCTGGACATAAATCAGCGACCTTTGACCCTGGAAAATTGTTGTGATGGGTGGAGAGAGGATAGTGACAGACACTGCCTTTGGTAAATCCCATGTGACTGAGATGTCCACCACTGCTGGCTGCAGAGCAAATCGCAGCGACTGCATCACCTGATGAATAAAAAATGTTTATTCATTATTTATTTTTAATTATGTCTTTTGTCTAGATACAATTTTTTAAATAATAAATGGTCATGTCTTACTTTTGGTTGCATCCTGTCAGTTCCTGTGATGAACTGAGCGTGACCTCCTCCTTCCTTGGCCAACCCATTGATAAGAGCAGAGCTGGCTCCTTCCCCGATCCCAAAAGAGAAACACCTGCAATGAAGTAGTTTTGTTTTTAACACACAGAATTCAGACATTGGACATATTCTGGGAATTGTGTGGGTGATTGTTGTATTTTTGTATTTTGTGTTATTGTGCTTTCACCTGTGGGAGCCTGAGTTGTCCCTCACCAGATTTATAACTTCTTTGGTGTTCTCCACCTCGCCGTCAGTAAAGACAAACAGCTGGGACGGAGAGTTTACATATCACTGTTAGTTAAATATCATCGCACTATGAAACATGTAACATGTGCTATGAGTCATCCACAAAATATTGAGAGCAGTGTCAGGTTGCTGTTTCAGTAACACAATTAGATATAACAGTGATGTATATAGAACAGATAAGGTGTGTCATGTATGAGCCTCTAATAAACTGGTTTGTTCAACATTGTACTTGGAAAGGACAGAAAATTAGGAACTATTGAGTAGATCAATCAAGCAATTGTTTATAGATTGTATAGGATATGTTATCCCTCATTTATTTCCTATTCTTTGCTTGCTTGCTCTGGCTACACCAGCAGTCAAACACTTCATGTGCTCCATTAAAACACTGGAACCAGTGAATTTTCAGTGAGTAAATAACAGAAACAAGCAGCAGTTTTAATAAAAAATGTCAGCAAGCGTCAGTGAGTGAAATGAACACAGCTGAAAACAAACTGTCGCATCTGATTCAGCAACATTTTCCAGATGTATCACATTTGTAGCTTTCCAAATCCTGTCCAAACCTTCCTGCCACAACAGATCCACACTAACATTTCTCTGTCCACAGACATCATCAGGAAACTGTACAAACTACACCAGACTACACACAGGGAAGAGCTGTGATGTAAGTTTAATCTCTTAATGCAGAGCTATTCAGCTGTCACATGTCCCAACTTACTCACTTCAATGTAGACTTACCAGTTTAGACTTACTGATGGTTAAATATGCACTGTATGCTGTATTATGTGGGAATAAGTAAACAAAAATTAAATTTAAAACACGAATCAGACTGAGTGGCAGATATTACTAATTAAAGACTTGATTGATGAAAGAGGTGATTGGGACATTGTAAGGGCTTTATTTTGATGGCACAAGCACAGTAAACAGGAAAACATTTGGGTTACAGTGCAAGACTTGTTTCCAAGCACATGATCCAGGCCACTGAGACCCAGAGAAGCAATGGAAAATGGATGGATGAATGGGTACTAGTAGGAGCATGTTAAATTAATTGTCTGTTTACATTTTTTTTAGCATTATCTCTTTATCTCTCTATATAAAGCAAGGAATCTCTGTCTGTCTGTATGTATGTTTGTCCTTTGTATATCTTGAGAACCGTTCATCCAATCTGCTTCACACTTGGCAGGTGTATTGCTGGGGATACAAGGGAGTGCACTGTCGAAATTTGGTCCAAATTGGATATGTGACACGTTTAATATTAATAAACTTGGAATAAACAAGCAAACAGCAAGTCGCTCTGCTCTGCAGCAGTGGGGCAGGGCTTTGGGGCTCTGCTACTACATGTCATGAGCAGAGCTGTGCAACCCTGCCATGAGAGAGAGGGGAGGAAAACATCTCTCTTCATTAAATAACTTTAAATGTTAGGCTTTGTCATGGGTTTCCCAACTCAACTTAAAAAACAAAAGAGAAAAAGAGAGAGAGACGGCGAGATAGGAGAGACAGCGGTGGAAAGCTTTCTCTGAGAGAGAGAAATCCTTTGAATGACAGAAATACATTATATAATTATTTTCTGATTGTTTCACAGCAGTTATGTTCTAAAGAACAAATAAACAACCATCAAACATTCAACAGTTGATTTACTGTGGAGACAGATGCTCTTTGGGTGCAATTTGGACATGTAACATGTTTAACATTAATAAACTTTGCTCTGTGTCTGAGTGCAGCGGGGGCTGTTTGATATAATCACTGTCACATCACAGAGGGGTGGGGCTTCAGGGCTCTGAACAAGAGAGATGAACGAGGGCACACAGGAAAAAAAAAGAGGAGTGCAGGCACGTTTGATTGGCAGCAGAATCAACCAATGGAAGGCTGTAAAATGCTTCTTCAGTTCAACCTCTATTTAGTCTCACTGGTGAAGTTTCTGCCTGGATTAAGACCATTTAATTCATTAAATCCTTATTGTTTTAATTGATACATTACGTTGTTGCTGGGCTAGAAACATAAATACCAAGGAGACAAGAAAAGCAAATTGCTGATGAAGATCAGAAAAAAAACCACCAAACTATCAGAGGGTCATAGTTGTGTAACAAAAATGACCATTAAGTTTTTGCATAATGTATGTGTGTGTGTGTGTGTGTGTGTGTGTGTGTGTGTGTGTGTGTTACTTGTCTTGGTTGACTGGGAATGCAGGGCTGGCTGTAAATATGTTTGAGGGGCTCCAGGATCTCTGTTCCTCCCAGATCAGCGTCCATCTCCTCAACTTTCTTCAGAGCCTCTTCTATAGTCTTCTCACTGTACTCCACACTCTTACTGCCATCAGAAACACACAAATGGGGGAGGTAAGATGGTTGTGTAGCGCTACCAACTTCGACGACTCAATTTGAAAATCATATCACGTCTTTTTTATAGCATAACTGCAATCTTTCCCTAAACTTCCTCATGTATTAACTGTAATGTTAATGCCATGACCATATTTGTAGGAATAATTGATTTTGAAACGTTACAATGTTACAATTTCATTTGGAGGACACTTTTATCCAAAGCGACGTACACATAAGAGTTAATACAACACAAGCAAGGATCTATTCAGGAGAGAACAAGGTGAGAAGGACCATGAAGCTAAGTTCAGGTCCGATAGGATGTAGGTGCCAATAGGCAGTGCATAGAGGAATAAAGTGCACAGAAGTGGATAATAAGTGGAAATAATTTTTTTTTCAGTCCATCAAGTGTGGAGGTATTTGTGAAAGAGCTGGGTCTTTGGCTTTTTCTTAAAGATTAGAGAGGGAATCTGTAGATCAAATGGAGTTTGGTAACTCGTTCCACCACTGGGGAACTACAGAAGAGAAGAGTCTGGCTAGCGACTTAGGGCTCTGTTGGGAAAAAAAATTGAAATTAAACATAATTTGGGTTTTGCTGAATCACCCAAAATCAAAGACAGCTGACAGCACTGACTGACTTTCACACATGCAGTCTATCCCTGAAATGTTCAGGAACTTTTCTTGCATGGGGTCATGTGTGAATGGGAGCAGGGATTGACATTCTGGAAAATCTGTACTACCAATTTCCCACCTCAAGACCTAGTAACATTTCAGGGAAAATGCTGGTATGGCTGTGTTGTGAATAAAAGCAGTAACATTGCAGGTACAAGGACTTAAAGGGTTACGTCTGTCTAACGAAAGATGCTTTCACGTGGAACAAACAAACCAATCACAAGACTCTGCCAATGACGTATTTGAATCCACGACTTATTTACAGTTGCTTTGCCAATGCCTTCGCAGGTAATTTGTCACACAAACTTGTTGAATATTAAATACATTACAAGAACATTGTCACCAGAAAAAAACAGCTCCTCACCCGCCATGTTCCTGAAAATAATGGGAGACATCTTTTGCTGCATACACGTATGTCTGGCCTTGCCCCATGTTGGGTATTATGGTGGTTGGCATCCATAAGCATTACTACCATCTGCTGGACTGTCCCTTGCCCCATCTATTCCAGCATTGCCTGGCATGTGTGAAAAGGTGAAAGACGGAAATGTTCCTGAATGTAGCTGCATGTCGTAATAGTGTGTGAAAATCACTAGCGGTGCCTAAAAGGTTATCCAAGTAATTACCAGGACCTACATGATAAAGAGGCTATACAAACGCACATGTGCAAACAGTGATATCTAAGGCAGAAACACATTTTTGTGGACTGAGTCAAATGAGGCAGTGATTTACGGGAAGATGTGTTGATAACTGGACCCGAAACTGTAGATGTTGAAGTAGCAGCCCATTGGTAAACTTTTCAGCAGGAGCAGTAGAGTATCCTTGGAGAAAGAGAGAAAAGAGAGTGAAGGCCACTGTGTGAGAGGAACACTATGAATGATTTTATGACAGAGTTGACACATAATGAATACCCTGGCACTGCCAATGCGAGTCTCTTGCTGGTTGCTGTTATCCATACAACAATCCATACTTCCAGATCGATCGATCAAGAACACAAACTCTCCACATGACACGACTGAAGACATCACAGCCTGGGGGAACTCAGGGTACAGGCTCAGCATCACCACTGGATCACCCATCAGAGTGCCTGAAACACAGGAAAGAGACACAAAAATGACCAGAAATCTGCTTTTTATCATTTATTACAACACATGTAACTCATCAGTTTGAGGATGAGGATAATTAACTTTTTATTTACAGAGTAACAACTTCTCTAATTGTCACTCACCAGGCTTGGCAGAGGCCTGTCCTGCCTCCACCACAGCAGTGGGCTGGTGGGCGTCTTTGTAATAAATCAACAGTTCAACATCCCTGTCGAACTTGTGTCCTGCAGCCAACTTGACCTGCAGTTCACAAAACACACTCATAAACATAAATAGAGAGATGTCTTGTTCTCAGTAATGAGGAGCAATCACACACAGCAGACACGTTAGCACTCTACATACCGTGGCCTGAGTTTGCTCTGTGTTGAGGTACTGGAGAGGGTCCAGGGAGCAGTTGGACTCCACTTTAGAGATTGGACGAGGAGAAAACACCCGGGCAGAGAAAGACAGACTGTAGGGCACCAGAGAGGCTGGAACAGATGTCACCTGGACGCTGCCACCTTCACTACCTGTGAACAACATGAAACAGGTTTAAAATGTTGTGATCAAAGACACTAAAACCACTTATTTAGCTGAAAACCTTCAGTCCAGATGAGGTTCTGGATGATCAGGAAAATAGGGGAAACAAATCCTCAACCTAAATATTCTGCTTTAAGTAAAAATATACTACTAAAAAAACTACTAGATACTCTGAAGGAATGCTCATCAATTTTCTGCTGCTTATCAGCAGCCATTGTGACCTACAGTTCTCAAAACACAGTGACATGGTGGAAAGTTAAGCAAAGAAGCCGAAGCACCATGTGATCTTCAGTTCCTCTTGAAGGGTCCTGAGGCGTTTCTAGATGGGTTATATGGTCCAGCATACTCTGTCTACACAAGGGTTTCCTCCCAATTGCAAGTGCGCAAGTGAGGTATCCTAATCGCATGCCTGAACTAACTCAAACAGTGAATTCAAACTGAGGTCTTTCCAGATGTCTGAGCTCCTTACTCTCTCTATAGGGAATAGTGTTAGCCACCTAGCAAGGGAAAAGCTCATTTCAGTCTCTTGCATCCACTCCAATGACACAACACTACCTTGTCATGGTAGTAACACAGAAAAACGAAACACCTCCCACACTTGGCCGCCAGTGAGAACAATCATGCTGTCAGTCTGAACACAGTTTAATGCTGTTTAACAAGTGTGATGTCACATATGATTAGTTATTTTTTCTAAATCTGCCAGGTTAATTTGAACTTCCTTTATTGAAACTTTGGCCTTTGACCTTCACGTAACTCATCTCATTCACTTGTCTCATTTAAATGTTTCAATGTAAATGTAAACATAGACATTGTCCAATGCATGTAACACCACCTATGTGTTTGGTTGGAAAAGTAAAACTGATTGAAAACCACTCTGGTAAACCGCTGTGCTTACTGGAAGCCAGCTGCAGGTGAGGTTAGTATGTTTTTAACCTGCGGTAAGGTGACCCAGTTTCTTTCAGCGTCGATACTTCTTCAAACTGAGTTTGCTGCTGCCTCTAGGTCCAAATAACTCAATTTTCCCACTGACAGATATCTGTCACATCAACCACATATATCACAGGTACTCTTTCTTCCTCACTATATACTCATTCAGAAGAGGTGTTTGTGCCAGAAATCTGTGTCTTTATTCTTTTTATTCTAAAGAAAAGTTACTTGTCTTTGTCGTGTGCTTAGAAGCATTATAATTCATTTTGCTGTCCTCACTCTGTGATAGATATCAACACAGGTCAGAATGCTTGTGGTGGTGTTCTTGAAATTTCAGCTTCAAATGGGACTTCTGATTATGCAGCGCTAACTGTTTCCTAACTGGTGAAGGTGAGTGAGTGGCTCCAATACTTAGTCTTGCTGTTTATTAAACCATGTTGTCACATTTTCTGTTTCCACAGGATGTAAATACAGGAGATGCAAGTGTTTGTGTGGTGACTTTAAAGGAATAGTTTGATATTTTTTGAAATTATTCACTGTCTTATACCGAGAGTTAGATGAGAACATCATGTCTGTACGGTAAATATGCAGCTGGTTAGGTTATCTTAGCATAAACACTTGAAATAGAGGGAAACAGCTAAGCTGGCTCAGTCTAAAGGAAACATCAAGGAATATCTTTCTTTGTTTAACTCTAACCCTTTAAAATTTGAAAAATAATTGCAAAAAATGTTTGTGTCAAAGGCTGTGGGGTTTTTGACCACTTGTGGTGCTATGAAGCAATGTTTTTACAACATTTTATTTGTATCATGCACACATAGAAGGAAACATGTGGGAGGTCGCAGCGAAACAATACATATTCTTGTTGATTGTTTCATGCTATTTTCTAGATTGACTGTGGGTGGCGCTAACAGCAAATAAGCATTTCAATGCACTTGCAAAGGCAGTGAAGAACACAGTAAACGATTATGCAGAATATTTTAAATCATGGATCTGTGATTTAAAATATTCAACATATTGCCTTTGCAAATGTTTAATGACGAAGTAAATTAACAAACATATTTGTTAAGGATACACACAGTGCGTTTTAGTAAGAAACACTGGATGTTAACATTTATTTGTTTACAAGAAAACTCTACAGTCTCCTGTAGGTGTTATGAGTTTTGAGGCTGAAATCAGCACAATTGGTAGAGGTTATAAGACGTAGTTTTAAGCCGCTTTTTGCCGAGTTTTGAGATGATGTGTTCCATCGGTGTATTGCACAGTGGGTTTGTGGCTTCCCCTATTGTATGTGGGTGCACTTGGCACCAAGTGCATCACTGTCGAAGTAAGACTCTTTGTGTCAGGTGTGGTGTGCACTAAGCAGAAAGTGTTTTCCTACCCTTAGGTTGGTAGCGAGGGTTGAGCACAGCAGGCAGACAAAACCTCAGCCCGTCATCAGCCTGCACAGCCAGCTCAGTGACGTACTCCAGCCTGATGGAGGCGCTCTCTCCTGGAGGCAGACTGCCCACACTCAGAGAGAATATATCTGGGCTCTGATCACTCTCTTCCAATAGGAAGGCCTGCTGACCGGAGCTCAATGCATCATCATACTCCTCATGAGCCTGCAGATGACACATGTGAGTAATGGTTGGTGTGTTTACTGTCTTTTCAGATTCATTATAGTGAGTACGTCTTTACTGTCCAGCTCACCTCCTGTTTCTCCTTCACCTCAGCTACAATCTGTGTTTGTCCAATCTTAGCACTGAAATGACAGACAGCAGCATCTCCAGGCAGAGGGAAGACAAAAACAGCCTCCAGTGGTTTGTCCTCCTTGTTCTCGTAGAGCAGAGTGGAGACCACTGTAGCCACATGGTCCCTCACCTCCAGCTCCACTTCAATGCTCTTCAGAGGAACTGATGAGACAGAGAGAAACAACACAAACACTGTGTGACCACTGTTGTCTTTTCTGTGGGTGAAGATATGATTTCTGATTGTAATTAAGGTCGTTTTCTGTACTGAATTGTTACATTTTTAGCCACACTACAGTTGTACTTTCTTGTTAACCAAGCTGATAGTTAAAATGCTTCAGTTTGTGCAGGAAACCATTATGTATCTGAAAGCCTTTACAGCCAACATTTGAAGCTTACATGAGTACAAAAAAAGGTTTTCTTGGAAATCATATATTTCTGTGTTGGTGTTTTCTAACAGCTCTGTACCTGGTTCCTTCTTGGCAGTTAGCAGACCACAGTGGTTCATCTTTGCACCTGTGCAACAATTAACAAGGACATATAAAGACTTAATGCTGCTGTGATCAATAATGACATTACTATACTTCATAGACATTGACCAACAATTAAAATAACAACAAATATGGATTTCCTCTTTCTTATTATAAATATTTTCACAATATGCTATTGATGATATATTATTATATGTTAAATTATTTTGCTAATCCATTCAGATAAAAACATAAAGCCATGACGTAACTGCGACGTCATCTATTTACTGTAATCACATACTGTATGAATAAATAAATAAAAAATAATAATTTCACCACTTTTCAATCTGTGGCTTCATTTTTTTCCAACTTTATTCGTTTTTAAGGTGCGTATGTAGAAATGTATCTCACTATGACGTAACAGACCGAAACGGAAACAGAAACCAGCTGAATTTATCTGCGCATCACTAACCTTCTTCTTAGCCGTGTTTTTTATGCTATTACAATATTTCACTAAAATTTGAGACAAATGTGACGCAGCACTACTGTAGCAGTTGTATTATTGAGGTTTTCCGGTGTATAAAATATCGCTGCTTCTGCCAATAGAGCGTCATATTGAATAAAAACACAGAAGAAATGCCTACCTTTGAGGATAAACGTGTCCGAGACTATTTCACTGTATTTTCCTCTTTTAAGTACGTAAACACAGCTTATGTTTACAAGGCAGGAAGTGTAAATGTACACAGTGCAGTGAGTCACGCCTGCGAGGTGCGCTCGATTTATAGCACCGGCTGAGTGGAGGCTCAGGCTGCTTATGCCAAGACTTTCTGCAGCAATATCATTTTACATATTACTATTTGACATATATTGTGCACGTTTTATAAATGCAAGTGTTTTTAAGGCACCCTTAAGTTTGTTCTATCTAAGACACAACTTCTAATACACAAAAAAATGTAGAAACAAAATACTGAAGGGACCCCTGGTCCATCAAGTTCTGATAGATGTGATACACCACACACAAGGTGTAGCTGACAGGAGGCAATATTTTAAGTCTGTCTTGAAACACTAGTCAGGTCCCCAAATTAATAGTGACACATTTTTTTCTTGTCATAATCATTCCTCCTGTTCATACTGACCATTAAAAGATCCCTTCCTAATGCATTTAGAATATACAGAACCAGTCAAAAGTTTGGACACAATTTCCCATTCTCATGAATGAAAATGTGTGGCCAAACTTTTGACTGGTACTATGGGGGCCAAAAAGATCCATAAGCCTCCTTATGTGCAAAAACGTATTTAAAAGTTTATCTGAAGCTAATGTGAAGTTTCAGCTGTCCAAATGAGTCAAATCAAGCAGATATTGTTCAACATTAAAGTCTTTTCAGTGTCAAAGTCCCTCTTTTTGTACATCCAGCTCAACAGGGAAAGACCATCTGAGGAAACATGAAGAAGCTTCATATAAACTTCAGATAAACTTTAAAATACATTTTTGAAAAAACATGGTTTTTTGCCCCCATCACTTACACTGAAAGTGCATTTGAAAGGGATCTTTTAATAGCCAGTATGAACAGGAGGAATGATTACAGTGAGGGAAACCCTTTTTACTGTTCATATGGACTGTTGTTTTAAGACAGACTTGAAAAATTGTGAACCTGTCCTTTAATGAAACCTATAAACAACTTTCAAATACAACAAAAAAAATCAGAATCGCCTGATGATCAAATGTTAGAGACAGAAAGTACATCTGGCCTCCCTCTGTGTACTGGAAGCTTTACTGTATTTGCCTTAAGTTGCCTAAACCCTTCTTTCACTTCAGTTGCAGTTTTAGGAAAGTGAAAGAATATTTCCAGTTGAAGTGTTTTACAATTGCAGTGCAGGTGATCAAAACAAAGCAGTGCTCTGAGTGTGGAGGAGCAGGTCTGACTACCTAGTATTATGCCACACATAGTTGGTAGTTTACAGAGTGCAGCTCGGTTTAACAGCTGCAGGTCATTTCATTGACAGTATGTTTAGGCACAAACATACAGCATGGAGCATAGCACAGCTTCAATGTCTGTGCGGATTAGTTATATGTAACATCATCGTTATATGACATCAATAAATTACTGCCAAATTTGGCAACATTTTTATTAAATACAAAGAAATCATGGCAACAGTAACACAGTTGAGTTGAGGTCTCCAAAAGATTCACATCATCACCATCTAGTGGGTGAGAAATAAACACACTTTACAACAAATGGATGCAAAGTTAAAGTGAGTCCCATAATAATACACAGGGTTTCTGTGGTGTTTGTATAGTATTCCTCTGAAATATAAAACAGGATTATTATAGTTGATTGTATTGAAAAAGCACCTGGAGAAGTTGACTCTGATCACAGCAGAGATGTTGAAGACAGATCTTTCACAAGGAAACTTTTTTAAAGCTGATACAGGGTTTTGTGCTTTAATTATGTTTTCCTGACTTGTTCTAAACTTTGGATACCAAATTTTCTGTGTATTTATTTACAATGGGCAACCGTTGAAGTCTACTGTACAGCCTTACAGTGGACTGGATTTTCTTGGAATTAAAAAGGTTTTAATTGTAAGAGCAACTTTAATGCTGAAACCTCAAACAGACAAGCTGAGATTTTCAGAGTTAAAGTCCACTTCGACTTAAAAACATGTTTTTCTTTTTGTTCCCATAGTTGGATGTTCGAGCTTCAATGTGCAGAATGATGTATGTGCAGCAATCAACATTGGAGGGTTGTTTTCACATTCATCTGCTCTGAGTGGAAGGTTTCTCTGTGCTCATTGAAAATCTGATTTTAAGATGTGTACCTACAAGCATGATTTGTGACATCACAACTTTTAAGAATCCAATCCTGGTCCAGTATGCAACTTTCACAAATGTGATGTGGAACCTTGAAGCCTCCAGTGCACAAATACTGAGAATAGACTTTACAGTGAAGTAGGAAACATCTTATGTTCAGCAGTTAAACTTCTGAAATGAAGAATATTTGCATTTTCATGTGTTCTGGATTTTTTAAGCGTGGGAGAAGGAATAGATTGCATTTTAAGGATTTTAACATGGTAATTATACTTTTTTGTGGAAAAAAACATATCAGACATACATCATTGTTCCAAGAAGAGTATTTTTATGTCTTAATACATGTCTAGAGGGGATCTTTAAACATTTAATTGACGTTATTCCTGGTGACAGTCTCCTCACAGAGATACAACTTGTCTATTCTTCAATAAGATTAGCCTTTTTTTTTTTTTTACCCCTCTTTAGCTTTTTAGTAAAAGTATTTTTTCCCAAGTGTTAGGACTGTTTGGTTTTGATGGTCTCCTAGAACGAGCATTTTTACACAATTATGTGCAGCCTGAGAGCAAGCTCTTAACTCTGAATGCCATCTTCAGGATTAAAATACCATAAAGATTATGAAAAAAGCAGCAATCTCTGGTTGGTTAGTTAAAAAAACATTACAGTTTGGTCCGCAAGATGTGTTTTGCAATTCAGTATATATCTGGTGTCCCATTGTTTTTAATGCAAAATGAACAGAGCAGGTGTGAAGTCTACAATTGAGCCAGTCATGTTCATTTTTATTCAATTTTAATTTTCAGTTGTATTAGACACAAACAGACATAAAAGGCATTAATACTTCATGTATGTATGTATGTTCAAATAAATATGGAGCACTTTTTTTGAAAAGTTACATTTTTTACAGGAAAACACCACACTGAAATAAAAAAAAAAGAATAGGATTTAATAACTACCAATGAAGATAGTATTGTGCAATGTTAATGAAGTAAATGCTGTAGAATGGAGTAAATCTGTGATCTGTATGGATCCTGAAGGAGAAGTAGCTTTAATGGAAACCTCAGAGCCCCAGCGCATCTTTCTGCACGCTGCAGTCCAAAAGTGCATTTCCAGCTTCCACACACTCTGTCACACATGGTGCTTAAAAAAAACACAATAAACAAGCCATTAACAGATTGAATGTAGACAAACGAGAACACACTGTTAAAAACATTAGATCAGCACTTATTATTATGGTTATTACCGTTCTTAGCACGGAGCCATGACACAGCCTTCATAGCCAGAAGCTCCCACTCATCCCGAACATCTGACTTAAAACCATGAAGCCAGATCAGAGCCAGAATGGTGGCCCACACTTCCTTGCTCACCTAATTCACCAAATCAGAGAAAAAAAACAGATGACATGGAACAGCCACGAGAGGAAGAAAAACATCAAATAGCATAAAGAAGACAACATATCTCAAGAGAAAATGTTGCTGTATGGCTTTGAACAATCTTCCTGACAACATTAAAGGTATAATATGTAATTATTCCACATTAAAATGTCTAAAAACAACTAGACCTATGTTATATATTTTGTTGAGTTGTGTACTTACATTATCCCAAACGTTTCCAACAATTTTCAAACCTAGAGAAATCTGTAATTTAATCAAAGTAATGGACTGTTTCATTTGGTCGCATGTCAATGGCGTCATACCTCCTCTACCAAAGATTAAACACGCACAAGATGCATACAGCGGCGCTGTTTGTCCGCTACAATGGCGTCTACCAAAGAGTAACTTACACACATACAAGATAGTACATCGGCGTTGTGGTTGTTCCACAGAAACTGTTATGAATTGACTTTTATTCAGTTTTAAGCCACATTTTCATGATAAATTTAGGTCGCTTTTGACTATATATTTTAGCCGGAAGAAGCATTTTAGTCATTGAACGTCTGGATCCTAAGTTATCAGAGAAATAAACTGGGCAAACGTTAGCAGCAGCTCGGCTAACAGCCCATACCGGACGTCCGGTCGTCGCCGTATATCGTCGGAGAAACACTGATTTTTTTTAGATGAAACAGCTTTATTCAGTGTTTTGTGTGTAATCCCCGGGTCCGTTTGTTCTGGAGAGGAGGAGACCTCTGTGGGCAATTCGGCTACCGGTAAAAAAAAACCATCCTGAATGATTAACACCAGAGTAATCCTATCCCGGTGAAGCTGGTTATTTAACAATGAAGAAAACAACTCCCATGATCCCTTGCTACTTCACACCGTCATCACACTCCGTCTTTTGTTATTGTTTTAATTGAGCGACCCCTAGCGGCTGAAATTACATATTGCGCGTTCAATTTGATGTACTAAAATAATGAATTTTTGTATACTGTATAATACCATCTTATTTATAATTTATGTTGTGGTGATTTAGTTCCATGCGTTTTACTCTTTCCTCTGTTGGTATATAAACAATGTCATGAAATCAGTTTTTAAATAAGTTCCATCATTCATTTGTGTTTTTTTTTTTTTTTTTTACAATGACCCACCAATGTAGGCTTTGGGTTTTCCACCTCCTTGCTGGTCTTTCCCAGCGAAGCAGCCAAAGCTGGCTCAAGCTCCCAACAGCCACATGCCTTCTGGAGAGACACCAACTTCAGCAAAGTGTCTCTGCTAGGCTGCTTGGTCCAAGAGTCTGTGCGTCGTCGCACATTGAAGGAAAAAGACAAAGCAAGTGTAAAATAATAGAATCCTTTTGGATTATTACCGAATGGTATGTATTTGGTTTCTACCCGTTAAAGGGGAGTTTTTCCTTACCGCGGCTGTCGTCAAGTGGTTGCTCAAGGGGGAATTGTTGGGTCTCTGTAAATTAAAGAGTATGGTCTTGACCTGCTCTACGTGAAAAGTGCCTTGAGATGACTTTTGTTGTGATATGGCGCTATATAAATAAAAATTGATTGATTGATTGATTGATTTGGAGCGTGATTTCTTTTTCCATTTTTGTTTAAATATGTTGTGGCTAAGCGTATTTGAGTAAATTACTGAACTTAAAAATGTAAGTCACAGTGTTTTATAGGAATATGTCACTTTATTTCTTCAAATCATGCCACTGCTTCCAATTAGAAATAGCTGTCTTCACCTTTTTTCATAATTATTGAAAATTAAACATGAAGCATTCCAGTTTGTTCCAATCAGCAAGATAATTCTGTCTTAACTTTGATAATTGTGCAGACAGTTGACATGAATGATTGTACTAAATTTCACGCCAATCTACCCAATAGTTGTGTCTTCAATAGCCTCTTAAAAGTTGTTACTTACCATAATAGATTTCTCCAGCAGCCTCGTTATCTAGACAATTAAGATTCATCATGTCCATCGATTTAAAAGAAAATGTGAAGTAGGACATTACTTGTTATACACATAATTAATTGTAATACACAAACCACTATACAAGAAACAAGGGCACAGTTTGGTATAAATACAACTCTACTTAATAACAAAAAGAAACACAAGGCAATTCATTTAAATAGGGTGACACCTGCACTGCTACATACACACATGACATGTCTCACTCTCCATTTAGTCTACCAAACGCAATTTGGCGATCTATCTAAGCTGTAAAATTTCCCATTTCTCCCTCTGCTATGCCAATGCTGCTGCAGCTCTGCACCACAGTATTGCTGCCTGCTGATTCAGCCCAACCACTACCCCAGCATCCACCTGCAGGCACCGGCTAGAGGGACAATACTTACTCATCACTCCCCAGTATCTCATGTGCATACATATCAGCGGAAAGTGATGAGGTTGGAGCCAAACTCTATGTTCTACTTGCTCTAAATTAAAATTTCAAATGTGAGTTGTCTGACCGAAATATCTTTAAAGATACAATAATTACATAATAAATCCGAACAGAAAATATAGCGTTTGCAATACTCTCAACACATTCCCAAAAAATGGAAATTTCTATACTGTTTAACACCTCAACCTACAGCCTGAGAATTTATCATCAAGCTGAGTGTGCACCTGTCTTAACCAGGTTGAGGTGACTTGAGCCTTTATTATAACTTCTGAAAGTAATCAATATGAATAATTTTATTCACAAAATTAGTCTGAATAATTTTTCACAAAATTATTCAGATGAGTGCTAAATAAAATTATGATTTATTGGTTTATAGGCTTTACAGTGAGAACAAAAAGTTCTGAAGTTACTGAAGAGAAGTGAACTGAATATTATTAACTCTGTTCCTGATCTATTGTACAGGCCTTTTTATTTATTTATTTTTTGTAATAAATAAAGTCTGTTGTACCAGTATAATGTGGCAGCTTTCAGGGCACAGAACAAACAGTTAAATAGGGTAACTATGTACAATGTAATATCTGCCTTGACATAAATAATGCAACGTGGCAGCTATGTAGATGTTTCTACTTACACCCAGTATCATAAGTGTGTGGAGGCCGGTGGGAGAGAGAACTCTCAAACTGGTACTTCTTCTCAGACATTTTTTTTTTCTTCCTCCAGCCACCTAGCTTCTGCTTCATTCTGGAGAATAATGCTGTGCTGCGGGGAGACTGAGGTGCAGCAACTGTTGAGAGAGCACAGTAAAACACAGCCTGATGCAACTTACGACTTGGACATCTTGGACAACAAATTACATGACATAGCAGAGGTCCTCATACCCGACGCTATAAAATGAAAAACAAAAGAGAGAAGACTATGAGGTCAAGTAAATATTAGATGAGAAAAACAAAAAAATATCAGCTAATAAAATACTGGTTTCTCAGTTTATTGCAATGACTCACAACAACTAGTAGTATTACGCAAGATGTTCAAATATTCAAAAGTGCAACTTATTACAAACACAGACAGGTATGTGAACAGGTAATTACACACAAATACACTGTGATAACAGAGGAAATACTTTTATCTCATAATATAATAAGAGTGATTAATAGATTTGTGATTACACCATTTTGCTTCTCTGTACTATTTCGTTGCCCTAGGCAACTGCATATGTTGCCTACACCCAGGACTGCTAAAGTCTACCAGAGGCAATACAACTCCTACATACAGTAGTTCACAGTAAAAGCTGCAAGAAATTAAAGAGCATTTCTGACACAAAAATGTATTTTGTATTTCTTTATATTCGAATTCAGCTTTTTACTTACATTTTCTCATCGGTGGAGCAGCTGACCTACTACAGCCCGTCAATGCTTAAGATGAAAAAAAATATAAAAGAATATGAGGTCAAGAAAATTTTACATGAGAAAAACAAAAAATATCAGCTAATAAAATACTGGTTTTTGAGTTTATTGCAATGATAACAAGTACTTAAAAGTATTATGCAAGATGTTCAATAGTCAAAAGAGCAACTTATTACAAACACAAACAGGTATGTGAACAGGTAATTACACACAAAAACACTGTGATAACAGAGGAAATACTTTTATCTCATACTATAATAAGAGTGATTAGTAGATTAGTGATTACACCATTGTGCTTCTCTATACTGTCTTGTTGCCCTAAGCAACTGCATATGTTGCCTATACCCAGGACTGCTAAAGCCTACCAGAGGCAATACAACTCCTACATACAGTAGTTCACAGTAAAAACTGCAAGAACTTAAAGAGCATTTCTGCAACAAAAAATTATTTTATATTTACTCCGTGTTTCTATCTATATACTGTTTTCGTAGAAATACTCAGATGTGTGTTTATCCCATTCAGCATTTTACTTACGACTTCCCATGACTGGGGCAGCAAAATCATAACTCTGCGTAGACAAACTCTGTGACACGGCCCTCCCCATCATGCCTTTAAGAAGAAAAAAAAACGGATATGAGGTCAAGAAAAACAAAAAAATATCAACTAATAAAATACTGGTTTCTGAGTTTATTGCAATGATTCACAACAAGTAGTTAAAAGTCTTATGCAAGATATTCAAGATGTTCAATAGTCAAAAGTGCAACTTATTACAAACACAGACAGGTATGTGAACAGGTAATTACACACAAATACACTGTGATAACAGAGGAAATACTTTTATCTCATAGTATAATAAGAGTGATTAATAGATTTGTGATTACACCATTTTGCTTCTCTATACTATCTCGTTGCCCTTGGCAACTGCATATGTTGCCTACACCCAGGACTGCTAAAGTCTACCAGAGGCAATACAACTCCTACATACAGTAGTTCACAGTAAAAGCTGCAAGAACTTAAAGAGCATTTCTGCAACAAAAAATTATTTTATATTTACTCCGTGTTTCTATCTATATACTGTTTTTGTAGAAATACACATATGTGTGTTTATCCCATTCAGCATTTTACTTACGACTTCGCATGACTGGAGCAGCATAATCATCACAACTCTGCGTAGACAAACTCTGTGGCATGGCCCTCCACATCATGCCTTTAAGAAGAAAAAAATGGATATGAGGTCAAGAAAAACAAAAAAATATCAACTAATAAAATACTGGTTTCTGAGTTTATTGCAATGATTCACAACAAGTAGTTAAAAGTCTTATGCAAGATATTCAAGATGTTCAAATATTCAAAAGTACAACTTATTACAAACACAGACAGGTATGTGAACAGGTAATTACACACAAATACACTGTGATAACAGAGGAAATACTTTTATCTCATAATATAATGAGAGTGATTAGTATATTAGTGATTACATCATTGTGCTTCTCTATACTATCTTGTTGCCCTAAGCAACTGCATATGTTGCCTATACCCAGGACTGCTAAAGCCTACCAGAGGCAATACAACTCCTACATACAGTAGTTCACAGTAAAAGCTGCAAGAACTTAAAGAGCATTTCTGCAACAAAAAATTATTTTATATTTTTTTATATTCGAATTCAGCTTTTTACTTACAATTTTTCATGGTTGGAGCAGCACACCTCTGAAGTCTTGCTGGCATACCACAGCTCATCATCATCATCACTTAAGAAGAAAAAAAATATACAAAATATGAGGTCAAGAAAATATTACATGAGAATTACTTCACAAAAAAGTATCAGCTAATAAAATACTGGTTTTTGAGTTTATTGCAATGACTCGCAACAAGTAGTTAAAAGTATTACATAAAATATTCAAAATGTTCAAATATTCAAAATGTGAAAAAGTGCAACTTATTACAAACACGCAACTTATTACAAACACACACAGGTATGTGAACAGATGATCACACACAAATTCACTGTGAGCGCAGATGAAATGCTTTTATCTCATAATATAATAAGAGTGATTAGCAGATTTGTGAATGAAGAATGATGATTTCCATACTGTTAAAGCATTACACCACTGTGCTTCTCTACACTATCATCAGTGTTTTTATTAGTTCTTAGAAACACTCACTGGGTGCTGGAACATTTCTGCGCAACAGAGGTCCTTGAATCGCCTTGCTGTCACTTTTATTGACAGCAATGAAGGCGGTGAAGGAACTGCTCACTCCTGATTGGACACTGAGCTCCACCACCTTCTGCTTCACTCGTCCATCTTGCTGTCCTCTGCGCTCTCTCTCTTCCATCTCAAGGGAGCGAATCAGAGTCTGAGCACCCAACCTGTGGACTGTTAGTCTGCAGACAAGAGACAGGAGTTAGGTGATGCTTCATGTGTATGAGTAAAATAAAGAGATATACAATCTAGCTACAGTAATCATATATTAGGTTGAAAACATCAAGCAATATCTCAGTATATAATTACCCAGTGTCCTTTGCAGGTTTGAGACTGAAGCGGAGCTGGTTCTGGGATGGATGACCTGCCAGGCTGTACTTCACCGTCACACAGCCCTCTGCTGCCTCTGGACTCTGAGAGAGCATTACAGTGTTTGAAATGATATCTATTATTGTAATCACATACCTAATGAAAAAAATATGTATACAGTAGTCTGCTGAGTATCAAAGTACATCAAAATACAAAACAAAGCTCAGCACACTGGGATTATATTACAAGAAATATTCATTTGTCAAGGACCGAAGTGTGCTGCTCATGGTTATACAGAGGAGTTTAATGGCTTCAAATCACTATGTTCGTATAGCTGAATGCTAAAAAAATCAGACCAGAGAGGTATTTCTCTATGACATGGTGCTGCTCCTACCTGTCCAGTGAGCTGAGCATAAACCAGTGACCTTTGACCCTGGAAAATTGTTGTGATGGGTGGAGAGAGGACAGTGACAGACACTGCCTTTGGTAAATCCCATGTGACTGAGATGTCCACTACAGCTGGCTGCAGAGCAAATCGTAGCGACTGCATCACCTGATGGATAAAGAATGTTTATTCATTATTTATTTTTAATTATGTCTTTTGTCTAGATACAATTTTTTAAAATAATAAATGGTCATGTCTAACTTTTGGTTGCATCCTGTCAGTTCCTGTGATGAACTGAGCGTGACCTCCTCCTTCCTTGGCCAACCCATTGATAAGAGCAGAGCTGGCTCCTTCCCCGATCCCAAAAGAGAAACACCTGCAATGAAGTAGTTTTGTTTTTAACACACAGAATTCAGACATTGGACATATTCTGGGAATTGTGTGGGTGATTGTTGTGTTTTATGTAGTTTCACCTGTGGGAGCCTGAGTTGTCCCTCACCAGATTTATAACTTCTTTGGTGTTCCCCACCTCACCATCAGTAAAGACAAACACCTGGAGCAGAGAGGTTACATATCATGGTAGGTTAAATAATATCACACCCCAACACACACAACATCTAGTGAAAGTCATCCACATAACTATCTGAGAGCAGTGCCAGGTTGCTGTTTCAGTGAAGTGGTTTTAATGGTAACGAGATGTGGTGAGTATGAACTTAGAACAAAGCTGTTAGTTCAGGATTGTACTTGTAAAGTCACAAAATAGAACAGTTTAAGAAGTACTGAGTTATGACTTAATGGTATGGTATTGTTACTGACAAGAGATACTGTGTGTGTGTGTGTGTGTGTGTGTGTCTGTGTTACTTGTCTTGGTTGACTGGGAATGCAGGACTGGCTGTAAATATGTTTAAGGGGCTCCAGGATCTCTGTTCCTCCCAGATCAGCGTCCATCTTCTCAACTTCCTTCAGAGCCTCTTTCATGGTCTTCTCACTGTACTCCACACTCTTACTGCCATCACACAAATATATGAACACTAATGCACACATATATATACAAACACTGATACCAAAGACTGAAACACATTTTTGTGGACTGAGTCAA
The DNA here is from genome assembly GCF_910596095.1 of Thunnus maccoyii. NCBI lineage: Eukaryota > Metazoa > Chordata > Actinopteri > Scombriformes > Scombridae > Thunnus > Thunnus maccoyii. The sequence continues at coordinate 9,712,875 of NC_056538.1, forward strand.
ATGAGGCAGTGATTTACGGGAAGGTATGTTGATAACTGGACCCAAAACTGTAGATATTGAAGTAGCAGCCCATTGGTAAACTCTTCAGCAGGAGCAGTAGAGTATCCTTGGAGGAAGAGAGAAAAGATAGTGAAGGCCACTTTGTGAGAGGAACACTATGAATGATTTTATGACAGAGTTAACACATAATGAATACCCTGGCACTGCCAATGCGAGTCTCTTGCCGGTTGCTGTTATCCACACAACAACCCATACTTCCAGATCGATCAATCAAGAACACAAACTCTCCATGTGATGCGACTGAAGACATCACAGCCTGGGGGAACTCAGGGTACAGGCTCAGCATCACCACTGGATCACCCATCAGAGTGCCTGAAACACAAGAAAGTGACACAAAAATGACCAGAAATCTGCTTTTTATCATTTATTACAATACGTGTAATTTATCAGTTTGAGGATGAGGATAATTAACTTTTTATTTGCAGAGTAACAACTTCTCTAATTGTCACTCACCAGGCTTGGCAGAGGCCTGTCCTGCCTCCACCACAGCAGTGGGCTGGTGGGCGTCTTTGTAATAAATCAACAGTTCAACATCCCTGTCAAACTTGTGTCCTGCAGCCAACTTGATCTGCAGTTCACAAAACACACTCATAAATATAAATAGACTGATGTCTTGTTCTCAGTAATGAGGAGCAATCACACACAACAGACACATTAGCACTCTACATACTGTGGCCTGAGTTTGCTCTGTGTTGAGGTACTGGAGAGGGTCCAGGGAACACTTAGACTCTACTTTAGAGATTGGACGAGGAGAAAACACCCGGGCAGAGAAAGACAGACTGTAGGGCACCAGAGAGGCTGGAACAGACGTCACCTGGACGCTGCCACCTTCACTACTTCCACTATTTTCACTTCCTGTGAACAGTTTAGAAATGCTTTAATCAAATGGGCATTACATTTCATGTAAGCAGCAGTGAGACAGTAGTGGGAAGAAAATATATAATCTAAATAATAGCTTCTAGTAAAACTAACTAACACTAAGACTAAGAGTCTAGAGCCATGCTAACAATTCTGTAGGTGGTTCTAAGGCACAACAATGCAACTGTAGTGTATCGTCATGATAATAATGGCAATGCTTATTATACCTGTTAACATGCTGATGAACATGTGCAATGTTTGCCATATTGACCATCTTAGTATAGTGTGTTTTTGTTAGCATGCTAACATTTGTTAACAAACCCGAAGTAAAGCTGAGCCTAATTGGAATGTCATTAGTTTTGCAAGTATTTGGTCCTAAACCAAAGTATTGGACATATTTTGACCTGCTGGCGAGATTCAAGGAAGTGTCAGAGGATCACCAAAGACAACAGGACTCATCTTCTGGACACCACTTATATCTATATATAATCCATGGATGGAAATCCATCCAATAGTAAAACAATGTTGCTGTTGTTTTTGGCAGTTTTAGCATGGCAAAAAATATGAATATTTCCTTTAAAATGTCCTTAACCTCCATTTCAGACAAAGCCTAACTGATTTTTGGATGGAAACACTGAAAGTTAGTGTGAATACATTACTACCGTATTTCAAACTAAAGCAGCTTTTGCAGTGCAAGTGTTTTTTCTAGTCATGAGGTATATGACTGTCTGTATGGACATGTGTGGTGTGCACTAAGCAGAAAGTGTTGTCTGGTTTTCCTACCCTGAGGTTGGTAGCGAGGGTTGAGCACAGCAGGCAGACAAAACCTCAGCCCGTCATCAGCCTGCACAGCCAGCTCAGTGACGTACTCCAGTCTGATGGAGGCGCTCTCTCCTGGAGGCAGACTGCCCACACTCAGAGAGAATATATCTGGGCTCTGATCACTCTCCTCCAATAGGAAGGCCTGCTGACCGGAGCTCAATGCATCATCATATTCCTCATGAGCCTGCAGTACAGATGACACATGTGAGTAATGGTTGGTGTGTTTACTGTCTTTTCAGATTCATTATAGTGAGTACGTCTTTACTGTCCAGCTCACCTCCTGTTTCTCCTTCACCTCAGCTACAATCTGTGTTTGTCCAATCTTAGCACTGAAATGACAGACAGCAGCATCTCCAGGCAGAGGGAAGACAAAAACAGCCTCCAGTGGTTTGTCCTCCTTGTTCTCGTAGAGCAGAGTGGAGACCAGTGTAGCCACATGGTCCCTCACCTCCAGCTCCACTTCAATGCTCTTCAGAGGAACTGATGAGAAACAGAGAGAAACAACACAAACACTGTGTGACAACTGTTGTCTTTTCTGTGGGTGACGATATGATTGCTGAAAGTAATTAAGGTTCCTGAATTGTTGGATTTTAACTTTTCCCTCAAGTATGAATGTGTATATTTTATCTTACATTTTAAAAAGCTCATTTCCTGTCCCCAACCTGAGGCCCAAATACACACACTTGTATGGGCAAATATCAGCACACACAAGCCAATATAATCTCCCACAGTAATTATTGCATGTGTACAGAAATGAATAGTAAGGGCATAAATAAGGATTATTTAAATGACAAATTTATTATTTTCACTGTTAATCAATGAATTGCTTAGTCTAGATCATAGTTATCACAAGTTATAGAAGCCAAATTTGAGGTCTTTAAATTGACCATTTAGTTTAATCAGAATCCAAACACCCAAAGATGTTTACTTCGGTGGTGTAAAACAGAGAAAGTAGGAAATCACATTTTAGACGCTGTGATCAGCAACTCTTTGATATTTTTTTTACCAGACATATTATTTACTATATGGTTACACAATTATTAAACTTGTCGTTATTTAGTTATTGACTAATCATTTCAGTACTAACTAATTGGATACAAAAGAAAACAAAAACATACAAAAGAATGCAAACACAATCACAGGTTAACTTAGAAAATAAAGCTAATGTCCTTCTTATGTTATTCAAAGCTGTTTGTAATTACTGCAAGATAATGTGGTTGAACAACCAATTAGTATCATGAAAAGTGTACTGGAAGGTAAAGGTGGAAATCCACTTTTTGAATGAGTAAAACATATGTTTTGTATCAGCTCTGTACCTGGTTCCTTATTAGCAGTAAGCAGACCACAGCAGTTCACCATCATGCCTGTTCAACAAGTAATAATATTGGAGTCGTTCTGGCTGTAAAAACAAAGGTAAAGGGAAGTAAACTCTGTATGACATGACACTTCACAGATGTCCTTCTTATGAAACTGTACGTATGTTTCCATTTCCATTTCCTCCATTATCATTCTTTCATATAAATTTAATTAGCTGCATACAAATACAATATGATAATTCATTTGATGGGTTATGTGTTTTAAATAAGCCAACAGGTGAAACGAATCACAATATGGCATGTTTGAGCTTAGCTGGAATTGGGGGGGATCACATAAATAGAAATTATAACTAATAAGACAGTAACCTACATAATACCTAACAATCTGTAGCCTCTATATTATGTAATTTACAAACCGGTGGGTATGTTTGTCCAATCTATAGCCAGAAATAATCGAATATTAAAATAAAAAGATAGCATTTGTAAATGTTGGAGGGCAAAAGGACTGAAAAAAACTCTATAAAAGCAGAATAGTTGACCTGGTACACTAGGTACAGTAGGTTTAACATACACACCAGCAGACATCAACCTTTTCACTATGCTATACAGTCAATAAACATTATTGACAAATTTACTCCAATCATGAAAACAATGCACCAAATGCCTACCTCTGTGCAGTGAGTGTCCAGAGAGAGATACAGAAGGTTTCTGGTTGGGTTTGTATTTAGTCAAACCCAGACCACACCTACTGCGTAATGTTTACAGGCAGTTTGAGTGTCAGGCTTTCTGCCACTGAGCCTTTCCGAAATCTGCGCCCTTCCTCCAGCTGGCTGCTGCTGGGTGTCCACTCCTCACTAGCTATAGCCTGACAATAAATAATGCGAACACAAACCTGCTACTTTGTTTATTTTGTAAAGTTTAAATAAAGGGAGCCATCTCTAATCCCTTCCTTTGATTTCTAAATTTAAAAGTGACGTAGTTTTGCAGAATAAAATCCGTCTAATTTCAGTTTTATGTCATCAGCTTTGCCCTTAGAAAATGAAACTGCTCGGCTTTCATTCCTTTCCGAGTGCTTCTACAGGAAGTAGCACAGTAATCCACTTTATTAAATCAGTCCTGGCTCTTAAGCATCGATTAAAATATAACATAAACATCCGGAGCTGACGTCTTGCTTCTCAATCTTAATTTCTGGCGCTGCTTGAATCTCATCGGCTTCTTTCGTCATGGAAAAGTCAGCTCTGATGATGTTATCCAGCTGTTTTGATCTTTATAGGGCCATTCCGTAGAATAAAATAGACTTAAACGACCACTTGAGCGTGTCCATCGGTGACGCCTTACCCTGCTGTCATGGCAACTTCATTCTGATTGGGTCCCTCTTGCATTTTATCAGTCGATGGGTAAAAATGCAAAACATTTAAAATCCAAACATACACGAAGCTAATGATGTGATAAAAAAAAAAAATCAGTCTGTCCAACAAAGAGGGTGGTTACAATGTTTAATAATGATGAGCTGTTCATTGCCATTTGCTCACTGCCAGCACCATTGCTTTATTAGTATAATTATATTAAATACACTGCTCCCAAAGCAGGTTGCGCATGGTTTACTGTACTCTACACAGCACATGCTGTAAAAAACTAACATTATCATACTTGTGTGTTCTAGTGCATTGCAAAGGTTCTTTAACTTTTTTTGTAAATCTCTTGGCACTCAGTAGTGAAATTTGTGTCCCATGGACCCAGCCACCATAATAGCTACATGTATACTATCCATAAAGGCCTAGTTACTCATGAAAACTATCGAAAAAAGGTGGTTAGTGTGCACATCTGACCCAAGCTAGGTGTAGGACAAAAACAGCATCCAAAGATAAAGAAGAGGTTGTCTGCACAATCTGAAAATTGAAAGTGTGTCAGATTCCTGACATTTGAGTTTTATTTAAGCTTTTCTGTCTATCTGTACCTCAAATTTCAAATGTCATGTATATTTCTGAGGTTTGAGTTTCACAGAGTGAGGACAACAACATTGTTACAACTAACTCTAACTGTTCTTATAAGACTAAAAAGAATACAGAGACAGATTTATGGCACAAACACATCTTCTGCAAGAGGATATGGTCAGGTGGAAAGAGTACTTGTTATATATGTGGTTGATGTGACAGACACATGTTTGTGAGAAGAAACTAGGTTATCTTTCCCTATAACTAGGTTAGATATATATATATATATATATATATATATATATATATATATATATATATATATATATATATGTGTGTGTGTGTGTGTGTGTGTGTGTGTGTGTGTGTGTGTGTGTGTGTGTGTCTGTGTGTGTGTATATATATATATATATATATATATATATATATATATATATACATACAGACGGGTGACATGTTAAAGGAAAAGCTGGTACAAGTCTGAATGCTTGACCCCTACATTGAAGGGATCTGGTGGCTCTGCTATGCTGTGCTGTGGGGGGCATTTTGCTGACATGGTTTGGGTCCATTTGTCCCTTTAGAGGGAATAGTCACTGCAAATCATTACAAAGTTGTTGTGAGTGATCACCTTTATCCTATGATGAAACATTTCTATCCTGATGGGAGTGGTCTCTTCCAGGATGACAATGCCCCGATTCACAGGGCTCGTGGGGTCACTGAATGGTTTGATGAGCATGAAAATGATTTGAATCGTATGCTAATTATTGTATATATACACACAGTATATTTAATTATTAAAGTACTAAACAGCCTATTAAAGTAAGAAACAACTGGAAGTAGACAAGGGCATAAGAAATACCATAAACAACAAGAAAGAAGTGCTAAAAGGTTAAGTGGCTTAAATGTTGAGGTGTTAATGGAAAAAAACGGTTTTCAAGTGTTTTTTGAATGCCTGAAAACTCATGATTTTACACATTCTTCCCTGACTCTGTAGCTGTGCAGTCAAGCTTCTCACTGATTTACTTCCACTTTCGGTATTGCTCATCAGATTAATACAAAAAACAGACAGACTGTTGGGTTTCTTTGTGGTTTGCAAGGGGATTACAATAATACATGCAATATTGTAGACACAAATGTACAGCAAAATATATTATTTACTTTCACTCCTTAACTTAAAAAGTATTAAATGTTTTGGTCTGGACAGCTACACTTTATCTCTTATAAGGTAGTTGAGAAACATGTCAGAGCCAAACCACTGACACAACAAGAACAAAGCTGAAAAATACCCCAATCATTTACTTCATCTCCTTTTACACCGTTCAGTTCAACAAACTGAAGTTCAACACTGTCCCTATTGCGTTGGCTAGCAACTGATGCCCTTCTTTACATTGCTATTAGAAATGGGGGTAACTAGGGAGAGAGGAAGGTGTTGTTAGTGTTTGCATTTGTGAAAAGCAGTGATTTTTTTGGTTTTGTGAGGAAAAGAGAGAGTGATGGATGCAGGGCAGGGGGGTTGGGAAGGCCTAAGTTGAACACCCTGGCTGGTAATATATGCGGCTCTATTGTGGTGAATCAATGCACCGTGCAATAATGGGGGGTAAGGAGGGGTGCAAGACTGTAGGGGAGCTGAAATGAGATGTCTTCTGCCTCATGGTGTGACCACTCAGCGTCAACCAGACTCTCATCCGAGCTCAACAAAGTCCTTCTTCCACTTATATCTTGGTTGTTGCTTTTCTCACTGGAGGTGGTCAGAGATCAGAGCCCAAGGAGAGAGAAACATGAAGACTCAATAATTTTGACACAGACAAGAATGCCGCGATATCAGCTGACAAGTTGTGGTGAATCCGTCTACGTTGTTATATGACTGTACATGTGTGGTGTTCTTCTGCACTTTGGTGGTGTTGCTCTCTTCTAAATGCTGTGACAGAGCAAAGTCTAAAGGGGAAGAGTCTAAGAGGATGAACTGAGGTGAGTGTGTAGAAATTCTTAAATTATAAGTGCAGCTTTAATGAAATGTTTGTAGTTTCCTGGTAATATACAAACCATAATTTAAAAATATAATATAGTATGCACTCATTTGTGCAATAAAGCTTTGGGGATAAAAAATATTTGCACACTCCTAGCTGACATCATTGCATGGTAACAATGAAGAAAGTTTGGTGTGAAGCTAAGCTCACTCAATATTAATATACTGTACTGAGATTCATTAGTTTGTGGATGTGCAAACTATGCAAAAGATGAAGATTAGCAGTTGCTTTAGGTGAACCACAGTACACATGTGTATTAAAATGTTAAGAAAATGCTAATCAGTGCACTTGTATCAGATATTGCTTCACTCCTCCAGAATAAATGAAAGAGGGAGTCTCTGTGTTCTCAAATCAATTAGAACAGATTTGCTGAATGGAGGCAGAGGGGACAGTTGTTTATAGGCTTCAAGCTTTGTTTCAGTTTCTCCCTTGTGAAAGCACTATGAGAACAAAACTGAAGTATTGTATCTGAATGAAGATGACTAAGAACAATGGGACCCTCTGTACAGACGAAGCTGAGAAAAATGCGAGAGGAGGTTTGGGGAGGGGGGAGTGGGGGGTGTTAAGGAGTGGGTGATGACAGAAAAGGACACATGGATGACTGGTGCAAACTGATCAAATTAGCAAGAAACATCACCGGACCATAGGGGTTGAGTCAACTTATATCCATCCATTTAGCAAGCAGGAAACATGCTAGTGGGTGTGTGGTCTAAAACAGGAGAGTAATCATTACTAATGTGGTTAAAGAAGAAATACATAATAAATACAAATAAAAATAAGCTATTGAAAAAAAAATACTTGACTTGACAAACTTAAAAGAAAAAAGCAACTAACTCTCAATGGTTAGCAGTGAGTGAAATTTCACACAAACGAAATAAATCTCTCTTCAAATACTGGAGGTGCAACATCAAGGCTAGCAACTTCATCATAGCTTAATTATTAAACTTAACAAGGCTGTCTTGCCATAACTGATGACAAATGCATACAATGAGGAAATAACTTAACACAACTTACTCGTTAACCTCAACATAACAACCACAATCAGTTTCCATGGCGACTATTAACTGAACAGTCTACTTAAAGTCCTGTCACAGTGACTGAGACTGTGGAGACTGTTTGCTATGTGGTAATGGGAATTTCTGGCGCCTTCCTGGGCTGGGTTGCTATGGTGACTAATTGGCTCGTTACCGGTGTGCAATACTTTGGTTCACTCTCAGCTCTCTCATGAGTGTTGTCGCCAGCAGCAGCAGCAGCAGCAGCAGGCAGCTCAGGAAAAAAAGATGTGTGTGCTGGATGTGTAAATAAGCAACAGTTTCCAATAGTCTCATTTGCTAACAAGTTTGTCACATCAACTTTACAAGGTGATGATGTGTCAGTGGTGTGTTGTGTTTACAGTTTGTTACTCTGCCCCCAAGTGGCCAAAAAATCAGCTAATGCAGGTTTAAGTGAGAATCCACCATATACATATTTCAGGTAAATTTCCAATAACCATTTGGAAGTGTAGATTTTAAAAGATTTGATTTGTCACAATTAAAAAACATGTTATGGCATGATACATTTTCAAATATTCCTGCTAAAGGTAAATCTGAACTGTTACCTTCAAATAGGACCATCATTAAATGCCATCAAATTGCAAAAATGTGTTTTATTCTATATAGGTAGGATGTGAAACGCCAACCCTATCTCCAAAACATGATGTCAGAGTTGGGCAGAGGAAGAATTTGGGAAAGGACTGGGAGGCAGATGCACTGGTTTATTCTCGCTTACCTTCTCCTCCTGGCTTTACCATGCATGGGCTTCCTCCCAGGCTTTTGGTCACAAGTGTTAACACTGTCCTGGAACTCGCACACACACCAGTACATCACAGAGCAGGCCATCCTCAATGTCACCCTGGAGACTCTGAGGGGCACTAAAGACCAGGGAAGCCATACAGATGAACAGGTAGGCTGATACAGTCCCCAGGATATTTACTCTTCAGAATAACAAAAAAATAATGTTGAAGACCTACTTTTTGTTTACAAAATTGATTGAAGGTGAATACTGAAGAATTGAAGAAAGCTGATATATTTTACACAAAGGGTTCAATGGGAGCTTTGTTACAAGCTGAACAGTTTCAATGAATCCTTGTTGTTAAATATAAAGTAATTATTCTTCTTGTTTGTTCATATTTCATGTAATATTTAAGTACAGAACATCTCATTCCAATTATGACCATTTTCCTCCCAGACTAGACTGGGCCGTGGCTTCTGGAGAGCTGTGGGAGAAGTGGTGAAGTCTAACACAGACATGGACTTCCTGAGCTCCACCAGGTCCAACCCAGTGTATCACTTTGATTCAGAGCGTGTGAACAGTGCTATGTTGATGCTGCGGCAGTTCTGGGTTCAGACTCTGCTCTCAGTGTGGGCCAATGAATACCAAAGTGCCCGTCACAGCTTGGGCCAGCTATTTCACTCCCTGCAGGTACACAGCAGCATTTGAAATGTTGAAATGACATGTTGAAATGACTGCTGTGCACAAGACTGAAGTTTGTTAAGGCAATAATGTAAGTTAATGCTTTGTCTTATGCCAGGACTTCTACAGCCACAGTAACTGGGTGGAGATGGGCCAGCGCTCCATATACCTGCACCTGCTGCAGCCAGACGAGCCTCCCATCCCTGTAGCTCAAGGTAATACATACTGTATATTCACATCTGTGAGTATACTACTGCCCACTTTACCACATCAAAAGGTGATCCTAAGGCTGGGAGATAATTCAGTGCTATTGATTATCGGCTTTCAACAGAATCATAGTGTGATGATATGGTCTTGAATGATTTTTAAAGAAATTTAGCTATTAAAGTTTCAGTTTTACACATATTCACAGTTTGATCTCATGTAATGCTTAACAATGGTAGCAGGTTAGTGCTTTGAAGAGCAGTGTGATTATTGTATATTTTATGTGATTTTGTATGCATTTGACCTGTCTTATAGTGATATTGGAAAATATACCAAGGCAAAAGAATCAAGATCAAGAATTTGATATTGTAGCAAGAACTTGGGGCATTTTTCAACAGTTGCTTTACATAAGTTCATGATATGCCAATTAGTATTGCTGTATACTACCACATTTAGAGTCAAATGCACTTATATATTCTTTTTGTAGTATGTACACTCCCTGCTTCTCAATAGGTTGTCTTTATTGTGGTGTATTTCAGTCATTTCTATCTATTGCAGTATATCATGATGATGAAAGTCAACACACATGATGGCCTTGACAACTGTAATGTTTTTTTTCCCCTATATTCTTGTTATAGTAATACATTTCAATTAGGAGAGACAAGAGAATGAAGCAAAAATAATTGTTTATTATACAGATGATATTGATGATTAAGTGTTGTCTTTGGTCTTTGGTGCTTAGACTCTACAAGGAGATTTTGAATCAAGGGACATCAGTCCTGAGCAGCAGCAAGATAAATCCCCCCACAGAGTCCAGACACTGGAGGTGGTGGTGGTGGCTAACGACTTCTGAGAATGATAAGGCTGATGAGGTTGATGAAGTGATGCACTGATGAATCTGCGAAGACTGGGCGTTGATGGGGAGGTGGTGGGGCGCACACGACGGCAACATGAAAGCACTAAGACAGAGAAGGAGAAAACATATTTAAAAAGACAGCTGCAATATGATAGGCTGACGATGAAGGTGTGTCACTGTGCTATTGGTTAGATGTGAACAGCTGATGTCTTAATTGAAGCCCAGGGGAATGACAGCAAGGAAATTATGAATGAGCATGTGTGAGGGATGGGAATGACAGATGGTTTGAGAAATCATACTACAGACCTGAGCATGCAAAAGATGACTGAACTTTCGCTAAACTTCATTTGTCACCATTCAGTATAGCAGCAGGAATGTGGACCCAAATGCAGACAAACAGACAAGACACTGACTTAAAGGCTTAACTAACTAGTTGAGGGGTCAGTGGTTTGTCAATGGAAAGGCAGTTAAAGCAGTTAAACAAAGGTAAAAACACACAGGGTCAGACAGAGAACAGGCAACAATTTGACTGCTTGTACAACCACACTTAGCAACATAAACAATCTGGACTGTATACAGTGAGGATAATGGAAAACAGACGTGCAGGCAGGTCACTGATCAGGTGATGGGTGGAAGCAGGACAACATACTGTGGATAACTTGAGGTGAGGCGTGACAGGTCTGAAAAGTTTCATTATAAATACAGGAGGAGAAAGAAAGAGTCACTGTAACACTTGGTGGTCTAGCTTGGTGATGGAACCAGTAGTTACTGTTGAGCTTCACTGTTAGATTTTATTTGCACTATACAATATCCTAAATCAAATCTAATTGAATTTTTTATATTCGTTCATTTTTAGTTTGCAATCATAACTATGACTTCAAAAACTCATTAAAGCATGATGCTTCAAAATTTGCACAGAATAAGGGCCAAGAAAGTAAATATGTATCCAAGATTTAAAAATGAGGCACTTTAGTGACACTTTTCCTAGTTTCCCAATGTACAACCACTTTTTGGCTGATTGCTAAGATCCCACATTGTCAGACTGTCTTAATGGCTGTATACAGGTACATCTAACATGTCTTATCTTAACCATGTTTTATTTTCAGTGTTTTCAAAATACAAAGCCACCATGACCAACAGCACAGAAATCCCATAGTAAATACAGATGCATAGTGCTTCATTATGCTGCTCTGCCATGGTACGTTTTTGCACCATGGCATAGTGTTTGTGTCCAGTCAATTGACATGTTGCACGGCCCCTACAACTGATTGAAATTGTTATTTCCACAGATGAATCTCAATGAGAACAAATCTTCTTTTCATACAATGTGACCAGTACAAGGTGTATTTGTACAATGATTAGTGCCATGGTGTTTACTTATCTACTATGGTGAATCTGAAAATACTATCCATTACCTCACAGTGCCATTGTGCGTGACCTTGAACATGATGAGTGATTTGAAACCGATCCAGTCATTAGATCACATTTGATCTCAAACAGCAACATGTACCAAGACTTGAGGGAAAAAAGACCTTCAATCCCAAAACCCAAACAAAGATAATAGCAAGTATCAGTGTTTTGAAAAGGGACTGAAATGGCTACTGTAGACATTTGGAGCTTTAATGGGCCTCACCGAACTAAACCATTATCCTTTCTGTCCACAGAAGACACTCCTACCTGTATGGAGTGCTTCAGCTTCACCTGCCGAGACAACCTCCTGCCAAGTCTGACAAACACAGAGAGAAACTCCCAGCTGCTCACCACTGGCTACTTCAGCAATTCTCCTCCAAAACCTCAGGGTATGTCAGTGCAACTTATAGCAGCAGTCTTGCCAAAAAAACCAAAGGAGCAACTAAATGCATTAGGATTGGGCTTCTTACTTTTCAAACTCAAATTTGGGCTCTATTGCACTTTGAGGATGCTATTTCTTTTTCAGGCAAATGTAGTCATGGAGGTATTCTGGACAGAAGCCGCTATATGGGGGCCAAAGGGGGCATCAACAAGGACAGCAACTCACCTGTCTTCTCCCCTCACCATTACCTCCATGTGGAAGCTGCCACTCTGGCTAATGAGGCCACCCTGACTGTACTGAGAGACCTCAGAGACACAGTGGGCAACAAAACCTTCCTCAAGTAGGTTTCACCACTGTTACACTGGTTGCATTTTGCCTAAATAGAAAATACTGAATAATATTTGTGGACCCACAACTTTCCAAATATATCATGTTGCAAGTTTCAGCTGTTAAGTGCATTTAGTATGTCCTAATTTCCTCAAACATTTCAACAGACTTTTCAGTGTGAAGCAGGTCCCTGCATTGGTATTTGTCATTGACACCACGGGCAGCATGTTTGAGGAGATCACCGCGGCTCGCCTTCGGGCCTACTCCATCATCCAGAGGCGAGCCAACAGCCCTGGTCAACCTGGCACCTTTCTGCTTGTGCCCTTCCATGACCCAGGTGAGGGTGAGGATATTGGTCTGTCACAGACTTGAATGAAAACAGGAGCCCTTCGAGGTCTTTTCAGTCAGATATAGAGCTGGAGGGATCTGCCTGAAGAGCTTGACAAATTTATTGATGAATATATTGATTGATTGATTGATGAGTGGCATAAGATCAAAAAGCCCAGGTAATATGGTCTGACTTCTCTTTATGATGACTTTTGTGTACAGTTTTGGCCCTTTGTTTCAAAATGTCAATGCTCTCATGCACAAATTGGGGTCCATTACAAAAATCTTAAAGTAACAGTTTGATATTTTGGGTTATACACTTTATTTTCTTTATTGTGGAGAGTAAGATAAGAAGATTGATACTCTCATGTCTTTACAGTAAATGCACCTGGAGCCAATACCTGGTTAGCTTAGTTTAGCACAAAGAGTGGAAACAGAAGGACATTATCTCCCTCTGCCAAGAAATAATCCGGCACATAATCTGTAAAACCACAATGTGTCATTTTTACATTTTTACACTCGTGGGTTGTTTTTTTCTACAGATTAAACAAGCAAGATATAACCTCTTAACTAGTGAGCTTTAGAGGTGCTAGTAGATAGTTTGTTCTTTTTGCACAGAGCCAGCCAGGCTTTTTCCCTGTTTCCTCTCAGGTTTTTGTGCTAAATTAAGCAAACTGGCTCCAGCTGTAGCTTCATATTTACATCACAGACATAATCATGGTATCAGTCCTCTCATCTAGTCATATAAACTTTCTGCAGCTGAATAGAGACACAAGACAGAAATCATAGTGTTCGGTACAAGGGAACAGTGGCAACAGGTCTGCACCTACTTGGAATCCTTTGCCATCCCTGACCAGTACAAAAACCTGGGAGTCACTGTGATGTTGATTTAAATTTTAATTCATACATTAGCAAAAATTCCAAAACATCCTTCCATCATCTCAGAAATATCTTCATAGCTTTCATAGCTTTATCTTTCAGGCAGATTCAGAAACTCTATCCATGCCTCTGTCACCAGCAGACTAGATTACTGTAAATCCTCCCTACTAAATCCAATCAGCGGCTCCGAACTGAAGACATTTTTGTTTCGTCTAGCTTATAATTTATACTGTGTGCATGCATGCATGCGTGTGTGTGTGTGTGTGTGTGTGTGTGTGTGTGTGTATAATGTCTGCCTGTATCCACTGTTTCTCTGTTTTATCATGCTGTCAAGCACTTTGAGTGGCTCCTATATTACACTGTGTGCTCTACAAATAAACTTGACTTGGCTTGACTTGCTGCTCAGCAAGAATGTGAATAAGAGTATTTCCCACAATGCTGAAGTGTTCGTTCAAATATGATGTAAGGCCCTCTGAATTTTGTCTTAGCAATTAAATTAAGCTCCAAAGCTGTCAAAAAGTAAATTTAATGGTTAACATTCTAATTTTTATTGTTATTGTTATTGTTATTGCTTGCTCACCATCTAACATCTCTAGTCCCCTGTTCTATGCAGAGGTGGGACCAGTGTTTGAGACCGAAGACCCAAACCAGTTCATGCAGCACCTGCAGAACCTGATGGCGCTGGGAGGAGGAGATGAACCAGAGATGTGCCTCTCTGCCATTCAGGTAAATTTAGATGCTATTTCTTTTGTAACATTCAAAGTAATCAGGTGTGTGTACAGTATGAGAATGTACACATGCAAGCACACACGGCAGGTAATTTCCCATCTTGCTGTGTATTTTCAGCTGGCACTCATTCACAGTCCACCACTGTCAGAGATCTTTGTATTCACTGATGCTTCCCCTAAAGATGCCCACTTGTTTGATGCGGTGAAGGCCCTCGTACTTGAGAAACAGAGCAAGGTAGGTTTAAGACAATTCCACCTTAAATAAAATCCACATTATCTTAAGTAATGTACACATGCAGTTGTCATTTATGAATTTGAGTCTCTTTGTAAGATGAACAGCAGACACCCCTCTTTGTGTGTCCTTTATTATTACTTTATATTTTTATGTAACTGTGACAGCAAGAGGACTGCAATCAAACACATTGTATTTTAACATGTTTCATGTTAGCTCTACAATCGCTCACATTCTGGGCTGATTTTCCCACAGGTGACATTTCTCCTAACTGATGACGCCACCTACATGGCAGAGAGGAGAAGGAGGGGGAGGAAGAGGAGAAAGAGGAGGAGGAGGGAAGCTTTGTCTCCTGATCGTTTCTCTCTCTACTCTTCCCTGTCTTCCCTATCAGGAGGACTGACGGTATTCACCACCAACTCTGACATCCAAGATGTCTCTACCATAGTGGAGGATAACATAGCTGTTGACAAGGTACGGCAGCAAGATCCTTTGATGGTTATCAACATTATACATACTCACTTGACCCAAATCAAACAAGTTCTTAATGCAAATAATTGAAAATTAAATTGATGTTGCTTCCAACTCCTTGTCCTTGGTTGCATACTTCTGTCTACTGGTTGTGACTAGTTCAACCAAAGAGCATTTTCTGCTGTAGCCAAAAATGACACTATGTGAGCGGTGAGAGTGAATCAAAACAGTAAAGTTGAGGAATTGAAAACCAGAACAATGAAAGACTTAAAAGCTCTGTAGAGCCGAGGGGAACTGCAGAGTTGGGCGATAATTCTGTTTGTTCATTCATCACTGCTAATGACCCATTTCACATACAAATAGTCATGTGATCCATTGTTAATGTATACATTTTGGTTATCGCTGCTTTAATTTTCTTAGAGGTGCGAATATGTGCATTTATTGTTCGGATATGCTGAGCACAACAACTTTTTCTCCTTCCTCCCCAGGTGACCCTCCTCCACGTGGAGAGTGACCAAGAGCTGATGTCCTCTCATTCTTTCAGAGTTGACAGCTCCATAAAAAACGTCACCCTACATGTCACTGGCATCCTGAGAGAGTGTATCCTTACAGGTCCTTCAGGTAACTATAGAGTACAATCTATGTAGACTAGTGATGGAGGCTATCCAAGCAGTATGTTTTTTGCATCTTGCAATTACTGTATGTCTACTTTTTAGTTGCATACAGCATATCTGAACAATCCCACCATTCTTCCATTACCACAACTCTCCTTTGCACTCAATAATAAAATAAGCCCATCTTATGCTACTTTTCAGGCCAAAACCAGTCTCTCCTGAACGAGCAAGGCCCTCTGGCAGAGTTGAAGCACTTTGAGGGTCTGTACCGCATCCGCCTGCTTGCTCCTATTCAGCCAGGCCAGTGGAAACTGTTAACCAAGTGTGATGGACACATCACATTCAATGTAATAGGTAAAAGAAAAAACATGTTAGACATCAAGCAGATCCACTGACAGAAAATTACAGGTACATTGGTTATAATGTTCTGTAACTGCACTTGCACTTTTGAACTGCACCCCCAGGTGACAGCAGCGTAGATTTCCTGTATTACTTTGCCACTGTAACCAATGAGACACACCCAGGTCTGGCCAGAGTGGAGGGCAGTCCTGTTGCAGGTGAGGAGGGATTTAGCTTCTTTAGATAGTAGTTTTAAAAAAATATAATTAGTTATGTATCAGTGCCACCATGGAATAGTGAGTCCCTGACATTTAACATGCTGCTTATTTAATTTCCCAGGTGGCTCTGCCTTTCTGGTGCTGACTGTGACAGGCCTGGCTCTTGACGAGAAGGCCTCTTTCAGTCACGTGACACTGCTGGGAGCTGAAGGGGAGAGCCTCAAACAGGTGTGGCTGAACTCCTCTTCCTCCTCCTCTTCTTCACCATCCTATTCTGTGGAGGAGCTGGTTGGCTGGGTGGACTCTGTTCCCAGAGTTCCCTTCTGTGTTCAACTCACAGGCCGAGACAGCAGAGCAAACAAGCTGGAGAGGGTTTCCACAGAGATAATACAGCCCACTCACGTTCAGATACAGGTAACCTAGCGGTGAGGGAAAAAACAGTGATGATGCTAAACAACACCTGGGCTGCCCTCCAATATAATGTTGGACAAAATGTTAAAGAAAATATTCTTCACTGATCAATGTAGAATTATACTGTATAAGTGTTCCTAAATGATGTAGCATAAACTAAAAGCTGCACCAGTAAATATTGACTGTATATAATGTGAAAGGAGTCACTCATAGTGACAAAACCACAGATTTGCAACTGTACTGTTTTGCTTCTGTCGTTTCCAAATGCAGCATGTAGCTGTTTTCAGCAGTAAAGCTGTGGTAAACCCACTGTACCCTTCCTGCCCAGCACCAAACAGCAGACAAAGTTAACGACTAACTGCTTTAACAGCTAGAGTTCATATTGTCAAATTACGGCTGCTTGACCAATTTGTAATACAACTGCATTGGTGGATTTTCTAGAATGATGGACTCATACAATTTCACACTGATGTACCTTAAATACACAAGATAATCTTACATCTTTATATCTTCAGGTGTTATCCGCCCCCCGCCTGGTACCTGGTCATAGCACAATGGTGGACTTTGACATCCTGAACCACGGCCCGGCCCGGCTCTTCAATTTGACCACAGATGATGACTGTAGATATCTTCATACAAGAGGACCTCACAGGTACAGCTAAAAACATCTATCCTCAGCCATGGAGTGAAGAGAAGGTCACCTTTCTTTAGGACTGCATCTAACGATTATTTTCATTATCAATTGATCTACACTGATTATTTTCTCAATTTATCATTTTGTCCGAAAATAAAATACCCCAAAATAGTGAAAAATGCCTGTTCTAATTTCTTAAGAGCCCAACGTGGTGTCTTCAAATGTCTTGTTTTGTCTGATCAATAGTCCAAAACCCAAAGATATTAAGTTTTACTGTCATGTATGACACATGAAATTTAAAACCCTCACATTTGAAAAGCTGAAATCAGATATTTTTTGTCATTTTCCCTTAAAAACATGACTAAAACGACTATTTGATTATAAGAATAGTTGCTGATTATTTTCAATCGATTAATCGACTAATCATTGCAGCTCTACGTGTCTTACCATCCATTTTCTTACATGTCCATCATGTACTGCAATATGAAGGCTATTTTAGAAAAGAAAAAAAGTCTCAATTAGGTAATGCTTGGCAGTAAAATTATATTGAGGAAATGTAATATAGTCAGCTTCTGTTTTATGACATTTACCAACCAAAAAATTTCAAAGTGATGACAGAACATAATTAAAGTTATTGTGGAAATACGGGCAATTTTGAGTTTCTGTCCCTCAGGTTCCACGTTGCTGAACAAGGGTCTTTCCGGGGTCAGGTGCACCTCCACACTCCTGCCACAGCTCAGGCAGGAGCGACCGTCACCCTGACACTCACTGTGCGTGCTCTCAACTCTGCTGACTCAAATTACGCAGTGACCTACTTGACTGTGGTTCCCCCGGTGAGTATTTACTGAAAACAAATGGACCATTTTATTTATACATAAATCTCTCTTGCAGATTATTGATTAATCTCACACTCTGATCAAAGATTTTCTTCCGTGTATGGCAATGACATCACTTCCTCTGTCTCCTGCAGGATACTGACACATCCCCTCCATCCTGTTCTGCTGCACGAGTGCAGTCCTCCTGCCCTACCACCTGCAGTGAGTCTAACTGGAGTATATCTCTGGCCGTGTCAGATAGGGGGCGCTCTGGCCTCGCTGCCCTCCAGCTACAGAAGGGTGAAGGCACTCTGACCTTATTCCTCAACCCCCCAACCACAGGGGACAGCCTGGAAGAGGCCCAGCCTGGCCCCAACCAGCACCAGGCACACAGGGACGAGACAACCAGTGGTGGCCACCACCATCACCACCACAAGGCCATATTAGAGAAAGGAGACCCCCCTTTGAATGTATCTGAATGGGTACTGGACTCATCTCAGCCATTGTGGGTGAGGTACACGTCAAGCTGCTGCTTTGCTCAGGCTGAGCTGCTGGTGTGGGACACAGCTGGAAACATGAAACGCTGCCATCTAACATCTGGTGAGCAGAGGCAGCAAAGAGATGGGAGTACAGAAACCAGCGGAGCTGGACAGATTACACTCACAGGCTTCTTTTTCATAATGCTGGGCCTGCTGTGGTCTCCTCTAATTTAGGTCGAACTGATTACAAATTGTTTTGCAGGTCAAACTCATCTATGTGTTGATCACTGGGTTCCTGCAGCCAGGACAAAATACTATGCAACGAAGATACATAAATGTGTATCTGTCAGAAAAGTTTTTGAAAAACAGATGTACAATTTAAAATAAGTACGCTTAATGCAAACAAATATGTCTTTAATTGCTCATTATGTGTTTGCTACTGTAATTCTTAAAGGAAGTTCACTGAATAAAGCCATTAATCATTTTAATATTCATGTAAGTCACTTAATTTTTTTGCTTTTGCAACTGCCAGTGCTCTGAACATCTGATATGCTACAGAATACACACACCAGAGAGAACATGTTGGAAATCACTGTAAATAAAGAAAGATTGTGCACAATCTGGCTGGTATGGCTTGATTACCCAGAAAAAACCACACAACTATATCACCCACAGTGTAATTTACTCACAAGGAGGTGAAAACCAAATATTTAATAAAAAAGAGTAAAATGATTTTACTAAAACAGTTTACAGAACATAGAGGATATGTAGAGGCCTAACAATCTGTAACCAGTGTTGCTGTTGAACAGTAGCCCATAATTAAAACTTACTT